>NC_140590.1:1572164180-1572907960 GCF_964204655.1 Triturus cristatus | reverse complement strand
CTAATTATAATGTCCATGAAACCTTTGTTTTTTTCAGTGAATTTAGTCTTTTTCTAAAAATGTATTTCTTAACTGTAACCTGTAACCTTTGAGAGTGGGTGTATGAGTGGTTGTATAGGTAGGTGAGTGGGTGTGTGACTCTCTGAGTTGGTGAGTGAGTGGGTGCGTGAGTACCTGAGTGTATTTGTATTTGTATTTGTAGGGGAATTTATATAGCGCATGTATACCGACAGGTCTCTTAGCGCTTGACAGAAGGAGATTGCAAAATTAGCCCGGTAAAGACAGTCCTGGACGCAGAGATCTTAGAAAATGTCTCTGAAAAGCAGCGTTTTTAGTATCTTTCGAAAAGGGAGTAAGCCTGGCTCTTTCCGAACGGCATCTGGCAGTTGATTCCAAAGGCGTGGCAGGATCACAGAGAAAGCTCGCCCGCCCTTGGAGGCCAAGTTGCTTCGGGGACAGACCAGTTGGAAAGCATCTGTAGAGCGGAGTAGGCATCCCGGAACATACTTAGCCAGGCGATCCCTAATGTAGCTGGGAGCGTGACCATAGAGGGACTTATGGGCGATACATCGGGCCTTAAATTTAGCGCGTTGTCTAACGGGCAGCCAGTGTAGCTTTAGAAGCAGAGGTGTTGCATGAGACCTTCTGGGAAGGCCAAAAATTAGCCTAGCGGCATCATTCTGTGCCACCTGGAGCCGGTTAGTGAGTTTCAGAGGGAGACACCTAGGTACAGCGCATTTCCATAGTCAAGGCAAGACAGAATAGTAGCCGAGACTATGGATTTCATAGAGGAGGTAGACAGAATGGGGACTAGTTTCCTCAGTTGCCTCATAATACCAGAGCAGATGCCTACCACAGAGGAGACTTGAAGACTTAATGAAAGTTCTGCATCAATCTTAATGCCCAGACTCTTCACAGCTGGGGAAGGGCATGGGGGGGTCCCAAGTTCTTTGGGCCAGAACAGGCCACCCCAAGAGTTGTTGATAGTTGGGATGACGAGGACCTCCGTTTTATCGGGGTTGATTTTTAAAGAATTCGCTGTCATCCAACCAGCTGTGAATCTTAAGATGTTTTGAACCGTCTCTTGGGCTTGAGCTGAATTGTCAATCCTCAGAATGAGCTGGGTGTCATCAGCATAATTAAAGACACGACAGTCAAGATTGGATAAGGCGGCCACCAAGGGTTGCAGATAGATATTAAAGAGCAGAGGGGACAGCGCAGAGCCCTGGGGTACACCGCATGGAATGACACCTTTCTTAGAACAACGGTCGCCAAGCTGCACCCTTTGCGAGCGCCCAGAGAGAAAGGATTTTAGCCAATCAAGGGCCGAGCCCCTGAGTCCCAGGTCCAACAGATGGGTCAGCAAGATGGAATGGCTGACCGTATCAAATGCTGCGGAGAGGTCCAAGAGCACAAGTGCGCTTGGCTCTCTCTTATCAGCATTCAATCTAAGATCGTCGAGGACGGACAGCATGACTAACTCCGTACTATGGTATGCTCTAAATCCTGCCTGACGTGGATGTAGGAGCTTAAATGTGTCCAAAAAACCTGAAAGGTGTTTTAGGACATGTTGCTCCATAACTTTAGCCAGAAAGGGGAGTTGTGAGATAGGCCTGTAGTTTTTCAATTCAGCCTTATTAGCTCCTGGCTTTTTCAGTAGAGGAATAACTCGAGCCTCCTTCAGGTTACTTGGCACCTGACCCGAGGCCAGGGAGTTGTTAAGGAGCGAGAGAATCTGACATTCTAAGATTGGGCGAGCCAACTGGAAAATCCTAGGAGGACAGGGATCAGCCGGTGAGCCGGATTTGATCTTATTTATCAGGAAGGCCAGGGTTTCTGAGTCCAGCGGCGGGAATTGAGCAAGCCATTGGACTGGTGACGTTTGAGGCGACACTAGCCCTTGATTAGCGGCAATCACCGGGGATCTATTGATCTCAAGCAAAATATCCACCACTTTCTGCAGAAAGAAGGACTGCAAGGTGTCAACATCGAAAGGTATTTGAGTCGAAGGCACATCGACCTTACTGCTAAGCTCTTTTAGAATCTTAAAAGTTTCCTTTTGCTTATTAGGTGCCTCAATAATCCGAGCCGCATAATATTCTGCTTTCCTTGAGGTGATAGCTTTCTTATACAGGGCCAGAGCAGCTTTATAAAGGATCAGGTCAGAAGCCTTATAAGCTCTTCTCCACTGTCTTTCAGCTTTACGTAGGCTCTGTCTATGTATCCGTAGTGCCTCGTTGAACCAGGGGGCCCCTTTATTTTTGGGCTTGACTCTTTCCCTGCGTACTGGTGCTAGATGGTCAATAGCCAGGAGGAGAGTGTCACTAAGAGATTGGCTGGTTAAGTCAATGTTGGTATGGTCCTCCTCAGACCTAAGCGGAGGAAGTTTTTGAAGGAAATCAGTGAGATTATCCGACTCGATCTTATGCCAACTTCGCACTCTCCTCCACTCTGGAGGTAAAAGTGTGGGAGGACCGTCCAGGGGAACCCAGCAGGAGATGAGGAAGTGATCCAACCAGACACATGGGAGACACTTTAAAAGTCTGACTTGCTGGCAGGTTGACCAGACCAGGTCGAGGGTGTGTCCCTTGAGGTGAGTAGGGCCATTAACCAACTGATGGAATCCCAAGTTAGACATAGTCGTGTCCAGCTGACTGGCCTGAGATTCACGGGGATTGCTGTCCCAATGGAAGTTGAAATCGCCCACAACCATGAGTTTTTGATAGCGTGTACTAAGATCTGATATAGTTTCGCTAAAGTGGTCACAGAAGCCTGGTGAGGCGTCCGGGGGGCGATAAACGGTCAGCAATACAAAGCAGGAGGAGTCAAACGTAAACTTGACTCCTAAGATCTCGGAATTATCCAAGCTTTCTGATAGTATTGTGGTGGCCTTTAGATTAGATTTAAAGAAAATCGCCACCCCCCCACCTCTTCTATTATCCTGCCTATTGTGCCAGCAGGCATCAAAATTACCTGGCAGGGAAGAGATGAGGTCGGGGACTGATGCATCCCCCATCCAAGTTTCCGTCAGTGCTAGAATATCAATAACGCCATCTTGAAGGAGGGCAAAGATTTCAAGACGATGTTTATGTAAAGATCTTGTATTCAGAAGAGCCACAGTCAGGCCCGGCGGTTTCACTGATCCGGATAACGAATAGACAGGGGGAGCATCAGCGTGGGCTGGGGTCACAACGTCACAGGGGTTACAACGGGGACCGGCAGGGGTCCTAAGGAGGTTTTCCGTTTCCAATAATGACAGGGTAGGGGGATTGAGAGGAAAGGACAATGTAGCAAAGGACCTCAACTCAGAAGACGAATACCTCAGCGTTTGGCCAGGGTTTATGGCCCCTGGTCCCGGCAGGGCGCGGACGGGCGCAGACGGGCTTGCCTTAGGCGCGCCTTCGGCGCGCCCGCAGCGCGCCCGCTGCGTGCGTCCGCTGCGCGTCTGCTCCAGCGCGCTGAAGTATCGTCCCCTACCGCCCTCCAACCAATCAGCTCTGCTGTGCAGCAGCTGCTAACTCCCTCCCTCTTAACACTAGACTGCGTTTGAGCGGAAGTGGTGGACCAACAGGAAGTGGGTTAAGTGATTGGTTTTTAAAATACAAGCGTGACTTTAGCAGATTAAAAATACAATTTTCATAACAATTTTCATGACAACAGATACTCGAGCGCTGCTTTTACCGAGACACATGAGGCAGGACTACCAGAGAGCTATTCACGCGTCTCAGTGGGTTTGTGAGTGGTTGTTTGAGTCTCAGAGTGGGGCTGTGAGTAGGTGCATGAGTCTCTGAGTGAGTCTGTGAGTGGGAATATGAGTGCCTGAGAGTGGGTGTGTGACTGCCTGGGTGTGTCTGTGAGTGGGTGTGTGAGTCTCTAAGGGAGTCTGTGAGTAGGTATGTGAGTCACTGAGTGGGCCTATGTGAATCTCTCAGCTGGTCTGTGAGTTGGTGAACGAGTGATTGAATGGATCGGTGAGTAGGTGCATGAGTGTCTGAGTGTGTCTGTGAGTGGGTGCATGAGTAGGTCTGTGATTGGGTGCATGGAAAAAGTAGGGGGGGCACATGGGCGCAGATCCTCGTGCCAGTTCTCCCTGTCACTATCCTCCTTCCCAGCTTGCCTGCAGTCTGCTACTCTCTGCTGCCTTCGGTTTTGTGCCTCCTTTGCTCATTTTCTGCTCATTTTTGTGCACCTTCTCTGCTTGCTCCTGCCCTCTACATTGCTGTTTTCTGCTTGTTCTGCCATTGTTTTGCCTCTATCTGCTCGCTCCTGACCTTTATTCTGGCTGTTGCTGCTAGTTTCTGACCTCTATTTTGCCTCTTGCTGCTTGTTTCTCACATCTATTATGTCTCTTTCTGCTCATTCTGTACATTATTTTGCCCCTTGAGGCTCGCTCCTGACCTGTATTTTGCCACTTTCTGCTTGTTTCTCACCTTTATTTTGCCTCTTTCTGCTCCTTGCTGACCTTTATTTTGCCTCTTTCTGCTCATGTCTCACCATTATTCTGCCTCTTGCTGCTGGTTTGTGACCTCTATTCTATGTCTTTACGCTAGTTTCTGTGCTCTCTTCTGCCACCTGCTACTCGTTTCTCACACTTATCTTGCCTCTGTCTGCTCATTTCTCACCTTTATTCTGCCTTTTGCTGGTCATTTCTGAACTTTATTCTGCCTCTCTCTGCTCTTTTCTCACCTTTGTTTTGCCTCTTTTTGACCGTGATTCTGCCTTTTTCTCCTCATTTCTGGCCTCTATTCTGCCTCTTATTGCTAGTTTCTGACCTTCATTCTGCGTCTTTCCGCTCTTATCTCATCTTTATCTTGCCTTTCTGCTCATTGCTGACCTTTATTCTGTCTCTTTCTACTCGTTTCTGACCTTTCTTCTGGCTGTTTCTGCTCACTGCTAACCTTTATTTTGCCTCTTTCTGCTAATTTCTCATCTTTATTCTGCCTCTTGCTGCTGGTTTGTGACCTCTATTTTGCCTCTTTCTGCTCATTTCTGACCTTTATTCTGCCTCATTCTGCTCCTTTCTGACCTTTATTGTGAATCTTTATGCTCATTTCTGACTTGTTTTGCCTCTTTCCACTTGTTTTTCACTTTAATTTTGCCTCTTTCTGCTCACTTCTGCCCTCTATGGTTCCTCTTGCTGCTCATTTCTGACCTTTATTTTGCCTCTTTCTGCTCGTTTCTGACCATTTTCAGACTCTTTCTGCTTGTTTCACATCGTCTCTGACCTCTATTTTGCTTTGTTCTGCTCCCTTCTGACCTTTATTCGGCCTCTTTCTGCTAATTTCTGACCTTTATTTTGCCTCTTTCTGCTTGTTTCTGACCTTTTTCTGCATCTTTCTGCTCATTCCTGACTTTTATTTTGCATTTTCCTGCTCCTTTCTAACCTTTATTCAGCCTCTTTCTCCTTGTTTCTGACCTTTATTCTGCCTCTTTCACTCATTTCTGACATTTATTCTGCCTCTTTCTGCTCATTTCTCACGTTTACCTTTATTCTGCTTTGTTCTGCTCCCTTCTGACCTTGATTCTGGATCTTTCTGCTCGTTTTTTACCTCCATTCTGCCTCCTTCTGCTTGTATCTGACCTCTATTCTTCCTCTTTCTGCTGGTTTCTGACCTCTCTTCTGCCACTTGCTGCAATTTTTTCTCCCCTTTATTTTGCCGCTTTCTGCTCGTTGCTGACCTCCATTCTGCTTCATTCTGCTAGTTTCTGACTATTATTCTGCCCCTTTCTACTTGTTCCTGACCTTAATTTTGCCTCTTTATGCTTGTTTTTGACCTTTACTCCGCCTCTTGCTGCTCATTTCTGACCTCTATTGTGCCTCCTTCTGCTCCTTTCTGACTATTATTCAGCCTCTTTCTGCTCGTTTCTCATCTTTATTTTGCCTTTTCTGCTTGTTTCTCACCTTTGTTTTGCCTTTTTGTGCACGCTGCTGACTTTATTTTGCCTCTTTCTACACATTTCTCAACTTTATTTTACTGCTTTCTTCTTGTTCCTGACCTTTTTTTGCCTCATTCGGCTCATTTCTCACCTTATTTTTTGCCTCTTGCTTCTGGCTTATGATCTCTACTTTGCCTCTTTCTGCTCATTTCTGACCTTTATACTGCTTTGTTCTGCTCCCTTCTGACCTTTATTTTACCACTTTCTGCTAATTTCTGATCTTTATTTTGCCTCTTTCTGCTCATTTCTGACCTTTAGTCTGCCTATTTCTGCAAGTTTCTGACTTTTACTTTGCCTCTTGCTGCTCATTTCTTACCTTTATTCTGCCTCTTTCTGCTCATTTCTAACCTCTATTCTGCCGCTTGCTGCTTGTATCTGACCTCTATTCTACCTCTTTCTGCTAGTTTCTGACTTCTCTTCTGTCTCTTGCAACTCGTTCCTCATCTTTATTGTTCCTCTCTCTGCTTGTTGCTGACCTTTATTCTACTTCTTTCTGCTAGTCTCTGACCTTTATTTAGCCTCTTTCTACTTGTTTCTCATCTTTATTTTGCCGCCTTCTGCTTGTTTCGCACCCTTATTTTGCCGGTTTGTGCTCGTCGCTGACCTTTATTTTGCCTTTTTGTACTCGTTTCTCACTTTTATTTTGCCTCTTTCTGCTCATTGCTGATCTTTCTTATGCCTTTCTGCTCATTTCTCACCTTTATTTTGCCTTTTGTTGCTGGTTTCTGACCTCTATTTTGCCTCTTTCTGCTCGTTTCGGACCTTCATTCTGCTTTGTTCAGCTGCCTTCTGACCTTGATTCTGCCTCTTCCTGCTCATTTTTGACATTTATTTTGCCTCTTTCTGCTAATACCTGTCATTTACTCTGTCTCTTGTTGCTCATTTCTGACCTCTATTTTGCGTCTATCTGCTCGTTTCTGACCTGCATTCTGCCTCTTTTTCCTCTTTTCTGACCTCCATTCTGCCTCTTCCTGCTCGTTTCTGACCTCTATTCTACCTCTTGCTGCTTGTATCTGACCTCTATTCTGCCTCTCTCTGCTAGTTCCTGACCTCTCTTCTGCCTCTTGCTGCTCATTTCCCAACTTTATTTGGTCTCTTTCTGCTTGTTGCTGACCTTTGTTCTGCCTCTTTCTGCTAGTTTCATCCATTATTCAGCGTCTTTCTGCTTGTTTCTCACCTTTATTTTGCCTCTTTGTGCTGGTCGCTGACCTTTATTTTGCCTCTTTGTACTCATTTCTCAACTTCATTTAGCCTCTTTCTACTTGTTGATGACCTTTATTTTGCCTCTTTGTACTAGTTTCTTACCTATTTTGCCTCTTGCTGCTGGTATCTGACCTCTATTTTGCCTCTTTCTGCTAATTTCAGACCTTCATTCTGCTTTGTTCTGCTCCCTTCTGACCTTTATTCTGCATCATTCTGCTCATTCCTGACCTTTATTTTGCCTCTTCCTGCTCGTGTCTAACTTTTATTTTGCCTCTTTCTGCTTGTTTCTGACCTTTATTCTGTCACTTTCTCCTTGCTTCTGACCTTTATTCTGCCTCTTTCTGCTAATTTCTGACATTGATTCTGCCTCTTGCTGCTCATTTCTGACCTTAATTCTGCCTCTTTCTGCTCCTTTCTGACCGTTATTGTGTATCTTTGTGCTGATTTCTGACCTTAATTCTGCCTTTTCTGCTTGTTTCTGAACCTTTATTCTGCCTCTTTCTGCCAACAGATCAAATGTTGTATCATGGTCCTTATCTCAGGTCTTAAGCCCTACACAAACCGATACACAAAATATCCCATGCCTTTTTTGGTCACATTCTCGATTCCGCAATATTGCTTAAATGCCTGCAAAAGTCTTTTCATAATATGCATGCACTGTCTCCTTTAATTCCTGTGTAAGTCTGTCTAATTTTACCCAATCGGTTTCTTTCGGCAAAATCTTCCTTTCAGATAAGTAATAACCTGATTATACTTTCTAATCACTTCCACTGATGGTGCACCAGTTTTTGAATCTCTCGCAGGCTCTGTCTCTGGCCAATCAACAGCAATTTTACATTCAGTTCACAAATCAGTTGGCACTACAATATCAAACAGAGTGTCCAAATCTTCCCAAAAAACCTTTGAAACCTTTACAAATTTTTCCACTTGCTTGTACCACTCAACAGGCCTTTCTCTCAATTTTTGAAAATCATTTGTAAGAGACAAAATGTCCTGTCTATTCCAAGGGACATGAAATATCCTCCTCCTGGTACTTCCCTCATAGGATATGCTGTTGCCCGACCCTTCTTTTTCTCCGTCATTAGATATAAAGGCAGAACCATCGCCACTACTTCCTTCTTTTTAGCCCATCTATTTTCCCATCTTTCCACCTCTCCCCACAGTTTCAAGGTAGTTAACAGTTCTTTAATCTGCAATCTTTTTCCTGAATGGTTTATACTTTCCAGATCGTTGTCACTAAAATCCAATCAAAATGTTTTTTGTAAAGCCATACATTTTTCTATATCTACTCCATAATTGTGGGCCATCTTAGCATACCTTTCATGAACATTCCTTGCTTTCCGTGTTATATACTTTCACATGAATAGTAATTCTTCATCACAATATTTTGCCAATCTCTCTGGACTAATCGTTCCCAATATAATTTCTTCCAATTCCACTTTGAATTGGCTTAAGTCTATATTTATGTCTTGACCCACGTTACCTTTTGCACTAGCAGTAGGATCTATTTCTCTAATCTAGTCATCAAGTTTTTCTGGTGATGGCCCTATTGATGTACTCATCTCCATTCTCTGAGCTTTCCCACTAATGTTTCCTGCTCTTTGGGTTACCTGGGGATTTATTTTCTGATTTTCAATTTGCAATACATTTCCTGTAATCATTTGGTGACCTCTACTAAGCTTTTCAATTTTTTTCCGTCATGTTTTTTAATGATTCTAATTTCCCTATAATGGTGGAATTAATTCTATCAGTCCTTCCCAAATCACTCTTGGATGTTACAGTTTTCTCTCATATAGATGACGCATTCTGATCCTGATACACTACCTTTTATTATTCTTTTGTGAGGAATGATCTTCTCCTGCTGACCCACTAGGTATTGTTGTAGCACGTACTTGTGAAACCCCTCGTCCTGTCTATTATAATAGGACAATTGGACCTATGGTGACTGGAACGGATAATGCATCTGCTATTTGTCATGACAGCATTTGGTAATCCTACACTTTCAGGAGTCTGTCCTATGGACAAGAAAATATTTTTGTAAGCCAGATCTAAATTCTCAGGTGGTGCTGCTGGGATTATACCCATGAACTGATTTGTTTCTGAACTACTCTGTTCTTCATTATAGGATGGAGGTCTATTCAACAATAACTCATTCAACCATTCGTCATCGATTTCATCCAAATTATCTTCTGTTAAGGTTAGAAACTGTGTTTATGGCTCCTCGATAAGTTTCTTTTTCTGTTTACATTTGTCTCCTTCCTCATTTTCAGCTACCATTACAGGATACATTCGGGCACCCATGGCAACATCCTGTCGCCACATCTTTTTCTGTGAATCCCAGTTCTCTTCAGCGTATCTATTTAAAGTATACTTATATCTGCCTTGATATTTCTCTTTTTCTCTCCGATGGGCTTCACGTTCCCATTCTTCGAGAGCCTCATGTTGCATGGGTCTAGGTGTCGGCTTAATATCATTCATCTGTCTTCTCAAATTTTCTATAATCCATACATTAAATGTTCCATATTGGGGAAAAGCTAAGGGACCATCTTTTTCAGAGTATTTTGCCCAACTCTCTAACCAAGAGCAAGTGTGATATCCCCTCTCTAAATACATATGCAAAACTGGTGCACCCTCTAGAGCTACAGGAACTCCTTCACTAGCGGAAATAGACTCATCCTTGCGTATTAAAGCCCTTAATCGCTTAAATAGTTTCACGATTTCTTCCCTTAAATGCAATCTGATCTTATTTCTGCAAAACTCTCTTCAGTGTTATTGTTTCAGCTTCCAATCACTGCTTGATTTCAACAACCAATCCCAGCGCAGCTCCACACCAACCTACCAATCCCAGTGCAGCACTTGTATTTCATCAGTCTGACTCCTCACAGCAACTGACCCTCCCTTTACAATTTCTTGTCGTCTTTTTCTTTTAGTCGATTTCATGCAAAACAACACAAAACATAAAAAACTTTTGTCTGCTCCACTAAAAAAGAATTATAGATCCTCACACAATCAGAAATTAAAATTCACTCCCAGTAAAATCTCAATCAGCGCAATATCACCCGTTGAGTTAAAATCCCTAGAATTCATACTGGTGCACTCAACAAGAAACCCCAATAAGACTTTAACTCAAAACACTTTCAACAAGTTCCCTTCACTGGTGCTGCTGGCGACGACGTCTCACGCACAGCACCCTCTAAACAGCAAACTTACTGAATGCCACACTAAGACCCACCCATAGGTGCATATCCTGGGATCCTAGGCCTTGACTGGCCCATACTCAACTTCAGTACTACACAGAAATACAAATTTAACAATATGACATGACACTTCTGTGATCACAATGCCACACTAGTCTAATTAATTACAGTGTTTATATCGTCGATTGAAAACTCACTGAACCAAGAAAATCTTCATGACCATGTCTCCTCCTATCCTACTTTCAAATCAGCCAAACTAACCAGCAAAGGATGCAGTGTGAAGCTTAGAAATTTTCCTTTACCCTTATATCAATATTAACTCACTAGGCCCATTTCATCAACAAAGTTCAGACTTTCAATAGTCTCAATAAATCCGTAAATTTCTACAAACCATGGTCCTCTGGTAGATCTTTTTGTTGAGCTGCCAGGGATTAGAATACTTGGAAGCATGAACAATTATTCTATGAGGACCTGGAATAAACAATTTGGTATCTCAAGAAAGAAATATGACCAAAAGAAGGAGACAGAATTCATAAAGATAATTCATAGGAAACATTTATCCAATGCCTCATATTGTAGACAAATCAAAGAAATACATTTCAAATCAGATTTAATGACAGTGTATTATTACAAGTAGCCTCACAACACAAAACAGAACATCTTCTGAGGAGAGAAAACAGGATAGATTTTGAGGTTCAGTTATTTATTATACAAACCAAAGCAAAGCTGATCGCTTCAAGTACATCCTCAGTTAGATCTGGTCAAGTCTGAACAGAAGCACCACATGCCTCAGTCGGAGTCAGATAACCTCTCAGCCGAAAGGTTATTTATCCTGCGCAACTTTACCAACCGGCAAAGTACAGTATTTGAGGTTGCAGTTGGATATAGCTCAGTTCATTAAAGTCTATTCCACCCAGTATGGACGGAAAATGGCATAGAAAAGACAATAGGGATCAAAAGTCTGTCCGACAGCATGTCAGGAAGGAAAGGAAAATGACAGCCAGACCCTGACTCCTCCTCCGATGGAGAAATTATACCTCCAAATGTTCCAGGTTTACACCCCTTAACATATCAATTCCATCAGTCCACATGGGTTCTCATTGATCACTTACAGTGGGCTGTTGTAGGGTGATCATGAATCACACAAATCCAGAAGAATTAAATAATCCTTTGGCAAAAATGTATTAAGGTTCAATAAGTTCAATTGTATTCCCATTTCTTCATTTCCACGGAAATGGGTGAAACATTACTTTGCTCACATTCTGTCTGTTCCCAGGCGCTTTTCCCTGGGTTTGCAACAATACTGTTACATTTCTATTGAATACGCTTCTTAGCGAGAAGTAAGTCCATTGTTAGCTAATACAGAAATAAAACTTCACAGAAAGTTCTCATAGGGCTTAGGTGACTGTCTCACATGGCTTTACAGCTGAATCACTACATTTAAACTTCATTGTAAATTATACATGTTCATAAATTACTTTTTGATTTTCTACATTATAGCGCTTATAGTTTCTTTTAGGTACTACATGTCAATATTAGGCACTAACAATATTTTATCAGAATTATTTGGATGCTATCATTTTCAATGCAAATTATTATCGTGTCACTCTCAATACATGTGTTATTGTATAAACGCTGCAGGAGCTCAGATTTGCACTATGTCAAATTTCACTAAATATAAGCAATTTTGCATTTCAAGAACTTCATTATGCATGTATATATTTCAGTTCCGATAAACATTTTGAATGCTTTTATCACAAAACTCTCTATAGTAACAATATTCTATTTTCTCACAACACGTAATTACGTTCATCTATATTTCTCATGGTCTCTTTAATTTGGTCTACATTTTCATGTCATCATTTTAGAACCTCTGCATGCTTTTACAATGCAGCATGTATCCTCATGTTTTTCTTTTTTGACTTAGTAGGTTAACATGTCTTCATCATGAAATTTTTGTCGTAATGATTTTGTACAGGTGAGAATAGATAAAGGTAGCCATGAGATAATATCCACACTCTATCACTCCCTATTTCTAAGTTGTGCCGTCAACAGCTCATATTATAATATGGAAAATGTCCGAGTTAAGTGCATATACTTTAGGCAGTGCAATATGTTAAAAATAAACCCACACCTCTGATCTGCAACATTGTGATATAGTGTTCTTGGATCTGTATTAAAATCATGTTCTCTGTCTGCACACTGGGCTAGAAAACAGCCACCTACAACTTGTTTTTAAAACCAGATTGAGCTGTTAGTTCATGTACTAACTCACTAACACGGCAGACTGCACAGCTCCGAAACAGAATGAAGCTGCCGCAGCTCCCTGTTTCTGAGCTGCTCTGTCTGCGCCTCGTGGCCTGATGCAGAGAATTCCCCAGTTAAGTATGTGCTCTTTGGACACTTAAAATTCCTAAAAACACAATGCGATCCAAGTCTGTAACGTCGCTGAGCGTTGCTTTTGAACCATGTTGAGTTTTTAAAGTGTGTGCTTCCTACAAACTGCGTGTTTATTTTTCTTAGACTTTTTATGTGATTTGCTTGGTTTCCACCATGACTTAGATTTTATCTAGCATGCAGAAAGCACCCCGCCCTCCACTTACCTCCCACCACACGCACATGCCATTTCATTGCCTTGGCACGCAGAAAGGCTACCAGAGACCACATGGAGTGATTCTGGTTGTGGGAATCCAAGTGATTTTAATTGGTTTGAGTTTACTCGTGATTTCAGTGTGTCTCTTTAATGAAATCAAGAGCTTCTGGGTGAAACTGCTAGCCTTGCAGGCGATTATAGCTAATGCAGGATGCATGGAAAACAGTCATTACAACGTCAGCGAACGAGAAAAGGCAAACTCAAAATCTGTGTCAGCTTTATAAGGGATTTCCCAAGGAAAAAAAGCTGAAACCACACATATGGGTGAGTCTAGAATGTAACCAAAAATGATGTACAATAATGATGTTATTGCATATCTGGGATAATTGTGTTTAAAAACAGCAAATGGTTAGGGCTGCATTGCAGTAAGATGCATATTGGGGTAGCCAAATGTTTACTATTATTCATACATTTCTGTATAATATTTTGTTTCAGATGCCATACATTCTGAAGGAACACCAATATTTAGACAATGCTCTTTGGGAAAGCTGTAAATGCAGCCAATTCGAGTTACAGATTTGCACTTTCAACTCATGTTAAAATGTTAGTAAAATCTGAACACAAAATTGAACATGCATATTCAGAGTGTGAAAGGTTTACTCTGTGTCCACTTGCACTTCCTGAAACGTCACAGGTGTGCCCGGTGGCACCAATCAGATGATCCCTTACATCTGGAGAGGGTAGACTCGGATCTGTGCATGGATTTTAATTTGATTTGAAACGGCCCCTGACTGGAATGCTGGCTTGAGAGGTATAGTCCAAATCTCGTTTTTGCGTTACATATATGATATGCTAACCCTGATACAGTATTACTCTTTGTATCTTTCTTATGAAAATCAATAAAGTATTTTGAAATGGAAAAAAAAAAAAGTAAAAGCAGTAAAACTGTTGGTGGGGTTCACACGACTCAGCCACCCGTTTTCTGCCCACAAATTGGCTATTTTGTAGCAACAGCTGAACATTGAGGGTAGTGCCACTGTTTTTATGGGCCCTCTACCTCTGATGATTAGTTTCTTTTGTTTTGTTGAGTTTGTAACGCGTTTTCATGTGTAAGTTATTGAAATAATAAAAAGAAAGGTGTGGGGTGCGAAGTAAATAACATGTATTTGTTAGTTGGGTTATGTGGTAAAATCTATTTGTGACGTGTCTCATATTTGCTGATTTTCTGGCCCTCGATTGCAGCCGTACTTGGCCACCTGGGCAGTGTAAGTGTGCTAGACACCAATCACTGTATGTGCTTTCTTACTGAAAAGAAGAGAACGCGTTCACAGAGATCACTGTCACAGGTTAGAACGTTCATGGTACAACTGGACAAAGACTCTATAAGCTCCATAACAGACAAGTGCCTAATGTGTTACACCATGTGGCCATGCAGCACCCACATGTCTGATTTGAAACATGACAAATTAAATACCAGGACGTCCTGGGGCCAGTGCAAACACTGCTGCAGTTTGCACATGTGAAAACCAATGAGCTTTGATTTACTTCTAATTTTAGGTAAGTGAATGAGTCTTGTAGCACACAAGGCCCAGTTGTTTAAGCTACAAATACGAAGCTCGAAAGTTGTGTTTACCTGTTTCTGCAGGTACAGAACACCATAGCGTTATTACTTCATAGGATTGTAGCAGTTTAAAATTAACAAAACGTGCGCTACTTTAAAAACATAGGGGCATATTTACAAGCACCAATCGCCACCGAAGCGTCACGTTCTTTGATGTTCTGGTGGCATAGCGCTCAATTTCAATATTTACAAGGCGGCTCTGAGCCACTTAGCTTGGCTTAACGGCACCTTGTAAATATGCCCCTTTCTGCTGCAATCCTCTGCGGCAAGGGGGAGTGCAATGGGTGTTGCTGGGGGCGTTCCACCGCGACACCCATTGCTTTTCGACGCTGCCCCAGATTTACAAGAATGCGTAAATCTGAGGCGGTGCCAAAAACTAACGCCATGCAAAAGCAAGCTTTAAAATGCCGCATGAGAAAAAATGCTTTTATATCTCCTCATTTTTGCTTTTTCTATGTGGCTGCAGAGTGCAGCACACATAGAAAGAACAAAACGCATTAATTATTGTTTTTGTGCTGGAATGTGTCGCTTCCTGCACATAAACAATCATTAAATAATGACGATTTGCTACTTCTATGTGTGCAGCACACATAGAGGCAACAAATAGCCATTATGGATTGTTTTAGTGCAGAAAGGAGGGACACCTTCCTGCACATAAACAATCATTCTTGCAATGCAGGCGCCCTTGCACTAAGGTGCAAGGGTACCTGCGTTGGCCCTAGGCAGCAAATTTTAGTGCCAGCGCTAGGGATAAAAAAGGGGTGTGCCGTAAATACGGTGCATCCCTTCGCTTTGAAAATGTCGGATCGCAGCACTGTCGAATTTGGCGCAGCTCCGACATGTTCTAGTAAATACGTCCCATATTTTTTAGTGTGGTCTTGGAATATGATTGAGATTTTATACTTGTGATGGTATACATAGTGGAAACCTATTTCAGAGGTGAACACGGATTTATAGTACTTAAGCCACACAAATTATTTCTGGAAAGGTGATTAAACTCTGCCTTAACTGCATTGGACTTAAACACCAGTTCAGCCAACCCAGGTACCTCTTGAAATTACTGTAATTAAAATTCTCCACTCCTTAGAGGTCTGGCCACTAAAGTTTGAGGTTCTATAATTAGTGCTCATGCCCAAAACAATAGGGCCTCTTAGTCCAGTGTCCCTTCTGGGAGACCATTGACAGCAAGACAAGGGAAACATTATTCCAGGTGTTTAAACTTCCAGGAAAGGCCTCTCTACATTTGACTGTTTCTTGTGAAAGAAGAGGGGAAGTTTGGGCAGGTGTCACACACAAAGACAACAGACCCTTCTGGTAGTCTCACTGACCTTTCACAAAAAGTACATGGCCTTTGAAGCAGGACTTTCCATAGGCACACTGGCTCTTCATTCAAAGGAGGATTCAATAGGAAGAGGAGCACTTTGAGTCTTTTCCTCTGATGGTGAGAGGCTGGAACCTTATTAGAATGAGCAAGTCCAGAGGCAGATCTGAGCATCTCTGAGCTTCCATTTCTTCATCAAGAAGTTGTGCTTGCTTGTAAACAATCTGCCCGAAAGAGTAAGAAAATGCTTATTGAGAAAACATGGAAAATATAAAGAGGTATTTTTAATGGTCATTGCTACTTACTGCTGTGTTGCTTCTATACAGAAAGCAGCCACTGCCTGGAAACCAGAATGATGAAAAGCTACATAGAGCAGAGGCCTGTGCGGAAGGATATTTGACTCCCCTGGAAGAGGACTGTGGATTGTTTGGCTTTAAGTCTTTCTTTAATCTCCACTTCCAAATGCTGTTCTCCGGGCGAGGGGATCTTGTCGAAAGGACTCCACTAGAATAAGAAGATGTGTACGACTTTCCAATGCGAGCTGCTGCTGTTCTTCTGCTCCCCTAGACAGCCATTGAAGGGGACATACCCAAGCTCCTGGTCATGCAAAGGTGGGATTGTTGCAACAAAGTCTACAACAGACTTCCCCAAACAAACAGAAATTAGTAGACTCAATCGCGGCTGCTGTTGGGGCAAAGTGTCAGAGGGACTAATACAAAAAAAAAAAAATGTACCTGAATCCTACTGAATTGCCGCTGTTCTGGCACCATTGCAGGCAGGCTCCCAGCCTACCCTGCAGCCAATCCTGATGGATGGAGACAGCTTCAGTGCGCATGGCGGTTTGGCCGGCCTCAGATGGCCGGCCAAACTGCCATGTGCAATAAAGGTAGTGCCCACTACAACCCCTCAGTGCCTGTCATCCCCTGGCACCGCCCCCAAGACTCCAAGGTAGGAGAAAAATAAAATGATAATAAACATGGTTTATTATTGTTTTATTTTCCAAGTTTTGCAGCTGCTGCTGCTGGCGGGGGGTGAGGGGGGGTGGTGATCCCACTCCGCCATAGCGGAGTAGCTGCCGCTGAGTAGACTGCAATGGCTTCAAAACCAAAAGATTGGTTCAACCTCAATCTGAGAATGTGAGATCATCTGTAGCTAGAATCAAATTCAGAATCCTGTGCACTAGTCTTAGTATAACAAATGCTTGTTGTACCAACAGAAACCCATAGCCCATGACACACCACCTCGTGGCTGGAATCAGCAAGCTCCGATAAACAATCCAGCTCAAAATGAAATGATAGAAACCTTGTAATTCATGGCATTAATGTCAGCCACACCTTAAAACCCTCAAACCACACAAGGAAAGCAGAAGCCTTCTAATTCAGAATCTCTTGAAAATAGAACTATTTAAGCAAGGTTTTGACCAAGTCTAATCGATGCTGTTACTGCCAATCAATAGTCCTTGATGAAAAGACTGTCATTCAACAACAAACCCAGGCACAAATTGAACTATTAGATAATATAATATAATATAATATAATATAATATAATATAATATAATATAATATAATATAATATAATATAATATAATATAATATAATATAATAATTTGAACGACCCAGCCCAAAAGCCCTCAGCAAATCTGCAGTGCTGCTAATGAAAAGGGGATCTAAGGAACCTAGCCTGTATAATGTTGGGTGTACCATGGATTTCTTTCACACCAATGCCCAGATTCACAAAAGTTTAGCTTTGGGTTGGAGTTACTTTTGTTACGCTAACCCGACACTAAACCTATTTGGGGATTAACAAACCAATGCTAATTGGCATTACCGTTGGTTTGTATGGAAAAGTAAAGCAAAGCGGCACGAAACGCTGCTTTGAATTACTTTGCGTCAAGGGGGCGTTCCATGGGTAGTACATGGGCATTTCCATGCAACCACCCACGCTTTTTGATGCTAAACCGTATCTTCTAACATTAGTAAACAGGGTTTAGCGCCAAAAATGTACGCAGCTGTAAAGCAGGCCTTAAAAGGAGAAATGTTTTCATTTCTCCTTTATTTTCTGACTTTGCGTGCGCGCTGCAGCACACATACAAAGTAGGGAACTTTTTGAAGTGTATCTAGTCATAGTATTTTGTACACAACACAGCAGAGCATCTTTGGTTGCTGCACTGCTTTGCACTATAATTTAGTAAATGTTCACCCTTCTACCAAAAGTGGGCTAGCTTTTTTTGCTCTGGCATCTTGATTACGTCACTGCCACATACAGTAAAAATGAGATAATCCTCCTCCATAACAGTCTTTCGAAATGTCTGCTGTCTGTGTTTAAATTGCAGATAAAACTGGGTAAATAGACCTCTTAACTCCTTGAGGCCTCATGACGGCTCCCGGCCGCCATGAGTCACGATGGGCGTGTGCTCATGATGGCCGGGAGCCGTCCGAACGTTGCCGCTCTGCCCACGCGGTATTAATTCCCCACCTGTGCGACAGAATTAATCAGTGGGCAGAGTTCGGACAGCTCCCGCCGTCATGAGCACATGCCCACCGTGATTTATGACGGCCGGGGACTGTCCTGAGTACGGGAGCGCCACGCTCAACCTCGCCCCCTCTCGCACTGCGGCAGAATTTGCCCCGTGGCGAAGGGGTTAAACTAGCCTGTTACAAATGTAGTTATTCATCAAGGCATTTAGGGCCATATATAGAGTTTGGTGGACAGAATATTCAGTCGAAACATGCCAGGTTTCCCACTGTATTATGTGCCAAAGGCTATAATGCATTGGATAAGATGGCGGGCGAGATATCTGAGATGGAGTATCCATCTGTCAAATACTAAATAAGGCCTTATGGATACACTGCCCATCAGGGTGGCAGAGGACAGAACCTCAACCAACCCTGACACACTATCGTCCATGAAATGTAGAGATGACCACAAGTGCCTAGGTCACCCTTGTATATTGAAAGGACCCACTATCACAGCAGTTCCTTTCAATGTACAAAAAGTTTGGTGGATGGCAGCCATCAATTTTGATTCAACCATATTTTCCAACATTTTTGCTTTATAGAAACAAATTTCCAAAGAGGGAAAACATGAAAATAATGAACCCCCACACCCTGGGCGTTTTCTACCAGGGTGTCAGGAAAATTATCATTCATTTCTGTCCCTCACCCCCAGGTTATTTCTGATGGTGACAGACAGAAAAAAAGACATTACATCATCCACCATAAATAAGAATGGTGGGGTAGTTTCCTTCCTCTGATGGACCCTACTGCTCTAGGCCATCAGAAGACGCTTTCCATGATGGAGCCAATGGGATCCTAGTTTACACAAAACTCAAGGTACACCCATCTCTGAATGAGATGGACGGACAGAGGGATTGGTGGACAGGTAGACTGTTGCATGACAGGGTACCCTGTCCACCAAACTCTAAATGAAGGCCTTGGTATTTTTATGTGCATTCTCAAGCAACTCGTTATTATATATTCACCTAAAAATGGTTAGTGGGTTTCGCACCTGCCCCTATATTGCAGCTTTTACTCACTGAATTGCTTCATTTCTTTGATTTTTACAGACTTGAGGCGAATGAACAAAGGAAAAATTTTCTCATTCATAATCCCTACCGTGTGCACATTTTCTTAAAATTAAAAGCCCTGCAGAGGAAATTTATAGGGACCCTGTAACAAGTACATGAAGCCCAGAAAAATTATTTGTGATATCCTGATCTTCGGGCCAAAAATTAAGACAGACATGGTTTCTGTTATTTTATTTAAAAGAACATCATTCCAGTGATTAATGTCTGAAGCCTAAGGAAGTATGGAATATAATTCCATCTACAGCATACTCCTTAAGATGTTGCCAACATAAATTATTCAGTGAAGCAATTTCCATAGCGTACTTTAAAGTGGGATTGAGATGTTTTGTCCCAGCATTAACATGTGTATAATGTTAAGGAAGACTGGGATGATAGTAGAAGAAAGGAATGTATAACGTCCAACATCTTTTGCAGCCCAAATGGCTTCGCATATATTTAATTTGCGTGCCCTACACATGATTTACATCCTAAGAACATAATAGTCAGATCAGCAAACAATGAAAAAATTCTATGAATTATGCCTAACACATCAAAATAGTTATTTGTTCATGCAGCTGATGACATCATTATCAGTAGCGGAAAGGTATGGAAATCAGTTAAAAAATATATAAATTAGCATAATTTGTTTATCACTTTCTGGACCTAATTACGATGTTGGTATTACAACACCACCATACAATGCGACCGCACATGGCGGCTGATTACGATGCGGTTAGAAAAGGCTCAAACCGTCAGAGCCTTTCCGACCGCCTCCATTGTGAAGAGGGGGTCAGAAAGGAACCCTACCGGCATATTATGATGAGGTCAGAAAGGAATCCGAACGGTCATTCCGGTTGGCTTCCGACAGGCTCAGAGAGCCCATCCGCCAGTTGGAATGTGGCCAGTAATCCCAAGGACAGCCTTTCCGTGCCAGCCTTTCCGACACAGAAAGGCTGTCAGAGCTCAACTTTGGGGGCCCCCAGGAGGGCCCCCTTGGGTGTACGGCTTCCGGTTAGAGGCCGAGGGGGTACCTATGGTGCCCCCCCTGTTGATCCATGCACCTTGTGCTAGGCAGTTTGAGGTGCCTGCTGCGGGGTGCAGGGATAAACTGCACCTTCCATTTTACAATGGAGCATGCATTCTGGCCAGTTAACTGCCAGAATACATTCTCCCATTGTAAAATATAGGACTTCGACTTAACAGTGTTCAGCCGCATCCTGATGGGCCAGTTGGGACCGCTGACCCGGTGTTGGTCAGTCCCATGACCGAGACGGTGTTGGGCGGAGGCAACTCTGCCCAACATTGAAATCAGTCCCATGGTGCAGTCGCATACTCCCATTTCCCTATGGGAGCTTGTGCTGAGGCCCTAAACCGGACGTAGCACAAGCTCACATGGAGAAATAGGAGCCCGTGCAAATCTCTGCACCAAGTGGCAGGTACCTCATGGTGCCTGCCACACAGTGCAGGGATTTACAGGGGGGCACTCAAGCCCCCATCGGAGCCTGCGGAGACATGGGGACCCTGCTAGTCTATAGGAAAGCGACGTTATAATCCCCATGGCATAAACGCAGTTCATAAGGGATTATGAGCGGCCTCCAACTGGCTGACAGGCCCCTTGCAGTTGAAAGACAGTTGGTCCGACCGACCAGTTTCAAATCAGACAGCCTTTATCATAATAAGGCTGTTGGATTTGAAACTTACGATGTGAGTCGAAAAAGCTTTCCTACTCACATCGTAATAGGCCCCTTTATGAATTGCAACACTAAAGTGATACGCCCTTCACTATCCTGTTTTAGATCTCAAGCTTCAGCTACATAGCAATGCTTTGAGTTGATCCTTCACACCCATCATGTTATAAGACTATTCATATAGCTTTTTGCTACCACATAGTATCGTAGTGCTTGGATTAAACATGATGCCTAATAAAAATAACATGTTTTCCATGGACATCATTTAGGAGTGGCTTCAGAGATGGCAAAATCAGTGCCAAAGAATACAGGGGAGGCTCTGTATTCCTTATCTTTTGCCTATTTTATAATATTGTACCATTAGTAAATCATATTCTGTTATTCTCTACTCTAGGGAAGTGCCCCTTTTTATAAGGTCACACCACCAATTTGGGCTTCAAATGCTGATGGTTCTGACTCTGAGAGTGCACTGGAGTCTGCTGTCCGACCCCAGTGCCTGTGCCCTCTCCCAAAACTGTCATATTCGACATGGTAACACCAAAGTGGCAAAAACTTTACCCTCTTATAAGTCCTGACTATATGGTACCGGGGTGGGGAACAACCTTTACAACACAACTTTTACAACGCACTACACTTACAACGCAATTTTTACAACGCAACATCCACTACAACGCATTCTATTACATCGCATGACACTACAACGCATTTTTAAAAACTACCTTTACAACGCATTCCATTACATCGCATACTACCTTTACAATGCATACCATTACAACGCATAATATTACACTACACTATCCAACACTTACCCTACTGTTGCACCCCCTGGAGTTAGAATAGTAATTTTTACCCGTATACTATCCAACACTTACCCTACTGTTGCACCCCCTGGAGTAAGAATAGTAATTTTTACCCCTATACTATCCAACACTTACCCTACTGTTGCACCCCCTGGAGTTAGAATAGTAATTTTTACCCCTATACTATCCAACACTTACCCTACTTGTGCACCCCCTGGAGTTAGAATAGTAATTTTTACCCCTATACTACCCAACACTTACCCTACTGTTGCACCCCCTGGAGTTAGAATAGTAATTTATATCCCTATACTATCCAACACTTACCCTACTGTTGCACCCCCTGGAGTTAGAATAGTAATTTTTACCCCTATACTATCCAACACTTACCCTACTGTTGCACCCCCTGGAGTAAGAATAGTAATTTTTACCCCTATACTATCCAACACTTACCCTACTGTTGCACCCCCTGGAGTTAGAATAGTAATTTTTACCCCTATACTATCCAACACTTACCCTACTGTTGCACCCCCTGGAGTTAGAATAGTAATTTTTACCCCTATACTATCCAACACTTACCCTACTGTTGCACCCCCTGAAGTTTGAATAGTAATTTTTACCCCTATACTATCCAATACTTACCTTAAATGCAATGTAATATTATGCGTTGTAATGGTATGCGTTGTAAAGGTAGTATGCGATGTAATGGTATGCGTTGTAAAGGTAGTTTTTAAAAATGCGTTGTAGTGTCATGCGATGTAATGCAATGCGTTGTAGTGGATGTTGCGTTGTAAAAATTGCATTGTAAGTGCATGCGTTGTAAAAGTATGCGTTGTAACGTCATACATCCTACCGGGGTACCCGGGAATAGGTGGCAAATGGCTCCCGATGGCTACAGTACAGTTTTTGCCACCCTGGGTGACCCAGGCAAACTACTGACAGCAGGCCTGCCATTGCAACCTGCAGGAGCAGTGTAAACTGCTCAATTTCCACTGTGCTTTCACCATGTGTGGCACGGTTCAATTACAAAATATAGGCTCTGGAAATATTTCCACACCAAAATATCAAGACAAAAATAGTAAAAAGTGAAGAAAGAGTAAGATTGTGGAGAGGTAAAATGTACTATTCCCACTCCAGTCAGTGCAACAGTTGGGAAAGTGCTGGATTGCAGAGGGGTACACAAATGCTCTTCAATATAATAAAATATTTTCGTAAACAATTAAAAATATAAATATCTAAAAAATAAGTAATGCAAATATATTTTATTTTAAAAATTAAATAAATATGTATTATAATGTTACACACATAACATAAATAACTACACATATTATTATACTTAAACCACACAAATATATTCTCAACATAATAATAAGTAAAATATTATTTACATTTAAAAAACACAACACAATTAACACATACAATAATAAATGATGTAATTTGTATAAAATAATTGCCTACATTTAATTTGTTATAGCTTAAGTTACATTCTATCCCATACTTCAGGTAAGAGTCAGCCCACGGTCAGTGTCTTGCTGCTCCAATGTAATTGCTTACACTCTGTCTCTTCTTAAACATTGAACACTTTTAAGTGAACGTAGTACTTTAACGTTGTATTTTAATATCAAAAATAATTCTTACTTGTTGGCCACTTTTTCCTGTATTGTGCTTGTACCCTTAATTGGCCTGTCCCCGTTCCGCCACAGCTTGTGCCGATTGAGCGGAGGGACACGAGGTCATTTCCGGTTCCGGTTCCGGTTTTAATGAGTGATATTCTGTCTACCAGGTTAGCACGCTAGTTGTTCGCCCCGCCCACTTCGCCTACTTAACGCGGATCAGGGCGCTGACGTCTGCGCCCGTCTGCGCCAGACCGCCGACAGACGCAAAAGATTCCTGTTTATCTACTCTACTCTCCGGTAATTCTGCTATATTGCTATGCTGTGTTACTCCAGCAAGGAGCTGCGATCCTTGAACTCCCCCAGTTCTCACATGTATGGAAAATATCCAAGCCCCATTGAGTCTTATAGTAATTGTCAGTCTTTAGCCCATAATAGTAAAGAGATAATCACACTAACCCACGGAATAGCGAACATTCACGCTAAAGACATAAAAGCTGTTCCCAAACCCTTCCTGGCCTTATATCTCAATGCCAGGTTCATACCTAAACATGCTCTTGAACTTTGGAGTCTTTTAGAGGCAGAGAAGCCGAAAATATGTTTTATAACAGAGACTTGGCTCCATGGCTCATCCTTAGCGAGTGTTACAACAGCGTTTCCTCCTCAATATCATCTAACAAGGTTAGACAGAGAAATGGGTAGCGGTGGTGGTATTGCAGTTGCTACCATGTCCCCTTCAGTGATTAGAGTATTAGAATAATTTCCATCCACGATATCAGAGATATTCATTTTTAATATTGACATTACGGACTCGGAAATCTGGAATGGAGCGTTGATTTATAGACCTCCTGGACCAAAGACGCAATTTGTCAATCATGTCTTAGAAACAATTGCGCCCTATGTATTAGCCGCAGACAATTTTATCCTACTTGGAGATTTTAATTATCATGCGGAGCTACCATTGGATACCGATTCGGCCCACTTAATTGGGGCTATGAATACCCTAGGGTTAACACAGAGGGTAATCGGCCCAACCCATTCAGCTGGACATACATTAGATCTGATATTCACAAACTTCCTCAAATTGACCATTGAATCTCCTTGCCCAGTATTATGGACGGATCACTCTATTTTGAAATTTAGTGTGCCTATAAATATACATAGGAAAACTGGTCCGAATAAAAGTATTTTGATTCGGCCGTGGCGTAAGTTAACACCTGAAACCTTTTTAGCACATTTTGAACCTCCACAACTATGTCAATTGGACACTGTGGAATTTACCTCCCCTCGGGTTGAACAGTCCTCTTTTTCGCCTACTCAAGAGTGGGTCGACTCTGTTTCTTCTTTTTTTGATAATAAAATTAAAACCATCTATGCCTCATTCCCTCATCAGGTTAATGATTATAATCATTATATCAATAACGTGACTAAGACTCCCTCTCTGTTGAAAATTCATAATGCCCCCCTATTAATGGAGTTTAAACCCATAACCATCACCGAAGTAGCGGAAGCTCTAAGTAGGATTAAATCTGGTTCTCCAGCCGATCCTTTTCCTCCCCACTCGTGCACTAAGATTTCGCCGCTGTTCGTGAATGCCTTAACTAACATTTTTAACAAGTCATTAAATCAAGCTAAGGTTCCGAAGAGATGGAAACATGCTCAGGTCAAGCCAATTCTTAAGAAATCCTCGGCTGACCCTAGCCTACCAGTAAACTACCGCCCCATTTCATTGCTTCCCTATTTTGGGAAGGCACTGGAGCATTTAGTTAACAAACGTTTTACAGCTCATCTAGAGAACCACGGCTTTCTCGATTCCTCGCTGTTAGGCTTCCGTGCTGCTCATAGTACAGAGACCGCAGTCATCGAGAAAGTAGATAACATCATGCTTGCTTTGGAAAAATGAGAATCTGCAATTCTGGTTCTTTTGGACCTGTCTGCGGCTTTTGATACCATCTCCCACAGAACTTTGAAACATCGACTGTGGGAGGTGGGTATCAGAGACAAGGCCTTGGACTGGTTTGTGAACCACTTGGCGGATCGATCTACCACCGTCCGTGTGGATGAGTTGGTCTTGTGCACCTATCCAGTAACGGTCGGGGTTCCGCAGGGATCCATTCTCAGTCCCATGCTGTTTAATGTATATTTAACACTTTTAGCGGGTATCATCAGATCATACGGTTTTGAGACCCTTTCGTATGCTGATGATACCCAGCTGCTCGTTACTTGTGACTCTGACGATGATGGTGTTCAATCCCGTTTTAAGGGCTGCATGGTTCAGATTAACAACTGGATGAGTTTAAATAAATTGCAGTTGAATGGCAGTAAGACTGAGATTATTCTCTTCGGAGAAGCCGAGCAGTTCTGGACGAAGGACTGGTGGCCCTCGGAGTTGGGCACATGTCCTTCCCCCAAGCTAGCAGTACGTAATCTAGGTATCATTATTGATAATTCTTTGTCCATGAAAGCTCACATCAACCAGGTGCTAGGAGCCTGCTTTGGGATTATGCGTAATCTCCGAAAAATCTTTAAGTGGCTACCTATTGAAGCAAGGAAACCTTTGGTACAGGGACTTGTCATCAGTTGCCTTGACTATGGCAATACTCTGTTTACTGCACTTAATCAAGATCTGCTTTCTAAACTTCAGATCCTTCAAAATACTGCAGCTAGACTTATTCTTAATCTTCCCCCCGAACCTCTTTGGTTCTGACTCTTAAAACCTTGCATTGGCTTCCGGTTCGCCAAAGAGGACACTATAAAATCTTAAGTCTTACACACAGGATAATGTATGGTCTTGGTCCATGTTATCTGGCAAAAAAATTGCAATGGTACGTACCGGGACGTTTCTTAAGGTCCGGCACAAAGTTTCACCTTGCTCAGCCGCGTATTCGAACTGTCCGCAACGGTGGCCGATCATTTTCTTACCTAGCCCCTATGCTTTGGAACCAATTGCCATCAGAACTTCTATCCATAGCAGACCACTCATGTTTCTGTAAAAGGCTGAAAACCTGGCTCTTTTCTCAATAAGCTCTTGTATCGGGTGTCTAGGTTACTGTCTGTTTCTCTGTCTTTTTGCTGCTTGCGCCTTGAGACCTTTCTGTGATTTGTGCGCTTTATAAAAATATTTGACATTGACATTGACATTGACTTTCACAAAGTATACAACACATATCTGAAAATGTTATTTAAAATAATATTATTTACACGTTACATAATAAAATATTAGTTAAATATTATTAATAAAAATCTATTCCTAAAATAATTATAGTTAATTGCCAGTCCGCAATTTATCCTTACAAATAAAACATCTCACACCAAACATATAAAAAAATATATTTTCAACATTTTCATAATTAAATCTCAACTAAACATTTATTATTAACAATTAAGTAAATGGGATGTGAATAATTGCTACTTTGGGTTGTGGAGGGGCAGAGCTAGTGTCTTTTATGGGCCCCATCTATATAACCTTGAATGGAATTTAATGGAAGTTACATCTCTTAATATAGTTGGGGGGGACTTTACTGTTTTAATGGACCCTGTACATGACAGGTCTAATAGGAGGTGCCATGATAATGCCCCTTGGGTGCGCCAGACACTAATAAAAATGTTGCATGAGCTTACCCTGTTAGATGTGCGGAGGTATAAGATGGGAGCCAGCCAAGGCTTTACATTTCATAGTAAAAAGTACGGCATTTCTCAAGGTTAGACTACCTCTTCTCAGACAGGGTTAATAGAGGCAATAACTACTATAAACATTTTGGTTACATCTCGGACCATGTTGCGATCAGTATGTCCCTAGTTGGCTATGGCAGGGTTTCCAGGACAAGATGGACACTAAAGAGGGCCATACTTACAGATTCTTAGATGGGAGAGGTATTAAAGCGGGCATGCATGACCTACTTCGAGGACAATATTGGGTCCACCTCCCTAGATGTCGTATCGGATGCCTTCCAGGCGTAAATTAGAGGAGTGTTACAAAATCTGACCAAAATTGAAAATAATGCTGAACACTTAATCTAAAAGATATGGAATACAAAGTGGGTTCACTAAAGGCTGGCATTCTCTGGGCTCGTTCGGGGCCTGCCGCTGCAAGGGAGCAGATACAGAGACTCCTAGAAGTTGTGAGGCAAGACTACAGGATTAAAATAGACCCAAAAGTGTAGAGCGCAGTGGCATGCCAGGTGTATGCAGAACTTCGAGGCTGGTGCATTGCTGGCCTGGAAAGCTACGGCAGATAGATCTAGGAATCTTATCAGTAAATTAGTTATGAATGACAGAGGGGATGTCTCAGATAAAATGGAGGACATGCAAGCCTGCCTAGTTTCCTTATTCTCCACACTATACAAGGAGGAGATATGTCCTTGTCCAGAGCTTCTTAAGCCCTGGCTGAGCAAGCTACAATTGCCTAGTCTAACAACGATGAGTCGGGAGATACTTGAGGCTCCCATAACTAAGGAGGAGATTTGTTTAAGTCTTACTAAAAGTAGAAATGGTAAGGCTGCTGGCACGGACGCCCTTCCCAATGAAGTGATGAAGTGTATAATCTCTTAATAGAGGTGCTGGTACCTATTTTGGAAACCTTGTTCAACTCAATATATAGACAGGGCGGACATGTTCCTAAATCTTTGAAAGACGCTACAATAGTTCTTATTCTGAAACCCTCCATAGACCCCACTAGGGCTGATTCTTATAGACCAATCTCCCTGCTGAATGCAAATTATAAAATCTTTATGAATATTTTAGTGGGGAGACTGGCTAAACTTGCTCCACAGTTAATACATCTAGATCAGAAGGGCTTTATCCTGAAGAGGCACATACAGGAGCAGACTCAACAACTTATTTGTACAATAGATCTTGCAAGTGAACACTCAGCCCCCTTGGCCGTAGTTGCCATGGACGCTGCTAAAGCGTTTGATCGAGTGTGTTGGGTGTTCCTTTGGGAGGTCATGAGAGCAATGGGATTTGAACCTAATTTTTTATATACAGTCAAAGTGGCCTATGAGGGTGCCTCAGCTAGCATCCTCTTCAAATGACGCACTGACTTCCAGCTTCAGTATATCTAGAGGGACTTGCCAGGATTGCCCTCTTTCACCTTTACTATTTTATATATATATAACTTCTGGCCCAATTGTTGAGATCGGATGTCTCCGTAGTCCCTTTTAGCTCACCACCTTATAGTAGTAACGTTGCACTTTATGCCGATGACCTATTAATTTATACGGCCAATCCTGTTATATCCAATCCAAGGGTGGAACATCTATTAGCGGAATTTGGCACCATCTCTGGCTATTCAGTAAATACCTCTAAAACTAAGGTAATGAGATGGAATGTTATAAAGTGGGGTGGGAAAGATATCTGGGAATTTCACTTGTGAATGAGATAGATAAAATTCCGCAGCTTAACCTGCAAAGGGTCGCTAGAGAAATAGACCGCCTATTAGTTAGATGCAAAAACCTTCAGTTAACTATTTTCGTGCATGTCAATTTAATAAAAATGGTCATCCTCTCCAAATTGACCTACCTCATCAACACCATTCCCCTTGGTTTTACAAAACCAGGCATCAATAGAATTCAGGGGCAGGTTGTGAGCTTTATGTGGGCTTATAAGGGCGCTAGGTTGGCGTGGAAAAAACGTTGACGTAGGCTAGATAAAGGAGGGCTGGCCCTGCCTGACTTTAATCTATATTGTGCAGCATTCCAATTTAAAAACGGATGCTGCTGGTGAAGTCTGACAACTCTACTTGAGGGAAGCTCCTTGGGGAGCTGGTGAGACAGTGGAGCCTGGAGGAATTCCTTCATAGGTTTGGTGTCCCCAGGTTCTTCAAGAAAGTCCGATTAAAAGTATTAAGATCTGCGCTGAATTTATGGTATAAGGTTAGGAGAAGGTAGGACCTGGAAAACTATTCAGACTTGGCTCCAGTTTCGGATATGCTTAAAAGACGGCTTACGTCTACCACTCAGGAGGGCAGGTATTACAACATGGATAGATTTGATGACATCGGAGGGGGTGTATCCTTGGGAAGTCTTAAAAGCAAAGACTGGAAATGACCTGTCTAGGTTTAAATTTATCCAACTGTCCTCCTGGTTTTCGGCCTCAAAAAAGGATATTGGGGGCGAATAGGAGGTGGACCTCCTTCTCCAAGACAGAAGACCTAGGAGTAAGGAGGTTGCAAGGTGGTATGAGATATTTTTGGAGGCTTAGAAAAAGAAGCTAACACCTCCCCATTCAGTCTGGAGAGGAATGTTTCATGAGGGAGATATTAATATAGTTTGGGATAATTCCCTGAGGCTCCTGTACTCTATTGTCAAACCAGCCAACCTGAAGAGAAATCACTTTTTTACCATCAAACGTCTGTATTTGACTCCATCTAAAATTGCGACGTTTGCTCCTCAACCTCTCCCCAAGTGAGTAAGGTGTGTTTGCCTAGAAGCTAAGGATGTCCATTTGTTCTTTGAATGCCCCAGGATGAGTGATTATTGGGGAGGAATAGAACTCGCCCTAAAAGGCATTTTTGGCAGAGAGATCAATCTGAACACAATGCCTGTTCTTCTTGGAGGAGATGAGAAAATAAGCAAGCTGTTGAGGTGGCCACATAGAGGGTTGCTCTTCTATCTAATTTTAATTGCCAGAAGAGAAATCTGCATTAACCGGAGGGACCCTCTACCCCCGAAATTGGATGACTGGGTTAAGGCGGCCGTTAAGGTCTGGCGATTTGATCAGGGCATAGAAAAGTGCCCTACCCCAGATATATGGACTGACTTTTCAAACTGGTGCAGCTCTTTTGGTATTGGCTACTCATTCCAATTATTAAACCAAGGCACCTCTAAAGGTGATGGTCCGGTATGGTATCAGGACCCGGGCGAATGCAGTGACTGCAGGGTGGACAGTTTGATGGTGCAGTTCTTTGAGTATTGGAGACGCCTTCTGGTGATATGAGGATAAAAAAACAATTAAGGAATAATACATTATTAACTCACACCTAATATATAATATAAAAAGAAAATCATGTACATATTTAACATAATTATTTTTCATTTCTATAATTATTATAAATTAACTTTATTTATTATTTAGTATAATTAATTTCCTATACACCCTTTGCACATACAAAACCTACCACACACACATAATTAAAAAAAAAAATATTACACAATTTACATAATTATTTTTCATTTAAATTAATAATATTATTTAAACAATATTTCTTAACAAATAAATATGTATTTAATAATTCTAATTTAGTTGCTTCCCACCCTCTACCCCTACAAAACTCATAACCCGCACCTAGGGCCTGATTACGATGTCGGTCAGAAAGCCTCCGACAGACAGTCAGATTCCCCGAGACAGTGACAGAAATCATTCGGGATCGATTACGTTGCTCGTAGTCAGAAGGGGAACTGTTCGGTCATTCAGAATAGTTTCCGACCGGCATTCGGAGAATCGGAGTCGGTCGGAGCTGATTCGTACAGCTCAATGGACAGCGTTTCTGACCGACCGATTAGGATGTCGGATTTCAACAGCCTTTCCGACTCAGTCTGCCAGACAAAAAAAGGCTGTCGGAAATTGACTTTGGAGGCCCCTAGCAGGTCACCTTCATCCTGAGTCCTCCGGATTTGGGGTCGAGGGGGGTCCCCAAGGCACCCCCCTGTAAAACCAGCTCAGTGTGGTAGGCACCATGGTGTGCTGGTGACAGGCTGCAAGGTTTTCTGCAGACACCCATTTTCGTCATAGGAGCCTGTGCTGTTGCCCGGAACACCATCTCCCATTGAAGTCAATGGGAGTCCTTCCGAACGGTTTCAGGATCATCAAAATCGTTCGGGCGGAAACACCGACGGCGAGTCGGTCAGATAGGATTCTGACAGGGAGTCGGGAAGTTTAATTTCTGACCGACATCGTAATGAGGCCCCTATTCTTAACTTTAAAAAAAAATATTTACACTTTTAATATAAATATTTATCAATTACCTAAGGATCATTAAATACAAATTAATTAATACTTAATTATGATTAATTTACTAACCACAATATACCCCTACAAAACGCACAACACACTACTAAAGTTTAACTTAACAAAACTTAATTACACAATTAACATAATTAATTATCAATTTAATAATAAATATTAATTACAAGTTAATAATTACTTAATTGAAATTAATTTGCTTCCCACTCTATACCCCTATGAAACCAACTAAAAAAATGAATGTCACAATAACATAATTATCAATTAAACAATTAATATTAATTAAAAACTAAGGGGCTCATTCAGATGTTGGTTGGACAAGGGTCCGACCGACATCGCAGTGGAACTAGAACCACCTGACTAGCGATTCAACTCCCACTATTCCAATGCGACCGCCCAAAACCGGTCCTAGGATGCTTGTTTCCGGTCCAGGGAGGACCTGGCTTGGCAGTTCGGGCTGGACTGTTCCCATGAGGCACAGGGTCAAGACTGATTTGCATATGGCCAGGTCTAAACTGGGGTGGCATGGTGAGCAAAAGAATGATGGATTTAACCCAGATCTCTTGACTGGGGTGAATGTTTTGATTTGTTCTGCATTCCGTCCATCAATTGTGTGTCTTTTGAAAAAGGGCCGCAGCACAAGCTGCAATTGAAAAAGGAATATTTTACACATCCATGCACCTTGTGCCAGGCACCACGTTGTGCCTGGCACACTGCACATGGATGTGTGGGGGGGCTCCACATGTGCCCCCCTGGCCCCATAGTGGAAGTATGCCCGAAGAAGATCAGCAGGAGATTGTGAGGCTTCTAGCACGCCCAGAAACCCGAATTATAAAAGGGACTCGTTGCAACAAGGATCTACTAAATTTAATGAAAAGCTCAAATGGGGAATACACAAGTTTAACCTCATTACGGCATTTTGCAAAAAACAAGAACGATAACATCATAAGCCTTGGGTTAACTGTGCCTGTGATCTTAGCGATCCCATCACCATTCTTCTACACTGTGGGTCCAATAAAGACCTCAAGAAGATATATCCTACACCCATAACTTGGACATCAATAGGAAGGACGGATTTCCTTTGAAAATTATTTGATTCAGAGGTCCTTGTATTTTTATAACAGGAGCGTGAGGTGGTTTTTAACTTGTTCCAGGCTATATCAGTTTACCTGTGAGAGTTACTAAATGACATTCTTGATAAAGATGGCAATATAAAGCTTCCATCGAAACGCAGTGACGCTCTATTATAGGAACACAATCCGTGAAGAGACTGGGACTTTTGAATGCTAATTGATTGTATAGTATCGGGTCTCAGCCTTAAGAAATTAAGAAAACACGGATGTGGCCATTTTAAGACACAGTTTTCTGTCTGTTGTGTGTACTCTCTCTTTTTAAATTCACAATTGTTTTTAATTGGATTTCTCTAGGCATCTAATATTTTTATCATATGTATAGTACTCTGATAGAACAGTACCATTGATTGTCTATTTATTGTGATATATGTGCTTTTTAAGTTCATGATTAATTTACAAATAAACCTGTATAAAGTATAAAATCTTTTTTTATTGTATTTAGAGTGTCGGGCTTGGGTATATAGTTATATTTTTCCCCCACGAGTGATGTGAATTCAAATGAGCGAGAGTGTGGGGCTTATTAGTATATATAGAGAACATTGTTAGCCTACGACTGATATGAATCTGAGTGAGTGAATGAGAGCTTGGTGTTCATTGGTAGACAAAGTGAATATTGCCAGCCTTAGAACATATTTCAAAGGATTCTTCTTTGTTTATACACCCATAATGGAGGACCAGGGGGGACAGGGCCCTACTAGGGGGGCGGGGCCCTGCTAGGGGCCCCTAAAGTCCCTTTTTGACTTCCATTTCATGGCGCTTGGACCGCCATTAAAAGACAGAGGGAAACAGACATTGTAATCCCTACGGCGGTGCCTGAGCAGGCACCACTCCTTGAGTCCATTGAAAAGGCAGTGTCAGTACCTCCGCCCAATGCCTCCAACCGCCGGATCAGAAGCCGGTGGTTTGATCGCTCCTGTAAAAGTCGGTGGGCCTGCCACCGACGTCCCAGTCGATGGCGGGTCACCTACATGAGAATGACCCCCTAAATATTAATTAATTATAATTAATTTACTTCCCACCCTGTACCCCTATAAACCCCACCACCTGCACCTAAAATTTAAATTAAAAGAACATTAATTGCACAATTAACAGAATTATCAATTAACCAATTAATATTGGTTAAAAACAAATTATTAATTAATTATAATTAAATTACTTCCCACTCGGTACCCCTATAAACCCAACAACCCATACCTAAAATTTAAATTAAACAGAAAATAATTGCACAATTAACATAATTAACCATAAATTAAATAAGTACTATTAATTAAAAACTATTTATAAGTTAATCATATTAAATTACTTCCCAACTTATACCCCTAGAAACCCACAACCCGCTACAGTGCTAAAAATCACAACATTTTGTTAAATTACATTTAATAACTACAAAAAAATGTACAACTATATTAAAAAACATAAACAGTAATTATACACAAATTGTATATTTAAAATATATACTAAAATATATAACAATAATTAAAAACGATATTATTAACAACTATATTTTTGTAAACAATATTAATGACTTTGTATTTTCAAAATCGATATTACTTACTTAAAATCAATATTCTTGACCACAATATTCTTGCAGATGATATTTCCATGTCATGATATTTTGTACACAATATTTTGGTAGGACGATATTTTGGTTTTGATATTTTGTCTGAATACCGTGTGGCAAAGTCAAATGCACTACCTGTAATATATGTCAGCCACCACTAAGGTAGGCCTCCTCAGCCTAGGAGGCAGGGTACAGTATTTTAAATGTGAGGACATATAAGTGCAAGCTTATATGTCTGTAAAGTGGCGTTCCCCATTAGAAACTACTACAAGTTTAGCAGTCCGTAGGATAACATGGCCTGCCACCCGGGCATTCTCAAGGTTGGCAGATACATTATAGTACTGTCAAAATATGTCATGTTTGGTATAAAACAATGTGCCTTCTCAAACATTACATGAATCTCGTGCCCTGGCTGATGGGGCATGCAACCAGGTGGCGACCTCAGAAGTTGTCCACCTGGTTGTCCCAGCTTCACTGTGTTCTTGCTGACCAGCCCACACTTTCCCAAACCTGATACCACCAAGACAGGATTCTGACCTCCTGCCAGGCAGTGTGATCACTCCCAGGAGTCAGGCACAAAGGCTTGGGCAGGTAGGAAGTCACGCCTCCTTCATCCCAAGCAGGCTAATGAAGTGGCACGTCAAAGTGGTGAGCTTCTAAGGCTGCAACCCCTCTGATATGCATCAAGGCTGACTCCCAGTGGAGGAAACTGGCCTCCCCCTGCCCTAGGCACAATTGCACCCTGACAGTCAGGAAATTAGCTATGCAGGGAGATGTACATACCCAGAAGGCTGGCCACACCTCCAGGGTGAGCAGCCTGGTCTGTACACCACTATTTGATTTCTGATATCTTTAGGAATGGCAGAATAGAGGGTTCTGGGCAGAAAAGGTAACCTACACCCCCGTATGTGTTCACCTTGGGGGCAGACTAGCTGCGGGGCTTTGGCACTAGCTCCACAACCCTAACTTCCCTAAATATAGGATTTAAGGGACTCCCTCGACTCCAGAACCTCAGATCTGAACAACTTGCATCAAAGAAGGACAAAGAGAAGACCCGTGTTGTTGACAACAGAACTTTGCTTACAATACCAAAGCGAAGGAGGGATACTCTGTCCCTGTGGCAACAGACTTGGAACTGAGTGAACGACCTTCATCCTTGGCTAAAACTCAGCACTCCCAAAGAGTAGGAACCCTGTTGAAACCAGACGCACCCTCAGACTCCCCTGGACTAGTGGCACTAGTCAGCTGCAAACTGCAGGTAAAAACAATTGCCGGATCCAAAGAATTGCTGGCCATCGGGCCCTCCATGGGCCCTCCATGGAATTGCCAAATCCAGGTGGTCCATTGCGTTGTGGGATTTTTAGTCTCACTTGTCCTGAAGTTTCAGGCCTCTATCTCACTCTCCTGGAACCAGTGAAGTTCCATTACCTTTTTGCGGTGCTTACTGCTGCCAAGGCTTGTTGGTCACCAATCCGGTAATCGATCCCCACAGTCGACGCTGCATCTACAGGGAACACCGTGTAACCATCATCCAACATCAGTAGTTCTGTATCTGTTGTGTTTTTGCATTCTGTTTCTTGCAGCACTGTGTAAGCTGTAAAATCAGCACAGGTGAAGGTCCTGTTCACCACCAAGGACAGCCAGTGCAACTCTGCAGCTGGACTACATCGGCTGGATAAAATTGATCTGTCTGTTTGGCTTGGTCCTGGGGCCCGCATAAACTTAACCCAGTAAGGGTTCCATGTAACTTGACCTACAAGTGACCGATTGTCACTAGTCGCTTTTCCCATTGACAGCATGTTACCTTGTTCATGTACTATTCTGCACTGATTTAATATTGCTTCAAAAAGCTATAACTCCCTTTATATGCATGCCATTCCATTCATTTTGGTGTCTAAATTAAGATGAAAACATTCTCTTGAGTTGTGTCAATTACTTATCTTGTTGGTACTTTGAAATGCTTAACACATGTTCCTCTAGTAAAGCCTGACTGCTCATTGCCACTCCACCGACACTGAGCTAAGGAATTAGTGTGAACCCAAGGACCATCTTTGGACCATTGTGAGGTCTGACCTCACACCACATAATACTCCACTTTCCTACAACAACTAGTGTAATAAAAGATGGAGCACACATAGCTGGAACGGTACCTTTGGTGGTCGCTGTGGTACGTAAAAATAGTTCTAACTGTTGCGTGTGTTTGTCGATATGATTGTTTTTATAGGCGAGAATGTGCACATGTGTGAGCATAAGTGTCTGTATGTGTAAGCATGTGTGTGTGAGTGAACATGAGTAAGAATCAGTGACAGGTAGCGAGTGATATTGTGCGAGATGGAGGCTACAAATGTTTCTAATCTTTGATGCAGGGCAATGCTGCATCAAAGTTGCTGGACTACGTTGCGTTACGTTTGACTCCCGGGGTCCACTCGCAGAACGCGGTACCACCATCTTTGGAGAAGTGTGCTTAGCGGGCTAGTCTTTACGACCCGGGGGGAGATAAGAGGGGGAGTAGCACGAGCGGGCTTCCTGTTGTCCTCCTGAGGCTTGAGCCGGGAGAGACCAACGGTAAGATTCTCTGCTAATTGTGATTTTAAAACGTACTGCTTTTAGAAAAATCATTTTGCACATACCTTTTAAACTCAATACTGGCACTTGCACTTTAGCGTGTTTGACTCCCGGGGTCCTCTCGCAGAAAGCGGTACCACCATCTTTGGAGAAGTGTGGTTAGCGGGCTAGTCTTTACGGACCGGGGGGGAGATAAGAGGGGGAATGGCATGTGCTCGCAGCGGACGCGTGCAGTGGGCGCGCCGCGGGTGCGCCTAAGGCAAGCCCGTCTGCGCCCATCCGCGTCTGGCCCACGTCTAGCGCCACAACCCCTGCACTAACTCTTAAAGCTCAGAGGCCATTAACATATTCAAGAGAACAACTCGTAACGCTGAACTCTAACATCAACTACCTCTGTGGCGTGCCATTAGACCTCAGGTTCGAGCCAAGGAGGTGTAAACATTGTGAGCTGACCTTTTGCTACATTAAGGTGAAGGAAAAAATTATTCAAGATACACCTAAAAATATGTTAAATTTGAAAGTGTGGAGAGCAGTGCTAATTAATGCACGCTCACTGATAAGACATAACACTGAATTGGCAGATCTGCTAGAAAGCCAAAAAGTAGACTTGGCATTCATAACTGAAACTTGGGCAGATGCCGTATCAAATCCAGAGCTGACATCAGCACTCCCTGCGGGTTACTCTATGATTAGAGCAGACAAAGATCATAAGTGGGGGGGGGCTTGCTATTATCTTAGAGTGACTGGTTGTGCGAAAGGGAGCTCACCAGACTGTGAAACACTAGCTTTCCAGATAACACTCAATAATAATTATAGGTTAAATGGTCTTCTCTTATACCGTCCGCCAAAAGTCGAGCATAAACTACTCAGATTTTACAGTATTAGGAGATTTTAATTTTCAACTAGAAAAAGGAGATGATAATAATACTGCTGCACTTACTGACTCAATGGCAAGTTTTTCTTTGAAACAGGTAGTTAGGCAAGAGACTCACATTGCGTGGCATACCCTGGATGGAATTTTTACGTCCAGTTCTAGGATAGAAGTGGCGGAAGTTATTCCTGTTAAATGGTCAGATCATAAAGCCATAATATTTACCATACAGGATAACTGGCATCTAATAATACCAATTGATATCCAGGCTAGAACTGTTTATCAGGATTGGGCTCAAATTGATATCTCAATGCTACAAGCGGTACTAGGAACATCAAAGTCAAATCTAGAGACCGATTCGAATGTTATGGTCAATAGAGTAAACTCCTGGGTTAAGGTGGCCGTAGATACAGTAGTTCAAAAGAAAACCTCCTTGTCCAAAAGGAAACGACCTTCCGAACCGTGGTTCTCTGAGAAACTCAGAGAACAGAAAAAAGCTTGTAGGAGGTCCGAAAGAAAGTGGAGAGTGAGCTATGATGAAGGGAGGAAAAGAGAGTATGCACAGACCTTGCTAGAATGTAAGAAAATTATTAATGAGGAAAAGAGTAAATATTTCACACATAAGATCCTAGAAGCTGAGAACACCAGTAAAGAGCTGTTTGACACAGTGAAAATACTTGCTAATCCTCCTGGGAACTCTCAGAAGATGAATAATCCAGAGTTTTGCAATATTCTGGGAGAATTTTTTACTGATAACGTAGAGACAGTATATAAATCTCTCAGTGAGAGTCCTAATTTGCCCTCCGACTCTATCAAGCCAGGGCTACATACAACAGGATCTAGCATCGGTTTTTCCTTCCTCCCGCTCACGGAGGAACAGATTAGACAAGTAGTAATGACTACCAAGTCTGGAGCCCCCTCTGATCATTGTCCTCCCAAAATCTTTCATATGCTCACAGAAATGATTAGTGAGCAACTTACAACAGTATTTTCAGAAATAATACAGTCAGGGCTGTTCACAGAATCCTGGAAAATAGCCTCTGTTCGGCCTTTATTAAAAAAGAATAATCTGGACCCCACCGAACCAGGCAGCTATCGGCCGATTTCAAGGATCCCTTTCTATTCCAAGGTGTTGGAGAAACTACTTAACAGGCAGATTACAACCTTCATCCTGGATGAAGATCTTCTAGATCATTCACAATATGGATTTAGAGAGGATCATGGAACAAAGACAGCGCTGGTGATGGCAGTAGAAGAACTTAGAAGAACATTGGACGAGGGAAGGAAGGCCGCCTTGATTTTGTTAGATCTGTCGGCGGCCTTCGACACAGTCAACCACGGAATCCTAATTGGAAGATTAGAAGTGTTGGGATTCCAAGATACCGCCATTACTCTACTATCATCATATCTAACAAACAGATCGTTTGTTGTAGAAATGAATGGATCAGTCTCTAAATCCTTTAAACTGCCATGTGGAGTGCCGCAGGGTTCTTCCCTCAGCCCCACCCTTTTTAATATCTATGTGGCCCCTTTGGCGGCCATTATGAGGAAATGTGGTTTCTCGGTGGTCTCCTACGCCGATGACACGCAGGTGGTGGTTTCGGTGTCAAATAACATAGAGGAGACAGCAGACTATTTTAATACCTGTATGGCACAGATCAACATTTGGATGCAGAAAAATTGCCTCAAACTTAATGGGGGAAAAACTGAGGTGTTGTTATTAGGATCCAAGACCTCCTTCTGGTCCCCAAGATGGTGGCTGGCTGACCTTGGTGAATGCCCAGTTCCGGTCACGAAGGTGAGGAACTTAGGTGTAATATTTGATGAAAGACTAACGTTCGAATGTCAAATAAAAAAACTGGCCTCCACTTTTTGGGGCATTCTGAAAATAATTAGGAAGATTCGTCCTTTCATTCCATCGGACGCTTTAAAAACAGTGGTCACGGCCCTAGCTCTATCACGATTGGACTATGGTAATGCCCTATATGTGGGACTCCAAACACAGCTTTTAGTTGGACTTCAACGGATACAAAATGCAGCAGCTAGAATGATTCTGGATATCCCCAAGTATGAGTCTGTCTCCCTTCGATTGAAAGACCTACATTGGCTGCCAGTGGGTAAAATAATTATTTTCAAGTCACAATGCCTGGCATTTAAGGCACTACAGGGGAAGGGGCCACTGTATCTGAGAACACATCTTAAAAAATACATGCCAGTTAGGAATTTAAGGTCAGCACAAGCACAACTACTGTCAACCCCCAGATATAAGCAAGCTCGATGGGGGGGCAGGAGCTTTTTGTTGGGAACAGTAAAAATGTGGAATTCCTTGCCGCTGTCAATAAAAAACAGCAAGACATTAATGTCATTCAGAGGGCTGCTGAAAACATGGCTATTTAAGAATTAAAGTTAGAGGCTCAGTTAATTTGTAGAGGCATCATACCCATTGGTCATAGCGCCAAGACGCCCTAGGGCGTTCGTTCGCTTTATAAGTTTTAAATCAAATCAAAGGGATAGAGAAAAGATGCGCCATGTCTACTAAGATATGGCATGTTTTTATCCCTCCCCATTTTCTGGTACAATTTTGGCAGCCATGCGAAAATGCACTCACCCTTGTGCCATGGTGCAAGTGTGGGTGCATTGTCTGAAACATAGGTTTTGGACTGGAAGGGGTCCTTTCCAGTACAAAAGAAACTATGCTTTAAGGCTTTTCCCACGTTGTATGTATGCTGTACAATCCTGCACACATGAAAAGTTGGATAAACAAGGAGAAAACTAAGACATTTCTCTTTTTTACACCTGCTTCGGGGAGGCATAAAAGTTTGGCGCTAATTTTTGTCCACCCAATTTCGTAGATAGAGATTTGCATCAAAACCCAAGGGTTGCTGAATGTGAATGCCGATGCACCATCTATGGAATTCCCCCTTGATGCAAAGTAATGCAAAACAGCGCAAGCTTACATTACTTAAGGATACCATCCAACACAAATCGTGATTTGCATTGGTTAGTCAATTCCACCTTAACGCTTTGCACTGGGCAAGGCTTTAGTAAACTTGGGCCTGAGTGTCAGTAAGTATGAGCGAGTCAGATTAAGAGTAAATGCAAGTGACTGAGTGACAATGAACAATAAGGAGGATGAGGGTGTAAGAGAGTGAGAGTGTGTGTGAGTGATAGAATGTGGTGTGATGCTTGAAAGCTTATCGCTGACTCTGGCACACTGAAGGTAACTATTCTCTTGCAGGCACACTCAGGGCAAAACACTGCCATACTTGCAACAATTCTTTACATGACAGGTATTTGTGACAAAATACTGGCATTGACTCACTGGGGTTAATTCTTGGCATAAATGACACATATGGTGAAATACCAGTACTGGCATATTAGAGGAAATTCATGACATAAAGAGGTGGAGAAATACTGACATGCTTGGGGAAATTCTTGCCATGTGCACACCAGTGGCAAAATGCTGGTATTATCACAATGGAGATAATTGGCATAAAGGTTGGCAACCTGGCATAAGGGAAGGTGGAAACTATCACAAAATGCTGGTTCTGACGTACTGAGTTAATCTTGGACACAAGGGTTACCTATGGTATATGAGCAACATAAATTGCAAAATTCTGGCAATGGCATATTTTATGTCGTTTTGAGATAAGGGGGTACCAAAGGAATATGGGGTGACCCATGACAAAATGCTGGCTCTGGCATAATTGAGTTAATTTATTATATATGGGGCACCGTTAACATATTTTGAAAACAAATGCGATCAACTCCTGGGGCACATCAAGTTTAATTTGCTTGGCACATCGAGAAAGGGCTTGACTATGTAATGACTGAGTTTTCAGTGCCTATGTCAATTTAGCAAATTTATGTCAAAATTATGCTTTATAATGCACTATTTCACACCATTCTTTTTAATATGTCTGGGGGGGGGACGTTATAAGAGATCTGGCTTATTTGCTTTACTTACTCTTTACAATTCAGAGCAAGTATTATGCCCCAGGACTTTCAAAGATCAAGCCAACATCATAATATATGAAGCATCTAAAATAGACATTTCTCTGTGTTATGCTGTTATACTAATGTTACTATGGAACTTCAGTTATGTCAATTATTGGGATGTTAGGGTCATGTGACATGCCTTCGTGGAAAAATCAGGGTGTGTGGTCATATGATGTGACTTCCTGTGATGTCATTAAAGATAAAGGGTATGTGAAGACATTCCCTCTGGTCCTGGCATTCTGATGAATTGACATCTATGAATATTTCCGTTTCCTTCTGAAGGTCATTGTATCAGTCTCTTGATCCTCCACATCCTAAGGGCGAGTTTAGGCTTTTTTGGTGGTGATGTATTAACTTTGAAATTATATTTCATGGTCACCCTCTCACTGAATTTATTTAATAGCTGTGAGGTTTTGAAAACCTCCTTGAATGGTTATACCTGCACATACTTTGCTCAGACTGATTGATTATGTTGAATGCATCTTTGATTCTAAATATATTAAATCCTCTAAAAAGATTTTAAAAAATGACATTGCAATTTGATGTTTACAAGGTTAATAAGCATTTAATTTTTTTTTTTTTAAATGGTTCCTAAGGACCCTCAAAAGAGTCTCAAAATACCTAGGAAGGCACTTGCCTGCCATGCGGTGCAGGGATTAACAGCGAGGTACCTAATGTGCTCTCCAGGCCTCCAACCGGAGACCACTGAGGCAGGGCACCCTTAATCGCTTTCTGACAGGCTTTTCATTTCGCAAAACCGGACATGAAAAGCCTGTCGGAAGCCGGCGTCGTAATCCCGACTGCGGAAACACCGTCCTTAAGGGATTACGTGGCAGTTCCGTCCGGCAGACAGGCTCCTTGAGCCCGTCGGAATCCATCTGGAATGACCGACCAGTTTGACTTCCGACAGCATACATTGTAATTCAAACCAGGGATATCGGTCAGAAAGCCTCCAATGAGTGGTTGGAGGCTTACTGACTAACATCCTAATTAGGCCCTGAGTTGTCTGTTTAAGCTATTATCATATGAAAAAAATAAATTAGAATAATTCATATTGGTATAGACTAAAATAGGGATCAAAAATTCTATGCAGAGTAGAAGGTACTTTCTTAACATATATGTTTATTAATCATATCATCATTTAAGGCAATAAATGTTTCCTGTTGCTATCCACACTTTTCTGCTTGGTACTTACTCATGAAGACTGTTTTCAACCACAGTGATTTATAGCACAGATGACATGGAAACGCTGGGTGGGAGACAGGGTTACTGCTCGGCAATAGTGTACCGCCCGCTAGAAAAGGCCAAACTTGATGGCCAGTGTGTAGAGAGGTTGGACACTGCATGCCTCATCTATTGCCATTATCTACAGTCCTTCTTTGGAGGCACAAGCAGTGCAACTGCCTGGGAGTTTGCCTTACGCAGTTAAGATAAACCTCTTCATACCGCAAGCACTGTGAGCCAATTTGATATTACTATCAGCAGTGGAATTAGGGTATTTGCATCTCTGAAGCATAGTACGAACAAGCCACTTTTAATTTTAGACTGCTTGTCTCGGAATATGAAGCAACTGAAGAATGAAATATCTGGTGCTGTAGCAGTAGAGCAGCAAGGATGTTATGGGCCCAGGTGTAAGCAAGGAAAATGGCCCCTTTGACTGTTGTTGGGGTAGCAAAATACAGCAATTATCAGGGTTCAAATAGCCTCGTAGGGCTCTGGGACCCGGTACTATTGTACCTTCTGCACTAATGATAGCTACTCTCCTGTGCTGTGGACTTTGCCTCTCATTTTGCCACCATCTAGATGACCAAGATGTTTCTCTTAGTCCCTCTCAAGTTTTGGTCTTACTTTAGGATCTTTACATATAGGACTTGTTTATGCTTGTGCTCCCTCATCTCCATTGCAATAATAAGTATGTTTTCAAAGTCAGTTTGAGCCCTACTCCTTGTTTTCAGCTTACTTTCCATCAGTCAAAGCTACTTTCACAAAAAAATAAGTGAAAATCTGAAAATCTGAAACACATATAATTACATTTCTCCAGTTTGGTCTTCAAGGAAAACCATTCTTTCCCATCCAGTCTTTTAAATATCAGCATCACCCATGCTCTGGAACTCTATTCCAGTCTCCTTTCTGAAACCTGAAATTAGCTGCTTAAATCAAGCTCTTTGCAGATGGCCAATTTAATAGGCTGAGAAAATTCTTTGCTTTCCTCCATGCCTTCCAAAGCATATAAAAGTGTGGGGTGTTTCAGGAGGCTCTCTGTAACTTACTGTCTAGGAATTCCAAATAGCTCCCTCTGTACCAACTCACCTGCAATCTTGTAAGACTGTCCATTGTTTTTCTCACTCCTCTCCAAGGTGGTCAAGCACAGCAAGCAACTAGGCATCACAAGACTTTGAGACGTAAGCACTTTTCAACGCAATGGAGTGGGCTTCCCAAACATGGGGACTATTCACAAATGTAAATTCAGTTGTAAACGTACATTCATGACAAAATATTAAATTTTTTGCATCTGGAAGTCATAAACCCCTTTACAGAGAGGCACTTGTGAAGAATAAGCAGCCGTAAAGCCCACTCAAGAGAGTGAGAAGAGAACGCTCTCAAGCATGGTTTGCCTTGGAAGTTTGGGAATTCCCACATTGTGGGCATTCTCAGACTCCTTTACCTCACTGTTCAACCCCAGAAAGGGCCTTAAATTTACTCCGCCAAGGAATGGCATAACCCCATTTCCAGAGTAGAAAGGGGAATGGTTCAACCCAGATTTTCTGGGGCTGTAGGAGAAGGTTTTTTCCCTGTAGAGAAAAAATAAAATTAAAATGTGTATTTGCACAGGGAAATCTTTTTATATGCAAAGTTCTCCATGCTTGAAAACTATGTACAGAGTCATTTGGCCTCCAGCCCTGAAAATCACTTGACCTTCCCAGGAATGTGTCGGGAAACCTGCAACTGGAATAGCTTTCAAGGTACACCGATGGTAATGTTTGTGAATAGAAGAAAGTAGGACATGTTTGTTCATGTGGTTGCAGAGCTTGCCCCCAACACATTTCCACCTTTTTTTTAAATGTGCCCAATGTGCATAAAAAGTGTATCCCTAACAGGTTAATATACTCTTCTCTTTTCTGCATGGTGTGTAAACACTTCTGAGGCCTAGAACATTACGTGGGGCCAGATATACTATTTACTGGTCTCAAAATACTGGTCACAATTTGCAATCGTGTTATGACCCAACCTATGCACCAGTAGGTCGGTTAGTAAAAAAGCAGAATTGAATTGAGTCATAATTTGACCCATAATTTGTTAAGTTGCAAATTGCAAATCAATCCATTTGGCCACAATCACAGGCATGATGACCTGCATGAGTCATCAGTCCGCCATCTCTGTGATTGATTTTCACTAAGCTTTCATTTGCAGCCAGTTTACCATAGGGGAAACGGGGCTGCATTACAGAAAGGTGGACCACTACCTCCTTGTCAGTAAACCTTTCTTTTTCTAATTCACATTCTCCACTTATGAGCAGGTTGCCACCTCTTGAGGCTACTAGCTCCTGAGGAATCACAAAATGTACAATGTTTTGGCTACCGGATTTTCAGTCACAAGCTCTTAATACAATAAGATACTGACAGAGTATTTGGAAGGATGCCTACAACATGCCTCTTCCAGATAACGAATCAGTATCTATATGGAATCACATTCGTGGCGTCTGAAAAACTGTTCTACAATGGGATTTGTACATAGAAATTGAATTTTACTGTTCACAAATGCTAAATCAGGGCATTTGTGACTGTTAAAATGCTTAGTATATCTGGATCTTGGTTTCTTATTAAAAAATGTTTAAGCAGAGGATTATAGGGTATGGTTGTATCAAGAAAAGTCATGTCGCCAGAAAAAAAAACATTACACAGGCTACAATTTCCACACAGCGTTAGAAAGAAAACATAGCATGCAATGAATAATTGTACATTAAAACATGATTTTTTTTAAATATTTAGATATAAGAAGGAAATTATTATGCAATGAGGAATATGCTTGCAAATGGAAAACTGTCACTATTATAATATCTAACCCATATGAGGACAAGATTAATGAGACTGGATCCATCAGTGAATAATATATTTGTACATCAGCAATCTCTTAGTAAGAAAACCATAGGTTTCATTCAGTGACAGCCATAGTGTTAGTTATCACTCAGACAGATTAACATTTGACCCTTACTTATACATTCACTAACTGGCACTATTTGAGTACCATCTGACCTACATCAGAGCTTTAATAAAAGTGAAACATCATTTAAAAACAGAATGATCACTTTAATAGCAATATGCACAGACCGAAATGTCAGCCATATATTGATATTACATTATAGGAAGATGTGAAGATCTTCTTCTGCATTCAGACCTTCAAGGTATTTGGCTTGTAAATGCAATAGTAAATCAGAATCCATTTGTCCTAAACAGGGTTCTTGAACTCCTCTTCTTACATGTCTGGCAATTTTACATATTCTGGGGCATATTCTCAAGGACTTATCACCGAGTTAGCGGCACTTTATCGCAGCCAAAGTGGTGATAGATTTATCGCCCTATTCACAAGCTGGTACTAACAGTCTATATTGCCAGTTTTCAGGTGATAGCAACCGCAAAAAACATCACCATGGATGACACCGGCAACTAACGCTAATGAGATGCAGAGTAGGTGTTCCCGTGCAAAAAGCCGGGACAACACCACCTCGCAACTTCCTCAACAACCAGCCAGATCTGCGATAAGATCGCAAAATATGTGATAAGGTGCGTTAGCAGCAGGGAATTAACACCTGTTCTCCTGGTATTAAGTCGGACGAAAACCTGCACCAGAAATGGGAGCCCAGCCCACAGCCACACCAGAATAACAACAGATGCCATGGAGCTACTGATCATGCAGCTTTGACATTCAAGAGGGCCACAACACCCACCGCCACCCCCCACAGGCCCCCCCCCCGGGCCCTATCCCGGCCACACCGTACAAAATATTTTACATCAACTTTATGAAATCATGAACAAAACAATTCAGCTGATGTCGCACAATTACACCAATTAACATTCATGTGTGGTCAGAAAAAGGAGAATCATTCATTCATCTTTGAATTTCCAAACAAATAATTGTATTCAAATCAAACTCAAAACAACTATTTGGAAGAGTCATGGCGGGTCTTCTCTGGACAATCTGTAACTCACAGCCTGCAAGACAAAATTCAAGATAAGAAGGTGTGTCATGCGCTCATCAAAGGACAGGGAGAGAGTGAAAGAGAGAATGAAAGAAAGGGAGAGAGAGAGAGAGTAAAAGGAAGAGAGGGTGAGAGAAAGAGAAAGAGAGGGAGAGAGAGAGAGAGATTGTGAAAGGAAGAGAGAGAGAGAAAAAGAGAGAAAGAGAGAAAGAGAGAGAGAGATAGAAAGCTAGAGAAAGAGAGGGAGAGAGGGAGACAGTGAAAGGAAGAGAGGGAGAGGGAGAAAGAGTGCAGACACTGCGGACCCAGGCCTCACTGCTCACCTGCTGCCACCGGTGTGTCTCCAACCATGTGCTGGTAAGCACTGCAGTCCACCAGGTCCCTTATCTGAAACAGAGTCCAGATTTATGAATGGCAGAGTTCATATCATTGCACACGCCATCATCGCTTGCCCGCCCCTGCACACACAGGCTGCTGCACCCCAGCCCCTCCCACTACCCATCGGTGATTGCCTGCCCCTGTGCACCCAGGCCTCACTGCTCATCTTCCACCACCGGCGTGTCTCCAAGAGGGCCTACCAAGTGCCGGTGCAAGCCCCAAGCCTGGGGCCCGCCACCTTGGCAGCCTCCACATCATGCAACTCCGCACCGGGGGCCACCAGGTCACACACGTGATTCTGGTTCTTGATTTCACAATGTCAGAGAACATTTCAGTGCACACGGCAACATCGCAGGCTGCAACCCGCTCAATTCCTTAGGTGCCACTAACTCTGTGAACCGCGAGGCAACGCCACGTGGCGGTAAGCCCGCGCTGGCCGCTGGTTCAGGCCTACACTGCGGTCCAGCAGGGCTTACACAAATCCTTACCAGTCCGGCCCGCCAGGACGGCGGATCATTGCAGGCTGCACACCCGCTCAGCACTTAAGGTGCCCCTACCTCAGTGCACCGAAAGTCACCGTCCCATGGCGGTAGGCCCGTGCAGGCCACAGTGTATCCAGTGCCACCAACTCTGTGCAACGCAAGTCATGGACCCTTTATGATTGAGTCTCGTGATATGTCAGGCGGACGCAGCCATGTCACCTCCAGCAGTGGGGAAGAACTGGGACACTTAGTGTCGTCATCTTTCCCTTTATACTTAAGCCGAGTGGGCTGACCCGACGTACGCCAGGCCAGCGTAGGTGTGTGAATAATTATCCCTGGGCTCTGGGCGTGGTTCATTTCTGGTCTGGACAGGAACCCAACAGATGCGTGTGTCTCTGTTGCAGTGTCAGCGGAACAGCCTGCAATCGCCAATGTTGCAATGATGCATGCACTCGGAGGGTGGCCGTGCATGAAGGGATTGTACAAGGAGTGCAAGGCTGCTCGGGCTCCTGGCTAATACATGTCAACTGTTGTGTGTGTATCGCTACTGGTGCACCATAAGCCTAAGGCCTAGCCTCAATTGCAGCACAAAAGCCACATCACATTTCCAGAATGCAAGCAGTTGTCAGACTGACTTAGGGATGATAGCTCCTTTGTCTCAACACATAAGGCAGAAGGACATCAGCACCTCTGACCTTGGGCTTGCATTCGACCGGCACACCCTGAGAGAGATACCATAGCAGATGATGACGACTCCTACACTACGCACAGCGCTAAAGAAAGACCAACGTATCCACACCCCACACACAGAAGTCCTTGCACGAGGTACTCTTGCATGGAATGCCCTTGACACTTACATACACAACACACCAAACGTCCAAACGTTGCACACACATACGACTCATTGCTCCAAGCAGTGGCATATCATCCACATAACTGCTGCAGGTCAGAAGAGTGCCGGTTGTACGAGTGCCCCCAAAGCAATGGCATAGCATCCCCAGCACATGCATAAAGCCTGTCATGTCGAACTGTACCGTGACCGAATGCTACCTGTTAGTGTCTGATGCATTGGTCTGCATGTTGTGGCCCTTGTCTTGCCCGTACTGACACGCACATGCTAATTAATTCTACGCAACTTCACTGGTGTCCAACTGTGATGAGTGTTGATTAGAATGACAAATCGTGTGCCTCAATGAGCATTGTCCGTACACAGTGAGGGACTGACTGATGCATTTCACTTAGGGGTGAGTCCCTGTTGCCAGCTGCACCTCTGTGAGCCAGACATTGTGGTTGGGTTAGTTGCTAATAGACTTGTGCTCTTACGTGTTTTCAGCAACGTGAGTGTGGTGTCCAACGTCTTGCCATGTGGATCAATGTGATCCATCACTACAGGCTGTGTCCGCCCAGTTGAGTGTGAGTAGGTATGCGAAGAGATGTTCTTTTGTCAAATGTGATGGGGGAAAGCTAATTTAGGCCTGCCAATGACTTTGACATTTCATACACAGCCCTATTTCTTACATTGTGTGGGGCAAAGTTGTGAAATTGCGCGATTGTTGAGGCCACAGCAAGTGCACACATTCCCAGTCATCTCACTGCCTATGTGTGTCGCGGTCAAACATGCGCATTGCTTACATTTCCCAGGGTGTACCTTTTTGTGCAATCGATATCCTTACATTCATCGATACTTTCATATTTGGTCGATTATGGACATGACACATCTGTGTGAATTTGAATGCTTTATTCACATTCGGTGGAGTGTCGGAGCTGGAGCAGTACGTGGCCATGCAAAACCTGCATTACATTGTAGCCTAGTGGAGGGCCAGCCAGAGTCATTTAGGGATTGACAAGTACATCGGAAGAGGAAGAATACAGTCCACTGTCTGATTGCTGTGTCATTGGTAGGCAAACAAAATATGGCAGTCCATGTAGAGGTCGAAGGTGAGTGTCGTAGAGTGTTTTGGGAGACAGTGGGAGGTGTTGTTACAGGGCATGATGCAGAGGGCAGAACCAAGCTGAAACAGGGCATATGGCGGAGAAGATTGCTACTGGCTCCTTCTTAATACAAAGGTGGAATCACCCGCATCTTTGTCCGCTATGTCATCTGTCTGACATGTGGGTGCTGATGTTTAGTCTGCAGCACTGTGTGCAACTGACACATCAGGGGCCGGTGATGTGTTTGTAGAAGTACCAGCAGCATTCATCAGCGACTGCCTTAGTGGCAGCAATGCGATAATGAGGATCTGCAGGGCATGGAAGATACCAACAGCTTTTCGCTGGTGTGCATCCGTGGCAGCCATTCTTTCCGCATGCATCCGCTCCATGTTCTCGATTGTCCTCAGCATCTGTGCCAACTCCCGCTGACATCGTTGAGGCCACTCTGACTAGACAGTTGTTCTCCTTTCAGAGTAATGACTCCAGCGCTGTTGGGCATGGGTTGTTGGACATCATGGAGCGAACTGTGGGTGTCGGTTAGGAAGTGTAAGTTGTCCCTGATGTGGCTTAGACACCCACGTATGTCATCTAGTTTGGCTGCAATGAGGTCAAACCCCATCCGTACCTGTTCAGCCACCTCCTTCTGGCAGTCTAACACCTGGCCTTGGAATGAGATGTGTTCTTCGGTGAGGTGCTGGGAGACAGCTGTGGTGGTGGGTGCTTCCTGCTGTGTGGTCTGTGCAGGGGGTGGGGTCTCCTCGATGCAGCTGGGCTGCCCTGCTCCTGGAGGTGGGTTGCCGTAGCTGTCCATGAGCTGTTGGAGGGCGTCGGTGTTGAAGGTGGGAAGGTCTCTTCGTCATCAGTGAAGAGTTGTTGGGTCGGCTCTACAGGAGGTGTTGATTGTCCCTCTGCAATGTGAAGGGGAGATGTATTTTAACATTGTGTTGACATGTATGTTGATGCATTGTTCAAGTTTACATACAGACTGCATGGCAATGTACATTGTAACTGTTTTGGAGGAGCTGACTATTTGATGCAGGACAGTGGACATTTGGACTACATCACGGATGTGAGTTTGTACACGTACATTATCATCTCACAGTTTCCTGCTATGCCAGATGTGATTGGCCATTTTCTACACACAAGCGGAACCAGTTGTGTACTCTGTTCTGTAGTGAAAGTGTTGCACTTTATACCACATTGTTGTCAATGTTGATGTGCTGTTATTGCTATGTGTGTGTGCTGCATTGTGGGAGAGTCGCCCCTGCAGCGGTGATTTTGCTGCCCCTTATCCCTTTGAGGCGGTATGCCTTTGACTTCTGTGCTTCTACAGTGCTGAGATGTTGCAGACTTGGATAATTTTGGCTCTTGTGCGGATTTTGTACTCTTGTGTATGGTTTATCCGCAGATGTGTTGTTGACGTCAGGGGTTGTTTGTGCACGTGGATGTCTCAGACTGTGATCTGCTCCTTTACGGATGTTTCCCACACTCAGCCACCTCAGTATCGTGGCGTGTACCATGTCATGATAATTGGACTGCAGCCATGCTATTCGTCATGCAGTGTCACCTGCATTGCCAGTGTGGCTCACAGACACGCAGCTTTGCTGGTTTTCACACGTGTGTAGGGTTGGTTGTGAGATTGGTGCTGTGTGGGGAGGGACCTCTTTGTGCCCATAGTGGACAGGGGCTTACTTGCTGTTTGTGTGTGTGCTGCAGTGTGCCAAGGGGACATGATCTAGAGTCATTGTGGGTGTGCAGTGTGCTCTACATAATTGTGCATGTGTGCCATTGTGCCCATCTCCCCGTCCCCCCAGTCCCTGTTCGGTACTCACCCTGGTGCTGTTGTGTCAGGTGATGTCGAGCAGTGTCCGGAACCCCAACTCCTGCCACCGTCTCCCCACTGATGACTGTGGACACCATTTCCTCCATCTCATCCAGCTCCTGGTGTTTCACTGGACTGCCACCTCCAGTCTGCATTGCTGCCTGATGGTTGTCAGTGAGTTTCTTCTTGGTTTTGCGATTCGCATCATTCCAGCGCCTCTTGACCTCTCCAATTGTCCTCCACCCCACTCCGACTGCATTCACCTTGTCCAGGATGGACTGCCATATTGCATTTTTATTTGCCAATGACACGTTGGAGGTGACGAACAGTTGTTGGTGGTGTTCATGGTGCTACGCAGTTTAAATTATTTTGTTAGTATTTTTTGGTGCTTTTATAGTGCATTTTCCAGCATGACGCGTGGGAATTGCAGGCCTGTCGCTGGTTATCACAGATTTTTGTATCACGATTTGGGACATCGCCTCTATTTCCGCATTCGTGTTTCGCCTTTTTTTGGCGTCGTGTTCATTTTAACACTGTCATTTGACGTGTTATCGTGAAACTATCGCATGGTACCGCCGTGTTGAGAATACAACGTTAACACAGCGTTATTTCCCCACAATAGACTGCGATGTGAAAAGTTGAGTTAAGCTACTTTTGCGATAATTATCACAGGTTCTTGAGAATTATTTAAAATCAATAACTATCTTGTTGTGTGACAGCTATCAAATTTTCCAATATTCTTCTTTTCAATTGCCAAATAGTGCTGCCTTTGTAGATTAAAATAAGTAGGTAAATTCAGGCATATGCAACATAATCAGTCAGACAACTGATCTGAAAGGATTTTTGTTTAAGTATATTCTAAATGTCTTTAAACTATTAAAATGACTCAATCACCCCTTTATGTAAAATGAAACAGTACCTGAGATTCTTTACAGGTTAACTGATATGTTTACCTCTTCCTTTTCTAAGAATGTGTGTTTCAACCCCTTTGTATAACATTTGTGCAGGGTTTTTATTAGGGTGACCTTCCTACTTGGGGCTGGTCATCTTGTGACTTATTAGAACTGAAGATAAATGAGAGAGGTTTATTTAAAAATTGAATTTGTAATTTTTGATTTCTAGTTTAATGTGAATTTTTCATGAAAACTACCATGTGGCATCTCGATTTACTGCTTGTTTCCAGACATAAACAATGGTGAGTTCCTTTTCTATTTTTATATAGTCATTGACTTATTCCTGCTGGGGACACACCTAGGCTTTCTTAATGTCGTGGATGGACTGAGGGTTTAATGATAATGTATTAGGTTAGCTGAGAAACACCTCAGTATGCTAATGCAGGCATGCATTCCTTAACGGTGCCGTCATCATCGACATGAAATCTACAGCGAGAAATGCTAAAATATGCTCAATGTGGGCCAAATCTTAATCTATGGGTATTTAATTTGTTTGCCTCTTATAGGTGCAAGAAACATATAAAGGATGCTTTTGTTGCTTGCTTGCAGTTTCATCCAGCTCTGCCATTGTTATCCCTGGTCAGGTTTTGGAATTGGAATTCTCTGTACCAAGGGTGTTCATATTTTTTTAAGCAGTAGGGCGTATGTGTTTTTTAAAAAGATTATAAGCGCTTTGACGCCTCGTCAGAGGTAGTAAGCGCTATATAAATGCAATTACAATACAATACAATAGCATGAAAACCACACTTTTTATAAAGTGTAAGGCAAAATTACTTTAAAAGGTAAATGGGCAAACTGTCAATTTTCTAAGGTATTCACTTAATAGCCATTGAATGCCTACCCTTGTTTTTGCATCTAGCACATTGTCTACAATAACATTACCAAGATAAGTATATAATACCTATTTTTTTTGATAAACAAGTTTTTATTGTTTTACACGATACAACAACAGAAACAGTCTGGTATTCCGAAGCAGTTCCACACAGCAATACATTAGGAAACACCCCCCGCTCCACCCCGCCCCCGGAAGCCCCCCCCCACCCCCCGAACCATCCTACTAAAGTATATTGCCTAGCCATTTCCCCCAAACTTTCCGGTATTTCTTGGGGCATCCGCGTGCCCGATATAGAGTCCGCTCCTGCGCCGCGCACCAGTCCACCCCCGCTCCCCATTTAGCCACGCTTGGCGGCAGCGGCTGCTTCCATGCCGCTGCAATGTCGCGCTTGGCCACCATCAAGGCCGTCATGAGAAACAGCTGCTCTGAACGTGTGCCATCCAAGCCATCCGTGATGCCCAGCAGCGAGTGTCGGGGGTCATGTGGCACCTCCCACCCCAGGACCTCCGTAAGCTCGGCTTCAATGCCTCTCCAGAACCCCTCCAGGGCCGGGCAGGACCACACCATGTGCAGGAAGTCTGCCGGCTCGGAACCACAGCGGGGGCAGGCCGCGTCCCCGGAGAGGCCCGCACGGTGAAGACGAGCCGGTGTGAGGTATGCCGCATGGAGATAATAAATTTGGATGAGTCGTAGTTTAGCGGAGGCCGTCACCAAGCGGGGGGCCATAAGGGCGTCCCGCCAGTCGGCCTCATCCAGGGGACCCACCCACCCCTCCCAGCGCTCCCTAAGACCCGCGAGGGATGTAGGGGTGCAATTGACAAGGGAACGGTAAATCCTGGAAATGCCCCCGCCAGACGTCCCCCAGTTGGGAAATGCCGATGAGGTCCCATGATTTGAAGCCTTCCAGCTTCGTGACGTCCCGCAACCACGTCCCGTGCCACAGGGGGGTGACCCGGGTCAACCGTCCCGTCCATCGGGTGAGGCGGAGCGCCGCACGCCAGGACAGGAATACAGCCCTGGTGATGTCCGGGCAAGAAGCAGGGATGGGGGCGCCGTACAGGCGATCTTGGATATCGGCAAAACCCAAGCCGTTAAGTTCAACCCTGTAGGCCGGGTCGGACCAACCCCCTCCAAACCAGTCGTGAATGACCAGGAGGCGGGTGGCCATGTAGTAGAGGTAAAGATCGGACATGCCCAGGCCCCCGTCAAAGGTGGGTATGCGGCACGTCGACAGAGCCAGCCGCCGCCTCCCCTCGCCCCAGAGAAATCTCGTCGCCATCCCGTCCAGTTCACGAAACCACGGTCGCGGAAAGGAGTGGGGGGTGTTTTGCAATACGTACAGAAACCGGGGAAGGATCATCATTTTGTAGAGTGCGACCCTCCCTAGCGGGTTAAGGGGCAGCTGTTTCCATCGCTCCAGGTCGGCCCTGGCCCTCTTGGCCAAGGGGGTGACATTGAGCGCCCAGCTCAGCTTCCTACGTAAGGTTTGGGGTGATGTGGTGGATGCAAAATTACTGTAGTGCGAAATAATGCATGCTCTTAGAAGCACCCTAAGAAGAGACTTCTAAAGGAAGTTTTCAAATGTTCTTCTTTCAGTTTAATCAATATTATTTCATTTTTAGAAAGCAATCAAATAGAACAATAGTCTTCGAGATCTATACAGAGAAAAAACATAAACCTAAAATAAAATTGTAATATAATAACATTTAACATATTCATGTAACCTTACAAAATGTATATTTACAATAATAGCATTCATAATTATGAACATACAATTCAATATATATGTAAACATAGCTATATGCACTATGCATATCCGAATGTATCAGGGAATCCGAAAAGGCCATTCTTTTGCTTATAATGGGTCTTTTAAAATGATTTGTGTGTTTATGTATTTTATATCAAAGACGCAAGATTCATACACTCAGAATTGTGGCCATTTATTCAGTGTAATGTGAGCATGGTTTAGGACTTTTGAACACAGTTAATTAAACATCACCGGTTCACAGTTCATGCCGTTCTGGATATCACAAAAAGGGTATCTTCTTTCACAAACATTTGGGGATAAAGGCAGTCTACAGCTAGCCCACAAGAGGCTAATTATTGCCCATTGTTCCAGAGCCCACTGAAATATATTAAGTTAATAGCCACAGGCCATGGACACGCTTTGTACTTTTGCCCACATTTTAAAACACTCGGAGGCCAGCTGTTTGACCTTACATCCTTTGCTCAAAAGCAATATAGCCAATGACATATTGAATTTTGTAACATTTATTTATTTATTTATTTATAACACATTTATAGAGCGCCTGGTTACACCACAAACGGTGTGTCCCCGCGCTATGACACAGGAGAAGAAAATAGCAGTGAGGAGATGATAATCAGAACTCTAATAGTTCTTTTTTCCATAGAGCCATGTTTTGAGTTGTTTGCGGAAACGTATTTCAGACGTCTCTGTTCTTAAGGTTATTGGAAGAGTGTTCCAGGTCTTTGCTGCTAGATATCTGAAGGACCGTGCTCCCTGCCTGGCTCTGTGTATCCTGGGTATTTTAGCCAATGCCTTGTCCGATGAACGTAAAGTTCTGTCAGGTTTGTATTCCTCAAGGAGTGAGTGCAGATACTTAGGGCCGGATTTCATGAGGATGCGGTGCCCATAGCATAACGCCTTGAAAATGACCCTCTTACCTACTGGCAACCAGTGGAGTTTCTTCAGTGCCTTCTCTGCGTTAGCTCTTCTGGGTAAGCCAAGTACCAAACGAGCAGCAGCGTTCTGTGCCCTCTGTAATTTGGCAAGTCCTCCCTTGGTAGTTCCAAGATATAGAACATTGCCATAGTCCAACTGTGAAGTTATTGTTGCATGGACAATGGTTTTCCTAGCATTGGAGGGCATGAGGTTCAGAATTTTCCTCAGAACCTTGATCGCTCCATAACATTTACCCACAACCCTATGTATTTGGTTGATGAAATTCAGCTCTGCGTCAAAAAAGATACCTAGATTTTTGACTTCCATTTTAGGGTTGGGTAGTGGGCCTAAAGAAGCTGGCCACCAGGCAGATGACCAAATGGTAGGTGATTTCCCCACAATCATTACCTCCGTTTTATTCCCATTTAATTTAAGACAGTGGTTTGACATCCATTTCGCAACCTCTGATAGGCAGTTAGAGAAACGGGTGGCTGCTAGTTCATCTGTTTGAGACAGTAGGACAATTAGTTGTGTGTCGTCCGCATATGAGACGATAGACACATTATGTTGTTCGACCTGTTCGGCCAGCGGGCTTACATATAGGTTGAAGAGGGTCGGGCTTAATATGGAGCCTTGCGGTACTCCCTGCTCGAGAGGCATGCTCTTTGATATACAAGACTCGTGAGCCACTCTAAAACTACGATCAGAGAGGAAAGACTTTAACCAGCAGAGAGCTTTACCCATGATACCGCATGCTTCCAGTCTTTGTAGGAGCAGTTGATGGGATACAGTATCAAAAGCTGCACTGAGATCGAGAAGGATCAGTGCAGCGGTATCTCCTTCATCAGCATGTTTCCTCAGTGCTTCAGTGGCATAGAGTAGGGCTGACTCCGTTGAATGTGCACTTCTAAAGCCTGATTGTGAAAGGTGTAATAGATCATGTTTATTTATATGGTCAGTAAGTTGCTTATTAGATATTTTCTCCGCTATCTTAGCTGTAAAAGGTAGTAGAGAGATAGGACGTAGGTTTTCTAATACCGTGCGGTCAATGCGGGAATTCTTTTTCAGAGGTTTGACAATAGCCTGTTTCCATTTGTCAGGAACTATGCCATCTTGGAAGGAGCGGGATATGATGTCCATAATGTGGGGCATGATAGTATTGGCGCCTTCCATAATTATATTCGGTCTGGCGGCATCAAGGGGGGAGCCGGATTTTATTCCTTTGGCTGTGTCCTTAAGTACGTCTAGGCTGTGTACGGTGAATTCGTCCAATATGCCTACTTCACGGTATTTGTTGTTGGCCTGAAAAGTATTAGTACGAGGTCTTGCCTCTGTAGGAAAAGTGTCATAAATGTTCTTAACCTTAGAGGCAAAGAACTCCGCAACTTTGTCACAATTCTCTTTGGAGGTAGGAGTTTCATCCGGCTCCTTCTGAGTTCTTAGCGACTTCAATATAGTGAATAGTTCTTTAGGAGCATTCTTAGCTCCGTTAATTTTCTCCGTGTAGTAGGTGCCTCTCGTTTTCATGATTAATGAGTGGTATTGTTTGAGTTCATATTTGTATTCCTCTCTCGCTTTGGTACAATAATTCTTCCTCCATATACGTTCCAGCTTTTTACATTTCTTTTTAACTACGGCTAGTTCATTATTGAACCATGGTGCAGTTGTACCCCTCCTTTTAGGGATTCTGGTGTTCCATGGCGCTATTTCATTTAGTGTCTCAGAGATCCACGAATCTAGTTGGTCATTTGCACGATTTGTGTCCCTGTCCCATCTAGGTTCCCTTTCTATTAGAGCTTGCGAGAAGGAAGTGGGATTAAATTTTTTCCAGTTCCTAGTAGTTATTTTCTGGTGGGGTTGTTTAGGGAGTTTTCTGTGTGTAGGTAAGGAGAAAGGCACTAGATAGTGGTCTGACCATGGGATAGGACAAGGAAGTCCCACCATTACATCTTCACAATTAGTGAAAATGGGATCTAGTAGGTGTCCTTTTTGGTGGGTATGTGTCGTGACCCTTTGGGCTAAATTTAGTGTGAGTAGGTCTTTACACAGGAGGTTTATACCCTCGTCCTGTTTGTTGTCAAAGTGTATGTTTAAATCGCCTAACACCATAAATTTGTTGTGTCTGAGGGCAGGTTGCACTATTGTATCCACTAGACTTGGTATGAACTTGGTGACTGGTCCCGGTGGTCTATATATTAAAATACCACTTAGTGTGGTGCCATCTAATGTTGATAGCGTGTATGAAAGGGCTTCACAGTCATCAATTCCAACTTGTTGCACGTCACATGTCATATTGACTTTAAGGATTATGGCAATACCTCCTCCATTCCGTCCCGAGCGGTCCTGTCTAACTATCTTGTAGTCCACGTTAAAAGCATCCAGAACATCTGGGGTGGAACTCTCGTTAAGCCATGTTTCAGTAAGGAATAGGGCATCTAGTTTATGTTCCTCCAGTAGATCTTTAATTTCATATTTGTGTTTGGCCAATGATCTGCAGTTGAGCAGGGCCAAACGCCACACGTGAGTATTATTAATCTGTATCTCTGGCCTGAAGCTGGCTTGGCAGTGCCCACACTTCAAAGTGTCTTTGTCTACATTTAGCCTATGTTTGCATGTAGGGTTCAGTGGTTTGGATAACATGAGTAGCTCTTCCCTGGTGTAGATAATCCTATCTCTGGGAGTCGCGGGACCAGGGGGCCAGGCCCCTGGGCCCGTACCGGCGCGGACGGGCGCAGACGGGCTTGCCTTAGGCGCGCCTTCGGCGCGCCAGCGGCGCGCCCGCTGCGCGCGTCCGCTGCGCGGTCGCCTACACATGTGTTTAAGTAGAGGAGTCAGGTTAGCTCCTCCCCTCCTCCCACCCAGGAAATACGTCAGCTAGCTCGGCCGCGCCCTCCACACAATCGGCACAAGCCGTGATGGACCGGGGCGGGCGGAGCTAAAGCGGTAGGCAAGGTGAGCTGCAGTAAACAGTACAGATGACAAACAAACACTTTAAAAACGCGCTAACTCGTGAAACTGACAGAGAGTATCAGCGCAGTTTAAAAGCAATGTAAGAGCAGTTTAAAAGCAGTCACAGTAAAAAATAGCGATGTGCTTTAAAATCCGAAAGATTAAAACATTAAAACACGTACTCTCACTGAGATTCAATCTCCTAGTGTCAGAGCGCGGTCGCCTACACATGTGTTTAAGTAGAGGAGTCAGGTTAGCTCCTCCCCTCCTCCCCTCCTCCCACCCAGGAAATACGTCAGCTAGCTCGGCCGCGCCCTCCACACAATCGGCACAAGCCGTGATGGACCGGGGCGGGCGGAGCTAAAGCGGTAGGCAAGGTGAGCTGCAGTAAACAGTACAGATGACAAACAAACACTTTAAAAACGCGCTAACTCGTGAAACTGACAGAGAGTATCAGCGCAGTTTAAAAGCAATGTAAGAGCAGTTTAAAAGCAGTCACAGTAAAAAATAGCGATGTGCTTTAAAATCCGAAAGATTAAAACATTAAAACACGTACTCTCACTGAGATTCAATCTCCTAGTGTCAGCCAACATGATATGGAGAATATAGTAAACATTTCTTGAAAACTCTGCTAATTCACTTGCAGTGCCTGATGGACTGTGGAGGCCCTCCTGTGTCTTAGTAACCACCTGCATCTTTGTTCTCCTCTTGGTTACCAAAGTGTGCCCAAAGTAGAAATGTGACAGCTGACACTGCCAAATGTTCCACATCACCCAAATATTATATGAAGCCATCTCTACTAAATTCCAGTAGTCAGGACTACTTCTGGCTTACTCCTGACTTGATCATGGAATTAAGGAGTAAAGCTGAAGTACCACAAAAGGTAGTGGCAGTGAAATATTTGTGCTTCAGGCCCAATTTATTAAATTTTTAAGATGTGAGGGATATACAACTTTTGTGCAACTAAAAATCTTGCTATAAAAATATTCGACCAGTCGAGCGTGGCTACAATTCATGGTGCGGCACTCAGTCCATGGATGGTCTCCCCTCTTCACCTGGCTGGCCAATTAGCGATCAGCAGCAGTGTGATGGGCAGAAAATCCATGGAAGGAAGGAAGAAGGTGATTTGTGATGCCCATCACCCTTCTATTTAGATATAGTCTGTTTTATGCGTCAATGTTTTGTGCTGACAGGGGGCGTGGCTTGGACGCCGATCGGGATGGCGGCGTGAGCCTGCAGCTCCGAGCCTGATCCCGCCAATACTCCTGATAATCTACCGAGAGGGGCTATCGGCTGCACGGACTGCCGGTGCGGAGCGCCGGGGCTGCTGGGGCTGCAAGCAGGGAGACTGCTGAGGACGGTGCAGAGCCCGAGGCCGCAGATCCGGAGTGCAGTGATCAGCGGGCAAGATGGCGGTGGCCCCGACCTCGGAGTCCTGAGGAGGACGACGGAGGAACGTGACCGGGGGGTGACGGGGACGGCCTCGGCTGAGCGGGACGACGGCGGCTATCGGGTGCCCCTGGGACTGAGAGCTGGGGGCTAGGCCCCCGGTCCCGAGTGGGGAGCGAGTTGACGGAGCTGCCCCTCCCCCCGCGTGGAGCGCGACGACCGCCTGGGCTGGCGCGGCGCCCGACGGAGAGCAGGGAAGGCGAGGGGGACGAGTGCTGCACCCCAGGACCACAGTGTTGACCCCGCAGGACGGCTCGCTCTGGCCTGACTCGCAGTGGGACATCAGACGGAGGGATCTGGAGTGGCGGACAACGGCCCTGGCCAGAGCTGCCGAAGTGGGAGCGAGGGGAGCCGGACGTGGAGGGGCCCTCTGGCAGTCCGAAGGCAGCGCACGGGCTGCGATTGCAGCGGCCGTCGGGTATAGCGGCCGCGCAGGACGGCGGACTTCGGAGCGGTTGGGTGGGGGCCCCCCCGTGGCCCTCTTGAGGGGGGATCCCCGCCGAGCAGATGGCGAATCGGGGTGCTGCGCCACAGATGCCGGGCGCGGAGTCAGCCGCGGATGGCGGTGCCCAGGGTGACTCGGAGGGCTCGGTGCAGGAACGGCGCCTGAACGCACGGCTGGACAGTATTCTTGAGGCGATCACGGCCACTAAGGAGGCCCTGCACAACAACATTGCGCAGGTCGCCACTGGACTGGGTCTCTTGAGGGCGGACCATGCCAAATTGTCGGATCGAGTTAAGGACAATGAGATGAAGCTACAGGAGCTCGGCCCTGCAGTAGCGGCCGCGGACCACAAACTCGCCGACGTCCTGGGCCGCTTGGCAATGCTGGAGAGACGGGCGGAGGATGCCGAAGGCCGCAATCGCAGGAACAATGTATGGGTGGTGGGCCTCCCGGAAAACAGTGAAGGGAAGGATGCGGTGGCGTACATGGAGAATTGGTTCAAAACAGTGGTGGCCCCGGAGGGGCTCTCCCCCTTCTTCTCCCTGGAGCGGGCGCACAGGGTTCCGGCCCGCCTGCCGCCGCCGGGCCGCCCGCCCCGGCCGATGCTGGTCAGACTCTTGCATTACAGGGACAGAGATTTGTTGATCCAGAGGGCGCGATCGGAGGGCCCCTTTCAGGTGGCGAATAGCCCGGTGACGGTGTTCCCCTACCACACGCAGGAGGTCCAGATGCATAGGGCTTCTTTTCTGGCAGTGAAGAAGGAACTGAGGGCCGAGGGGCTACAGTATTCCCTGCTTTTCCCGGCGAAATTAAGGGTGATTGTGGGCGACGCAACCCACTTCTTTCAGACTCCGGATGAAGCGGGGGCATGGCTCGAGCTGCATCGCGCTGGCACGGACCGCAAGGGGAAAGGCGCGAGGGAGAGGCGCCGGACGACTCAAGTGCGGAAATCCCAACGCATCCGCAAACGTGATAACCTCAGGAGAGGGTTACGGGAGGACCAGCTGGCGGAGGACAGGCGGGGGGCGCTGGAGGCCACGGCGATCCTCACGGGATCCCCGCAAGAACGGATGTCGGGGGGCTCGGACACTGGTGACGATGGTGGACAATCAGGTAGAAAGGAAAAACTAACACCTAGGGATTAATAATATAACTATGTTACGGTGACGAGAAAAATCAAATATCTCCTCCCTTGAGTTAATTTATCCTCAAATATAGACTATGTTCTCTTTATTCTTACTAGTCATACATAGAAAATCCGACCCAACAATGAATATATCTTTCCTTAGATCTGCATCTAAGTGTATTTATTGTTTTATATTTCACCAAACATATATAAGAAGATTAATCTTTTAGACATATATACAAAAACATTTATAATATTTACATTCTTTTCTTGAAAAAAATCAATACACATATACATCTATACGACCCTATATTTGAATTAGGATGCTTATAGGATTAATCTGTTCCAGCATTCCTTTGTGATGAAGATCAAACCTAAATGAGAACTTTAGAGATCTTTTTTCATTTTGATCTCTACTTTCTTAAAAGTGCTCCGCTAGACATGAATCAAAACAAAATTTAATCAATTAACTGGATGTCTTCCAATTCGTTGTCGACGCGTTTCAGCCCAAAAAATTTTTTAAGGCCTCATCAGGACTAGGGTACATGTATATTCGATTTCGTCAAAATTCACCTATAAATACAAGTTCAATATTTCTGTATTACTATTTTTTTTTATATACAATATAATACAAACCTATATCATTATTTACACTATATATACACCTTGGAGCATAAAGACGGGTCATGTTGTCTCATATTTACAAACAAAAACACATTTTTAGAGAATCACTGAAGTGGCGGGCAAAATATATCCCGATTTAAATGTGTCAAACACGAACATAATAGTGCACTAAACACCACTGTGTGTCGATTATCTTTATGGATGCAAATATTAAAGAAGAAATAATAAATAAACAATATTTTGACTTGAATCTCAATGTATATATATATCCAACCTCCCTTGCAACTAAAGGGAGTGTGGCCTTACGAAGTGTAATATTTCTTAACCAAGCAAGTACTGAAGAAAGACTTTTAATGTAGTACCTGCGGCACCCTGATTCACAACTTCATTCAAAGGGAATGGTGTGGTTCCATAACAAGATCCAATTCATGGAAAAGTACTAAAACCATCTTTACCCTGATGTACACACATTCTAAACTTACTAATAGAATCCGTGCTGTCGAGGTGTCTCGTAAAAATATATTCGTAAAGGACTTCTCCAAGCCTTCATTCAATGGAAAATCATAACTGCAAAACAAAATAGGGGATGCCTAACCGTAAACTGCCTTAATTTATTATTATTATACACATCAAGGCAAAACCAAGGATAAATTATAAAACCTACCTTTTCAAAAAGACTTAAATTGTACGCCCGTGATAGCCTTAGTTCCTATCAAGAGATCCCTGCGGGACAATAGACGACCGCAGACGCCGGCTCTGCCAAAGTTACAAAACGTATAGTTATACTCGGGACCCATGTGGATGACTAAATGCCTAATAAGGTAACGCGCAGTTTCTTTATCGTTTCTCACCTTATTATTCCAAATCTTCTCGTCCAAACTCCTCGTCAAACTTCCTCGCGTTTCCAGCATCAGGAAGCGCGTAATACGCCAGCGGGATTATATCCGGCTTGGGGAGGAACTAGAGCTAAAAAACGGACTCTATTCCACCATAAGGGAAATGGAGGGCAGACTATTCATTACATCAGGGTGGCTAGTGATCATTATAAACACCCGAATGTTACTTCTAATTAAACTAGAACCTGGTAATACCACTTGTAGGTAATTTTTTGAAAAAATCAAATTAAATTATAAAAAAAAAATAAAAAAAAAAATATATATATATATATATAATTATAAATAATAAATAAATATATACAAAAGAGGTCACCTTATAGCCCAGTGTGAACCCGCCACTCCTTACAGTCTTTCTTACATATATCGATTCATCATCTGACAATTTTTATACCAAGTAAATTATTGGACCCTGTATTAAAGAAATAACGAAGAACAACTCACATACTCAATGCCTTATTTGCCACTGACGTGTTTTAATGCAATAATGACCATATTTCATCTCTGTCATTCAATCCCAAAACTGTAGTGTGATATTTTTCAATCAGTCTGGCTTCCAATCTATTTAACCTTGTCTGAAGTTGGCTTTTTTCCAGGTTGCCAACTAAGCAAAGTACTGACCATTTAAAGTCATTTTCCGAATGATTAAAAGTCTGGAAATGTTGTACTAACGGAGCACCTTGGACTTTACATTTTATTCGCGACTTATGTTGCAGTATTCGTTTTTTCATCGGTTGTATAGTCTGTCCAATGTAGTATTTGTTACACGGACATTTGATGCAATAAATTGCATTTTTGGAATTACAATTAGAAAAAACTTTTTGGTAATGTATTTGGTCATTGATAGTCAATTCTTTGGAATCCTCTGTTAAACAACATGCCGAACAATTCTGGCATCTATAATGGCCCACTACAGGTGGTAAGTTTAAAAGATTTCTAAGATCTTTTTTTTTTTTTTTTTTTTTTTGGTGGACAATCAGGCGGTGAACTTTCAGAGGTGGAGAGCTCGGGGAGGCCGGCGGTCACCCCACAGACGGCGGATGGACCCTTCAATGGCTGACGCTGGGAGGGGGGGGCCTTTCTGGGGGCTCTGACCCCGTCGGAGCGCCCGGGCGTTCTGCGAACTGGAAGGTACTGTACTGATGGATATGTGGGGTCCTGGGCTGGGGGCGAGGGCTGGGCCCGGTCTGGGTCGGCTCTGAGGCAACCCCTTGTGGCCCTTAAGGCTTTCTGTGGTGACGACCACAGAGTCGGGAATGTTTGGTGGGTTGTTGGTTTGGATGGGGGCTGATATGGTGTTATTGGGTCCTGTTCTGGGGAGAGGGGAGGGGGGAGTTTGTTGGGATGTTTTGGTTAAGGGGTTCTACTGCTTGGTTGGGGGTGTCCACTGGGCGCTGGGTCATTGGCTGAGAAATGGCTACAATGGGGACGTTACCTAATCTGAAATGCCTCACGTGGAATGTCCGAGGGCTCCGGACTATGACGAGGAGGTATAAAGTGCATGCCCAGCTAGTGAGGCGAGGCATCCAAATAGCCTTCTTGCAGGAAACGCATTTAACTAAGCAAGAACATGCCGCGCTGCAGAGGAGATGGCATGGTCAGGTGTTTGGCACCATGTACTCGGCGTTTGCCAGGGGAGTGTTGGTGTGGGTGAGAGCGGGGGTCCCATTCCAGGCTACGAATCAGTTGGTAGACCCTGAAGGTCGATATGTGGCGGTGGAGGGGCGGTTATATGGCCAGGATGTGGTACTGTGTAGCATCTATGCACCTAATGTGGAACAGGCGCGCTTCTTTGCCGGCCTGACGGGAACGCTGGCGCACTTCCTGGCGGGCCCTATTCTGATAGGAGGGGACTTTAATTCGATAACGGATGTGGAGTTAGATAGATCGCATCCGCCGCTGGCGGACTCCCCGGTGCGCCGGTTAGCGGCGCACAGGGCGGACTGGCAGGAGAGGTGGGGACTGGTGGATGTGTGGCGGGAGCAGCACCCTGGCGATAGGGATTACTCCTTTTTTTCCGCTTTACACACGCTACATGTCAGGATAGACTCCATTCTGTGTAGTGGGTCGTTGGCTTCCAAAATGGCACATACGGAGTACTTAACTAGAACTGTATCCGATCATAATCCGTTGTTGCTGAAGCTGCAATGGCAGAGGCAAAGGTCGGCAATACCGACGTGGAGGTTGCGTCCAGAAACATTAGAAGATCCGGTGTTTAGGGATACGGTACTGCAGGGCATTGAACGGTACTTTGGAGAGAATGAAGGATCGACTGCCACGAGAGCGATTGAATGGGATGCCATGAAGGTGGTGATCAGAGGAGTTTGCATGGGCCGGTTTCCGAGTGTGAGGGCGACTGTCCTAGCTGACCTGGTGAAGGCGGAGGGGTTGTTGAGGGATTTGGAGCGGCGCAGGCCTGAGCGACCGGAGTTGCAAGGCAGACTGCTAGAGGCGAAGGAGCTGGTGGCGACTGAGACGGAGCGCCTGAGGTGTTTCGATTACAAGTTGTATGCTGCGAGAGTGCATGTGGAGAGGGACAAGGTGGGGACGCTCCTGGCCAGGATTGCTAATCCCGAACCCAGGGGTTGCCCGGTAATGAGTATAGGCACTGAGGCGGGGGAGGTAGTGTACATGCAAACGGCGGTCCTAGAGCGCTTTCGGGCTTATTATACGGGCCTTTATGAGAGCCGGCGGGGGGCGGGGAGCCCCCCAGTGGCCGACTTCCTGGGGACTACTCCTCTCCCGAGACTGGAGGCCGAGACGGCGGAGGAACTGGGGGGACCCATAACGCTCTCGGAAATCAGGGTAGCTATCAAACATATGGCCAGAAACAAAACGCCGGGGGTGGATGGGCTGCCGATTGAATTTTATGTTCAATATGTCGATGTACTAGCGCCCAGGCTCTTGCAGGTCTATGCGGAGGCCTTGACGGTGGGGAGATTACCTAAGTCGCTGAGGGAGGCGCTCGTGGTGCTGCTGCTGAAACCGGGTCGGGACGCCTCGGATGTGACCTCGTATAGGCCACTATCCATGCTGACGGTCGACTATAAAATATTGAGCCGCATCTTGGCTACTAGATTGCTACCACACATGACCCGGCTGGTGCATGAGGACCAGGCTGGATTTATCCCCACTAGGAGCACAGCCATGAATATTCGGCGCCTGGTCCGCATAGTGGACAGTGTCTGGGACCCTGCCCAGAAGCCGGCAGTGCTCTCCGTAGATATCGAGAAGGCCTTCGACTGCTTAGAGTGGGGCTACCTCGATGCGGTGCTGGAGCGAATGGGCCTGTGGGATGGATTTGGGCGGTGGACGAGGGTCCTTTATTCCTCGGCTTCAGCCCGGGTGCGACTGGGATCGGTGGTTTCCTCGGAGTACCCGGTGAGCAGGGGTACGAGACAGGGCTGTTCGTTGTCTCCCCTGTTGTTTGCCCTGGCGATGGAACCGTTGGCAATGCGGGCAAGGACGGGGGCAAGTTTTGGCGGGGTCCGGAGTGGGGAGACGACACACTATATCTCATTGTACGCAGACGATCTTTTGCTGTATCTCGAGGACTCGGAGGAGGCCCTGGGGAGGGCTATGGAACTGCTGTCGGGCTTTGGGGAACTGTCGGGCCTCCGGGTTAATTGGAACAAGACTTGTGTCTTCCCACTGCGGGCAGATGTCCCGTACCCCCCACTCACGGAGGAGGTGGCGTGGGAGGCCACGTGCTTCACCTACTTGGGGGTCAGGATTTACCGGGACGTTGGGGACCTGCTGGAGGGCAACATAGGTCGGGGAATACGGGCTCTGAAGGGATGCATATCCTTTTGGGCCTCCCTCCCGTTGTCGGTGCTGGGCCGGGTGGCCCTGTTGAAAATGGTGGCCCTGCCGCGGCTGCTTTATTATTTCCGCACCCTGCCGATCTGGATCCCCCAGCGCATCTTTGCGGAGCTGAGATCGCTGGTGGTCGGCTTCCTGTGGGGGGGCGGACGGCGGCGGGTGGCCTTGGAGACCTTGGTGCGACCCAAACTTGACGGCGGATTGGCGGTCCCCGATTTCGAATTGTACTACCTGGCGGCGCAGCTACAGGTACTGACGCAAAATGTCGCTAGAGTCTTTAGAGGCCCTGAGCATGAGAGGGACTCCGGGATCCAGAGACATGTTTTATCCTACATAGTCCTGCAACAGACGCTGGACTTACGAGACCTCACCGTAGAGGAGAGGACACTCCGACAGTGTTGGCGCAGAAGCATGAGGAGAGCGAAGGCGGTGCACCCGTACGCGCCAGAGATCCCGCTGGGGATGCTGACAGCGTTGCCGCATGGTGGCGATTGGTCACCGCTCGCGGAGTGGGAAGAGCTGGGATTGCAAATGGTGGGAGATCTGTATGTGGACGGGGCGTTGGCGCCATTTGGGGTGCTGCAGGAACAGTTTGGCCTCCCGGATGGGAGTTACCTGTTACACGCGGCGGTGTGCGCGGCGGTACAGCGGTACTGGAGGGAGGGCCTGGTGGAGCCCGCGGTGGTTCAGACCTGCCAGTACGTGGTGATGGCGGCAGGGAGAGTTAAGGCGGTCACCTGCATCCATTCCAGGCTGCTACGAGAGGGGTTGGAACCGCTCGCGGCGTTGAAGGAGAAGTGGGAGAGTAGTATAGGAAAACCCATCCCGGACACGGTATGGAGTCAGATTCTAAGGAGAACATGGAAAGGGAGTAGGAACGCCCGCTTCCAGCAGGTTCATTTCTTTGTACTGCATAGGGCTTATCTGACCCCGGGAAGGATAAAACGGTATTTTAAGGTACAGGATGCGGCGTGCCCGAGATGTCTGGAACTTGGAGCGGAGCTTGACCACCTCTTATGGGGGTGCCCCCTGCTAGGGACGTATTGGGCTGAGGTAGGGGAGCTTCTGAATGCTGTCACGGACCGGGAGGTGGAGTTTGATATGGCGGCCTGCTTATTGCTCTGGTTCCCACACACGGCGAAGACGAAAGTGACCAGTAAGTTCATTGACTTGGGCCTCCTGCTGGCCCAGAGAGAAATTACGTGGCACTGGAAATCGCGGGAGGGCCCGTCATATGGGAGATGGATGGCTGAGTTGCAGAAGTGGGCGAGCTGTGAAAGTGTGCTGAGGAGGCGTCTGGCGACCAGGGCAGGGGATGAGAAGGGGCTGGACTGGGTGAGGGCATGGGAGCAGATAGTACAGGCTCTGAAAGATTACCGGCTGGACAGCACTGAGCAAGAGGACCGAGAGGGAAGGGCTCCATGAGGCCGGGAGGCGATAGGCGAATATCCGGTAGCAGTAGCAATAGTAAGCTAGAGTTCATGATAGGGGCCCCCGCCAGCAGTATTGGGTGGGCGGGAGGGGGGGGGGGGAGTTTTCGGGGTGTGGTGCTGATATATTGACGGACAACCGGGGACTGAGGAGGATGGGAGAAAAGCAGCTGTTGCCGTGGGAAATTTACCTGCTCGATGGGGTCAGTCTGGTTATGATATTTAGGGGCCAGTAATGTTGTGCCGCCCAGCCTCCGGGATGTGGGCTGAATGGCTGTGTAAAGTGTTACAAGGATGCGAGCCTTTGGGACACATTGTGGGCATGGGAAGTTATTATGGAGTTCTCACACTTAATTCTGCAATAAAAATACGTTTTCAAAAAAAAAAAAAAAAATGAAATGAAGGACGGGTTTGTCCTGTGCCTGAAATGGGCGTCTACCAGGCTCACACCCCAATAAACGTGTGTTGCTGCCAGGCCAAAAAAAAAAACAAAAAAAAAAAAATGTTCTGTGCTGACATTTTTATCAATATACGTGTTTTACTCACGTTTTTTGCACCAGGTAGCTTCTGAACTACAGACAAAATACGTGGGAAATTGTCTTTCCAATGTAGCCCGAGTGGTCGCCTTCGGCTAAGTTTAGGTCAAGTATTCTGTCTTTTTCCTGTCTGTTGGAGTAGACCAAGGGCCTCATGTACTATGTATTCTATTCGCAAAAAGTAGTCATATATTGCGCTTTGACTTATTGCTAATGGAATAGTATTTTGTGACTCCACCTATGTAGAAATCACAAAATATCAAATCGCAGGGGGTTGCAGAAGAACCTGCCTATTTAATATTTTTTAATAAGGTTAGAATTTGCAGGTCATTGGCCACAATCCCAGGTATGGTGGCCTGCATGGGTAAGCAGACAGGCATATCCGTGATTGTGTTTAAATAAAGGCATCTTCTTTTTTAATGCACCCCATTTTCCTTAAAGAAATGGGAATATGATTAAAACAAAAAGTTTTCCGTTTTTGATTAGTTTCACTGAGAGTCGGTGGTGGTCCCGTTGACCACTGCCAATTGCCCCTGAAGCTTAATTCAAGATTCACAAAGGGGAAGGGGTTGAAAGGGGATCCCTTTCCCTTTGCAAATCAGTCAGCAGCCTAAATGTGGGGCAAGTACATTTTCAATATTTTGCAACCTGATTAAGCCTGGGCGAAGCACTACGCTACGCTCGCGTAGTTTGCGAAGTTCGCGCTACTTCGCACTACGCGAACTGCACGTAGCACAGTGCGAACACGCATAGCGTAGTGTTGCGTAGTGCTGCGGTCATTTTTTGCTTGCTCGCGGTCCTCAACGTCAAGTTGGCGACCGCGAGCAAGCAAAATGACATCCCGGCGAGACTTTTTCCTTGTTCGCGATCAGCAACATCAAGTTGGCGATCGCGAACAAGGAAAATAAACCTCCCGGCGAGATTCCCAACGCGAGGAGGTCAGGTTTCTCATTGCGAGGGGTCGCGTATGCTTGCGACCGCTCGCGATGAGAAACTACCAGTTCGCACTGTGCAAGATGCCATTTTCAATGATTGCACAGTGCCGGTTGCTTGTCCGCACTGTGCAATAATTGAAAACAACATCTTGCACAGTGCGAACATGTTACTACGCAGTTCGCGAAGTGCTACGCGTAGCTCGCGTAGTGCGAACTTCACTTTGCGTAGCTTCGCGAAGTGCTACTTCGCGAACTACGCCCACCCCTAATTTCTGATTCCTGCTGCAAAACATTGACACATCAGGGTCAAAATCACTATTGGAAGAGATGTCCAAAACACATCTCTTCAAAGTAGCAATTCTGAAACCATTTCCAAACCCCTTTAGCGATTTGTACACTTGGACCTAAATTCTTAATTGATTGTGTCCAGACTCAATTGAGTTAATGGCAAGAATAGCATATCTTTTTATTGTTAAATCTACACTCTACTTTGACTGCTTGAATGTGCAGAGCGAAGTGTTTGCATCCTCAAGAATACCTCTGGAATGCAAACGACGAGAACATCTTGACTTCACATTCAGGGACAACATCCTTCTGGTGCATACACTAGAGTGGTTCCTTTTTGAAAAATAATGTTGGGATACAAGGGAAGAGTTTGTCAGTGTGATGTGCAGTGTGCACAATATGCTGACATCACACTGACTGTGCCATTAGCGATGACTGGGTTTACCTTTATTATTGTTCAAGGGAAATATCTCAGCCCCCGAACCCTGATCCAAGCCAAAAAGGACAATGTCCCCTTCCCACCATTTTCTCCACATTACATTTTAGGGTTTATCGTGTTGTGGGTGCTAAGTACCTACCACATAGGTAGGGTCTCATTTTTATCGAGAGAAGTTTGGGTTTGCTGGGTGGTAGCAATTTGTGGGTCCCTGTCTTTTCCCAGAGCATTCCCTCACAGACTCACAGAAAACCACTAGTCTGAAGGTCCAGTGTGCTATAAACGTCAACGGAACCTGAAATGCTAATATAGGACCATATTACACGTTACTCAGTGTATATTTTTTATAATTGATGATTTATTAATTGTTTTTAGTACTCTTCAGAAGGATTTAAAGTCATCAATTTATTGTTTGCATGATGCTTATTTAGGTCTCTCAAAGTTTTGAAAAATGTGTGTTTTTGCTGGGGAGTTAATATTTAAAATATGTTATATGCTACATTCTGTAACAAAAAAAAAAAATTAAATTGAGAGTGGCTTGTAAGAGAAAATTAAAAACATGCATTCTAAAATATGCTTCTCTTTTGTAGTACATTGACACTGTAGAGTAAGTATTTCTGGACATATATAGGGATATGTAAGACATACGTAATTTGCTGGAGCGTGACTACACAGAATTACCACAAATTATGAGTAATTCTGTGAAATGCACCTTGGTCTATTTGAATGAAAATTCAACTCGAAAATGTAATTTCAAACCGATTTCCGGTCGCTTGCATCCAAATATCTGATGATTCCTATTTGGAAGTGTAGTTTTGTACTAAAAAATTACCAAAACGGTCAGCTCGGGCAAAATAATCTACCTGAAATGTTTCCTGACCTCCCATGTTAATGTTAATGCTACTGCTACTCTTATTCAAACATTGATGCTTTCATTCAGATTTGTAGTTTTGCAGTCAACAATTACCCAAATGGTCCGATTGAGTAAAAGATGTACCTGAAAAGCTGCTCATTTAAAAAAAATTATCCGAAAAGTACGTCTTGCGTTAAAATTTCTCCCTGACAGAAATTACGCAAAGTGGCATAATGGTATAAACTTGGTAATTTCATGTGAATATCACTGCACAAATTTACCACAATTACACCAATTCTGCCAGCATAATTAAAATATCCCCCATGCACAGGCAGATGTAAAGAAATAAATTAGAATAGAATGTGTTTTCTGCATACAATGTTTATTGTCACACACTGGATATTTAAAATACATAACGAATAACTGTGTAATATGGACCTTTATTTCCATTGTGGGGTCATTTGACATTCATATACCTTATGTAAGAAACTGGGCTATTGGTTTGTGGGGGTGGAAGCCACACTCAGGTAACAACCACCAGGGCCGGACTGGGAACCAAAACTGGCCCTGGCAAAGTGCTCGACCGGCTCCCCCGGGGGTTGGGGGTGCCGCCGAGCTCTTTGCAGGGCCGATTTTTGGCTGATTTTATGCTATGCTGCAAACACGGCCCTGTAACAAAAACTGACCCCGGGGGCCCAAAACCGGCCCCCACCCGTGCGGTCGACCGGGTGATTTCCCGGTGCCCGCTATGGCCAGTCCGGCCCTGACATCACAATCCTTGTCAGGGTGGACCACAAAAGGTACTATTATAACCTGTGCTTAACCCTCTGGTATCTTGACACAAAAGCAGTCAGGCTTAACCTAGAGGCACTGCGCAGCATATAAACAGCAATGAAGTAAAAACACAACACAAGAAAAATCTCAAACCAATTTTAGAAAATAGAGAAAATTGAAATAAATAAAATGGCACCAAAACAAACTAAATCCAATCAGTAGAACCAGATTAATGAATTGTTAACGTTTTTTTGTGAAATCTAGCACTTAAACGATCAAAGCGCCAACCATGGGTATCTGATCTTGTGAAACTAGGTCAAAGTCAAAAGGTAAGACTAACCACAGTGAAGCACAGGTTGGATACAAGAGGTGGCTTGGGCCCGTTCCAGTTTATCTTCAGAAGGTAGAGTTTAGCAGGGCAAAGCAGCAGGCTGTGTCCGAGGAGGAGTCATTGTCGCCAAGGTTCCGCTAGACGAAGTATTGGTGAAGCTGTAAAAAATGGCTGGGTAAAAGCTCCAAATGGGAAAAGCTGGATTTCCAGGGTGAAGAGGTCCTCCTCGTCAATGGGGAGCTGGATGCCATAGAGCCCGGTGAAGTTTTTTACCTTTGGACTTAGACCATTTTGTGTAAGTTGAAAACCTCTAGTGGGACTAAACTGCAGTTTATTGCTTCAGAGGCTCCACAAGGCTCTATGCCATTGTTGACAGGTGCAGCTGAAAGGGATTTGCTACTGCAGGGAAGAGCATAGCAGGAGCCTACCATGAAGTCAGGCACCTTGGGTGGATCAGCTGGCATGTAGGTATTCTGTTGATTCTCCAGGAAGTTTTTGGCGAAAAGTTTTTTAAGTACCCAGTTTTATGGTTCGGTAGACATAGTACTATCAACACCACTTCCAAGGGAGGGGCACCACTTGGGGAGGGGGTCAAGTTTCACTCTGGCAGAGGCTAGGTGCAAGGTTCAAGACTTTGGGAGCTTGTTATACCACTGTAGTTCAAACAGGAGGCCATCAAACTAGCCTTTGGAGTACCTTCTGGTGGTCCTGGTTTCAAGAAGATGGTCCATTTCTACTTTAAGCGGCAAGGCAATCGTTTATGCAGCAGGGTAGTTCTCTAGTAGAAGGGCAGTCCTTCTGAAATCTTCCACAGGTCCAGGAGGCTACTGAAGATTTATTCTGAGAGTCTAATATTTACACTTTGTGCCATCCTTTGTGTATTAAGGGACATCCTGTTCTGTCCCCATATCTGGTTTTGGAACGTTCTTCCCTTCACCTGTCACGGTTCCAAGACGTCTGGGCTGAAAAGAGGGTCCTTTGAGGATGCTGAAGGCAAGCCCTTTGAAGTGCAAGTAGGGCAGGGCACAGCTCTGCCCTCAGGCATCCCTGCAGGTTGACACATCCTCCCACACCTATTCCTCTTTGTGTCACTGTCAGGGAGGAATATAAAAAACCCCACACAGCAAAGCCATTCACAGTCATGTATCCCAAGACACTGGCAGAAGGCACAAATGGTTAAGAAAAGAGAATGATAATTTTCCAAAAGCCTCGGAGAAGACGATTCCCCCTTCCCAGGAACCCTGGCAGACTACTTCCACAACCCACCGACCTCCACAACCTTCTCACTGACGCCACTCACAACCACCCGCTCATCGCATGGGAACAGCTCACCACTCAAAGCAACACAGGCCTCAAGAAGGCTCTCCACTCCGGAGAACCCATGGACCTCTGCCCCTAACCATGTCTTCAACCTTGGGAGCAAAGAAATCAGCAACAAACTCACCTCCATTTTCAACTTATCCATCAACACAGCCGCCTTCCCAGATGGATAGAAACAGGTAGAGGTCAGACTTATTCTCAAGAAATCCTCCGCCAACCCCAGCAAACTCAATAACTACCACCCCATCTTTCTGCTTTGCTTCCTCAAGAAGGACATCAAGCTCCAACTCGCTGAACACCTGGAAAGAAACAACCTGCTGGACACATCCCAATCCAGCTTCTGTGACAACCACAGCACCAAGACCGTCCTGATCACCGATGACATCAGAACCTTCCTCGACCCAGGAGAAACAGCGGCATTGATTCTCCTCGACCTCTCAGCAGCGTTCGATACCATAACCCACCACACACTCATCAAAAGACTCCACCACATCGGGATCCAGGTTAAACGCCCTCAAATGGATTGCATCCTTCCTCACAGGCCAAATACAGAGAATCTGACTACCTCCCTTAACCTCATAACCCAAGAGAATAATCTTTGGCATCCCTCTAGGTTCATCCCTCAGCCCCACTCTGATCAACATCTACATGACGCCCCTGGCCAACATAGTCAAAACCCATGGCCATAACAACATATCCTGTGAACATGACACCCAACTCATCATCTTGCTCTTAGAAGACCCTCCCAACCCCAGGACCAACTTCCACAACTCCATGACGAGCATCACTGACTGGACAGACAAAACAGAAGTGCTGATTTCTGGGACCCACACCTCCCCTTAGAACGACACCTGGTGGTTCTCTGAACCCGGACCCACACCCACACCAAAAGACCATGCCCACAACCTCCGTATCATACTGGACAGCAAACTCACCATAAAGTGCCAGATCCACCTGCTTTCACACACACTGCATGCTCCAAAAGATCTTCAAATGGCTCCGCCGGCACAGGAAAACCGTTACTCAAGCCCTAGTCACCAGCTAGCTGGTCTACGGCAACACACTCTACGCAGGAATCACCACCTAACTTCTGAAGAGCCTCCAGATGATACAGAACTCAGCTGCTAGACTCATCCTTGACCTCCCCAGATGGACCCACATCACCCCCCACCTCAGGATCCCTAACTGACTCCCTATCCAGAAAAGATGTCCATTCAAGATGCTGACAGTCACCTACAAGGCCCTCCATGACTAAGGACCATAATACATCAACCACTGCCTGAACTTTCACAAACCCTCCAGACACCTGCACTCCATCTCCCTCGCTTTTGCACACACTCTTCACATCCACTGAAGCCACAGTGGACGACGTTCCTTCACATACCTCGTCGCCAAGTCTTGGAATGCCCTTCCCCTCCACCTCCAAACAGCATCCTCGCTCCCGGAGTTCAGAAAGACACTCAAGACCTGGCTCTCTGACTGACTCTAGCAAGAACCTAGCACCTGGATACCCTCGCGAGTGATTAGCAGCGCTCTACAAATTCAAATTGATTGATTGATGGAAAGTTCATTTTCAGAATTGTGACTTAAAATCGGACGTCACCATTAAAGAGGATTTTAACTTACAATTCATTTGAGTCCACAAAGCATATTTCTATCTGCTCCCAATTCAAAGCTACCACTTAATACATGTAGTAAGTAAACCCAGTGTTAGCCAAAGACAGACCTAACAGTAGTGAAAGCAAATTTTAAGGTTTTTCACTACCAGGGCAACTAAAACTTAAACCCACATGCCCTACTCTTTTAATTTCATGCACCCTACCCAATGGCCTTTTAGGGCCGTCCTCATGGATGAAGTATTAAAAAGAAAGGTTTAGGCTGGCAAAAGTTTATTTTGCCAGGTCGAAATAGCAGTTTAAAATTGCACAACAGACCGGAGACATGCTTTAAAGTGCTAGTTTAGTGGGTGGCGCATACTAGCAGCATTTAATTTGCAGGCCCTTTTGACATGTAGTATCTTATACTGGGGGAATACAAGACCATTAAATGTGTAATTCAGGTGTAGGCCAATTTTACCATGTTTTAGGGAGAGAGAGTAAGCACTTTATGACTGGTTGGCAATTCCAAAGTGCACAGAGTCCCAATGCCAACAAAAACAAATTCTGAAAACAGGAGGGGTGAGGGCAAAAAGTTCGAGGGTGACCCTACAGAGAAAATTAGGTTCACATGACAACCTAAAGCCAATCAGTACCTTGATGGGCTTCCCTGCTTAGGAGATAGAACGTCGACGATGGGCCTCTTCTACAATGGCCCTTGCCAGTTCTATGCCTCTCTGAACCCAGATGAATCCCACTGTCAACATTCTCTTGAGCCACTAGACTGATCCATGGGGAACCCTTCTCCTCACCTATGGACCCCATCTGTGAGACTCCTAGCCTTTCATCTGCTCACAGATGCATCCCAGTAGGCAGACAGTACAAAGTGATGTGATTCATTCCACTCCTTGGGCCAGACTTCTGTCCCCAACACAAGGAGAACTCTGCCCATAAGGACAACAACCAGCAGAAGCTACTGACAGCTGTCAGTTGCAAGAGCCAGGCCCGAGCCATTTGTGGCCAGGTGGAGGCTCCAAGGTGGGGGCTTAGGCAGGCCTCACTGCTTCTGAGGGTTGGTATCCTGAGATTGGCCTCTCAGACCAGTATCTGTACCCTGAGGCTGAACAGGTGCCTGGCAAGCCAGGACTTCCATGGGGGAAGCTCCACCCTCCTCAAGGGTGATATACTCTGTCTGTGTCATGCAGGGTTCTGCCTGGTGCAAGTCTCTGGCCTTTGGTCTCTGTGACAGTGCAGGGAGCACCTCCGCGTAAGAAGTAACCCAACCAGGCCAGGCATGGGGTGCTCTGTTCTCAGAGGTGGCAACACCTTACCTACTTGTCCTCTAGTTGTGGACTTTTCTCACTTCCTGCCCCTCCACCTGAGCCTATGTACTCTCCTTTTAGGAGTAGTACACCAGACAACTGAGCTTTCAGGGAATCTGGATGGCTGCCCATCCCAGCTCTTTTAACATTAGTAGTAACTCATTTCCTAGAGTGGAGTCAATAGGCATCTGGGGCCTAACCATGACCCTCCTCTGTGCCACTTACCCGCCCCATTCCAGTGATACCTGAGCCATTGGATGTAAAAAGTGATGCTATACACGCCTGTCCAGTGTACTGATCTGGTGAAACCAACCTTTCCACGACCATGGCCTGGCTAACACCGTTATCCCTCAGAGCAATGACAGGGATCCCATTTACAGTGACCTGATGGAAGTGACAACTCTCACCCTCAGGGATCGCAAGCCTACCCTCTGAGTCTATCTCTCAACTAAGGGAGTACAGGGTATGTACTCCCCTGTGCTCCTGGAGTCTACTTCCCACCAAGGCTACATTAACCACCCTGTAGAGTTCCTACCAGTGCATGATTTCTTGGAAAAGACAGAGTCTCCCTTCCTGTGTCCTAACTAGGAACACTCAAAACAATGGGGTTGGAAATGAGGCGTCCTTGGCCACCGCTCACCAGAACCGTCCCTCCTTTTCTCATAACCCTTTCCCCACCTTATTCTGGGATTTGTATGTGTCCCCCTCTCTCCCCTCACTCTTCTGGAGGGAACCATAACCATCATTCTTGGAGACTCTCCCAGGTATCTTCTTGGACACTCTGGTGCTAACCCTGAGGTATGCCTCCTTGACAAGCTCTCTAGGTGAAGTGAGCTTGCTACTAATTAGGTGGTGGTGCACCTTTATGAACCAAGTACTGAGCATATGCTCTCTAACAATCAGATCATGCAGCCCATTAAAGTCACTCACTTTACTGCCCCTCACCCAACCACTCACTGCTTTACTGGAGTAATCAAGGAAATCCACCCATACCTGATGTTACAGCTTTTGATTGTCCCTAAATCTCATGCAACAGGTCTCTGGGGAGCACCCAAATTTGGTAACAATAATGGCTTTCATAAGGGCATACCTCATCTGATCATCTACCTCTGTAAGCAGGGTATCACTCCCCACTAGAGGCACGTATTTCCAGTGACCCCCGCCCAATCCTCCTCTGGGACCCTATGCATCCATAGGGCTTTGTCATAGGCTGTAAAACACTCATCTAAGTCATCCAGCACTACATAGCTAGGCACCAGGCCTTAAGGGATGTGGTCCTTCTTTTCTCCACTGGACACTTCAGTTTTGCCTCCACCATTGTTGCTGGACCCTGAGCATTGTTTGGCTTCGAGAGGCAACCCCTTCATGCTTACTTCCTGAACCAGGAAACATTGTTTTCTCCTCTAGGGCCAACTGTCACTCCTCCAATGACCCATTAGAAGCTGCTCCTCCTTGAAAGCCACCAGTTACAATTTGGCAAGCTGCAGCTTGAGCTCCCTCTCAGGCCTCTTGTCCTCCAGTTCCTCAGGGTACAGGTGGTGGGAAGACACACTGCTCCCTGCCCTGTCAGGGAACCTAACTCGTGTGGGCAAGTGTCCCTTGTCTTTTTCAGGTTGCTGCAGCCCAGGGCCTGTGGCTAGGCCATCTCCTTCCTCCTCATTCTCCTCTAAGTCCACTTCTTCATCCTCAGGGTCATCTCTTCATTCTGCTCAGGTGTGGCTTACATCCTCATGACCTCCTCAAAGACCCTCAGGGCTTTTTGAAGGTCCACTTTGGTTGCCTTCTTGCCCACATTCAGACCTCTATCACTCAGTGGAGAGGTGTGATGCAGCGGCCAGGGCAGCTGACTTCGGAAAAAAGGGTTCACGGTTCGATCCCCGGCTCCGGTGGCAGCTCAGCACCATATGACTCTGGGCAATAGCTCACTTCATTTCCATACTTATAATTCATCCCAGTGCCTTGAGACCCATAAGGGTGAGTAGTTCATGCTTTACAAATACGGATTTATTTATTTATTTATCATTGCAGAGCATCTGCCACTCCACCTTGCTGAGGTTGTCAGTGTTGCTCATCTCCAATTATTTTACAGCAGAAAGGATGTAAGGCAAGGCTTAAATTTGGAAAAGGTAAAAAATGACCAACTAAGGAAAATTTAGAAGAAAAATGTACTCAGATTATTTTGGGAATTTTGGGATTTACACAAATCACTGAGTGGCAGTGCACAAGCACAAGTACTAGGTCCCACCACCGAACACCAATGTAAGAAATTGGGTTATTGGATGAGGATCGTCGAAATCTCATTCAGGAAACAACCTCAATCCTTGTCAGGGTGAACCACAAAAGTCACTAAATTAACATGCACTTTAACCTCTGGTAGCTTGGCGCAAAAGCAGTCAGGCTTCACCAAGAGCATTGTATACAGTAATCCTGGGAATTGAACTTCGCTCCGTTCTAAGAGTTTTTCACACTCCGTGGAGATCGCGGTGTTCTGGAGTTTATTTCTCACTTGCACTCGCCAATGGTAAGTTGGTGAGAACGAGTGAGGAAAATCCAATGCCAAACCACCTGCCAGCAAGATTTCTCAACGTGGGCAGTCGCAGATGGTCATTACTGCTCGCATTGAGAAACCTTCCATTCACATTCAGGAAGCTGCCGTGCGAGTAAAACTTCTACTCGAGCGGCAGAAAGAAGCAGTGCCCTCTTGCTCTGTGCAAGATGCCATCCGTGCTGATTTTACTGTGCGTGACAAAGACCTGGCACTAAAAATCAGTGTGAACGGCGCGAGGTAACTCACTCCACTGCTCGCGGAACACCGCGTAGCTTGGCGGAGTTTTTTTGTCACTTCACGGAGATCTGTGTAGCGGAACTCTGAAGACTCTGCTCAGGCTTAGTATACAGTAGTTATGCAGCACACTAACAGTAAGAAAGTGAAAACACAATTCCCAAATGAATTTAGAAAAATAGACAACATTTTAATAAAGTAAATGACACCAAAATGAATTAAATCCAATCAGTAGAACTGGAGATATGAATGTAATGTTTTGTGTGAAATGTAGCACCAAAAACATCAAAGAGCCAACCTCAGGTATCTAGCCATGTGAGCTTGTGTCAAAATCAATCACGATGGAGTGGGGTCAGATACTATAGGTGGATTGGGCCTGGTTTCAGCTTACCTTTGGACTTAGGAAAATGTCTGATGAAATGTACAGGAGAAGGTAAAGTGCAGCGGTACATGACAGCAGGTTGTGTCCGAAGACTAGTCATTGTCACCGGGGAGTAGCTGGACGAAGTCTTGGTGAAGCCATATACGTTGGCAGGAAAAGAATTACAAGTGTGAAAAGCTGGATTTCCAGGCCTTAGAGGTCATCATCATCGAGAGGGAGCCTGCCGTCATCTACACAGTAAAGATTTGACGTTTTTTTTATCTTCGGACCTAAACAAAGCTGCAGGCTTTAACTGGAGCTACCACAAAGTCGGTCTGACCGGCGATGCCCCTAGGGCGGACTGCTGGCAGGTAGGGTCCCGGCCTTCTGGAAAGTTGTTCTTTCTCCTGTCAATGCTCCAAGAAGTCTGGGATGACAAAAGGCTGGTATCAGGGTCCTTTGTGTGTGCTGAAGGCAAACCCTTTTAAGTGCAAGTGGTGCAGGGAATAGCTCCGACTCAATCATCCTAGCAGGATGGCCCAATCTGCTCACACTTAGTTCCCTTTGTGTCACTGTCTGAGAGGAATACACAAACCCCAACAGCATTGCCATTCACAGCCATGTGACCTAGTACACTGGCAGAAGGTACAAATAGTTAGGACAAGAAAATTCCAGTTTTCAAAAGTGGCATTTTCAGAATTGTAAGTTAAAATTCAGACTCCACCATTAAAGAGGATTTTACCGTACAAATAATTTGAGTCAGAACAGCAGATATCCATCTGCTCCCATCCCAAAGTTACCACTTATTAAATGTAATAAGGTAACCCAGTGTTGGCCAATGGCAGAGATCACCCTTATAGTACTGAAAAATTAATTTAGAAAATTTTCACTACCAGAACATGTAAAACTTAAACCCACATGTCTTACTTTTTAATACTATCCACTGTGCCCTATGGGCATTTAGGGCCTACCCTAGGGGTGAGTTATAAGTATAAAAAAGGAAGGTTTAGGTCCAGAGAAAGGTTTATTTAGCCAGTTCGAAATAACAGTTAAAAACTGCACCACAGAGTTGTGGTTGCAGGCCTGAGACATATTTTAAAGTGCAACTTTCGTGGGGCGTACAATGAGGCCCACTAGTAGCATTTAATTTACACACCCTGGGTGCATGTAGTACCATATACTAGGGGTTTACAAGTAAATTAAATGTGCCAATCAAGGAGTAGGACAATTTTACCATGTTCTAGGGAGAGGGCACACGCACTTTACCATTGGTTGGCAATGGTAAAGTGCACAGAGTCCTAATGCCAACAAAAACAAATTCAAAAAACAGGAGGGATGAAGGCAAAAAGTTTGTGGGTGACACTGCAGAGAGGGCCAGGTCAAAGACCGTATCAAATATATTTTTCAAAAAACTACAGAGCAATACATTTGTGGCTATATTTTCAGACTTTTTGGTACAATGTGCATAACTAGAGCTTGTAAGGAAAATATGTTGATTGATTACTGCGCACATTCAAGCAAGATGTTTTTGGCAAAAATGTGCACATGGTGATTTTTACAGACCTGGGTCCTGAGGCATTTAAAAAGAAAAAAATTATATATATATATATATATATATAGATATATATATTATCTACTGGCGGTCGCCAGTAGATAGTTATAGTTAGGATCGTGTTTCCATAGGAAATCTGAAAATTCGATTTTGAATAACTTTTGCGCCGGTTGACGAATCCTCGCGAAATTTTCAAAACTAATGGGGCGCTCCGTTCAGCTCCTACTCTGAAAGTCTCGGGGTGATTCGTCAAGTAGGGGCCGAGAAAAAAGGGGGGTCCCAAAACGCGTTTTCCCCATGCATTTTCCCATAGGACCTTTAGACACAGCTACAGCCCGAACGGCTGAACAGAATTACTTGAAATTTGGCAGAGAGGTAGCCATAAGGCCAAGGAAGTGCCTTTTGCAGGTCTGGTGTAAATCTGTTCAGTATTTCCTGAGAAAATAGCATTTAAAAGCATATCAATATCTATACGCGCAGGGTGCGCGCACCGTGCGAGCACCCTAACGTGCGCGAGCGTAATTCTGATTGGTGGTTACCTGTTAGTCAACGTTCTAATCGGTCGAAATCAGGAAGTGTCGGCCGCCATTTTGTTTGTTTTCAGTGCGAGAGTGAAAAAGGAAGGTGGCGAACGTGAAAAGGGGGCAGGGTAGAGAGTTCCTGACCCCCTAGCCTTTGTCAGGGGGTCCCTGAAGGACCCCGAAGGCAGAATTTTTTTTTTTTTTGTTTTTTTTTTTAAATTGCGGGGGTGTGAAAACCACCCCCCAAAATGTTTTTATTTTTTTTTAAGTCGCGGGGGTGCGCGCACCGTGCGCACACGGTGAAATCCCAAAAAAACAAACAAACATTTTTAATACGTAGTTTATTGTAAAATAAATATATAAAAAAAATAATAATACATAAATAAATTAGCATTTAAAAAAACGTACAAATTCACTGAAAAACCATAGGTTTCACACACGTTATAGTTAGGAATTAGCATTTAAAAAACCTTGCAAATTCACTTAAAAAACCATAGGTTTCACACATGTTATAGTTAGGTGGATATTTCACTTGTAAAAAAACAATGAAATTCCCCCGTTATAGTTAGTTCAGATAACTATAACTCGCGCGACCGCCACTCTATCACAAGGATGATGTCATCAGTGATGTCATGAGTGATGCCACTGACCATGTCATGAGTGATGTAATATGTGACGTCATGAGCAGTGGATTGCGGGCGCGCGAGTTATAGTTATCTGAACTAACTATAACGGGGGAATTTCATTGTTTTTTTACGAGTGAAATATCCACCTAACTATAACATGTGTGAAACCTATGGTTTTTTAAGTGAATTTGCAAGGTTTTTTAAATGCTAATTCCTAACTATAACGTGTGTGAAACCTATGGTTTTTTCAGTGAATATATATTAGAAGGGCCCCCTCAATGAGGGATGCTCTAGTAAAAAATTGTCCTGAGGTATTGATTTCAAACACATGGTTAACAGCTAGACATGGTTTTTTTAAGTGCAGCTCTTGTCGCGCGTGCAAATTTGGGAAAAATGTTTCTGAATATGTCACAGATTTTAGTTCTAATCCAGTTAAAATAAAAGGACATTTCACTTGCAGAACAGAATATGCAATCTATATTTTAGAATGCACCTGCCAGTTATTATATGTCGGCAGCACTAAGTTGCAAGTTGCAGGATTTTACAACATCTTAGAGCAGTGGTCAATTCCGATCCCACTTATCCTGTAGCGAGACATTTAAAATTGGTGCACAACAACAACCTCAATGACCTCAGTTATTATGTCATCAGTGCGATACCCAAAAACATCAGAGGGGGAAATAGGGAAAAAAGGCTAAGACCAGTGGAGTCTGAATTTATCATGTTATTAGACACCAAAATGCCAAATGGGCTGAATAACAATGAAGATTTGCACAACTTTTTATAATGAATTAATTCAACTATATATTCATGGGGATGTTGATGGTAGGTGAACTCCTGGTTTGCTTTTAGACTGGCGCTTTTATCCCTACGTTTGCCAGGTTTTATCTAGGTCTCTAGATTTTATCTGGTTTTATGGGGGATTGGGTGTTGTTTTTGGGTGTTGTTTTTGGGCTCCTGGATTTGGCTCATTTTAGACATCATTTTATTAAAATTTGTGCAACTGTGTAATTTTGGGGCTGTTATTTATTGGTTTTACTTAGACCTATATGTTATTACTTGTCAGAAGAGTAATACAAACTTTTTAAGGTCTAGATTTTATTGTAATCCATAAAACTTGATTTCCTTGTCTCATCAGATGCTTCTTGTGAGAAAGAATCTTGAAGAAGATGACGTGTATAACTGCATAAACATCATATTCTCAACTAATTGAAACATGGGAGAACTTGTGTAACGTCTATCATAAGCTGCTATGTATTTTATACTCATTATTTTGTGTATATATAAGTTTACGATGAAGATGCACTTTAACATTAGCACTTTATTTGCACTATTTTGCACTTTTTTGAGAGATACCGCAGAACATGATAAATATTTCAATGGACTTGTGTAATTAACAATATCTTATAATTATATCTATGTATCAGCAATTTTGCAAAGCTACAATATTTCAATATAGATTCACTATGCTGGAATATATGGTTAACGACTCTAGATAGGCGGTTTTTTATTTACGTGATGTCTTGAAGTTGTGAATTATTATTAACGAACACTATGTTCTAATTTATTATTTTGATTTTCACAACCCATTACATATAATAATATATGGTATGACAAATGCTTAATGATATGTTCCAAATATGGGGAAAAAAAGCGTATAGGAACACTATGTTCTTATTTTGCATTATTTAGATTTCTATACCTATCGTTGTGCAATACCATTTTTTATGAAATGTCTGATAAATGTAAAATTGCCTGTGAGAAACCTCGCTTTTATATATTGTTAAATCACAGTCCTATGTCTATACTCATTTGAAAACTCTATTGACAATTTTGTAAGCGGTTCTCTGATTGGGCACCTTATATATAGCCACTGATTGGTCCTGCGCGTCATGTGATCAAGATTGCCGTGGGCAGTCGAAACGCGTCAGGCTGAGCACTTGCGAATTATTTAGCACTATGCACTTTAATCTGCACACCAAATAAAGAAAATTCAGTTTCCTCGTTGTGGTCCGTACCTGCTTTTTGGGTTCTATCTGGAACCGTTTCAGGATACTTGGTTATCATATATATATATATATATATATATATATATATATATATATATATATATATATATATATATATATATATATATATATATATATATATATATATATATATATATATATATATGCAAAGCAACACTGTGAGCTCCTCCTGGAATTTCGCCCGTTGTCGGGTGGTGCGTTAAGCCGGTAGAGCTACCGCCGGTAAATTTCATCCAAAGTATCTGCTCATAAGCAAAAACGCACTCTCAGTAGCTGTATGAGTAACAAATTTAATTTACACTGTAACGCGTTTCGGGAGACACGCTCCCTTGGTCACACAGTGTGGCATCACACCACAAGCATCCATAAGTACACGGTCAAGTAAACATAGTCAAAGGACTGCCGGTTGGAAGTGCAAACCAGAAGGTGACTTTGGCGGCCATCTTGTAATGTGTATTGGTGTAAAATTATTCAACAACCAAGTGGTATAAATTATAAATAAACAAAACAAATTGGCCACTTGTACGTTACATGTTAAAGTTATTCATCAAAACCTTTGTCAATACATCTCGTCATAGTGACTAATTGATGAAGACGGCTGCCTCTTCTACATTATTACTGTTATTAACTTAAAGTAACAATGGAATTAAACACATTTCAAAACGATTAATAGCTTGGTATATGCATCGTAAATATAGCCTCTATACGTCATGGTGACAACATCTCTGTCAACATTACAAAGGCAACAAATTTGGCTGTATGGAACACATTAATGTGACATAGTATTTAGAGACTTTTGCAGACTTCCTGTACACGCAGTGCACTTAGTAAACTATACGTAGATTGATTAAATACTCGCACCATAGTGGTTGTGCCATTACAGGGAGGAAGGGAAAGAGGAGCACAAAGATTCTCCAGACCGGCATATAAATCCATATATACTCACTAGTGTACTCAGGTGCAGATGTGATCCCTTCAATAAAATTCAATATAACGTGAGAAAAAGAGAAAGAGAATATGTGGAACAATACTAGTGAGATAGAAAGTAAATAAAGACAAATAAATAAAGAGTGTTCTCATATCTACTCATCTGCAGAAGAAAAGGGTAGGAGCCCGTGAAGTGCTCGTGAAGATACAAAGGGCCCCTTCCTTTCCTCCTGAAACGATAAACAACAAAAGGAAAGATTATGGTTAAAATAATGCCATTATCATGTTTTCAAAAACATTTACACAGACTGTAAAAATTACATATATATAAATGGATGAAAGACAACCGAAAGTCGGGTTAGTCCTCAATCAAGTGTGTTGCCAATTCCTCGTCTTGATTATGACCTTTCGGGAATTTCGTTTCAAGGTCCATAATCCACATAGATTCCCGTTTTCTCAAGGACAGTTCTCTGTTGCCACCTCTCCTCCCCACTCTCACTTGTTCCACCACAAAATAGCTAAGTAAATTACTGTTGGAAAGGTGGAATTCAGCAAAGTGTCGTGCAATGGGGTAGTGTGGATCTTTATTATTTACTGCTCTCAGGTGTTCGAGAACTCTCTTTTTGGCCATGTGAGTGGTACTCCCTACATATCTTTTTGCACAGGGACATTCAAGAACATATACAACATATGTCGTGCTACAAGTAAGGAATTGTGTTATGCTTTTCATACCAACTCTCCCAGGTAAGCTCAATTCTTTAACCATCTTGCTATTTCTGCATGCCTTACAGTTACTCATACAGCTACTGAGAGTGCGTTTTTGCTTATGAGCAGATACTTTGGATGAAATTTGCCGGCGGTAGCTCTACCGGCTTAACGCACCACCTGACAACGGGCGAAATTCCAGGAGGAGCTCACAGTGTTGCTTTGCATCAAAACGGAGGGATTTTGCCGGCCGCCGAATCTATCGAGGTGATTGGAATCGACTACGAGCGGATACTGCCTGTGTCATCGAAGACCTCATCCCGACAGCATCCTAGAGGTAAGCCAGAACCCCAGATCGCATCCGAAGGTTTAACGTGGGATACGCGCTGACTTGTTCGGCTGCGTTTCTGAGTGGGAGGTAGGCGTCTCTAGTTGGCTGTTTTCTGGGAGGGCATTGAGAGTTCGTGTTCACGTATTGAAGGACTGGGTTACTATCCTCACTTCAACCGCGTCAAGCATTGAAGCCGATATTACGCTTTCCGGTCATGGGTCCCTGCTGAACCTTAATGGCGGTTTTCTTTCAGAAATAAATTCAAGCGGCATTGGGAACTTCAAAAGTTTGAAGGGGAGCTAGTAACATTTAAGAAGTAAGAAGGAAGTTTCATGTGTTCTCAGTGACACAATCTAGTAGCAATAAAGCTTCGTGATTGTTGATAAACTACACTCAATGGAGTAAAAGAAGAAGCTGACTATCATTTTTCACAGACTGTACTGTTGCCTATGGATATGGATGAGGACTCGCAAAGACGGTTGGCAGCACAAACACTCTTAGCAAGAGCACCGGGCAAAATACAACAGGGGATCATAAGACCGAACACTGATGTTACCTTAATGATGAAATTAAGGAAGTATGAGAAGTTAAAAAAATCTGAAACATCCAAATGGTGGGAGGCAATCTCCCTCCAAGACTATATAGACAAAGGGATGGTACCACGCGGATTAAGGATTTATACCACACCATCATATGAATCTCCTAACCCACGTATGTTGGAGGAGTGGTCCGAGAACTCGACGAAAAGTTCAAGAACTATGCTCTGCATCCTTGTCAAATATGCATGGGAAGATCGGGAGAGCATAATGAAAGAGATACTGGAAATTGAAGAAGAACTCAAAACGCACAATGAACAAGCTGTAATTAAAAAATTCAAAGAAGAACTGAAAATAAAACTCACACAGCATGAAGAAGACATAAAAATAAGGAAACAAAGAAAACTGCATCGTGATTGTACAGACTACGAGACAGGTCGCATATTAACTTATAGCAGGAAGTATGACCATATGTATGATATTCAAACATCCAAAACAGATAAAGAGAAAACAAACATCATAGAAACCATGGCTCAAACGACCACTATAATCGATGACTCAGACACGGATATCTCAGAAAAAACAACCAGCACCACATCCGAAGCAGAAGTAATAACCCGACCGGCCACTTTTTTGGACGAATTCCGAGTGCTGAAGAAGGGGCGGCAATCGGGAAGATCAACCCCTCCACAAGAACAAACACCGAGAGGAAGAGGAAACCGTGGGAGAGGAAGAGCAAGAGGAAGAGGCAGGGGCGCAGCAAACAAAGGAGAACAAGGTGGAAGCACAGAACAAACAAGAGGAAGAACCACAGAGCCAATGGGAACCAGACGGGGAGGCTACAGGAAGAATCAATCATGAATGACAACGTTATGGTAAATAAAACCATCATAAACCTCACTAACCGGCATCTGTCTGACCTTGAGAAGAGAACACTATGTCTCGGTTTATCCTTTTGCCCCACAGAAGTATTTAACTACTCAAATACAAGAATAGACATGTTTAAATTTATTAGAAAGTTGAAACTTTCTAAATAGCACACCCTCAAAAGTGGTACGTTTGAATACAGTAGTACATTGTTGGACCCAGGTGACCAACCTAGCCTTACAATAGGGGATGCCAACATCGTACGAACCATGCAAAACCTAGCGTATGATATAAACACAGATGATGGCAGTGAAAATACATTTACAGAGATAAACAATATTGTTACCGATAAAGCAGCCATGACGGGCTTTAAGCCAAAATCTATATTCTATCCAGTCCTCCCACATGACAACATTGATACGTTTCATGACATTGTCACTAAATCACTTCTTGATTGTAAGCATGGACGAAACAAAGGGAAGGATAAATCTTTTAATTTACCCATGAAACAGAAATCAATTATTACTGCATCGGGAAATGACCCTAACCTTGTCATTCGTCCAGCCGACAAGGGGGGCAATGTAGTTTTACAGGAAAAAGAAATGTACCTGAAAGAAGCATATAGACAATTGGGAAATGATAAATTCTATTCCAAGAGCAGCTCAAGAGACTACAATGAAAGTATCACCACAACGTGGGAAAAATTGTCTATATGGCAGCAGCAGGGTCTAATCTCATGGGAGGAATTTTTATTCCTCAAAAGAGATTATCCCAAACTCCCCATAATTTACTTTCTCCCCAAAATCCACAAAGACCCACTTGTACCTCCTGGAAGACCGATTGTCTCATCCATGGGTAGTGTATTTGAAAACATCTCCAAATATGTCGATCACTTTTTACAAGACTATGTGTTTAAATTACCCACACATGTCAAAGACACCAAAGACTTCTTACGTAAAATTGATAGTATTGTGTGGCATGAAAAGCATATGTTTCTAACATTAGACGTATGCTCTTTGTATACTATCATTGAACATAGCCAGGGTATTAGAGCATGCACACATTACCTTAATGAGAGAGACATTATGTATCTTGAACACACTAAGATGCTGACAGAAATGATGAACATGTGTCTTTGCAACAATATATTTTTGTTTAACGGAGACCTTTACAAACAAATCACAGGTACATCAATGGGGACTTGTTTTGCGCCTAGTTTCGCGAATTTGTTTCTAGGTGTGTGGGAAGAAGAAGTACGCAATGATGTTAAATATGCCACTTACCTTAACAAAGTTGATACCTGGTTAATATACATAGATGATCTGTTTCTTATTTGGAAAGGCAGCGAACAGGAAGCTACAGAATTTGTAAACCTCCTTAATGATAACCCCTATAACATTGTTTTAACTCACAACTTGCAAAAAGAAGAAATAGAATTCCTTGACATCAAGATTACGGCTAAAGGCAATGCCTTAGAAACAAGACTGTACCGGAAAGAAAGAGCCGGTAACAGTCTTCTTCATGCCCTCAGCAGCCACCCTGACACCCTTAAATGGAGTATACCTTATGGGGAGCTGCTGAGGGCAAGACGTAACTGTAGTGACAATGAGGGATATCTCAAAGAAGAACAAACGATGTTAAGTAGATTCCGGGAACGTGGTTACCCGGATTGGGTGCTGAACAGGGCTGTTTCCAAAATCAGAAAGATAACAAGAGAGGAAACATTAGAAATTAAGACACAAGAAAATGTGATGGAAAATAATGAGACGAGAGTGATCCTAACTAACAACAAAGAATCACGTAAGATTCAAAAAATCCTTACCGACAACTGGAATATTCTTCAAAATGATCCCATCATAGGTCCAAAAATCAGCACTAGACCCAAAATACCATATCGGAAAAGCAAAAGCCTGAGAGATATACTAGTACATGGGGATATTACTGTCAACAGGGACCCCTATCATTACAATTTGAAAGGCTTTCACCCTTGCGGACACTGTAAGGCATGCAGAAATAGCAAGATGGTTAAAGAATTGAGCTTACCTGGGAGAGTTGGTATGAAAAGCATAACACAATTCCTTACTTGTAGCACGACATATGTTGTATATGTTCTTGAATGTCCCTGTGCAAAAAGATATGTAGGGAGTACCACTCACATGGCCTAAAAGAGAGTTCTCGAACACCTGAGAGCAGTAAATAATAAAGATCCACACTACCCCATTGCACGACACTTTGCTGAATTCCACCTTTCCAACAGTAATTTACTTAGCTATTTTGTGGTGGAACAAGTGAGAGTGGGGAGGAGAGGTGGCAACAGAGAACTGTCCTTGAGAAAACGGGAATCTATGTGGATTATGGACCTTGAAACGAAATTCCCGAAAGGTCATAATCAAGACGAGGAATTGGCAACACACTTGGTTGAGGACTAGCCCGACTTTCTGTTGTCTTTCATCCATTTATATATATGTAATTTTTACAGTCTGTGTAGATGTTTTTGAAAACATGATAATGGCATTATTTTAACCATAATCTTTCCTTTTGTTGTTTATCGTTTCAGGAGGAAAGGAAGGGGCCCTTTGTATCTTCACGAGCACTTCACGGGCTCCTACCGTTTTCTTCATTTCCATTGAAATGAAATCTGCAGATGAGTAGATATGAGAACACTCTTTATTTATTTGTCTTTATTTACTTTCTATCTCACTAGTATTGTTCCACATATTCTCTTTCTCTTTTTCTCACGTTATATTGAATTTTATTGAAGGGATCACATCTGCACCTGAGTACACTAGTGAGTATATATGGATTTATATGCCGGTCTGGAGAATCTTTGTGCTCCTCTTTCCCTTCCTCCCTGTAATGGCACAACCACTATGGTGCGAGTATTTAATCAATCTACGTATAATTTACTAAGTGCATTGCGTGTACAGGAAGTCTGCAAAAGTCTCTAAATACTATGTCACATTAATGTGTTCCATACAGCCAAATTTGTTGCCTTTGTAATGTTGTCAGAGATGTTGTCACCATGACGTATAGAGGCTATATTTACGATGCATATACCAAGCTATTAATCGTTTTGAAATGTGTTTAATTCCATTGTTACTTTAAGTTAATAACAGTAATAATGTAGAAGAGGCAGCCGTCTTCATCAATTAGTCACTATGACGAGATGTATTGACAAAGGTTTTGATGAATAACTTTAACATGTAACGTACAAGTGGCCAATTTGTTTTGTTTATTTATAATTTATACCACTTGGTTGTTGAATAATTTTACACCAATACACATTACAAGATGGCCGCCAAAGTCACCTTCTGGTTTGCACTTCCAACCGGCAGTCCTTTGACTATGTTTACTTGACCGTGTTCTCATGGATGCTTGTGGTGTGATGCCACACTGTGTGACCAAGGGAGCGTGTCTCCCGAAACGTGTTACAGTGTAAATTAAATTTGTTACTCATACAGCTACTGAGAGTGCGTTTTTGCTTATGAGCAGATACTTTGGATATATATATATATATATATATATATATATATACTACGGACTACCATATCCAGCATACCTTTGGCCCACATGGGCGGGACTCTATACGCAAATAAAGCACTCTCCTTCATTCCGTTTCCTGTATTCTTCCCGCCAGTGATCAAGGGCTCACGGGAGCCCGAAACGCGTTTGGCTGCAGAAGGGGGGAGACAGCCTGCTTACTACACTGCTGCCTGTGGCGTTGAGTGCGATAACCCTGATGCATGTGGCATTTTCACAAGGGCAACCTTTTTGCGTGGAATACTAAAATGCGGCCATGTCCGGTCGCGAGAATGCCCTGACGCTAGTGAGCAGATCCTGGGCACTTGTTATTACAGGTGCTGTCAGGTCATCGGGGGCCTGAGCCGCAGGAACACTGTGGCGGTTGGAAGCGGCGCTGCCAAACCTTTCTCCTGACCAGGAACATTTATTTTTCAGAGGTGCAGGAGCGGTTTCCACTTGGTTGGAGGAATGCGAGTTCAAGGGCAGCACTACGGACTACCATATCCAGCATACCTTTGGCCCACATGGGCGGGACTCTATACGCAAATAAAGCACTCTCCTTCATTCCGTTTCCTGTATTCTTCCCGCCAGTGATCAAGGGCTCACGGGAGCCCGAAACGCGTTTGACAGCCTGCTTACTACACTGCTGCCTGCGGCGTTGAGTGCGATAACCCTGATGCATGTGAGCATTTTCACAAGGGCATCCTTTTTGCGTGGAATATATATATATATATATATATATATATATATATATATATATATATTCAATGAAAAAACCATAGGTTTCACACATGTTATAGTTAGCTGGACATTTTACTGATAAAAAAACAATGAAATTCCCCAGTTATAGTTAGTGCAGGCAACTATAACTCACGTGACCGCAATCCTCTGCTGATGCTACTACTGTATTTAGACACTTATTTGCCCATGTCTTCTTCCATTAAATTTTAGCTATACATATATTACAAATATTTTTTTTTCATAAAGACACATATGTCATCACCAGAGGATTGCGGTCACGTGAGTTATAGTTGCCTGCACTAACTATAACTGGGGAATTTCATTGGTTTTTTATCAGTAAAATGTCCAGCTAACTATAACATGTGTGAAACCTATGGTTTTTTCATTGAATTTGCAAGGTTTTTTAAATGCTAATTCCTAACTATAACGTGTGTGAAACCTATGGTTTTTTCAGTGAATTTGTACGGTTTTTTAAATGCTAAGTTACTTTACGCCATTCGTGGCGTGCGCGCCCACTTAACGCAGTTCGTTCCGTGCGCGCACGGTGCGCTTCGCGCACCATGCACGCACAGTGAGCACGCGGTGCGCTTCGCGCACCGCGCGCCCACTTTTCGCAGTTAGTGCCGTGGATGGGCCATGTACGCACGATGCGCTTCGCGCACCGTGCGCACATGGAGGACATATTATGCGCTTCGCTGTGAAAGGTAAGCTTTTACATTTTCTACAACAAGGATATGCTATGCACAAATGGTGCTCTTCGGGCACCATTTGCACATGGGGTGGCGCCCACTTAACGCAGTTCGTTCCGGGCGCGCACGGTGCGCTTCACGCACCGTGCGCGGACAGTGAGCACGAGGTGCGCTTCGCGCACCGCGCGCCCACTTTACGCAGTTAGTGCCGTGGATGGGCCATGTACGCACGATGCGCTTCGCGCACCGTGCACACATTCAGGATATAATATGCGCTTCGCTGTGAAATGTAAACTTTTACATTTTCTACAGCTGTGTTATGCCATGCTCAAATGATGCCCGACGGGCATCATTTGCACACGGGGTGGAGAGAGTGGGTTTTTTTTTTGGGTTTTTTTCCCTTACGCGTACGGTAAGCGTAATCGGCGATTTTTCGTAAAAAAAAAAAATTAAATTTTTGACCTTGGGGGAACTGTGGGGACCCGTTAATCAAGGCTAGGTGGTAAGGAGCTGTCTAAACAGTCCCTTTACATGTTTTTCCCTTTGTTTTTCCTCTCCGCTTAAGAGTGCGAGAGAGAAAATGGCGGCCGCCGCTTCCTGGTTTCGACCGATTCGAATGTTTACTAAGATCTAACAGCCAATCAGAATCGCGCTCGCGCATGTCACCGTCACTCAAATGAGGATAATTTAAAGGCCCTCTGAACTTCTGAATTTGTTGCATTTCAGCATATAAATTGACAGAGAAACCAGGTGCATAGTGGAGGCTCAAACAATGCAGCTAATTCCTAATGGAATTTTTGGGACAGATATTAGCGCATAGAGGGGCACTTCCAACACCAGAAATCTGTGCCCAGGAAGGGGTTCAGAGAGTGTTTCAAACCACTTGTGAGCTCTAAAAAAGGAAACACAAAGTGGTACAGCAAGTCCTACCCTTTTAGATTTTGATGTGATGATATAATCAACACAGGCTAGCGCATGAATGGGGGAACAACCTTTACAACGCAACTTTTACAACGCACTACCTTTACAACGCATTTTTTACAACGCATAATCCATTACAACGCATGACATTACAACGCATACCATTACAACGCATTTTTAAAAACTACCTTTACAACGCATTCCATTACAACGCATACTACCATTACAACGCATACCATTACAACGCATAATATTACACTATACTATCCAACACTTACCCTACTGATGCACCCCCTGGAGTTAGAATAGTAATTTTTACCCGTATACTATCCAACACTTACCCTACTGATGCACCCCCTGGAGTTAGAATAGTAATTTTTACCCCTATACTATCCAACACTTACCCTACTGATGCACCCCCTGGAGTTAGAATAGTAATTTTTACCCCTATACTATCCAACACTTACCCTACTGTTGCACCCCCTGGAGTTAGAATAGTAATTTTTACCCCTATACTATCCAACACTTACCCTACTGATGCACCCCCTGGAGTTAGAATAGTAATTTTTACCCCTATACTATCCAACACTTACCCTACTGATGCACCCCCTGGAGTTAGAATAGTAATTTTTACCCCTATACTATCCAACACTTACCCTACTGATGCACCCCCTGGAGTTAGAATAGTAATTTTTACCCCTATACTATCCAACACTTACCCTACTGATGCACCCCCTGGAGTTAGAATAGTAATTTTTACCCCTACACTATCCAACACTTACCCTACTGTTGCACCCCCTGGAGTTAGAATAGTAATTTTTACCCCTATACTATCCAACACTTACCCTACTGATGCACCCCCTGGAGTTAGAATAGTAATTTTTACCCCTACACTATCCAACACTTACCCTACTGTTGCACCCCCTGGAGTTAGAATAGTAATTTTTACCCCTATACTATCCAACAATTACCCTACTGATGCACCCCCTGGAGTTAGAATAGTAATTTTTACCCCTATACTATCCAACACTTACCCTACTGTTGCACCCCCTGGAGTTAGAATAGTAATTTTTACCCCTATACTATCTAATACTTACCTTAAATGTAATTTAATATAATGCGTTGTAATGGTATGCGTTGTAAAGGTAGTATGCGTTGTAATGGCAATGCGTTGTAAAGGTATTTTTTAAAAATGCGTTGTAGTGTCATGCGTTGTAATGTCATGCGTTGTAATGGATTATGCGTTGTAAAAAATGCGTTGTAAGTGCATGCGTTGTAAAAGTGTGCGTTGTAACGTCATACATCCGCATGAATGTGCAAGAGTGTGGTTTTAAGGTGTGCCCTCACCTAACTGTTGTATTTGCATGTAATGCACCTTCAGACATAAACAAAATCTTCTTATGAAAAGAAAGCTGAGTGTTTCAGAGAGATGATCGTATAGTCTCCCAGACAAAGCTAGGTAAGTTTGCACTGACTTTCTGGGCAGAACCATGTGGTACCCATGAAAGCTTCCACCTACACCAAATGCAATTACAGCATTAAAAATGTAATTGTATTTATTACCAAAAAATGAACACTATAAAATGTGGCAAAGCATATGACTCGTTGTGATGAGGTAAGGAAACCTTTGAATTTAAATATGTAAATATTTGCATCTCTCATAGCAAGACGTGTGCTGAAACATGGGGTCTCCTTGTGTTGCTGTCTAACTTATCCAGAAGAGCTTAAATGTTAGTTCACACTTTGTTATGTCTTACTCTTTCAAAGATTCATCTTATTATGAATAGGAGATTCAAATCTGATTTTCGCTGGCTAAATTAATATATAGTATAATCAATAAATCCAAAGTTAGATGGGGTACAACAATGGGGCTAGATCTAGAATGTCCAAAATAATTGAGTGGCTTGAAGGCGATCGTGAATTATTTAGTTGGTGTGAACTTATGCAAGACTTCTCTCAGTGCAAATCATTGACTACAAAGGGGGGGACAGAAGGGGCTATTTCCGCTCACAGGGGAGTGGGAGGTCCAGCCAGGTCAGGTGCCCGGACAGTAAGACTACCAAGAAGAGTTTTACCTGCTGTTCCTCAAATGAAAAAGAAAGAAAGTGGGGAATCAACACGAAGGCTGGATTTGACTACATACAGATTGTGTATGAAGTTGGTAATCCTTTTGTTGTATATTAATGCTTCCTCATCACTCTAGATGTCTAAGCCCTGTATGCAAACATCCCACAGAGGGCTACTCTTGAAGTGATTGAGGAAGTATTGGGACGCAACTCTTGGGAGTCATCTACTCCACCCTCTTTCATCATTGATTGCGCCACTTTAGCCCTCACTGAGAACTTTTTCGAATTCAGAGGCCAACTCTACCATCAGACCCAAGGTACTTCCATGGGGAGTACCTTTGCTCCAAGCCTGGCCTGTCTATACATGGCCTGGTTTGAGGGAGAACACATCTTCTGTGATACGAATCCATATCGCCACAACATCCGACTATGGAAACGCTTCATAGAAGACATCCTGATTTTTTGGACAGGAGACTGTGCAAGTTACGAAGCGTTCTTCACATGGATTAATCATCTTAATCCCCATCTTAACTTCACGATCACAGCATCCTCTTCCCAGATTGCATTCCTTGACTTAACCATTAAACTCACCCAAGGCGTTTTCTCCACGACTCTCTATAGAAAAGCTACTGATCGCAACAGCTTGTTACATTTTACCAGTTACCATCCAAGAGCACTTAAAGAAAACTTACCCTTTGGGCAGTTTCTTAGAGTAAGAAGGAATTGCAGTACAGTAGATGCTTATAAAAGTGAGTCAGTAATTCTATCCCGCAATCTCAGGGAAAGACAATACCCTATGAGGAGCATTACTCAGTCTTAGAAAATGGGCTCGTAATAACAACAGAGAAGCACTATTGGAACCTAAAGAAGAAATAAAAACTGCTTCCCAAATCCTGACCTGTGTCACGACTTTCACACCGACCACTAATCAAGTGACTAAGGTGATAAAAAAACATTGGAATATCCTTAACACAGGAGCAATGAATCTTGAACTACCCCGATTCGCATACAAACGCTCAAAGAACATTAAGGATATGGTTATACAAACTAGACCCAAACCCAAAACCAAACCTACACAGAGTACACTCTGGCAATTGCCTGCAGTAAAAGGACACTATCCATGTGGTATGTGTACTGCCTGTACGTTTACATCTATACACAAAACCGTCACCCTCAACACTACCTTCACTTGGGAATTGAGGTCACATACGAACTGCAATACTACCAATTGTATATACCTCATAACATGCCCTTGTGACTTACACTATGTGGGGATGACGACCAGACCGATTAAATTGCGCATTTCAGAACATCGCAGTAATTTTCGGTGTCACAAGAACAACACCAAGATTTGTGCACATTTTTTGGAGAAAAAACACTCGCCAGACTCGGTGAAATGGCTCATTTTAGAAGCCAACCCCCATCTGTCTAAACAGAATCTTTTCAAGAAAGAACAGAGATGGATACACCGTCTGTCTTCAAATACCATTGGTCTCAACGACGACATCCCATGGGGGGCAATCAAGTCCTAACTGGTATGTTCCCCTTTTAGTATGAGACATTACTTTTGTCTGGCAATTTAAATGACATGTCACTTTTATTTTATTTGTTGGAGATTAACATTTTTTTAACTCACACTCACCCCCTTTTCTCTGGGAATCCCTTAATCCTTTTAGGTGCCCATAAATACCATACAAGTGTTGCCATTTTATTCAATTTCGCTCATGAGCTTTTGTAACCTACATATCATCCACACTGAACCAGGTTTCCCATTCCTAAATGGCCGACACGTTTTTTCGGCATCACCAGAAAGAACCACGTTAACGGTACTTTTAAGGGGATTTATTGTACAAATCTTGCCCCATATGTTTTTATTAAATAATTCCCCCTTCATGAAGGTTGTTTTCCTTTCTCTATTTACTATTATGCTCCCACGTCTTCACTCCCTGTCACGTGGTACGGCCTGATGCTTAAATCCTTCCACTGTACCTCTGACGCTACCTCCCAGACTTGGTGGCGCGGGTAGGTCAAGAAGCACGGCGTGAGCGGGGCAGACGTGAGTACCATGGTCACTCAAAACCCCATTACCTTTTGCTATCATTGTTATGTTCGTTAGTAGTGGGCTGCTACTGTCTCTAGCGTTGCTTTACAGGACAGTCACCCTTCACGTTCTTCCTCCTCTTTCAACTTTACACCGGCTAGAGTGCTTCCTTTAACTACTAAGTTACCGTGTTAGGAGTACCCGGCATTTTAATACGATACGTCCTTGACTGCCATCACTGTGAGATGCATCCGGGAGACAGCGCTTGATCTCGCTGCACCTCTCCTTCGGATTACTACTAGGAGGTCTATACATACACCGGCATTATGACGCTAGACAACTGCCATGACAAATCAATATGACACGCCTGCACTGTGGCTACACGAATAATAACCACAACGTTATGCTTACGTCCTACAAATACTACCAGATCATTTCCTGAGAGTGACACACTTAGGTTGCTGTGGTAGATTGGTTGTTCTACGAACTCCTTAATGCTCTTTGACCATTTACCCTTGGTTCCTTCTCTCTGTGTGTGGATACTTAAGCACCTATCATTTTCGTCATGTTTTACACTATATGTTGATGTATTTCATTTGTCTTAACGTTCATTTATTTGTTGTGACGTGTGAATCTTTTTTATGCATCATAAATCCCATTACTACCCTTTGGTCCAGACCTACTTTTAGAGGATCCTTGGCTCATGCTTAATCCACCAAGCACTGTTGTGGTCCGCAGTCCTACTAAATAGGGTGAGTCCTGTGAACTTTGCTGCTGCTATTTTTAACGTTTTCCACATAGGTGAATAGTCACTTTAGTTCACTCTGATGGTACACCACTTAATAATTGCGTCCTGTGACGCCTACGCATCAGTAATCACCACTGATCCTTATTAATTTGGCTTAATTAGTCACCTCGAAGGCTGTGTTTTCGTTTTTCATTTACCTCTTGCCTGTTGATATGTCTAGTTGAATTTAAACAATGATCAATATAACCTACCGTCCTTTCATTACAGGTAGCACCAGACCATGACAGGTATTTTAGTTAAGTGATACTAATTCCATTTAACTTGTTGTGATTGAGAGACTTATAAATACCACATAGTTCTCTTCTTTTTTGTAGATAGTTATCATAGGTCCTGAAGAATCGCGAGTGTATGAGCTCCGAGCGAGAAACATGTTGACCATTTAACACTAATCTTGAGCACTCTAATTAGAGACATTATACTCTGTTGAGTGCCATTTACACTTTTTTAATCAGGGAAGGAGACCTTCAGAATAAAATCTAATTCCTATACTGGTACTACCAACCCTGTTTTAAATCACTTTCTTACATCTACATTAACCAGGCCCCCATACCCGCACTTCACCAAACGGCTGTTGGATTGAAGAACTCCGATAAAGTGCCCCTTTTTAGGGAGCCCGTTAGGCATTGCACCGCCGGCCCGACGAGGAGCAGCCCAGATGATGAAGCATGACACCTGAAAGGGTGTGTGAGGGCATTAATATCCAACAAAAGGATTACCAACTTCATACACAATGTGTATGTAGTCAAATCCAGCCTTCGTGTTGATTCCCCACTTTCTTTCTTTTTCATTTGAGGAACAGCAGGTAAAACTCTTCTTGGTAGTCTTACTGTCGGGGCACCTCACCTGGCTGGACCTCCCACTCCCCTGTGAGCGGAAATAGCCCCTTCTGTCCCCCCCTTTGTAGTCAATGATTTGCACGGCCTAAACACCTGTGGGACTTTTGAATGGTGGGTGAGACCTGTTCTATCCCCCAACATATCCTTTACCCTCTCTACTTTCAGCGAGAGACAACAGTTCCTTATTGCGCAACTGTTTTTACCACCCCTATCTCCACCCTACCCATCCACCCATGGAGGGACAGGGCTTGAGCTATGGGGATGACCATGCAGCAGAGATTCTCCGGACCCCTTCCATTCTGGGTCTTGACCATGAACTGGCCACAGACAGCCAATCAGCCGAGTGGCAGTCACTTTCCGACATGAAACGAGAGTGGGTGCGTATCACCCTACATGGTGCTCTCATGACTGAGTACTTCAGGGCCAATATTTCTCCTAATGGCCTCATAGTGAAAAATTTCCCTAGGATTTTCTGGGAGGATGGGCAATTTAAAATTGAATGGTCACAGATCTCCTGGAAGTGTACCAGGGACCTTCTGATCCTAATTGTCAACACTGCCAAGAGACTGGCAGATGAGCTATTAGCACGAATCCAAACTGCGGAAAGTGCTCTGAAACAAAGTAACCCTGGCTCCCAGTACAAATCAAAACTAACTGAACTCAATAACGAAATAGCTGAACACAAAGAATATTTGATGAAACAAAAAGTTGTGAAGCTACAGAAAGACATCAAACGCTTTGATAAGGAGAAAGTCTATCCCTATCTAAAAGCAGATTATGTCCCGCTAAACACCAACTACTCATCTGACACTGACACAGACTCATCAAGGAGAGGGTCTTCCACTAACAGTGACTCCAGTACTGAGAATGCAAGATCTAATAAATATAGAGGGAAGAAAGGCAGACGTGGATATAATTTCTTTCCCCCACCAACCTACCAGGGACCTGCCTTCTGGCAATACCCAATGTACCCACAGGGCCCCCCCCAATTTGGTCCACACGGCTTACCTCAATTTGTACCCCAGGGCATGAACCAGCCCCCTTTTTTAGGCAGAGGTTGGGGCAGAGGGCGAGGGCGAAGAAGAGGGGCCCCACAAGAGAAGAGAGTACAATGGGAAGAACCACCCCAACGGGGAATGGAGACCAGGAGCCACACCAACAAAAAACAAACTTAGTTGTCAATTTGTCATCCCGACAATTGACACAAACAGAAGATGATGTCCTCCAGAAAGGATTAGGATTCGTCCCAACCCCCAAGGTGGATCTCTTTACCCAGACCTGTGAATTATACCAATTCTTCCGTAAGATCCGGTTAAGATTCTTTTTTGAGGGCAAAGATTACGTACCTGACAATGACTCAGGTCTACATAATCCCTCATCCTTCACTCCCCATGCGGGGATGATACCGAATGAAGTCCTGACATATGAACAGGCAGTGCTCAAGGACGTAAAAGCAATCTCTGGACATAAACAGTTCAACAACATTAATAAGAAAGAGAGGCTAGCTATTACAACATTGGCCAATGATCCAACCATCATCATCAAACAGGCCGATAAAGGTGGTGCCACTGTCATAATGACTACAACTGATTATGACAATGAGTGTTTACGACAATTGGGTGATAGGAAGTACTATACTCCTATCCCCAATAATCCAACAGAACGTCTAAAAACGTCTATCACCGGCTTATTTGACTCGGCAGAGAGTCAAGGCTGGCTAAGTGAGAAGGAGGCTTCCTTTCTCATCAAAAAAGAACCTAGGACCCCCTATTTCTATATTTTACCCAAGATTCACAAGGGGGTCACACCGGTACCGGGACGCCCCATAGTATCGGGTATTGGTTCAATTCTCGAACCTTTATCGCAATTCTGCGATCATTTTTTGAAACCACTGGTGAGATGTACACCTTCATACATACAAGACACCACCGATGTATTACGCCTACTAGACCAGATCCAAGATACCCATGACATCAACTTCCTCATCACTCTAGATGTCGAAGCCCTGTGCACAAACATCCCACAGAGGGCTACTCTTGAAGTGATTGAGGAAGTATTGGGACGCAACTCTTGGGAGTCATCTACTCCACCCTCTTTCATCATTGATTGCGCCACTTTAGCCCTCACTGAGAACTTTTTCGAATTCAGAGGCCAACTCTACCATCAGACCCAAGGTACCTCCATGGGGAGTACCTTTGCTCCAAGCCTGGCCTGTCTATACATGGCCTGGTTTGAGGGAGAACACATCTTCTGTGATACGAATCCATATCGCCACAACATCCGACTATGGAAACGCTTCATAGATGACATCCTGATTTTTTGGACAGGAGACTGTGCAAGTTACGAAGCGTTCTTCACATGGATTAATTATCTTAATCCCCATCTTAACTTCATGATCACAGCATCCTCTTCCCAGATTGCATTCCTTGACTTAACCATTAAACTCACTCAAGGCGTTTTCTCCACGACTCTCTATAGAAAAGCTACTGATCGCAACAGCTTGTTACATTTTACCAGTTTCCATCCAAGAGCACTTAAAGAAAACTTACCCTTTGGGCAGTTTTTAGAGTAAGAAGGAATTGCAGTACAGTAGATGCTTATAAAAGTGAGTCAGTAATTCTATCCCGCAATCTCAGGGAAAGACAATACCCTATGAGGAGCATTACTCAGTCTAGAAAACGGGCTCGTAATAACAACAGAGAAGCACTATTGGAACCTAAAGAAGAAATAAAAACTGCTTCCCAAATCCTGACCTGTGTCACGACTTTCACACCGACCACTAATCAAGTGACTAAGGTGATAAAAAAACATTGGAATATCCTTAACACGGGAGCAATGAATCTTGAACTACCCCGATTCGCATACAAACGCTCAAAGAACATTAAGGATATGGTTATACAAACTAGACCCAAACCCAAAACCAAACCTACACAGAGTACACTCTGGCAATTGCCTGCAGTAAAAGGACACTATCCATGTGGTATGTGTACTGCCTGTACGTTTACATCTATACACAAAACCGTCACCCTCAACACTACCTTCACTTGGGAATTGAGGTCACATACGAACTGCAATACTACCAATTGTATATACCTCATAACATGCCCTTGTGACTTACACTATGTGGGGATGATGACCAGACCGATTAAATTGCGCATTTCAGAACATCGCAGCAATTTTCGATGTCACAAGAACAACACCAAGATTTGTGCACATTTTTTGGAGAAAAAACACTCGCCAGACTCAGTGAAATGGCTCATTTTAGAAGCCAACCCCCATCTGTCTAAACAGAATCTTTTCAAGAAAGAACAGAGATGGATACACCGTCTGTCTTCAAATACCATTGGTCTCAACTACGACATCCCATGGGGGGCAATCAAGTCCTAACTGGTATGTTCCCCTTTTAGTATGAGACATTACTTTTGTCTGGCAATTTAAATGACATGTCACTTTTATTTTATTTGTCGGAGCTTAACATTTTTTGAACTCACACTCACCCCCTTTTCTCTGGGAATCCCTTAATCCTTTTAAGTGCCCATAAATACCATACAAGTGTTGCCATTTTATTCAATTTCGCTCATGAGCTTTTGTAACCTACATATCATCCACACTGAACCAGGTTTCCCATTCCTAAATGGCCGACACGTTTTTTTGGCATCACCAGAAAGAACCACGTTAACGGTACTTTTAAGGGGATTTATTGTACAAATCTTGCCCCATATGTTTCTATTAAATAATTCCCCCTTCATGAAGGTTGTTTTCCTTTCTCTATTTACTATTATGCTCCCAAGTCTTCACTCGCTGTCACGTGGTACGGCCGGATGCTTAAATCCTTCCACTGTACCTCTGACGCTACCTCCCAGACTTGGTGGCGCGGGTAGGTCAAGAAGCACTGCGTGAGCGGGGCAGACGTGAGTACCATGGTCACTCAAAACCCCATTACCTTTTGCTATCATTGTTATGTTCGTTAGTAGTGGGCTGCTACTGTCTCTAGCGTTGCTTTACAGGACAGTCACCCTTCACGTTCTTCCTCCTCTTTCAACTTTACACCGGTTAGAGTGCTTCCTTTAACTACTAAGTGACCGTGTTAGGAGTACTCGGCATTTTAATACGATACGTCCTTGACTGCCATCACTGTGAGATGCATCCGGGAGACAGCGCTTGCTCTCGCTGCACCTCTCCTTCGGATTACTACTAGGAGGTCTATACATACACCAGCATTATGACGCTAGACAACTGCCATGACAAATCACTATGACACGCCTGTACTGTGGCTACACGAATAGTAACCACAACGTTATGCTTACGTCCTACAAATACTACCAGATTATTTACTGAGAGTGACACACTTAGGTTGCTGTGGTAGATTGGTTGTTCTACGAACTCCTTAATGCTCTTTGACCATTTACCCTTGGTTCCTTCTCTCTGTGTGTGGATACTTAAGCACCTATCATTTTCGTCATGTTTTACACTATATGTTGATGTATTTCATTTGTCTTAACGTTCATTTATTTGTTGTGACGTGTGAATCTTTTTTATGCATCATAAATTCCATTACTACCCTTTGGTCCAGACCTACTTTTAGAGGATCCTTGGCTCATGCTTAATCCACCAAGCACTGTTGTGGTCCGCAGTCCTACTAAATAGGGTGAGTCCTGTGAACTTTGCTGCTGCTATTTTTAACGTTTTCCACATAGGTGAATAGTCACTTTAGTTCACTCTGATGGGACACCACTTAATAATTGCGTCCTGTGACGCCTACGCATCAGTAATCACCACTGATCCTTATTAATTTGGCTTAATTAGTCACCTCGAAGGCTGTGTTTTCGTTTTTTATTTACCTCTTGCCTGTTGATATGTCTAGTTGAATTTAAACTATGATCAATGTAACCTACCGTCCTTTCATTACAGGTAGCACCAGACCATGACAGGTATTTTAGTTAAGTGATACTGATTCCATTTAACTTGTTGTGATTGAGAGACTTATAAATACCACATAGTTCTCTTCTTTTTTGTAGATAGTTATCATAGGTCCTGAAGAATCGCGAGTGTATGAGCTCCGAGCGAGAAACATGTTGACCATTTAACACTAATCTTGAGCACTCTAATTAGAGACATTATACTCTGTTGAGTGCCATTTACACTTTTTTAATCAGGGAAGGAGACCTTCAGAATACAATCTAATTCCTATACTGGTACTACCAACCCTGTTTTAAATCACTTTCTCACATCTACATTAACCAGGCCCCCATACCCGCACTTCACCAAACGGCTGTTGGATTGAAGAACTCCGATAAAGTGCCCCTTTTTAGGGAGCCCGTTAGGCATTGCACCGCCGGCCCGACGAGGAGCAGCCCAGATGATGAAGCATGACACCTGAAAGGGTGTGTGAGGGCATTAATATCCAACAAAATTATTACCAACTTCATACACAATGTGTATGTAGTCAAATCCAGCCTTCGTGTTGATTCCCCACTTTCTTTCTTTTTCATTTGAGGAACAGCAGGTAAAACTCTTCTTGGTAGTCTTCTCTCAGTGCAAACCTTTGTGAACACTAGATGTTCCTGTTTCCTAGAGGCAATAAAAAAATGATCAATAAGCTTCCTTGAATTTAATAAAACAAAGCTCCCTCAACCTCGTTTAGAAGTTCAATATTCGCTAATAGCAAATTTTCAGCTTTCAATCAATCAATCAGGTGTCTTGTAAAGCGCGACTACTCACCCGTTAGGGTCTCAAGTCGCTGAGATGGGGGGGATCTGCGATTCTGTCAAAGAACAAGGTCTTGTGGTCCGCCCTGACTTGAGGCAGCGATTGTGATTTACATCATGATATATAATATACCTTATTTTTTATCTGGAAGCAATGGTCTATTATAAGGGAATGTCACTAAATCTGTTGTGGACCAGTTTCTGTAACTAAACAGAAAATTACGTGCTAAACAGTGCACAAAGGCTGAGGGCCACTATAAAAACAAATTGCTGTAACAACTCATTCTACTCAGAAATAACTGAGTGTATTGCCTCACCTCTCTTTGGTTCATGGACAAGAAAAACGCCATCAAAATAATTGGGAAAACCTGTAAAATATACTTCTGTATATTACCAGTTTTATATTAGATTTCAGGTAGATGATGGCCAGGACACGGATTACTCAACTGTATGTAAATAAAAAATGTATAATTTGCAGACAATTATCTCAGCCTGATCATCCACATTGGAACCTGTCAGTGGCAGTGGTGGCCAGTACGGAATGGAATGCGGGGCAGGGGGAGGCGGGGGGAAAAAAAAAGAAAAATTTAAATTCACTTACCTCAGCACACCGTCTCTCTCACGTTGTTTCCCCTACGTCCTCTCCATCCTCTTCCTGACTTCTGTGTGAACAGGAAGCACCTAGGCTCCCCTAAGCCAATCACAAGGCTGCAATGCAGGTGATGCAAGACAGCCGGCCAAACCGTCATGAGCACTTTAGAGTGCAGCAACCACTCCTCCTCTCCGATGTCACGGGAACCCAACGCCACCCCACCCTAATTTGGCTGATACATTTTATTTTTCCTTTTACACTACTCCGAGAGCAGTGGGGCGACGTTCTACTGCCTTAGCGGAGGAGCCACCTCTGGTAAATGGCCTAGAGTGTGTAGAAGGTCTAGCACAGTGTAAGATATAAGAACAGGGGCCTTACAAATGTAGATTACAAGCAAAAACCCAGCAAAGGATATTAGAGAAGGAGCAGAAAAGTAGGTATAGGATAAAGAAAGCAAGACTCCACCTTTAATGGAGGTGTAGGCAATGTTTTAAACATATCCCGCTGACAAACTGCCCTCTTCACCTAGTTTACAAAGTCTTCTGAACTCACCAGCTTTTCTTCAACTTCACTTGTGCTAGATGTTGCCCATACAAAAGAAATTTTGCTAGAAAGTTTTCTGATACCTCGTGTGGGTAAGAAAAATCTGATATGGAGATTTTCTGTTTTTTTCCATCAGAATCAAAGTTTTAGCCCAAGTTTTCTCCTGCTATTTGATTCCTTATAAACTTCACAAACTTCCTAAAATGCCTTGGGATTTTGAACCATTAAAAACTGTAATTTTTTTCAAATACATATGGTGTCTTTTCTATTCTGGGTATTCTCCTGCTAGAGTTACATGTGCCTGTCAATTGGTCAAAATTCTGAATATGTGTGATTAATATTACGCATGTTTAATTTATAATAATATGTGCTGAAATGTTATAGTCATGCTGAATGCTTGAATATTTGCGGTATTTAATTTAAACTCTGATGCTTAATCTTATATTAGCTTATTATTGAATTCTGAAAGTAAGAGACTCTAAAAGGTTGACAATTACGTATGTGATTTAATATGATTCCAAAGTACACAATCTCGTAGAACGAAAATAATTGAAAGAGCATCAGACCATTTTTTGTTAAATGTTTTTGCTAAGAGTTTCTAACAACAATGAGATTATGTTATACATTTTGAGAACAGAGAGTGAAAGGCAGTGAGGATGGAATCTTCATGCCACTTGACACACGAATAGGTTGAACAGAATCATATTTCTGGTCCCAGTTAAAGGCTAACAGCATGGGAGATATTTAGCCTTCACTCTTTGACTTATCAGTGAAGCTGGCCTCATGAGACAAGAATAACAGCCCTTGCTATTTCATTGAATGTGTAACTCTATTGTTCAAACATTCATTCGGGTATGTACCATCGCTGAAACTCAAAATAGCTTTTTTTCCTGCCGTGCTAGAATTGGATTAACGCTTAGGAGTAGCAAAATGAGTGTACGCTTGCTTTAAATTTATATTAGCATTCTTATTAGAGTGATTCTTCCTATTTGGTGAACGTGTCTCCTGCAATTTTATCTGTCTTCAGTTTTGCTACAATTCATATTGTGCACTAGATTTAAAAAAAAATAATTAAAAAATCCAGCCTTCGTGTTCTAGTATTCCTCAGTGTGTTATTCCTTAATGAAAGCAGGTTTAGGAGTTTCACTAATTACGCTCTCTTGGGGGTGATCGTTACCCGAACCACATCTTGCTCAAATAGGCCTCAGAAGGTTGTGGAATGGTTGCAGTACAACTGTTTTTTTGATTTGGGTAGGAAATTTGAATGAGTCCTTAGTTACAGGGGATCCGGCAAACCAACCTCTGTGTTTCTAGAAAATCTAGAGATCTTATCATTTAGCGCCTGATCACACGACACAAATTTTCTAGATCTTTGGGTAGTTTTGGATGACAAATTTGAGGGACCAAATATTACAGTAAGCAGAGATGTCTGTTGTAATATTGGGTACCTCCTTCAGCTCGTTTAGATACTTCCTATTTTCTGTATGTTTGGCAGGCATGTGCATTATAAAAGGTTATTCACCACATTGATTTCATTTAATTAGTTTGAACTCTTGCAATTTAGCATACCCTGACCGGAATGCAATCAGTAAAATGGAAAAGGAGAAGTAGCAATAGCCAAAGAAGATTGCTTGTGGGTCCGGAACATCAGTAAATGGAGCTCAAATAAGAGAGACAACTAATATGAGCTTTCCTTGTCATTTGCTGTAAATCACTAGCAGTGTTTCTTTCAGTGTTTGATATGGAAGGCCTGCCCAGATGCAGAAGGGATCAAGACATTTCTGAATGCCAAAGTAAGTAAGTAACGTTTTTCTAAAGCGCACAATTACCCCAATGTCTTGGCGTAAGCGATACCTCCAGAACTAACTGAACATTATAAAGGCCTACTATAAAGGAGAGACAAAAAGCCATATCTTTAGCTGTTTCCTGAAAGGGAGAAGCTTTTATTCTGATTTATTGGTCAAAGGTACAGAATTACAAAGTTTACAGGACAAAAAAGAAAAACTTCTACCTCCCCATCTAGTCCTATTATTGGGGTAGCAACCAATTCGGACGAGGAAGATCATAACTCGCGATGTGGAAGATACTACTTGAAGATCTTTTGAAAGTAGAAAGGGCCAGTGCCATGCAGGGATTTATGTACAATACAAAGAGCTTAATTTTACCCTTTCAGATACGGGCAGCTAGTGAAGATGCAAAACTTCTTGGTGATAAAGCTGAACTTGGGAACCTTCAAAAGAGCAAGAGCAGCCGCATTTTGAAGGGATTGGAGCAAATAAGCAACAGGGTGAGGGAGAAAGACTGTGTGCAGGCCAAAGGATTATGCATTTCACATTTCAGGCTTCCTAGGCTGGAGAATGCAAGCAGTGAAATCAACCAAGTATGCCAGAAAGCAGAAAAAGTTGTGCTGGTGCGATGGGTCCTGAACTTTGCAGAAAACTTTAGATATTCATAAAAACTATTATGTAAGGGGTGAGGGAAAATTGACAGCAGCAGGCCAGAAGGTATCCGAATAACAAAAAAGAAGAGGGGAAGCATGCAGTTACACGAGCAGCCTGAGAGGTGGGGAGAGAATGTATTTGGATTATTGTAATTCTGTCAGACTGCAGCACCCCTTAGTTCATCCTTTTCATGAGGTGCACCAAAGTTATCGAATTCCCGCTCATTGATACTGGAGCAGCATAACATATTGTTCCTTAATTTATTATTCATATCTTAATTAATGTGCTGATATATTAATATGTGTGGCAGTATATAGGTATATAAAGAAGCCATATCCATGTATTTTCAGTCTAATCCCTAGTTTATGATCAAATGCATTGTGAACATGGGCCTTACTGCGAGGACTCAGTTGACCAAACTCTTTTTTCATATTATGAATGTGATGTTGATTTCAAAATGCTCTCACGTTTTCCTTTCACTGCAGGTGCCTTATCGCTCTTGTTAGTTGCAAGAAATGTTCCTTCTGTGTTTTAGATATATATTTTAAAGTACATTGAATACTTGTTAGGCTTTACGTGCTATGTAGAGATGAGAAGAGCTTTCTGTACCAGGCAGGCTGCACTACTGGTATCTACAAGTTTGTGCAGCTGTGTGTACCTTTGTCCCACAATGTGAATGTAGGGTGTCTACCTTCTGCCAGAAGACTGTGCTACCTCAATGGCCACACCCGAGGTAGTTGGAAAGAAGAAGTTCTAGAGAAATTTGTTTGCTTTTAATTGTGTCTTTCTTAGAATTTTCTTGCACATCCTGTCCTGACTTTGCTGGGGGAATACCTTTTCCTAATTCAGCTGAGGCTTGAGCGTTTCTCTTGAACACCTTTGCCTATTTCCCTTGAACCTTAATTTGATTCATCTGACACTAACACCTTCTGCTTAAAATGTTCCCCTTACCACTCTTGATGCTTTGTTTAGCCTAGGGAAGTTCTTTTATGGAACGAATATACTTTCTGTTTTGCATCTGATATTTGGGTATGTTTTGCGTTTACTTTTATATGACATATAAGTTCAGATTGAATGACCGAATTGAGATATATGATAAACTGGTTTATCGATTGATTAAACTTGTAACTTTGACTAATTTTCCAATACACCTTCACAGTTTGGACACTATCCTCTGTTGTTCTTTTGGAGTCAAACATGTTTCTTAGTAATTCGAATTTTGGTGCTGATGTTAACTCCATTCATACACTTCCATTCAATAATCAATTGTTCAAGTGACCAGTGGTGCAACTTGTTCGATGACAGCACCAATGCTTACAAGTACAGGATAGTGAATCAGATCAATATAAAGTGTACTACTTCTCTCACCATGCTCCAGAGTGAGCTCAAGCATGTGTCATAAAATAGCTCAGTTATAAGACTTAACATAGACAATTCAATTGTAAATCGCGAAGCTCCACTAAGGGTATCCCTTAACTCTGCTTTAAGCGTCATCACTGGATCGAAAAGGTACAGCCACATCACTCCTGATCTGAAGGCACTAAACTGGCTCTCTTATGAGGCAAGCATTCAGATGAAAATTGCTTGCATGACCGACAAAGCCCTACACTTCAATACACCAGAGTACCTAGCTGACAAACTGGAACTGTCCGGTGGTGGCAGATCATCCAGAAGCACCAGCACCTTACTGTTGAAACCTCAAAAATTTCAAAAAAAGAAAACCTACAACCGAGCCTTCTCTGGATTGGCCCCTAGAATCTGGAACTCCCTACCCCCTGAAATCAGACTGATCTCTTCAATCACTTCATTCAAAAAAGAAGTCAAACTGCTTTTAATGAACAAATCTCTACCCTGAGCCCACAAACTCTTTCTCTGGATACTGATCAGACGCTGTTCTCCAACCAGGGCTTGCAAGCAGTCTGAGTATTGGTTTATAAATCACTGTCCCACTCCTGATTTGCAAAGGACATTGCCAGGGTTTATGTTTCTTGGTTATCTATTTTCTACTAAGTGAACTATCTGTAAAGCGCTCGGATGCCCTTCTGGGTCAAGTTTGCGCTATATAAACGTTTATCAATAAAAAAACAAATTATGTTACACTACTGGTGAGGTGTTCATAGAGCAATCGTTTTGTGTGGCCATGCCACCACAAAAAAAACTTTCTGAACGTTACTAATTGCTGTGTCAACCAATGGTTGGTGCCAATTAAAAAACTCTCTATTTTTCTTTCACAAAGCCAAGAAATAAACGATTCAGGGCCTTAGAGTGCAACCAAGGGACCTCAATGAAGCCTAGGATCCAGGCAGGCACATTTCCACTCCATGCTTGGCCAAAAGAGAGGGCACACAATACTCATGATCTCACACATGGCAGCACAGATCTCATAATGAATTACATCATTACTAACATGATTATTGTCATCAGATTACATCGCTAATTACACAGTTCATCGCGCTAAAGTGTTGCTTGTTGATATAATGTCGCTGCAACTGAAGGTTTGTTCCTGGAATTTAAGTGCTTTTAAGAAAGTTGCCTAATTGACTAGTAAATTGCTGCCACTTTATTCGAACTGCATGTTATTTTTCTCTGTGATATGCCATGATTCTTTCTGTGAGTGGGGTGTTCTGACACAAACTCACAAGGCTACAGCATATGCTGACTTCAGCTCAGCCATACAGAACTAAAAGTGTCTGCCTCAGCCACGCTATTCAATGCCTGGAAACCATTCAAATATCTAGAACAGATTTACATATTATCAACTTGCTTTGTATGGAACAGTGCCTTACTGATGAATTGTGTCTTTTTTTGCCCTGTTGATTGCTTTCTGATAACACTCTTCTGTATTTCAACTTGTGTTTTGCCAGGTTCAGTCTGAGATATTTGTCACTGCTTTTCAAAGTTGATTCAATAGTACAGTAGGGAACTTTTTTCACATTTCCTTATGAACCACTTGTTATTGGAATTGTTTTCAGCCCCTTCTTTCTTTTAGTTTGATGAGTTAATCTCTGTACTGCCTTTTCTGCTGGTCATAGTAGAGACAATGGGTACTGGACAGTTCTTTGATGACTACATATTGTAACTGCTGGGGTCCCAGCAACTTTGGTACTTCTGCACTGCTGACTGGAGGCAAATATTCCTATTTGGAACTTAACACTCCATAGTGAAGAGGAGTCAAACTGTTAAAGCTCTAACAAGGAGGAAACACAAATATATTATGATACAAAGTAATACCATTCAAAAAAGTTCAATGACCACTCAGAGCTACAACTTTGAAAGAGTAAATCACTTTATTTAAAAAAGCAAAATATAGACATGTAATAGTTCTGCTGAAGAGATGAAACTCCAAACACCATTACATGTTAAGATTCTAAAATATTGCTTTGTTCACAGTCCCATATCAAGAGTACAAAGGTGTCAGACATGTGGCCACAAAGTTATCAAGTGTATCGTGATAAATCTACAACTTGTCCTAGATTTTCCACAGCCCTAGATACAAAGAGAGTCAACACATTGGGCAGCTGAGAATCATTAACAAGTGTCAGAAGCCCACAAATATTTTAAAGAAGTACAACCCACAACTAAAAAAGGAACTGATATTCGCACCCGCACAACACTGATTGCTTTAGGCTGTCAAACAATGATAGGTAGATGGATAGATAGATAGATAGATAGATAGATAGATAGATAGATAGATAGATAGATAGATAGATGGATAGATGGATGGATGGATGGATGGATGGATGGATGGATGGATGGATGGATGGATGGATGGATGGATGGATGGGTTGGTGGGTGTGTGGGTGAATGGATGAATGGATTACAGAGTAACCAATGTAAAGACATGAGTTTCCATTTGAAATGGAACTTTTCATTAGCTTTTAACTTGGGTGCCAATGGTAAACCAACACAAATCTTTCCAATCTAATAGTGAATGTGGCATTGTGCAGATCTGTGGAGGGGAGGAAAAATGAAGGGGGATTGCTTAGCTTTTTCCATTGTAACCTGGTTTGGTATAAATCCATTTAGTAGTTTTCAGCACTTAGCATTGCAAAAAAGGTGTCAAGCAAGCCATAAAGGGGTAAATTATCGTGTTAGGTTGACCACTAGTTCCCGATCGCTCTGCGGATTCACAAATCTGACATGGATGTTTGAATCAATTTTTAAAAAATGAAAGCAAGCCATTATATGTGGTTGCTTTATGTCCCCTCATCCTCTGCAAATTCATGGATCTGGATCTACAAATCTGCCTGTTCTGATTGGCTGGCCATTTCAGCAAAATTTCTGGCGGCCAACATTACATCAGTGACCAACGTGTCGGTTTCTTCTTTTTAAAATTGGGATTAAAGGGACATACCATGACCCACTGGACTAGGGGAGGGGGTTCCAAATGCACACCAGCAGTTAAATCAGTACATCCCAAATATTTTGTCACAGGATTCTGTGCTGGACTCGCTGATTCTGGATGTTCCCAAATACGTGTAAATTTCCATGGGAGTCGCAAAGTTATTAAGAGCTCTGCAGGTGGACTGAGTAACAGGGATGGTGGATACCCACCTATGCTAGCACTGTGGCAACCCAACTGACATTTTAGGAGGTCCCCCCAGGTTGGCAGGGATTTTTCTGTTGAAGATGTGCCTTCTGATAATAAGGCGGGAGCACTTTTAGCAAAATGCAAAAGCAGCTGGCCTGCCTTGTGAAAAAGGCATGATTGACCATTTTCGAGTTTTGAGAAACAAACCCTAACTGAAAAAAACTAAAAATCCATTTCCCTGAGTGGATGGAAGGCTTGGGGAGGTTATACTCAACACATTGTGGATATTTTCTCTTTGTTCTTCGTTCCCAATGGCCATGCCTTTCATGGCAGTTTTGATCAAGAAAAGTCAGCATCCGAGGGTCCACTTTAAATAAGCGGGGGAGTGGGAGAGCTTCTGACTCCGTGGCGATCCTGTCGTGGCAGGACCACCAAGCTGCCTGTCTCTGATACCATAGTTGCCAGTGGCACCACCATTGCAAACTAAGGGCCTTATTTATGAGGCCCTTACGCCGTAGTTGCATCACTTTTTGTGACACTGCGGCAGCATAAAAAATGCACCACACTGTGTCATATTTACAAAGTGATGCATCTTTGCAGATGTGCCACTTTGTAAACCCCTGCGCTACATTATTCCTGCGTCAGTAATAATGTATGCAGGGTGGGCGTTCTGTCACAGCAAAGCCACGTAGAAGTGACACAGCGTCACTTCTATGGCGTCACTACGTCAAATCCTTACGCCTGCTTCAAGCAGGCGTAAGGGGTGACACAGGCCTTTTCACTTGTGAAATCACGTAGTGCTGGAGTTGCGTCTGTTTCCAGACACACTCAAGCACTGCACCATTTTTGCGCCAACAGGTACATCAGAATTCCTGTTGTGTGTCAATCCTTGTGACATGGAGTGCCGTACAGTAAATAAAGCGCATCCATGATATCGTAAGGAGGGCGCACTGAAAAGTGTTGCATCGCTGTTTTACCGTAGCGATGCAATACTTTTCATAAATGAGACCCTAAGGGGCTTATTTACATGTCCCTTGCACCTCTAGTACGTCACTTTTTCCCATTTTAAAAGGGACACAATGGCAGCGCAAGGAGCTTGTTAATAAGCCCCTTGTGCGGCCGGTGCGTCACTTTTCATATGGGGAATACTGACGTACTGGAGGTGAAAGGGGTTTGTAAATAAGCCCCTCACTGTTTCTCCCTACTATAAATGAATGAAGCCCATGAGCCAGTAGGTTGGCGATGGGGTATCGACCAACATGTGTCAGATGCTCCATTAGTGACGAGCTCTAAATGACCGCATTAATTTGCACAAAATAATAATTCAAGTGTATTCGACTAGAATCTGCTAAAAAAATATGATGTTTTAACTTAGAATTACACTGTTTGATTTTTTTCATAGCGTTCCAAATAATTACTTTGAGCAAAACTAACAGGGTCAAAGTGTCTGAGCCAGCCACATAGGCACAGAGGGTACCATAAATCGATAATGGGTTCCTCTGTTTTCATGGTAAGCTTTGCTAAATCCCAGACTACGAGGAAAGTGTCTACATTTTTCGTTCTATGTGGGACACAATCGTCTGGGCGTGGGTAATGTGCTGCTAATGAAGCAGCTGCTGAGCTACTGTAAAAGCCATCCGAGGACAGCATCCTAAGGGATCATGTATGTGATTAAGCAGATCATGTTTGGCAATGGTTCCTGTATGGCGATGATTAATGAGAGGAAGTCTAGGGTACTTTTCGCCCTTGCAGCTATTGGCAGGTTGTGGGAAGTTTGATGCTGAGCTGTCTGTGTGGCGTGGCTGAGCCTGCTCTAAAGTGAAATCAGGTCAAGAAGTATCTAGCTGCAGATTTACCTTTCTTTTTAGTTCTCTGTACAAGATGGATGGAGGTCCTAAAGAACAAACCCAATTATGAATGAATGAAATATTTAATGCATTAATAGACTTGTATCGTCTATCTTTGAGTACAGATTCTTTGCAAGGCACTTTTTTTTTAATATTGGGCACTCAGAAAAATTTGAATTTTTAGAGCTCTGCATAGATGCAGATCTACACTGTGAACCTATTGAATAAGTAGTTTCTATTAAGACTGGATTATTTAAATATTTCTGGCAGGGCAGCGTTGCCTGTTGATTAGAGTCAACTTTGTTTGGACTCACACAGGGAATATATAGTGTCAATGTATGTTGTTTTGTTGCTAAGCTATGAAGGTGCTCTTCTATGTTCGCTTATGCATCAGAGTCAGAGAGCTTTGATGAACACCTGGGGATTGACTGGGGCCGACTGGAGGGTGTTTTGGGGTAATGGTATTAGATTCTGGGCATGATTTAAAGTTTGGTAGATTGGTTACTCCGTCACAATGTGATGGATATCACGTCTGCCTTATTACAAATGCTTTAGGATCCAATGCACTTAAATATGAAAGGTATTCCATCCACCAAACTCAAAATTTGTTCCATTGTGTGTTTTGGGAGGAAACGATCCAAAATTGATGTTCTTTCTTTCTTTCTTTCTTTCTTTCTTTCTTTCTTTCTTTCTTTCTTTCTTTCTTTCTTTCTTTCTTTCTTTCTTTCTTTCTTTCTTTCTTTCTTTCTTTTCTTCTTTCTCTCCTTCTTTCCTTGTATCTTTCCATGTTTCTTTTGTTCTTTCTCTTTCTTTTGTTCTTTCTCTTTCTTTGTTTCTTTGTTTTTTTCTTTCTTCCCAATGGTCCCTTTAGTGGTTTTATCACTACCGAGTTACTTGCTGGCTTCTGAAAAAACCTTCTGCTTTGATCCCCCGGGCAGCTTGCAACTGAGTGAAAATAATATTTTGATCTACCATGTCAAAAGCTGAGGATCAATAGCAGAGGCTCACATCACACTCCAGCAAGCTCTGTAGTTGTTGAAATTTCTTACCTAATGTTCATTAAGGAGGTTTTGGCAGCACTATGTGGTCTGAAGGTTGACTGGAAACTACCTAGACTGGTGTTTGTTTCAAGGTTGGCGAAGAGTTGTGAGATGACCACAATTTTGAGATTGTTTATAACAGGTGATAGTTCTTGGATTGTCCTGAAGTTCACTAAAATGTTTGGATAGGCGGTCAGTTTTTTAATAGGAGGTTACAATGGCTTGCTTTCATGTCTGGGAGAAAACCCTTGACAATAGGGTGGACTGACGGACAATGTGATGAGCTTTGTGATGGCCGACAGGCATTGTGCCAACGTTTTGGTGCTGTAGACATCAAGACGTCATATAGCTACTGTGATTGTGAAAATTAGAGTGCACACACACACCACACACACACCCAAACACACACACGACCCTTTTATTTACTTTTTTTAGAGTTTTTTTTAATTTATTTTTTATGAGTGTAACCAGAGTTTGAATGGACTCTCGCTGCTGGAGGAGCCCAAGGAGCCCAATGACATTTATTGGCTCTTTTGGGGTGGTGGATAATGGGAATAATCAGATCATAATGCATGTGGAATTAGTACCATGAAATCTTATAAAGACTGCTGTAGTTTGGAAATGAGCCACGTTCTTTCTGAGTTTTTTGAAAAGTCAGATTTGGGCTAATCCGTTTATTTGCATTATGGTTGGGGCCAGATGTATGAAATTCTGATTTTGCATTTCCTAAATAGCGATTCCTTAGGAATCGCTATTTAGGATATGGAATATGGTATGTACAAAACTTGTGATTTCCTAATGGTGATTCCTAAAGAGTAGGAATCTCAATTAGGAAATCGCAAATAGGAAATGCTATTGCATTCCTACCTATAGGCCAAATAGAAATTCAGATTTTCTAATAGGAAATCGCAATTTAGGAAATGCAAGTCCAAGGGTACCTCTGGGTTTAAGGCCCCCCTGGAGTTACCCTGAAATTCTTATTGTAAGTTAACATATGCCTTAAGCTTTCGTACGTCGGGCCCTTAGTTCTTTCCTTTGTTTTCCTTCAGTGGCTGACCTTATGTTAGTCCTCTTGTAGAATACTATTTAGACAATTTTGTTCAAGCTGATTCATATTTAACTAAATATTTACGGCTTTCTTTAATAATTATATTTTTGAATAAACCCACAACATTTTAAGATGGAATACTTGCCTCACGCAGGTATGTCCATTAGCCTTGGACTAAGTCTTACAAAAACTCACAAGGTCTCACAAATTCTCAGGTAGTTTTTGCCCTCTTAATTAGTTAATTAGAGCGTGGACATCTTCACAGTTGAGCAACAACATACAAATCTCCTAATGAAAATATTATCAATGCGAAAGCCAGCTATTAACTAACAACTGTACATCTAACCCATATACATCTCTTCTCATCCATCACTACATAGACAGGTCCACCAACACCAATGATTGCATCATTAAAAGTGAATAATCTCCCACACAAATTAATCTCCCACACAAACATTAAGAGAGTCAACATATCCACTGCTAAATTTCAACTCCCCATCAACCCACTCCCCCGCACGTTCTTTTCAATACAGCCATTGACTAACATTTGCACTCTTTAAAGGCTACCTGCTCTGATGACGAGCTCAACCTGTCCTAAACCATTGGTGTGTTATCTCATGAAGCTATTATAAAAAATATTACTCTCACCTCTCAAGGCTTCCCATCCTCTCTCAGAACAGGTAAATCTATTCCTTCCTCAAATATACCTTGACATGCTTCTCCTTTTAACCACTTTTATTCACTTCCCCTACCTACAAAGATAAAATCTAGAGATGCAAGATGCTAATCAGCTTCAACATCCCTTTGACCTCCACAGCCTTCAGTAGTCATGCTGTGAGTCCATGCATTCACCCATCCACCTATCCATCCAGCCACCCATCCATCATATGAAGCATTTCACTCCCATGTTGCTTTCATGCTACATGATGGACAAGACTTCAAAAACCGAGCTACTGAATAACAAACAAATAATGAAGAAGTGATGCCAGCTCCACTACACAGACAAAACAAAAGTGCTCAGAGGATTTCTAAACATAAATATTTCTTCCTATTCTAGTGCTGGTTCTGGAAGGTTGTTGCAAAGCAAGGGGATTAAAGGATTCCTTTTTTGGGCTCTTGGGCAGTCAGCACATATGTGGAAGTATCCCATGTCAGCACTGTTGAGAACCACTGGTGCCAGAAAGCCAGCAATGTTGGTGCAATTGACACTTTCCGTGTAGTGCGCTTGAGTAGCCAATCAGCAGAGGTCTAGAAACTCGTACAGTATAACACTCAATTGCATCAATGTTCAGTTTGTGCTTTATTTTAGAGATTGAGCACCATTTTCTTTAACCAGTAAATAAATACTCCTGTTATCCTTAAAGTAGCAATTTGTGTGCAGGTGCTCATGTGAGTCACTGGCTTACCAAGGATGAACAGAGGCAAGTTCTTTAGGGTTAGATCCTGATTAGGAATAATAATTTCTCCCGGAACAATAAAGTTAGAAAGATAAATCCAACAGCTGTAGAACCTGGGTGACCTCGTTTGAGACCAACTGGGCCCACGTCAGCAGTGCTCTCTAGCCACTTCCCTCGTGGACCTTGCTGCGGGATGGAGGGTGTTATAAGCATGCCATGGACACAAGATGGGCTGGTGGAGCAGATTCACCCTTTCATTGACAACTGCCAATGTAGCAGCTCCATGACCTAGTTGATGCTCTTCTTGAAGCTTGGTTTCCTCTTGGAGACCTGGGTTCAGGCAATCTACTTGCTCCTTGGCAAGCGCCATTGATTGAGCACTCCTCTCGATGGTCTTTCAGTCATCTGGGCCATGCTCATCATCCACAAGATCACTTTGGCCACTTCTGGCAGGCACAACCCATCTCCTTGGCAGACAGATAGGTTCTATGTCTCTTCACATGTCACTCAAGCTAGGTGACTCCTCAAGCTTCTAGCCTTAGGCCTAGTCTGTGTTGAGAAAACTAAATATTGCGGAGGTTCAGCTACTGATTTGGTATCTTTTGCTCCTACATTCATGTTCAGGCCTCCTCAGCATTTTTATGGCAATGAATGAACCAAGTACTGGCTGAGGGGTGCACTACGTATGTGCTCTAATGGTCAAGGTGGGGATCCAGAGCAAAAAAGATGGTCTGCTCTATTTGAATGTTTGTAGACTCCTAGAATTCTGTAGGAGCATTCAGTTCTTGTTGGTTTCTAGTTTTCATGAGAGCAGACATCGTGCAACCTTATGGATTTTTGCTGCCCCCAGCAAGACATATTTTGGGGCTCACTATTTGCAACCTGTTTTCAAGTAATTCAAGATCTCCTGACGCCAAACAATATAAAATTATATGTAGGGCCGGCTTTAGGGTGGTAGGACCGCTGCAGTTGCACCTGGTGCTGATCTTGGGGTGGGCACAGTGTTTAGAACTAACCTAGGTTTAAAAGCACCTGCTGCAGAGTTCCATGCGTACATCAGTTGTCAGGCAACAATAAAAATGTCAAGATATCGAGAGATCAGAATTTTGTCTAGTGGGAGTTTTGACTCATCAAAATGGAGCACAGAGGGTTAAAATGCCTGCTACAAAAGATGTGTACTGTGCACATCACAGAACTGGATTTTATGTGGATAGCTCAGAGGGTTACTGCCTTTCCACCGAGCTCTTTTGTTACTTGTGGTTACTAGCTTACTATCCAAATATAGTAAAGTGGCCTATGAATTGTAATGAAAGAGCTGCATGCAAACTGCACTGTATGGGTTAGCACGTTATGCTTTTTTACCCAGTCTTTCATTATCCTAATTTTGCTAAAAAAGGTTTGTTTGGGTAGAAATACATTCTTATTAGTAAGCCAACCCCCAACCACTGAGGTATCTTTTAAATCCTGAGTTTGTGCTTCTCCAGACCTGACACTGATATACTGACTTCCAGTATGGATGACATGTGACTCCTACACTTTGTAATCCACATTGTGTTATGTAATATTTCCCATAGAATCATTTACACATGCATAATTTATCGTCTGTGTATAATGAGTGCGTGATGTAAAGTGCTCTGACACCCTCCACTGGTATGAATAACAATTAAAAAACAAATGAAATCAATGCGAGGGCTATGTAGAGATGAGGGGAACTGTTGCGGGTGGTAGTGAGGGAATCCGCAGAGAACGAGGTAATTGAAGGGAGGTTGTCAAAAAGAATTGTCGTACTGGGTGCCACCAGCTCTAATGCCTGCCCTGATTATACATTAAACATTCAGTAATGGCGGCAAACAGATGGAAATTTAAGATGCTCATCTCCCCATCCAATTAGTTCCAAACAAACAAGCACTGATAAAGGCTTTCTGTTTGTTGGGCTTAGTTTTTTTGCCCGACAACTATGATATTTTACATGCAATTTTAGGGGCATATTTACAATAAAGTGGTGAAGTGTGTCGTTAATCCAAGAAGGCTCACGACACGCTTCGTCACTTTAAAAATGCAGGGGCTGCACCATATTTACTAGAATATGGTGCAGCCCTGCGTTTCCCCCTGTGCTGGTGCTAAATTTAGCTGCCTAGCAATCTTTAAATGCCGTTTTGTAACTTTTATGTGTGCTGCTTAACGCAGCACACATAGAAGTTGCAAAACAGCATTTTTTTTTAAATGATTGTTTATGTGCAGGAAGGGGGACCTTCCTGCGCATAAACAATCTTAGGCAATTTGCTGTTTCTACGTGTGCTGCACAAGGCAGCACACATGGAAACAGCAAAAACGAGGTGAAATAAAGCATTTCTCCTCGTTCCATCTGTTTAAGCCCAGGTCTTCCCTGGTCTTAATTTTGTCGCTGCTTCCTATTTGGCAACCCTTGTAAATAGGGGGCAGCATCATAATCAATGGGTGTTGCAGAGGAACACTCACCACAGCACCCATTGCCCTCCCCTTTCACGCTAAACACTGCATGAAAGGGTACCTTATTTACAAGGCAGCGTTCAGCCACGCTAAGTGGCTAAATGCTGCCTTGTAAATAAGGCAAGGCCCCTATCTCCATCACAACATCTTTATAGCAGAATGGAGAACCCAGGGATGAGCCATATTCACAGGAATGCGGCGTAGCCCTGTGTTTCCCCTAGCGCTTGCGCTGAGTTCAGCTGCCTAGCACCAAAGCAGGCAACCTTGCACCATAGTGCAAGGGTGTCTGCATGCAGGGGAAGATTGTTTATGTGCAGGAAGGTCCCCCTTCATAGGCAATTTACTGTTTCTATGTGTGCTGTACAACACAGCACACATGGAAACAGCAAGATAGAGGAGCAATAAAGCACTTCTCCTCATTTCGCCTCTTTAAGACTTGAAGAAGGTTTTCCCTGTTCTTAATTTTTGGTGCTGCCTCCTATTTATGCCACCCTTGTAAATAGGGGGCAGCATCAAAATCAATGGGTGTTGCGGTGGAACATGCAAAAACGACAATTGATGGACAGAATGCAGAACAATGTCATACATTTACCCCAATACAGAGATCTGGGTCTAAAACCATAGTTTTTTTGCTCACCATGCCATTCCAGTGTGAACCCAGCCATATGCAAATCAGTCTTGACCTTGTGCCCAATGGGGACAGTCCAGCCCGAACTGCCAAGCCAGGTCCTCCCTGGACTGGAAACAAGCATCCTAAGACCGGTTTCGGGGTTTCACCCCTCATCAGTCAGGATTGCTTGACTCCAGAAGCATGGAGAGCACGGAACCCACGTCTGGGCAAATCCGTCCCACTCGGGATGACAAATGCAAAAACAACAATTGATGGATAGAATGCAAAACAATGTCATACATTCACCCCAGTACAGATATCTGGGCCTAAATCCATAGTTTTTTGGCTCACCATGCCATTCCCGTGTGAACCCATCCATATGCAAATCAGTCTTCACCCTGTGCCCAATGGGAACAGTCCATCGCGAACTGCCAGGCCAGGTCCTCCTTGGACTGTAAACAAGCATCCTAGGACCGGTTTCGGGGTTTCACCCCTCATCAGCCAGGATAGATTGACTCCAGTGGCATGGAGAGCACAGGACCCACGTTTGGGCATACACGTCCCACTCGGGGTGACAAATGCAAAAACAACAGTTGATGGACATTTTGTAGAACAATGTCATACATTCACCCCAGTACAGAGATCTGGACCTAAATCCATCGTTTTTTTGCTCACCATGTCATTCTAGTGTGAACCCAGCCATATGAAAATCAGTCTTGACCCTGTGCCCAATGGGAACAGTCCGGCCCGAACAGCCAGACCAGGTCCTCCCTGGACTGGAAACAAGTATCCTAGAACCGGTTTCGGCGTTTCACCCCTCATCAACCCAGATCTGAGACTGGGGGTGAGTGTCTGCAAAGTTTCAGCACCCCGTCCATCATCTCCTTGTGTTTGCTTTGTTCGCCGTATGTTGGCAGGGTATGCCCAGACGTGGGTCCCTTTCTCACTTTGCCACTGGATTCAAGCTAGCCTGGCTGATGAATGATGGTACCCAGAAACCGGTCCCAGGATGCTTGTTTCTGGTTCAGGGAAGACCTGGCTTGGCTCTTTGAACTCTCGTGAAGAATGGAAAAAACTTGTGAAATAGTATAGGGATTATATGCCTTGCTCTCCATGTGACCCTAACATTGGATTTTATTTAATGTTTTGAATACGTCCCCTAGGAGTATAGGAGAATGTCATCATTTATGGAAAAATAATGGGGGTAGAGAAACCTTAAATTGATTTGATTTAGATGTATAACCGATAAGATCGATCTATAGTGGCTCCTTAGATGATTGGGAGAGCATACAGTGAGGTTTTAGACCATACATAAAGAATTGTGATTTAGAAAATATATGTGGTCTTCCCTAACATATTTGCATCTGTATCGAAAGGTGGTCCTGCTATATGGGTTATACCCGCAATACAAATAAACATATAAACACAGAACTTTATATTTTATATAAAACTTCTCTAGTATAGTTTGTTTTTTCAAATTAGACTATTTAAGAAAACTGTATGTTTTGATTTGGCTTCTATTAAACTGGCCAGTCTGTTCATCACCAATATGCGTTTTTTTTTTAGATCAAGCCACTTTAAAATGGCGGATCCGGTTTAGTCGGCTAGCCCATTTTCCCCTCATTTGACCTGGGGGTTTCTCTATGGCAGTACGATTAAATCCATTCAAAGATTGCGGATCTGCCCCAGTTCATTAGTCCTCTTTCCATCTTGATTAACTTTTATTGATGGCGGAAGTAACAATCACTTCAAAAACGGCAGTGAAACGGGGTCGGTTTCATCAAAGTTACGAACGGAGAATAGGAGCAGGCCGTGAGACTTTTCAGTCCCGGTAAGGTATTGCTGATATGCGTGGATGTGCTTTCTCGGTTCATAACAGCTGTGTCGTGCTGATTTAGTTTGAATATTGGGAACTATGTTATAGTTTTTTTATGTTTAGATTTTAAATCTTTTTTATCTGGCTAGACAGGTTGTAATGAACCTTATAGATTAATGCTGTGACATTAGAATGTTGAGGTTTTGCCTCTCGTCCACTAAAAGATTTATTTGTGTGGGTATTGAGATTTGGTCTATGCCCCAAACAATATCGGGTTGCTGATGCCTGGGTTGCGACAATAGAGACACGAATTTTAAGCGCATTTTTGATTTTTAGAATAGATAGAACAATCAGGTTTATTATTATTGTAATTTGGTAAATGTATTAGACATGATCTAATTAAGACTCATTGTGTCATTATGATTTTTTAATAGGATGATCATATGAAGAATATTAAAGTATAATCAACAAAGTGCTATTGTGGCTACATAGGCTCTCAGTGATGACCATAGCTCCGGTGGTTACAGAAGTTTGGACCCGGGTAACAGGTACTACATGCTAGATATATATATATATATATGTGTATATATTACCTACTGGCGGTCGCCAGTAGGTAGTTATAGTTAGGACCCTGTTTGCATAGGAAAACCGCAACATTCTATTTGGAATAACTTTGGCGCCGGTCGACGAATCCTCGCGAAATTTTCAAAACTAATGGGGCGCTACGCTCCGCTCCTACCCTGAAAGTCTCAGGGGGATTCGTCAAGCGGGGGCTGAGAAAAAAGGGGGGTCCCAAAACGCGTTTTTCCCATGCATTTTTCCATAGCCCGAACGGCTGAACAGAGTTACTTGAAATTTGGCAGAGAGGTAGTGTACAGGTCAAGGAAGTGCCTTTTGTAGGTCTGGTGTAAATCTGTTCAGTATTTCCTGAGAAAATAGCATTTAAATCAATATATATATCTGTGGCAGCTTACGGTGCGCTTACCGTGCGCTTACGGTAAGCTTACCGTACGCGTACGGTGCCGTGCGCGAGCGCGATTCTGATTGGCTGTTAGATCTTAGTAAACATTCGAATCGGTCGAAACCAGGAAGCGGTGGCTGCCATTTTCTCTCTTGCACTCTGAGGGGGGGGAGGAAAAACAAAGGGTGAAAACATGCAAAGGGTCAGGTTAAACAGCTCCCAACCACCTAGTCTTGATCATGGTGTCCAAAAAGAACCCCCAAGCAAAAAATTCAATTTATTTATTTTTCGAAAAAACGCCGATTATGCTTACCGTACGCGTACGGTAAACAATAATTATAAAAAATATCAATATCCACACTTTCCCACCCCCGTGTGCTAATGGTGCCCGCAGGGCACCTATTGTGCATGGCATATTATTCAATTGAACATATAATAGATTACCTTTCATAACGAAGGGCATAATATGTTCTCCGTGAGCGGACGGTGCGCGAAGCGCATCGTGCGTACATTGCCCATCCAGCGTAACGTGGGCACGCGGTGCGCGTAGCACGGCACTAACTGCGTAAAGTGGGCGCGCGGTGCACGAAGCGCACCGCGTGCTCACTGTGCGCGCACGGAACGAACTGCATTAAGTGGGCGCGCACGCCACAAACGGCGTAAAGTAACTTAGCATTTAAAAAACCGTACAAATTCACTGAAAAAACCATAGGTTTCAAACACGTTATAGTTAGGAATTAGCATTTAAAAAACCTTGCAAATTCACTGAAAAAACCATAGGTTTCACACATGTTATACTTAGCTGGAGATTTTACTCATAAAAAACCAATGAAATTCCCCCGTTATTGTTAGTGCAGGCAACTATAACTCACGCGACCGCAATCCTCTGCTAATGACATATGTGTCTTTATGAAAAAAAAATATTTGTAATATATGTATAGCTAAAATGTAATGGAAGAAGACATGGGCAAATAAGTGTCTAAATACAGTATTAGCATCAGCAGAGGATTGCGGTCGCGTGAGTTATAGTTGCCTGCACTAACTATAACGGGGGAATTTCATTGGTTTTTTATGAGTAAAATCTCCAGCTAAGTATAACATGTGTGAAACCTATGGTTTTTTCAGTGAATATATATATATATATGTATATTCACTGAAAAAACCATAGGTTTCACACACGTTATAGTTAGGAATTAGCATTTAAAAAACCTTAGAAATTCAGTGAAAAAACCATAGGTTTCACACATGTTATAGTTAGCTGGACATTTTACTCGTAAAAAACCAATGAAATTGCCCCGTTATAGTTAGTTCAGCTAACTATAACTCGCGCGCCCGCAATGCACTGCTGATGACGTCACATATTACATCACTCATGACATGGTCAGTGACATCACTCATGACATCACTGATGACATCTCAAATGACATCACTGATGACCTCACTGATGACATCATCCAGTGAATGTGTGTTTTTCTGAAAATTAAATATGTTTTATATATGTATATCTCAAGGTCAATGGAAGAATAAATGGGTATATAAGTGTCTAAATGGATGATTTGTTTTTGAAAAATTGATTGTGTAACTGACTGATTAAGTGTATCTCTCACTTTGTGTATAAGTGGCTGCATGGGTTGGTGAGTAGCTACATGGGTGTCTATATAGGTTATTAGTTGTTTTTTTGAGTATCAGTCTGAGTGTCTGTATGGTACGGTGGGGGTATTACGTAGTGCATAGATGCATGAATGAGTGACTCACTGTTTGTATGTGTTGAAGACAGCATGTGTGCAGGACTGTATGGGTGGATGAGTGTGTGTATGGGTGTGTTAGTGAGTGAATGACTGTCTCAATAGTGTCTTCAGGAGTAACTACATATGTTTTAAACTAGTATATGTGACTATTGGTGTATATATGTGAGTATATGTGAGAGGGAGAGATTGAAAGAGTTCCTGTATGAATAAGTATGTGTTTCTATAAGTGATTGTTTAAAAGACTAAGTATGTGTAAGTTTCCGTAGAAGTAAGTATGGTGGTGTGTGTATTACTGTATATGCAAGTAAATGTATGTTTTATTCTTTATTAGCATGAGTGACTATGTGTGTGAGTAACTCTATGGATGAGTGGCATTGTGTAACAGGATGTATAGATGTATGAGTACATATGATGAGTGAGTACATGTATGAGTGACTGTATAGGACTGTTGGTGAATGAGTGGATGTGTATGTGGATCTTAGAATTACTGAAGAGGTTGTTGTAACTGGTATTGGTATGTCCATTGTTTTGAAATTTTTAGTCTCTATTTTTGAATGTGTGTATCAAAGCTTATATTAAGGTGAGAGGAGGTCTGCCACTCTATCACAAGGATGATGTCATCAGTGAGGTCATCAGTGATGTCATTTGAGATGTCATCAGTGATGTCATGAGTGATGTCACTGACCATGTCATGAGTGATGTAATATGTGACGTCATCAGCAGTGCATTGCGGGCGCGCGAGTTATAGTTAGCTGAACTAACTATAACGGGGCAATTTCATTGGTTTTTTACGAGTAAAATGTCCAGCTAACTATAACATGTGTGAAACCTATGGTTTTTTCACTGAATTTCTAAGGTTTTTTAAATGCTAATTCCTAACTATAACGTGTGTGAAACCTATGTTTTTTTCAGTGAATTTCTAAGGTTTTTTAAATGCTAATTCCTAACTATAACGTGTGTGAAACCCATGGTTTTTTCAGTGAATTTGCAAGGTTTTTTAAATGCTAATTTTTTTTTTTTTTTCTTCATTTTTTTCAAACATATTTTTAATTTAATTTTTTACCTTTTATAAAGACTATGCTTAATTTTTTAAAATCATTAAATATTTATTTTATATAAATTTTTTAAAATAAACAAGTAAAATTTATTTCTAGATTATTATTTTTTTTTTTTTTTTTTTTTTATAGTACGCGTACCGTAAGCTCACGGTAAGCGTACGGTTTACGCAACGTCCGTAATCTATCTACGCTGCTTGCGTATAGTTACGTACTTTGCGTAGCGCGCGTACTGCGCGTGGGACGCGTGCGCGCTTACGCAACACGCGCACGTTACGCGGAAGTGCCGGGAAATGACTGTTATGCGCATGCGCGCAAGCGCGTGTCTTTTTTACGCGCACGCGTACTTTTTGCCGTAAGCGCACCGTAAGCGTACCGTAAGCGTACGGTAGGTCATGTGATCATGAAACACAACTTTTGATTGGTGGAAACTACTTTCAGTTCTAGAACTCTCCTACACCACACCCATTCCCCTCATTTCTGCTTGTGATCCCTTGGAAGAAGGAGCTGGTTTGTCTTTGGGATACGATGGCAGAACAGCAGAGCCCTTCTGAGAGTGAGGCTAGCACCAGCAGCACTGTCTTGAGGCAGAGAGCGAGGAAAGTAAAGCCTTCTTATGTTTGGGATTATTTTACTTTTCCAGAAGGCCAGCAAAAGGTGAATGCACCCTTAGTTACTTGCAAGCTGTGTAAGCGTGTACTTTCTAGAGGTAATCCTGACAGGAAGTATTCCTTTGGGAATCACACCATGATGAGGCACCTCCAGGATGTACACAGAAGGACACATGGTCATCTTTTTGGAGGTAACTCTTCAGAAAGACGAGCCAGTACATCCACAGCAGCTCAGCCTGGACCATCATCTGCAGGGCTGACTCCTTCTTCTGCAGGTCAGGTGAGCCCTTCATCTGTGGGGGGAGAATCTCCTTTTGCTGGCCCTCTGGAAATTAATCCTCGGTTTGCGAGGGTTGAAGTACGGTGCGCCACTTGTCACGATCTAATTACTTATAGGGAGACCAGTGTTTCCCTGGTGAACAGTAAAATAGATCAGCACACTTGTCGTACTGTCTAATATTCCCAATCTTTCTTTCCTCTGTCCCTGCATGAACACAACGGTTCTTTTAAGAGCCAACCTTATCTTTCATCTTTTTTTTACATGTTTTTAAAAACTTTTTTTATTTTTTTTTTACCGTACACGTACGGTACGCGTAATGTTTTTTTTTTTTTTTAAAAAAAACTAAAAATAATTTATCACATTACAAGGTCTTTGAGAGACTACAATTATTACTATTGACTTACCATACTCACTCAAAGAAATATTTATTCATTTGTTTTTTTAAAAAATAGTTTTTAAAATGGTTGTAGTTTTCGAAAATTTTCTATATCGATCTGGAAAAAAAGAAAAAAGTATTAATATTTTTATAACAATTTATAATACAGTACACATATTTACATTTTTTACCAAAAAATAATTTTTGCCTTATTTTTGCTGTTTTCAGAATATATTGCATTTCACTATAAATTGTGAAAGCAATTGCATTCATCATTTTACAGCGGGCAAAAAAAATTAACAATCTCAAAGATTGTATTAAAAAAGCCCAGAATCTCTTCTCATTTAAACTTATCATTACAGAAATGCATATTAGTCTAAAAAAATGTCATCTAAAAACAATACTTTTTTCTTTAAAATACCGTCTGATATTTTTGTTTCAGAAGTACATTCACAATATTATATCTCAAATAACTCCAAAATACATCTGATTTTATTTCCTTTAGGCCAAATAGTATTTTTTATTCTTTCCCTGGAATAAATTTCCAAGGGAAAACCATTAAAATTCTAAAGTTTAATCTGTCCAGATCTCACCGATTCTCTGTAACATTTTGGTTCACGAAAATTTTTTGAATAATTTATTTAGTCCACAATAGAATTGCTTACTTTTCCACATGGCCAAATAGTAATTTTTTAAATCATTTTTGAAAAAATTTCCAATGGCAGTCCAATAACATTCCAAAATTTAAAATGTGCAGAAGTTACCGATAAGCTCTAAATTATTGGTTTTTCAAAATTGCATTAAAAATTTAAAAAGTCCACATTACAATTGGTTATCTTTCCTTTAGGCCAAATGATAATTTTAAAAATCTTTTTTCTACAAAATTGCAATGGTAATCCTGTAAAATGGTAAAATTATTTTGTCCAGATCTTGCCAAGTCTCTCTAAAATTTAGGTTTCAGGAAGATTAGATAGGAATTTGCTAAATCAAAAGGCAAACGTTGTTTGAAAATCAATTGGGAATCATTACACAGTGTCCATCCTTTTTCACATTTTAGATAAACTGTGTAATGTCCAGAAGTAACAGTAGGTCCATCATGGAAAATTATTGCAACAGTTACAAAAGTTTTTCCTGAAATTGATAATTGCTGTCCTGTAAACTTCTTTATTAAAGTATCCAATTTTGATCCATCAGCTCTACATCGTTGCATCATTAAAATTACATACTGTCCGTATTCCCTTAAAATTAATGTTGATAACATGTCAGAATTACACTCACCACATTTCATGCTATGATTAGCATCTTTAACTAAGTTTGCAAAAGTGACTGTTTTACTCTCTGGCAATGTCAAATAAATAAACCTTTCATTATCAACAATAGAACCACTTATATTATAACAATTATCACAACTATGTTCCCATTTATAAGAGAGACCAAAAAAAATGTCAATGGGAACTCCTTCTTCTTCCACTACCTGAAGAAAATACATCAAAAATTCGTGAGCATCTTGCTGTTCATTTTGAGAAAACTGTGTTCGTCCTGAACATACATCTAAAAGTTTTCTAATATCAGTAGCACTTTCTATTTGAGTTTTATCTTTACTCAGCTTTTGAAAAAGGAGACTGAGCTCTGAACAGAATCTTTTTCCCTGATTTATTATTATCTGCTCTTGCAAACTTTCCAGATAAAATGCAACATTCAGCACTACATTTGCGTAGCAGTTGACACCAGAGCTATTTTCAAAATGACATCCTACAACCTGTTCTTCATTTTCCTTATTCTTTCTGCTTGCAATTACATCACTCCTCTTTTTTTTCCTCCTCTCTACATCTTCATTACAGATATTCTCATTTCTCCTTTTACGAGAAACTACACGTTTCTCCAACACAGGATACTGACCTAAATGAGGAGCATAGCTTCTTCTTAATCTATTATACTCCTTTACACAGTTTGTATCAGCACTAACTTTTGAGTCATCGAAGTCTATCATGAATAAACCTGATAATGTTTTGACTCGTGACAAAGCAACATATGCCATACCTTCTTTGAACACACTAGATCCAATGTTCACAAATGCACAATCTACAGTCAATCCTTGAGACTTGTGAATAGTTACAGCATATGCTAGTGAAAACGGAAACTGCTTCCTACGTACATATAAGTCTTTCACAAGCATGAAACAAACTGAACAACGACAAATGTCTTTAACTTCCTCTATCTGATCAAATTTTATTTTTAACCATTCAATTCCATCTTTTTTCTGATAATTAATAAAACCCACAACTCTTCCCATCGCTCCATTTACTAAGCCTTTTTCAACATCCAAATTTCTCCTTAAAAACACTCTACAGTTCATGCAAACATATAGATTTTTTTCTAATCCTGCTGTTTTGGAGATGTTCTTCTCTAGTGAGTCCAATTTATTTTTCAGTTTGCCTGTTACTGTGACAGTAATTCTTCCATCCTCAATTTTGTCCACTGCTTCCAATTTCCTGATCTCTTCCTTTTCCAATTTCAAAAGCTCCTCATTAAATATTGAGCATTCACGTAGAGTTGGCATTAAGCAGATGACACTTTTGTTTTCTGCAATATTCTTGTATATTTTCTCTGCAACTATTTCTTCATTTGGAAATAAGTTATGTAACAGCCGACTCTGTAATGCTTTTTTCCCAACTTCTGTGAGTAGTCCAATCCTGATATCTTTCAGAATACTTCCATATTCTTCATCGTTTGCTTGCCTCATATTAGTTGTAAGTTCCTTGTACTCAAAGAAGGACCAAATATTTGTATTTCCAATGCTTCCCAATGACTTCTTCGTGTCTTCATGTGTCACAGTATTAAACACTGGTTGTCCTTTAACCGGAGTAAGTTGCAAAAGATCCCCAAAAACTATGACGTGTTTTCCACCAAATAACACGTCATAGTCTGTCTTCAAAATTTGCTGCATTCTTAAATGCACAAAGGCAAGCATTAAGTTTGATACCATGCTCACCTCATCAATAATGAGAACTTGCATCTTCTTCAATACTCTTGAAACTTCCAAGCATGCTTCTCCAGTTAGCTTGTTGAATTGTATTTTGTTCTCATGCTCCACTGGTAACATTAGCAAACGATGTAAGGTGATTCCTTTTATGTTATATGCTGCTAACCCAGTTGGAGCAGTAACCACACAAGACAAAGTAGAATCCGTTTTTTGCTTTAGGTAGCTTCTGATGACTTTAATTAGGAAACTTTTTCCAGTGCCAGCTTGTCCGCTTACATACATCCTGATTGGATGAAATGATGTGCATGAGCACTCTTTTTTTTCATGTAGAAATCCGTGATCAATTTTGTTTTTGATCTCTTCATAAATTTGTTGCTGCTCTTGATTCAGTTGTCTTTCCAAATTTTCTAAGTCTATAAATTCTTCTTGAGCTTGATTCATAGCCGTTTCCACTTCATTCATGGCTATTGATGCTTCATTTTCAACGATTGGTTGTCCTAGGGGATCTTGACTGTATGTTCCTGAACTTTGGCTGTCCTGAGAACTGTCTCTAGCTATTTCTGCTGCAATTGTAGTTTCCTGTTCAATTTCTTCATTTAACATTTGCAGATAAGTTGAGAATGTACTGCATTGTATGCTGTCTTTGCAAGCATTAAAAGAATCTTCATAGCTCTGGAATTCTCCCAGTAGTTCATCCTCTGAACGCCATGGTTTAAACAACTGTAAAAGAGCCAAGTAGTAAAATTCTTTCTTGTCGGTAGTGTCGCAACTCAGCTTCCGGTGATTTATCAAACTTCCTTTGGTTTGCTTCACCAAACATCCTTCTTCACCAACGACTTTATATTTTCCATTATTGATGTCTTCTACAGCTTTCCGTGAATAAATGTAGTTCTGCAGCACTTCATAGAGACACATGTTCTCCAGATGATGACTTCTCTTGGGATAATATGTGTCCAACATGTTTGTTTTCAATATATCTGTACTTTCAGGTTCGAACTGTGCCAAATATTCAATTTCTCCAACAGATTTCAGTACCCGATTTCTCATTGCTGCAAGGCCTAAACTTGCCCAAATTATTCTTCTTGACTTCGAGTAGAGACTTGCAGAAGATAATCTATCTGAACATTCGTAGGATCCAATTTCTCGATGCGATAACATCTTCAAACTGAAACTGTACAGCTTCTTACTGACAGTCTTCTCGTGAGAAATCTCTTCCCACATTTCCTTCAATTCTGTTTTTTCTGATTTCGTAATGTAAGACGTTACATATCGAGCAACAGCAATGGAATTGTCAGCAACATACTGTATATCCATGTTAGCGTTCCACATGGATAAAATGACTGGGTTGTAGTCATTTATATTTTTTGATTCTTCTTTTCTTTTAAGGTTGTAGGTATTCTTAGGTGATTTTCTTGTGATAGTATGTCTCACAGCTGACATAAAACTGTTGACTCTTCCATTTGTAAGAACAGGTCTAGGAAATCCAAATCGACATTTGGGTGCCGATCACAATCCGGTAAAAACCGGGTACGAACCGTCGGACGGAGCATATTCTCCGTCCGACGCGTACCCGGTCGTCAAAATATACAAACATGGAATTACGATTCGCACGGGTACACCATTACCGTACGAATCGTAAAAAAGACCGACCGAACAAAAAACACCTACCAATGCGATCCGGGAAAGCGCCGACCTGACGTCGGGACGCACGCAGCCAGCCATTCACGACCCAGGAATCACGATTCGCACCGACGTCACCCCGCACGGTGAATATTTTGCGGCACCCAAAAACTGCCGGAAAATCAGGACGACGCGAACAAGGACCACCAGTACGCGACGGACAGACGGCGACGCGAACAAGGAGGACCAGTACGTGACGGACACACAGGACGACGCCACCAAGGAGGACCCGTACGCGACAGGACGACGCGATCAAGGAGGACCCGTACGCGACAGGACGACGCGAGCAAGGAGTACCAGTACGCGACGGACAGACATGGACCCGAACCTACGAGTCATCCCTGCCCTCATAGCAGTACACCTCCTCTACAGGTTACGACGCAGACGCCGCAGAAGGTCAGAATAACTAAGGGAGGGGGGAAAGTGGGGTGGGGTGGGGGTGGCACTACCAGGGCAGGCCACAAAACAACCACATGAGTGACACACTACACATGGCCTGGACATACCTGACTCCCATGCCCTGGTCACCACGAGGGGGTGGGGGCGTGTCCTGATAATCCAGCGACCGCCACAACGGAAGTCCGTCACCACGCGAACCGGCAACACAACCAGACAGGTACGTCCCGTACCCACGCCTGAAGAGCGTGGGTACGAGTCGGACCACGCCCACACACGTCACCCCAACAATGGCGGGACGGATCGCACCCACGTGGCAAAGGCCTGGGTACGGGCCGCACAAACATCACATAGCGTGGGGACGGATATGTACGGACCCTACCCCCACCCCGTATGCAAGGAGCGTACCCCCCAGCCCAACAGTGCAAGTACGACCCGTACCCCCACCCGCGAATGCAAGGAGCGTACCCCCCTGCCCAACAGTGTAAGTACGACCCGTACCCCCACCCGCGGACGTACGGAGCGTACCCCCAGCCCAACAGTGTAAGTACGACCCGTACCCCCACCCGCGGACGTACGGAGCGTACCCCCAGCCCAACAGTGTAAGTACGACCCGTACCCCCACCCGCGGACGTACGGAGCGTACCCCCAGCCCAACAGTGTAAGTACGACCCGTACCCCCACCCGCGAATGCAAGGAGCGTACCCCCCTGCCCAACAGTGTAAGTACGACCCGTACCCCCACCCGCGTATGCATGGAGCGTACCCCCCATGCCAACAGTGTAAGTACGACTCGAACCCCCACCCACGAATGCAAGGAGCGTACCCCCCTGCCCAACAGTGTAAGTACGACCCGTACCCCCACCCGCGGACGTACGGAGCGTACCCCCAGCCCAACAGTGTAAGTACGACCCGTACCCCCACCCGCGAATGCAAGGAGCGTACCCCCCTGCCCAACAGTGTAAGTACGACCCGTACCCCCACCCGCGTATGCATGGAGCGTACCCCCCATGCCAACAGTGTAAGTACGACTCGAACCCCCACCCACGAATGCAAGGAGCGTACCCCCCTGCCCAACAGTGGAAGTACGACCCGTACCCCCACCCGCGGACGTACGGAGCGTACCCCCAGCCCAACAGTGTAAGTACGACCCGTACCCCCACCCGCGAATGCAAGGAGCGTACCCCCCTGCCCAACAGTGTAAGTACGACCCGTACCCCCACCCGCGTATGCATGGAGCGTACCCCCCAGCCCAACAGTGTAAGTACGACCCGTACCCCCACCCGCGAATGCAAGGAGCGTACCCCCCTGCCCAACAGTGTAAGTACGACCCGTACCCCCACCCGCGAATGCAAGGAGCGTACCCCCCTGCCCAACAGTGTAAGTACGACCCGTACCCCCACCCGCGTATGCATGGAGCGTACCCCCCATGCCAACAGTGTAAGTACGACTCGAACCCCCACCCACGAATGCAAGGAGCGTACCCCCCTGCCCAACAGTGTAAGTACGACCCGTACCCCCACCCGCGGACGCACGGAGCGTACCCCCAGCCCAACAGTGTAAGTACGACCCGTACCCCCACCCGCGGACGTACGGAGCGTACCCCCCATGCCAACAGTGTAAGTACGACTCGAACCCCCACCCACGAATGCAAGGAGCGTACCCCCCTGCCCAACAGTGTAAGTACGACCCGTACCCACACCCGCGGACGTACGGAGCGTACCCCCACCACACCAGTGTCAGTAGACACGTACCCTCACCTCTAATGCAGTGTGCGTAACCCCACCGTGTATGTGCCAAGCGCACATATCCAGAAATCGGAGGTGTGTGTGCAGAGTCCACCCAGCAGTGCCCTGAGACAGGAGGGGTGTGTGCAGAGTCCTCCCAGCAGTGTCCAGACCCAGGAGGGGTGGGTGGTGAGTCCTCCCAGCAGTGCCCAGAGACAGGAGGGGTGGGTGCAGAGTCCTCCCAGCAGTGTCCAGACCCAGGAGGGGTGGGTGCAGACACCTCCCAGCAGTGCCCAGAGACAGGAGGGGTGTGTGCAGAGTCCTCCCAGCAGTGTCCACACCCAGGAGGGGTGTAACACATGTGTGTGATGCCACAATTACCCACATCCATACTGCCTACAAGGGAACATGTCCCCATGAACTCATGTCAACTGACTCCACACACAAGTACAGTGATCACCAAGGATGCCACGATTGTTGCAGGTGGAGACATGGCCATGCATGCATGGCCAAAGTAGAAGGGCTCCGTCACACACACAGCTCATGTACACACAGCTCTGCGCTAAACATTGGGAACACCCTGCAGGGAAGAAACTGGGTACACAGAGGAAGGAATACACCCTGGGACAATTGAACCATGCAGTAACTGCTGACATGACCTAAGGAAGTTAGCCAACACCTTGTGATGGCACACAGATCCTAGGGTGGCCCCAAAGAGCAGAACACTACTACAAATCCCACACACCCAAAGCCTTAAACACCACCCAAAACAATGTAGCAGCCCCACCAACACCAATACCACCATAGCAGGAGTGTGATAATGAAAAAAAAAATAAGCTTTAATCAGCATGAGCACAATGTCCGTGGATCAACGGCAGTTCAAAGTCAACAAAGGCCATAGGGCAGTCAATTATTCCCAGCTGCATGGGGGACACAGTGGGATGTGTGTCCCCTACCTTGCCTGCACAGTCAAATGCCATCGTCTTCCATACTGGTGAGGGCATCAGGGGGGGGGGAAGCAACAGGCACCGCAGGGACATCAGGGCAAAGGGGCGGCGTTGTGGGTGCAGGGATGGAGGACTCAACCACAGGGGGTGTGTCATGGCCAAAGGCGGAGGCCAGGATGGCACTACACACCTTAGCAAGGTCCTCCAGGGAGTCCCCTGCACCCGAAGTGACCTCAGGCTCCAAGGAGGGGGGGGGTTCAGAGGGATGGGTTGCAGCGCCACCGGGGGAGGGTGGAGACAGGGGGGGAGACTCAACCACCCTGACCGAGGACTTCCTTGACCGCTTGCGTGGTGGCGTAACTGTGGGGCTCAGGGACAGAGCGGCCATGAAGGAGTCCTTGGGGGAGATGTGGTCAGGAGAGCTGAGGGGAGGGGATTTGGAGGGAGTGGATTGTGTGGAATGCGGACTCCCACTCTGGCTGCGTGTCACACGTTTGCCCCCCGACCCAGTGGGTGTGCCTATCTCACCCTGTGTGTGCGTGTCAGGAGGAGTGCGGTGGACCTTCCCTGCTGGTGTGGTGCCTGTGTCTGTTGTGGTGGGTGCATGCCGACGTCTGGGTGTACGTGGGACAGGCATGGAAGTGGGAAGTGTGGATGGGGCAGGGGTAGGTGGGGGGAGGTCGCGCTGCAGGAGACCCACTGCTGCAGTCAGTGTGGAGTCTAGGGACCTCAGCAAGTTGCGTTGCTCAGCCTGCAAAGAATGAATGCCCTCCAAGAATGCCTCGATGTTGGTGAGGGTTTTCCCGTGGGAATGGAGGACATTCAGGATCGCAGCCTGACCAACCTGCATTTGCCGCTGGATGTCCATAGACTCAGCATTGGCGGCAGCAGTGGAGACAGGGGCAGGGGGTGCGGTGCCTGGCAGGAAGGAGACATGCGGTGACCGGGCACGCTGGGAAGGGACACGAGCAAGTGGGAGGCGGTTGGTGGGAACTGAGGGGGCGGTGGCAGGTGTTGTTCCACTGTCAGCTGCTGGTGCAGCCTCCGCCAACTCTGAGACATCCTCCTCGGACCTGTCAGCTTCGTAGTCTGATGTGCCAGTCGACAGGTCCTCGGCCACACTATCCTCCGCCTCTGTACCACTCGATGTGCCAGCCCCGATGTCACGGCTGCCACTGGTGCTCGGTCCCTCCGCCTGGTCCGTGTCCATGTCTCCCTCTGTGTCCCCCGACGATGCTGTGGGCAGGGTGGAGAGACAGAAATTAATCAGACACCTGTACACATCTGTCACATGAGTCCAATCTACATAGTCAACATTGCATAGCCTGAAGAGGCAGATCCCTAACATCTGCAAAACAAGGTACCGATGTAGGGCATGAAACACAGTTGGTTGAGCCACCATGCCACTGAAATACCATGGAGAGCATGAGACAATAGCTGATGACAGGAAACGGAGTCTGACATAGCACCCAGGCCCTGGGGACAATCCGGCACTGCCTCTGCACCACACAGCGTTTGTGAAAATACCTATGACCAGGGACAATATCCATGAACTTGAGACACATGCTGCATAGGTAATGCTGCAAACATGCCCAACATAACTCGGTCACTGCACCTTGCGTGTGTGTCCAGTAACATCACACACTGTCCAGACCCAGCAATTAGGAATCAGGATTTGACACATAGGCATTGCCCGCCCCAAGCAACCCCCACACGATGCTAATTGCTGAGACACAGGTGGCACCAACATCTCATAGTCTGGGTGATAAACACAGTGGCAGGCAAAAGGCTAGATTGGACGCAAAACAGCAAAGGTGCGCCTGTACAAATAATGAGGTACCAGTGCCCATCCTCAGATGAGTATAACAAGACACACAGGCACTGGCAACTGTGAGTATGAAGAGGGACAATCAGGTCAGGCTGCACAGTGGACACCTGTACATAATAGCACGTCTATATACATGGTGACAGGGGACAATGGCACAGAGCACAACCTACGCTGTAGACAGTGAGAGTGTCCACGTTGATGATGACACAAACAACACTGAGGATAAGGTGCCCCAGGGGACAGTATTGGGCACGCAACTACATGCTACTGAATGGCTGAATGGGAATGACTGCTACACACGTCACCATCCCTGCACTATGCGTAGCGCACACTCATGCACATCATGTCACAGGCCACTACATAGGACATGCGCGCTGTAAGGCATGACACATGAGAGACCAACTCCCATGTCTGGAGCCAGCATCAGTGCCAACTGACATGGAACCCACATGCAGTGAACTTGACAGTTCACAGGCAAGGTCCCACAACCTGTTACCCACCACCACCACCCATGATGCTACAGTCATTGTTCTCGTGGACAAAGCGCCAGCCTACATTACCTTGTGAAGGAGTGACTACACACAGACCAGGGAACACATTGCAAGGAGGGGAAGGGTGGCAGGGGCGCAGCGCTACACTTGGGCAAACTGGATGGGCACAGCACCTTTAAACCCAGCCAGTGAATTAATGCCACTGTGCCCTTACAAATGCCGGTGACACACAACAAACGCACATGTACCTACCCCCTTCCGCCTGCTGCATCGCCTGTAAGCGCCTCTCCAGGTCTGGAAAGACCACCGGCAGCACACGCCTGTGGAGGTGGGTCAGACGGCGGCGGCCGCGGTTCTTGTGGCTCTCAGGTGAGTCCCCCAGCAGGAGACGTGCAATCCTCCGCGTCCAGCACCGGCTATCCTGCCAGCGTTTCCTCACCTGGGACAGGCTCCGCCTCCGACCATCCACACGCCTCACGGCACTGACGGCGGTCAGCCAGATCTGCTCCTTGGCAGAGGCGCCTACCTGTGAGGAAGTACAAGTGACACCACATCAATACACCAGCCACATGTCACAGAGAGACATATGTGAACATAATAGCTGGTTACTACATGGCATGTAATGCAGCCAACGCATTGCACCTCTGTCATAGGGACATCATCCTCTGGTGAGGGAAAAGGCAGTACGTGCCATAGTGGGTACTCAGGTGGAATGATGGCAATGTCACAATCAATGATCAAGGCTCACACTGTGCATCACACCCACCCCTCCTGTCTCAGGGCACTGCTGTTAGTGATAGGTCCCCACCCCTCCTGTCTCAGGGCACTGATGTTAGTGATAGGTCCCCACCCCTCCTGTCTCAGGGCACTGCTGGGAGGACTCTGCACACACCCCTCCTGTCTCAGGGCACTGCTGGGAGACATCAGGCACCCCCCCCCCTTTTACCCCCCCGACAGTACATGGCATGTGTGTCACACCGGGTCACAATGCCTGAAGACACAGTCACAACATAGGGACAGTCTGTGGCAGTGGCCTATGCACTCACCTGATACCCTGGTCGCCCATACAGCATGGGGTACTGTGGGAGGATCACATCCAGCAGAGCCATGTTCTCCTCCAGGGTGAATGGCTGTGTCCTCTCCACAGCCCTTGACATGGTTCCAGGGAATCAGTAGCAGCAGCTTGGTCGACAAATGCAAAGATGTGCAGGCAAGTAATCCCTCATGGGACCTGGCTGCCTTATATGTGGCCTTCTGCCCAGTCTCATGCACAGGAGTACAGAGTGATTGGTCACTCACATTTGCATCCTATGTTTCCACCAATCCCTTCAAACCTAGCAGTCTGTGGGTTCTCTATCGGTTTCATTCTCCTGCATGATGTCAGCCCCACAAACACATTGCAACAAAGTAGAAGAATTCCAACTGACTTCTGCTGTGCACCTTCCAGAACAAAATCGAAATTTGAACCTGGTCGCCATGACAACCAGCATGCATGTAGGCCTTAATACTTGTCCCCTATGTAATTAGGAGAATCACACACAGGTACGGTGCGTTTCCGGGCCCTAGGGCACCCCAAATGCATGGCAACGGCCCGTACATGCATGCCGACGTTCAAAATCACTATGGGTCTGCACGCGTATGCGTACACGTAGTGGTACGGACCGTACACACGCATGTACGCTCACTATCACTATGGGTCTGCACGCGTATGCGTACTCGTCGTGGTACGGACCGTACAAATGCCTGTACGCTCACTATCACTATGGGTCTGTGTACCCGTAGTGATAGTGAGCGTACATGCGAGTGTACGGTCCGTACCACTACGTGTACGCATACGCGTGCAGAACCATAGTGATAGTGAGCGTACATGCGAGTGTACGGTCCGTACCACTACGTGTACGCATACGCGTGCAGAACCATAGTGATAGTGAGCGTACAGGCATTTGTACGGTCCGTACCACAACGAGTACGCATACGCGTGCAGACCCATAGTGATAGTGAGCGCACAGGCATTTGTACGGTCCGTACCACTACGTGTACGCATACGCGTGCAGACCCATAGTGATAGTGAGCGTAGATGCGAGTGTACGGTCCGTACCACAACGAGTACGCATACGCGTGCAGACCCATAGTGAGAGGGCCGTACACTCGCATGTACGCTCACTATCACTATGGGTCTGCACGCGTATGCGTACACGTAGTGGTACGGACCGTACGAATGCCTGTACGCTCACTATCACTATGGTTCTGCACGCGTATGCGTACACGTAGTGGTACGGACCGTACAAATGCCTGTACGCTCGCCATCACGATGGGTACACATACGGCAGCACTCCCACAGTGATTGGGGAACATACACAGGCCCTCTTAGCAGCAGTACGCCGGTTTGTACACATCACTGTGGTGATAGTCGACACACAGGTAGGAATAGGGCGGACATACTTGTCCATGGATGGACATACTTGTCCAGGAATGGACATCAAGGCATCGTCTGTGCATTACTACATGTGTGGGGCACAGGTGTGACAGGCTGTGATGTGGAACATGCCTCCTGAGTGGAGGAGGCACCAGATGTATGATGAGATGTGTACAGGTGTACTGTGTGAGGGTGCAATGTGTGCCAGGCATGCCCTTGACTCCTTTGACATGTGTGCATGTCGTACTGCGCACTTGGGGTGAGCGTCACTGGCATGGCACGGACACCAACACACGGAAGTGTCCCATGATGCCCGGTACAGGGGTCATGACACCTGACTTGTCACTACCCACAGTGCACAATGTGACTATGTCATTTATGTGTCCGGGATTTACATCAGGTTGATGTTGTAGCACCCTCAAAAGCTGCAGCCGTTGCAGCAACCAACATGTGTCTGTGTGTAGATTGTCATTGCACACTGTTCCGCACACCATGCCACATGTGGTATCTGATGTGAGGTGCACATGTATGCATGGGACACGGAGTAGCGTGACAAGGCCATGTCAGCATCCTCACAAGGAATGTGTGGTGAGTCATGACATGTGCACCTTCATGGCAAGGTGTGTGGGCAGGCCTAGTGTAATGTCATGTGACCTGTGGCTCCGGTGTTCCGCTACCAGTCTCTACAATCGGCATCCTACTTCTGCTGATGTGTGGGCGTATGTCACTCCTGTCTTGCGTCGGGCTGTTCACTTGCACTGGGACACAGCTATTCCCATGGCGTGGCATGGGGAGGTTCTCAATCACCGTGTGTAGCTGGGTCTTGGAAGGAGTGTCACCTTGCATCCATACGTGTCCTGGGCATGTAGCACATGCCTGACTCCCTATGTGGCATGTGTGTATTGGCAGATTTACATGTGCTCAGTAGACATGAGTTGTTCTCGTAGTGCACTCACTCTTCCTTGTCACTTCCAAATTACTGCAGAGCGCCTCCTGTTGCCCGAAGAATTCCAGACTTGGCCACCATGCAGGAGAATGACAGGATCCGGCTCTACCGCTTCACCCAACCGTTGATTCTGGAGCTGACGGCGAGACTGGCACCACACCTGCAACCGCAGCACAGGTATCCTACGGCACTGACACCCCAGCTGAAGGTAATGGCTGCCCTACATTTCCTTGCCACGGGTACCTTCCAATATACCATAGCCCATGTTGGTGGCATGTCCCAGAGCATGTTCAGCGGTGTGCTGCATGATTTCTTGGAGGCCATGTTGATTCACCTGGATGACTTCATCAAGTTCCCAACCCCTGAACAGATGACTGAGGTCAAACGTGGTTTCTATGCCCTGGGAGGGATGCCCCATGTCATTGGGTCCATAGATGGGACACATGTAGGTTTGGTACCACCACACGCACGGGAGGTGGCGTACCGCAATCGGAAGCACTACCACTCCATCAATGCCCTTGTGGTGTGTCTGTCCAACATGGTGATTTCACATGTCTGTGCTCGTTTTCCAGGATCAGCACACGATGCCTACATCATGAGGCGTAGCGGGATGCCTGATATGATGATGCAGCTGCGCAACGAACGTGCATGTGTTGTTGGTGGGTACAGTCTGTCGGTCCTGTATTCTGTTTGGCCGAGCAGCACTACCGCTTCGCCAGTTCTAACGATGTCCATGTGCTTTCCATTTAGGGGACGCTGGCTATCCCAACATGCCTTGGCTGCTGACACCTCTCCGCAACCCCATCACGCCGGCCCAGCTCCGCTACAACACCGCCCATGGCCGGACAAGGCGAGTGATAGAGAGGACGTTTGGCATGCTGAAGAGCCGATTCCGGTGCCTCCACAAGACCGGCGGCGCACTCCCATATGCCCCGGCGAAGGTCTGCAAGATCTTCATGGTCTGCTGCATGCTGCACAACATGGCAGTTGAAAGAGCTGTGCCCCTCATCCTGGATCAAGATGACGAGGACCATCCACCCGTGGAGGACGAAGGGCTTGGCAATGGGGCTAGTGATGTGGAGGATGTGGAGCCTCAAGAGGACATCCGGACTCGGCTCATACGCGACTTCTTTGCTTAGTGGTGAGTACCAGGGTCTGAGTGTGCACGCATTGGTCCACGTGTGGCATGCGTTGTGATGTGTGTCTCCACCTGCATGTATGGCACGTGGGTCAGAGGTGTGTGTGGGTGTGTCACTGGAGTGATGGTGGCAGTGATGGTAGTATTTCCCCAGACATAATTGTGACCTAGCATGTTGTCATACATACATGTGTCGAGTACATGCACATGCAAGTGGCTGTGCTTCTTGTGGCTGACTTCTTGTGTGTCTCTCTTCCCCAGGTACCTGCGCATGCCGTTTGCTGGTTGCATTGTTGTGGCACTGCTATTCCTCATGGACATGGCATCGTGGGCTGACTCAGCGTTACAGGCACGGACACGTTTGGAAGTCTCCATGGGGTAAGGGATGCATCTGGGGTGTATTGGGTGTGGCAGTTGTTCACGATGTGTGCACACTGCCCCGGTCGGGGTTTGGGTCCTCTGCAGACATGTGGCATCCCCATGGGACACGACATGCAGCTGGGTACACCTGAATAGATGGGCTGCCTGGTTGTCAGTCATCAGTGATGGGATGGTGGATTGTGATGAAGGCATCAATGTGTGTGACACTGCCCTCGGACACATACGGTTAACATTGTCTTGACATGGCGTGGGACTTCCACATCAGCGGATGTATGGTGTATGGCAGGCTCTCCGTGAGCAGCTGTGGGTATTTAGCTATTATCCGACACTTGTGTGCCAGTTCCATGGCTATCACGCATTAGTGCTGCAGAGTGGGGTGCCAGTGTTGGAGCCACATGTTACTCCACATGATGTGTTCATGTGTACTTCAAGTTGCCTCTGCAATCCCAAACACATGACTATTAAATATGTCCCTATGCCTCCAAGGTGCCTCTTCTCAGTCAATGCTGGTGTGTTGGCACGGTGCATCCTGCATGTCTGGCATGGTATTCCCTGATTGTGGCTATGTGTCAATGTGTCGAGTGGCAAGATGCAAGCTGTGTGTGTGTGCTGAGACTGTGTAATGGGCATGATGTCCATGACTGTGTGGGTATTGTGACATGTGCCATCCCCATGCATCCAACGTTGTCCATGACCCCATTCTCTGCATCCACCGGACTCAAGCTTGCAGGACATGGTTCTGCCACCTGTCTACACGTACCTGGGTGCCCCCCAGGACACGGGCCAGGATCCCTGACCTCTGCGCATGACTGTTGCTGTACTCAATGTGTCTGTCAGCACGGTTGTTCGGCCACCCCCTCAGCTGGTTCTGACCATCACGGGTGTGTATGGTGCTCCATGTCTGTCTTGCCTAGTAAACTGTGACCCATGTGTCCTGTGCCAGACTCAGGCCCCAGGGTGTGGATGGTTGAAGTGAACAGATGACTCAGGCATGTTTAGACTGTACAAGACACATGTTAGGTAATAATGCTACCAGCAGGCATCAACTCATAATAGTGTGATTTATTATTGGGGGGGGGGGGCCAAGTGAGGGCCTTTCCGGGATTAGGGAATCCAAAGTTCAGTAGGGGAGTTGGTGTCCTTGCCATTGGAAATCCTCAGAGTCCATGCCACAGTCTTTGTCAACATTGGTCAGCCAGTGACCAGCAGGGCCATGTGTCAGAGAATGTCTCTTGATGCTGTGATGCTGTTGCTCCAGTGGGCCAGGTGCCAGGCCAGGTGTCCTGGGAGATGGTGATGTAGCAGCCACCCTCACGGTCCTTTCCGTGGACGACCCGGCTTCCTGCGGGGAACCTCAGCAGCAGGCCGTGACGACGTCTGGGATGCTCCGTCGGATGTTTCCTCCTCCTCCTCATGATCCCTCCCTGTGGGTGGTGATGTTCTCCGCCTTCTGGCACAGGGAGGGTCGGCCATGGTGTCGGCCATCCGACGGAGTTCAGCGTGAATCCCCTGGGACGCCGTCACTTGCTCAGCCTGTCTGTCCTCCATCCTCCGTTGGTGTAGCTGTAGACAGGCTATTAGCTCCGCATGTTGCTGGGCCTGCTGGACCTTGATCCCCTCGAGGACGGACACAACCTGGGCCATGCCCGTGGTGTCCTGCCGGTATGAGTCCAGGATGTTACGGACATGTGAAAATACCGGATCCCCAGCCAACTGGTCAGGCTCGCGCCTCCGCCGCTCTCCACTCCCACCACCCCTGCCCACTTGCGTCTGGCCTGCACTTGTGGGCACATGGGGTCTCCGGGACCCCTGAGGGGTGGCATTGGCGTTGTCGCCTGCCTCCTCCTGGGTGCCCGGGACACCGTGTCCCTCCTGGCGAGCCTGGCTGCATTGTGGTGTTGGGGCAGGGATCCTGGGTGTCTCCTGGGATGTGGCAGGAGTGGGGGTGGTGGTTGGCACGGTTGTACCTGACGCAGGTGCTGCAGGTGGTTGGACACCAGAGGGGCCAGGTCGGTCGGGGTCGTCCGCAGAGTGGTGAGAGTGGTCGCTGCCGGTGGGATCGGTCTCCTGCAGATCCGGGTCCTGTGAGTGTTCCCCCCAGTGTTGGGGGGTGCAGCACGACGTTGACCTGTGTGTGAGAGAGACAATGTTACTTTGGATCCATGCAACATCCATGTTTCATCCGTTACAAAGTTGGCACATTTCCTCTTGGAATTAGGATCTGTCTTGCATTCCACTCACAGTGCACTTGTGCATGTGTGTGTCCCTTGGGCACCAATTTGGCCCCTTTAACTATGTGTGGCACAGTCTTACTTGCTGCGTCAAGTGTGACTGCAGTCAGCAGTGGAGTGTGCATGTGTGCCGAGCTATGCGTTTGCGCCTTCCTTGTAGCACTGTACATGTGCACATGGAGTGGATCCACACACTCATATGATGCAGGTGGCTGTCCTTGTGCTCGTGTACAGGTTGTGACATGGCCCTGCGTTTTGCCATGATGAAGAGGGGGGGTTCTGGCACTGGGCACCCTTGTCTACATGCACGCAGTCCACCTGCTGACGAGCAGACATTCCCACACACCAAAGGACTGATTTGCTCTCCCTGTGTCTCCCTCCTTCTCTGTCCCCCTCTCCCTCCCTCTCTGTCCCCCTCTCCCTCCCTCTGTGTCCCCCTCTCCCTCCCTCTGTGTCCCCCTCTCCCTCCCTCTCTGTCCCCCTCTCCCTCCCTCTGTGTCCCCCTCTCCCTCCCTCTGTGTGTCAGCCTCCTCCCTCTGTCCATCTTCCTGTGTCTCCCTCCCTCTGTGTCCCCCTCTCCCTCCCTCTGTGTGTCAGCCTCCTCCCTCTGTCCATCTTCCTGTGTCTCCCTCCCTCTCTGTCCCCCTCTCCCTCCCTCTCTGTCCCCCTCTCCCTCCCTCTGTGTGTCAGCCTCCTCCCTCTGTCCATCTTCCTGTGTCTCCCTCCCTCTCAGTCCCCCTCTCCCTCCCTCTGTGTCCCCCTCTCCCTCCCTCCGTGTGTCACCCTCTGTCACCTTGGCCCAGCTTCCTGGGCACACACTGTTAGCAGATCTTTGAGTGGCCCTTGGCCTGTTGATGTGAGTTTGTTTCTGATCTCCAGGCACCCATTTTGTCTGCTGTGTGTCTGTGCGCTGCTGCTGTGGTGGTGTGTGCTGCCACTCTTTCACACTGTTGGCTGTTCATTAGCTGCTGGCATGTGCAAAACAGTGCCTTCACCCCCATGTGTTGATGCAAGGCATCCGCCATTTGCTGGCAAGTCATTCCTGTGTTGGGACACAGTGTTTGTCTGGCTGTGACCTAGGCCATATGGGCAGAGGGCATTGTTGTCTGCTTTGGAGTCGCACTATGTGATTCTTGGTGCCCACACTCCCGCCATCCGGGTTACCGTGTCATGTGTTGTTGTCTTCTGTGGCCTGTGACTTGACATTGTCCAGCTGGGTGCATGGGGCATGGTGGCAGCAGTGGCATGTGCCTGCTCATGGAGTGTGGTTGAGTAATGCGATGGCTTGTGGTGTTTGCGTGCCTGTTATTAATTTTGGTTGTGGTTGCAGTTCCCCCCATGTGAGGTGCGTTGTTTGTGTACTCACCCGGGTCTCGGAGTCCTTCTACTCCTTCAACTGCCTCCACCGGCAGTATGGCCATCACCCTCTCCTCCCAGGGATGGTACTGTACGGGTCTGCGGGAGGGCCCTCCTCCGGTGGCGTTGGCCTGGTCGTGTTCCTCCTGTCTCTTGGCTCTGACCCTCCTCCGCAGATCGTACCACCTGTTCTGGCAATCCTGCTTGGTCCTCCTGGTGTCCGCAACAGCATTCACAGCATCGACGATGGTCTGCCACATGGCTGTTTTGGCTGCCTGGCTGGTGCTTCTGACCAATGTTCCAAAGATCTGTGGCTCGACTCTGAGGATTTGATCAACAAGGACCTCCAACTCTCGGTGACTGAACTTTGGATTCTTGGTAGTGGGCATGGTGAGGGGTGTGGGTGGGGATGGTGTGGGTGTGGGGGGTGTGTGGATGTTGGGGGGGGGTGTGGATGGTTGTGTGTGTGTGTGAATGTGATGAGAGGGTGTTTGTGAGGGTGGTCGTGTGAAGGTGTGCAAGTGTAAGATGTGGTGTCGCTTGTAGTCTGGTTCTGTGGTGTCTGGCAGCAGTGGGTCTGTTGCAAAGGCTCATGGTTTGAGTGTGTGGGCCCTTTTTATTGGTCCATGGGTGGGTGTGGCAGTGTTTGAATTTTGGGTGGGTGTGTTATAAGGAGTGGTGGTGTATTGGGCCTCTGTTTGTTTTTGACAGTTGCAGGTCAGTGATTGTGTTATTTTAGTGGTTGTTGGCCATGTTTAGTGGCTGTGTGCCTTTCGAATGGTGTATTGTTGAGTTGTTTTGTTTTGTCCTTGTTGTGTACGTGCGTTTTGAGCGTGTGTACGGTGTGTACATGGGCCATTTGGTTGTACGATTTGGTCCTTGTGTGTGGCTTTGTACGACTCGTACATGCGGTTGTGATGTTGGGGCATGGGGTGCGCTCCGTACTTAGAAGGTTGTGTTGGGGGTGCGCCAGGAACGTACTGGGGTGGGGGTACGACTGGAACGTACTGGGGTGTACATGGGCGGTGGTACGACACGTACAGGGGTGGGGGGGTGTACATAGACGGTGGTACGACACGTACAGGGGTGGGGGGTGTACATTGACGGTGGTACGACACGTACTGGGGTGGGGGGGTGTACATAGACGGTGGTACGACACGTACAGGGGTGGGGGGTGTACATAGACGGTGGTACGACACGTACAGGGGTGGGGGGGTGTACATTGACGGTGGTACGACACGTACTGGGGTGGGGGTACGACTGGAACGTACTGGGGTGTTCATAGACGGTGGTACGACACGTACTGGGGTGGGGGTACGACTGGAACGTACTGGGGTGTACATGGGCGGTGGTACGACACGTACAGGGGTGGGGGGGTGTACATGGACGGTGGTACGACACGTACAGGGGTGGGGGGGTGTACATTGACGGTGGTACGACACGTACTGGGGTGGGGGTACGACTGGAACGTACTGGGGTGTACATTGACGGTGGTACGACACGTACTGGGGTGGGGGTACGACTGGAACGTACTGGGGTGTTCATAGACGGTGGTACGACACGTACAGGGGGGGGGGGGTGTACATAGACGGTGGTACGACACGTACAGGGGTGGGGGGTGTACATTGACGGTGGTACGACACGTACTGGGGTGGGGGTACGACTGGAACGTACTGGGGTGTACATAGACGGTGGTACGACACGTACAGGGGTGGGGGGTGTACATTGATGGTGGTACGACACGTACAGGGGTGGGGGGTGTACATTGACGGTGGTACGACACGTACTGGGGTGGGGGGGTGTACATAGACGGTGGTACGACACGTACAGGGGTGGGGGGTGTACATAGACGGTGGTACGACACGTACAGGGGTGGGGGGGTGTACATTGATGGTGGTACGACACGTACTGGGGTGGGGGTACGACTGGAACGTACTGGGGTGTTCATAGACGGTGGTACGACACGTACTGGGGTGGGGGTACGACTGGAACGTACTGGGGTGTACATGGGCGGTGGTACGACACGTACAGGGGTGGGGGGGTGTACATGGACGGTGGTACGACACGTACAGGGGTGGGGGGGTGTACATTGACGGTGGTACGACACGTACTGGGGTGGGGGTACGACTGGAACGTACTGGGGTGTACATTGACGGTGGTACGACACGTACTGGGGTGGGGGTACGACTGGAACGTACTGGGGTGTACATGGGCGGTGGTACGACACGTACAGGGGTGGGGGGGTGTACATGGACGGTGGTACGACACGTACTGGGGTGGGGGTACGACTGGAACGTACTGGGGTGTACATGGGCGGTGGTACGACACGTACAGGGGTGGGGGGGTGTACATAGACGGTGGTACGACACGTACAGGGGTGGGGGGTGTACATTGACGGTGGTACGACACGTACTGGGGTGGGGGGTGTACATAGACGGTGGTACGACACGTACAGGGGTGGGGGGTGTACATAGACGGTGGTACGACACGTACAGGGGTGGGGGGGTGTACATTGACGGTGGTACGACACGTACTGGGGTGGGGGTACGACTGGAACGTACTGGGGTGTTCATAGACGGTGGTACGACACGTACTGGGGTGGGGGTACGACTGGAACGTACTGGGGTGTACATGGGCGGTGGTACGACACGTACAGGGGTGGGGGGGTGTACATGGACGGTGGTACGACACGTACAGGGGTGGGGGGGTGTACATTGACGGTGGTACGACACGTACTGGGGTGGGGGTACGACTGGAACGTACTGGGGTGTACATTGACGGTGGTACGACACGTACTGGGGTGGGGGTACGACTGGAACGTACTGGGGTGTTCATAGACGGTGGTACGACACGTACAGGGGGGGGGGGGTGTACATAGACGGTGGTACGACACGTACAGGGGTGGGGGGTGTACATTGACGGTGGTACGACACGTACTGGGGTGGGGGTACGACTGGAACGTACTGGGGTGTACATAGACGGTGGTACGACACGTACAGGGGTGGGGGGTGTACATTGACGGTGGTACGACACGTACAGGGGTGGGGGGTGTACATTGACGGTGGTACGACACGTACTGGGGTGGGGGGGTGTACATAGACGGTGGTACGACACGTACAGGGGTGGGGGGTGTACATAGACGGTGGTACGACACGTACAGGGGTGGGGGGGTGTACATTGACGGTGGTACGACACGTACTGGGGTGGGGGTACGACTGGAACGTACTGGGGTGTTCATAGACGGTGGTACGACACGTACTGGGGTGGGGGTACGACTGGAACGTACTGGGGTGTACATGGGCGGTGGTACGACACGTACAGGGGTGGGGGGGTGTACATGGACGGTGGTACGACACGTACAGGGGTGGGGGGGTGTACATTGACGGTGGTACGACACGTACTGGGGTGGGGGTACGACTGGAACGTACTGGGGTGTACATTGACGGTGGTACGACACGTACTGGGGTGGGGGTACGACTGGAACGTACTGGGGTGTACATGGGCGGTGGTACGACACGTACAGGGGTGGGGGGGTGTACATGGACGGTGGTACGACACGTACTGGGGTGGGGGTACGACTGGAACGTACTGGGGTGTACATGGGCGGTGGTACGACACGTACAGGGGTGGGGGGGTGTACATGGACGGTGGTACGACACGTACTGGGGTGGGGGTACGACTGGAACGTACTGGGGTGTTCATAGACGGTGGTACGACACGTACAGGGGTGGGGGGGTGTACATAGACGGTGGTACGACACGTACAGGGGTGGGGGGGTGTACATAGACGGTGGTACGACACGTACTGGGGTGGGGGTACGACTGGAACGTACTGGGGTGTACATAGACGGGTGGGGGTATACATATACGGGGGGTACGTGTCGGACGTACGGGGGCTGGGGGGAGTGTTGGGCGCGTATGCGGGCACATGTCTCCATGGTTGCTATTGGTGTTCGGTGCGGACGGTGTTTTTTCCATACGGTTGTAGGCTCGGACGCACGGGATGGATCGTGATTCCTCGGTCGGACTTGGATTTTTACGTTTGTAAGGTAAATCGTCCGAGGACGTGTCGGACACATTTTCCGACCCGAGGACGTGTGGGGAATGATTCCCGGTGCGGGTCGTATGGACTTTTTACCATGCGAATCGTGATTGCCAGTTCGTACGGCACTTGGACGATTCGTACGGTAAAAAGACCCGATACGAGTCGCACGGGGGAATTTTTTACCGGATCGTGATCGGCACCTTAGTGTAGTATTTTTCTTTGCTCTTGTATTTCCGTCGACAGTATTTTCCACACCGATGACTTTGGAAACGTAGAACTTGCTCCTTTAACTTTTTTTCTTCTGTGCTTTTAGGTATAGCACATGTTGCATATTCTTCAATGTAAGATAACACTGCTTCATCAGTATCTGTTCCAAACTTTGGGGCATCCTTGATCCACAGCAGCATATGAATATGAGGAGCACCTCTTGCCTGGTACTCTTTTCTCCAAAAGAAATCCACTACTTCTCCAAGGGGTGGATTTTTTTTATTGCAGATGAAGGACATCATAGCCTCAAATCTATGATTGAAATATCTGCAAACATTAACCGGATCCAATGAGCACAGTTCTCCTGCTGTCTTGTATTCGATGTTTTCAATGTTTGAATTGGCCTCTCGTAGAAAATCCAGTAAATCATCCCAAGCGTACTCGGCGCAGCTTAGGGTAAGGAACCATGTTGGTGTTCCTAAATTGCGTAACATGCATTTTAGTTCACCATGGCGTCGGTACCAATATTCATTTGTCCCACGCTGACAAGCCATCAGATTGATCAGTTGTGTTTCCAAATGATCATCTCGGTGCTGCACTTTCTCCATAAAATCCTTAGCAGACATATTTTGTAAATGTACTCCACTTTTTAAAATGTGATTTACTGCATAAGACAGTGCAGACAAGTCGCTTTCAAATAAAAGATGGAACAAATAAGGGATACTTTGTCGAAATCTGGGATCTTCAGCATATAGTCTTGTAGTCCGATACTCTGAAGCTGGAATCTGTTCTGGACGTTCATCGTATCGTCCTCCTTTTCCTTTAGGAAACAGCTGGGGAAAACATCGAGCTTCCAAGCTCTCCTCCCATACACTCACGGGATTTCCTTTTGCTTTCTTCATCTGAAAGAGATCAATATTGTCTCCCATAACTTCTTTCGAATGGAGAGGATGTAGCTAAAATGTTCATAAATTTCTTCTTCCTTTGACTTGTCCACTTTTTCAATTTGTCCACTTGGTGTTTCTGTATCTCCTTGTAAATCTTCTTCTTCTTCTTCTTCTACTATATAAAATGATTCATACCATTTGTTATTTTTTTTCAAATACAAATTTGCTCTTTGTACTTTCCGCACATCTACCAGCTCCTGCCAAATCTTCTTATTCTTTGTAGGTACACCATTAACCAGAATAATTAATGGTTCAGTTTCCAAAGTATCCGCATCAATAGTTTCCATATTTTTTTTCAAATCCAAGGGCAAATACACCACTCTACCTTTTAAACCTCTCAGTAAATCTGAAGGAGGTAATTTACCAGTTTTGGGCTCCATACGTACTATGGTCTGGAACGGATGAACACATTGAATGAGTATAGACTCATATGTATTTAATTCAGAAAGTTCAGCAGGAATAGCATCCAATTCTAAATTATTATGTACAGCTCTGGTCGGCATTCTATTTTCCTCTAACTTGTTGTAGCAGTATTTACAAATACGCTGATCTTCACCCAATTCAAAACAATGTTCAAGAAATATATATGTTGCAAAATCCATCCACTTATAATTATCTTCATTTTCACTCTTTCTGTAGAGATCAACATTCCTAGTTTGTTTTCTATAATGAGTTCTGCGGCAACAAATACAAGTAACATTTGGTCTTTCATTAGAGACTATTGCAAATTTTGTTATGTGATCATTAAATGTCTTACTTACACAAGGTTCTACATTCTCTTCCACTTCTGCCTCATTTACTGTGTCCTTCTCTGCACTGTTTTGTTCAGGACCAAAGTAACAAAACTGAATTTCATCAACAACCTTCTCTACATCTGATACCGTTCCTCGGAACAGAGCCCTATTCAATTCATTTAACTTTATTGCTGGACTTTTGGCAAAATACAACCGTCTCACAAACTTTCTCATTTCAGTATGATGAACAGCCAGCATCCTAAAATGATGGAAAACACTATTGCACACTTTTCTAGATAGACAAGCAAGAGAATGACCCTGCAAACCAGTATTCTCTCTCACTCTGCATGGATCCAGACTTTGAAGCACCTTAATCTTTTGTTTTACACTTTTTTTACTATATTCTCTTAGAAACTCTCGAAATCTGTCAATAGATTCCTGACGCACAGTGCAAATACTACTACAATTCCAAGTGTACACTGGGGCTTTAGGACGTCTCCCCATTGCCTCATCTGCCATCACTTGTACCTCATCTCTTGGAACCATTATCTCCTTCTCCATTATGCAACCATTTTTTACTTCGTATGAACGACCTCTGGTGTCAACTGCATGCAGCAAACTATTACTTTGAAAATAGCTCTCTTCATTAAAAAAAGGTTCACTACTTGAGCTATGCATCCACTTTCCTAAAAACACTTTACAAAAATTTGTTCTGTTCACTACTCTTTTGCTTTTGCTTTGTGATTTCAGTACATTAACCATTTTATCTAATGTACGCATCCTATTCAAAATTAATATGAATAGTTTCCTTTTTAATTCTAATGCTTTTGCTGCAATGGCTTCAATTTCTTTTTTTCTCTTGTAATATTTAGCCTTTTGCTTATATTTCTTTATATCCTTTATCAAATTGGACATAACTCTTCTCTGAAACATTTTTCTACGTATCTCTTTAAATGCTGTTTTTCTGTTTATGTTAAACTTTTCAATTGCAGAAGGTATATTTGCATTAACTAAATCCTCAATTTTTTGCTGTTCTGTAGGTTTTTTTACATTTTTCCGACAACAGACATTTTGTACATTTTTCTTTGTTTTGAATAATTTGTTTATAAATTGTTTTTTTTGCTTACCAGAAGATTTTTTCTTTTTCCCTACATCAGCATCTTCTACTAACTTTGGTCCTCCAGTTGTCTTCAAATATAGTTTTTTTTTTAGCGTTTTTTGAACTCGAGATTTTGTAGGCATCTTAAATTTTGTTCACTGTTCTTCAGCAATACCTGCAAAAAAACTAAAAAAAAAATCCTTTATTGTATTTAAATATATTACTACATTTCTTTTCACAATAGTCACAAAACGAAATTTCTTTGCCAATTTGAATGCACACAAACTCCTCTTTTTTTTTGGGCAAGTGAAAATCTGTATAACAAACTGTCACATTATGAAACCAAGCTGGTTTTTTTTCAGACCACCACCGTGTGTATTCTCTGTGACTGCCTACACTCCAGCAGGGGCAACCAGCCTTAGTGATGCTGAATGTATTTGCATTACAGACTTAAACCTGAAAACCCCACTCGCTTCTAATTACTGTGCATGACTATACATGGCAAGCACATGGGTGTGTGCTAAACCTCTGCTTCTTCCCCCAAAAATTCGCTCCTCTTTTCCATCTACTGCAACTGTGAAATCACCAGAGCAAGACGCAATACATTTCTGCCTATAATTCTTCTATGCACACAGAGTCATGTTTTCACATTAGTGCCAAAACGAAATTTCTTTGCCAATTTGAAAGCACACTTACTGCTCTTTTTTTTTCGGGCCAAGTGAAAATCTCTTTTTACACTTTGAAATCACTTTTACAGACTGACACATTCTGAAACCTTTTTTTTTAAATTTATTTAAATGCACATGTCCAAGCTGTTTTTTTTTCAGACCACCACCGTGTGTATTCTCTGTGACTGCCTACACTCCAGCAGGGGCAACCAGCCTTAGTGATGCTGAATGTATTTGCATTACAGACTTAAACCTGAAAACCCCACTCGCTTCTAATTACTGTGCATGACTATACATGGCAAGCACATGGGTGTGTGCTAAACCTCTGCTTCTTCCCCCAAAAATTCGCTCCTCTTTTCCATCTACTGCAACTGTGAAATCACCAGAGCAAGACGCAATACATTTCTGCCTATAATTCTTCTATGCACACAGAGTCATGTTTTCACATTAGTGCCAAAACGAAATTTCTTTGCCAATTTGAAAGCACACTTACTGCTCTTTTTTTTTCGGGCCAAGTGAAAATCTCTTTTTACACTTTGAAATCACTTTTACAGACTGACACATTCTGAAACCTTTTTTTTAAATATATTTAAATGCACATGTCCAAGCTGTTTTTTTTTCAGACCACCACCGTGTGTATTCTCTGTGACTGCCTACACTCCAGCAGGGGCAACCAGCCTTAGTGATGCTGAATGTATTTGCATTACAGACTTAAACCTGAAAACCCCACTCGCTTCTAATTACTGTGCATGACTATACATGGCAAGCACATGGGTGTGTGCTAAACCTCTGCTTCTTCCCCCAAAAATTCGCTCCTCTTTTCCATCTACTGCAACTGTGAAATCACCAGAGCAAGACGCAATACATTTCTGCCTATAATTCTTCTATGCACACAGAGTCATGTTTTCACATTAGTGCCAAAACGAAATTTCTTTGCCAATTTGAAAGCACACTTACTGCTCTTTTTTTTTCGGGCCAAGTGAAAATCTCTTTTTACACTTTGAAATCACTTTTACAGACTGACACATTCTGAAACCTTTTTTTTTAAATTTATTTAAATGCACATGTCCAAGCTGTTTTTTTTTCAGACCACCACCGTGTGTATTCTCTGTGACTGCCTACACTCCAGCAGGGGCAACCAGCCTTAGTGATGCTGAATGTATTTGCATTACAGACTTAAACCTGAAAACCCCACTCGCTTCTAATTACTGTGCATGACTATACATGGCAAGCACATGGGTGTGTGCTAAACCTCTGCTTCTTCCCCCAAAAATTCGCTCCTCTTTTCCATCTACTGCAACTGTGAAATCACCAGAGCAAGACGCAATACATTTCTGCCTATAATTCTTCTATGCACACAGAGTCATGTTTTCACATTAGTGCCAAAACGAAATTTCTTTGCCAATTTGAAAGCACACTTACTGCTCTTTTTTTTTCGGGCCAAGTGAAAATCTCTTTTTACACTTTGAAATCACTTTTACAGACTGACACATTCTGAAACCTTTTTTTTAAAATTTATTTAAATGCACATGTCCAAGTTGTTTTTTTTTCAGACCACCACCGTGTGTATTCTCTGTGACTGCCTACACTCCAGCAGGGGCAACCAGCCTTAGTGATGCTGAATGTATTTGCATTACAGACTTAAACCTGAAAACCCCACTCGCTTCTAATTACTGTGCATGACTATACATGGCAAGCACATGGGTGTGTGCTAAACCTCTGCTTCTTCCCCCAAAAATTCGCTCCTCTTTTCCATCTACTGCAACTGTGAAATCACCAGAGCAAGACGCAATACATTTCTGCCTATAATTCCTCTATGCACACAGAGTCATGTTTTCACATTAGTGCCAAAACGAAATTTCTTTGCCAATTTGAAAGCACACTTACTGCTCTTTTTTTTTCGGGCCAAGTGAAAATCTCTTTTTACACTTTGAAATCACTTTTACAGACTGACACATTCTGAAACCTTTTTTTTAAAATTTATTTAAATGCACATGTCCAAGCTGTTTTTTTTTCAGACCACCACCGTGTGTATTCTCTGTGACTGCCTACACTCCAGCAGGGGCAACCAGCCTTAGTGATGCTGAATGTATTTGCATTACAGACTTAAACCTGAAAACCCCACTCGCTTCTAATTACTGTGCATGACTATACATGGCAAGCACATGGGTGTGTGCTAAACCTCTGCTTCTTCCCCCAAAAATTCGCTCCTCTTTTCCATCTACTGCAACTGTGAAATCACCAGAGCAAGACGCAATACATTTCTGCCTATAATTCTTCTATGCACACAGAGTCATGTTTTCACATTAGTGCCAAAACGAAATTTCTTTGCCAATTTGAAAGCACACTTACTGCTCTTTTTTTTTCGGGCCAAGTGAAAATCTCTTTTTACACTTTGAAATCACTTTTACAGACTGACACATTCTGAAACCTTTTTTTTTAAATTTATTTAAATGCACATGTCCAAGCTGTTTTTTTTTCAGACCACCACCGTGTGTATTCTCTGTGACTGCCTACACTCCAGCAGGGGCAACCAGCCTTAGTGATGCTGAATGTATTTGCATTACAGACTTAAACCTGAAAACCCCACTCGCTTCTAATTACTGTGCATGACTATACATGGCAAGCACATGGGTGTGTGCTAAACCTCTGCTTCTTCCCCCAAAAATTCGCTCCTCTTTTCCATCTACTGCAACTGTGAAATCACCAGAGCAAGACGCAATACATTTCTGCCTATAATTCCTCTATGCACACAGAGTCATGTTTTCACATTAGTGCCAAAACGAAATTTCTTTGCCAATTTGAAAGCACACTTACTGCTCTTTTTTTTTCGGGCCAAGTGAAAATCTCTTTTTACACTTTGAAATCACTTTTACAGACTGACACATTCTGAAACCTTTTTTTTAAAATTTATTTAAATGCACATGTCCAAGTTGTTTTTTTTTCAGACCACCACCGTGTGTATTCTCTGTGACTGCCTACACTCCAGCAGGGGCAACCAGCCTTAGTGATGCTGAATGTATTTGCATTACAGACTTAAACCTGAAAACCCCACTCGCTTCTAATTACTGTGCATGACTATACATGGCAAGCACATGGGTGTGTGCTAAACCTCTGCTTCTTCCCCCAAAAATTCGCTCCTCTTTTCCATCTACTGCAACTGTGAAATCACCAGAGCAAGACGCAATACATTTCTGCCTATAATTCTTCTATGCACACAGAGTCATGTTTTCACATTAGTGCCAAAACGAAATTTCTTTGCCAATTTGAAAGCACACTTACTGCTCTTTTTTTTTCGGGCCAAGTGAAAATCTCTTTTTACACTTTGAAATCACTTTTACAGACTGACACATTCTGAAACCTTTTTTTTTAAATTTATTTAAATGCACATGTCCAAGCTGTTTTTTTTTCAGACCACCACCGTGTGTATTCTCTGTGACTGCCTACACTCCAGCAGGGGCAACCAGCCTTAGTGATGCTGAATGTATTTGCATTACAGACTTAAACCTGAAAACCCCACTCGCTTCTAATTACTGTGCATGACTATACATGGCAAGCACATGGGTGTGTGCTAAACCTCTGCTTCTTCCCCCAAAAATTCGCTCCTCTTTTCCATCTACTGCAACTGTGAAATCACCAGAGCAAGACGCAATACATTTCTGCCTATAATTCTTCTATGCACACAGAGTCATGTTTTCACATTAGTGCCAAAACGAAATTTCTTTGCCAATTTGAAAGCACACTTACTGCTCTTTTTTTTTCGGGGGCAAGTGTATATCTCTTTTTTCAATTTGAAATCACTTTTACAGACTGACACATTATGTAACTACAACAAAAACAATTCCCATTTCTATTATTCATTTCTTAAGTTACCACATACATCCCCTCTCAAACTGTAAACTCACCTTTTAAATTAGTTAGTTGTGAAAGAAATGTGGCACTCAAACAGCAGATTATCAGAGCCAGGATCTCTGTTGTGTTCACCTCTCTCCTCTCAGCAGAACCAGATAATGGCAAACTTTCCCTCTATTTTTCCACACATATACATGTAAGTTTCAAATCTCAGTGCTTCCCCCTTTTTTTTCACATGTAATCACACATTTCTATTGGTTGAAAACCAACCCTTTTCCAACAGTACCCTTCCCCCAACTTGACTTCTGCCTAGTACCCTTCCCCCAACTTGACTTCTGCCTGCTACCATAGCAACAGCTCATGGAACACTGCTGTGTGCAGTTAGGTCAGAAGTTCGACACACAATGTTTCAATTCCACAGAGCAAGAGTGCTTGACTTTTCAAACCTAACAGCAAATCCAAAGTACTGTTCTTTGGTTACACATTTTTTTGTACCAATAAAAAACATGTTTCTATTAATTTTCACATACAGCCTAGTTTTTATTCTGGAATGGTATGAAACAGCCAATCAGTTCTTTTTGTTTTAAAAAAATATGTATGCCTCCATTTCCAAACTGTCTTTCTTTTCATATTGCCATTCTACTGAAAGACACCTCCTGAGTGCATCCAGTTCTCCTTTGAAGATGTTCACAGTGTGGATTGTAGGGCACAGCTATGTCTTCTGGAGTGAAAAGTTTGCAGAGAAAACAGATATGGTGAGAGACCTTGCTTTGCCAAATGTAGACATTAAATGGATTGGTCAGAGAGGGTTAAAGTGGCACCAATTGATGCCATTGGTGAAATCCTTCATTCAAATCCAACACCCTGACCTCATAATAGTGCACTGTGGTGGCAATGACCTAGGCACTTTGACTGGGGTAGGTCTGGAAATGCTTATGAAGGACACCTTTGCACAACTGTTTACACTTTTCCCTAAAACTGCCTTTGTGTTTTCCAACATATGCCAAAGGCAAAAATGGAACTGGTCCAATCATTTCTGTCCACAGATTGACAAAGCAAGAAAGCACGTCAACAAATCTGTTTCTGCTTTCCTCCGTGACTATGGTATGGGTGCCATTTACCACAACAACTTGCGTTACAACATGCAAGACATTTATAGAGGAGATGGTGTGCACTTCAATGATGAAGGGAACAGAGTCTTCCTCTTGAACCTTAGACTCTGCATCGGTACTTACTTGTAGGTACAACTAAAAAAATGACTCCATAAACACAACAGCTCTTTTTAGAGCTCCCTAATTTCTAAACTCTTAAATCTGATTTTCATTTATTTTTTTTTATTTTTTTTTACCGTACGCTTACCGTAAGCGTACCCCGTGATTTTTTTTAAAATCAATTAATGTTTTTTTTGTACTTTTCTGTCCTTCTTTGACCCCCTTACAAATGTTAGGGGGTCTGTAACTCTCCTCATTGCCCCCTTTTCTTCTTTTCACTCTTTTTTTTTTCAGAGTGAAACAGAAAATGGCGGCCGCCGCTTCCTGGTTTCGTCCGATTCGAATGTTTACTAAGATCTAAGAGCCAATCAGAATCGCGCTCGCGCACGCCACCGTACGCTTACCGTAAGCGTACCCCGTGTTTTTTAAAAAAATCAATTAATGTTTTTTTTGTACTTTTCTGTCCTTCTTTGACCCCCTTACAAATGTTAGGGGGTCTGTAACTCTCCTCATTGCCCCCTTTTCTTCTTTTCACTCTTTTTTTTTTCAGAGTGAAACAGAAAATGGCGGCCGCCGCTTCCTGGTTTCGGCTGATTCGAATGTTTACTAAGATCTAAGAGCCAATCAGAATCGCGCTCGCGCACGCCACCGTACGCTTACCGTAAGCGTACGGTAAGCGTACCGTAAGCTGGCTCAGATATATATATTGATTTAAAGGCTATTTTCTCAGAATCTACTGAACAGATTTACACCAAACCTACAAAAGGCACTTCCTTGACCTAGGGACTACCTCTCTGCCAAATTTTGAGTAATTCTGTTCAGCCGTTCGGGCTGTAGCTCGTTCTAAAGGTCCTATGGAAAAATGCATGGGAAAAACGCGTTTTGGGACCCCCCTTTTATCTCAGCCCCCGCTTGACGGATCCCCCCGAGACTTTCAGGGTAGGAGCGGAGCGTAGCGCCCCACCTATTTTGAGAAATTCGCGAGGATTCATCGACCGGCGCCAAAGTTATTCAAAATAGAATGTTGAGGTTTTCCTATGGAAACGTGGTCCTAACTATAACTACCTACTGGCGACCGCCAGTAGGTAATATATATATATATATACACAAGAGATACTCTCTTTGCTATTAAATAGCCACAGGTTATGTTAGATTGAATGAGGGCTAATTAATTGTTTATCTTGCAGTTTAGCGGATGAGGCTTGGCCCCGCATCGATTAACCCCAGTCGGTTGGTTTATATATTATTGATTTTTTTTTTTTTTGTTGAAACATTTTTATTGTTTTCCAAATCAACAATTACTGTTCATTACACAGCGTGGCCCCGTGTCCAAAAGGAGTATCGTCCCTCCTAACCCCAACTCGTTCCCACCCCTCCCCACCCCCATGACAGTGTGCCTCTGTCCCCTGCCTCTCCCCCGATGTGCCCCTCCTTCCAAGGAAATCATGTACGGACGCTCAATCCCTCTCTGTGCAAGCAGATCTTCCCTCTTGTCCAGGCCTCTGGTATGTGTCCTGGGACCTCCTTCCTTCCCATCACTTCTTATTCCCCAGTCCCCCTCGCCTCTTGCCTATCCGACGTGCTCCCTCCGTCCCCTACCTCAGATATCAACCCCTGGAGTTCCACCACCAACGCTTCCCATGCCCTGGCCGTCGCTAGCGCCTTCTCATCGTCTCTTCTAAGAGTCAACTGCACTCGGAGCGTACCCTCTGCCCCCGCCCATCTCACTAACGCTGCCCTCCACCGCAAAAAGCTAGGCCCCCCCCCTTGATTTCCAGTGCATGGTCAATTCTCTCTTGGCCAGTATCAACCCCAGATCATCGAACTTGCTAGTGACCTTCGTGCGACGGGTGTGGGGAAACCATAGCAACAAGCAGGCCCCCATCTCTGGAGTAATAGAGCGGTCTGTCACCTGATTCAAGCAGTCCACTACCTCAGCCCAATAGTCGCCCAACTGCGAACAGGCCCAAAACATGTGGCGAAAATCTGCCCCCTCTCCTCCACATCGTGGACATGGAGAGTGTGCCCCTCCGAAATATTGCAAGACCTTGGCCGGCGTCAGATACGCCCTGTGTAACGTGAAAAACTGAACTAGCTGAAACCGTGCGTTCCTTGTTCCCTTCCAGGCCCTCCGCACTAGCGTGGACCATGTGGTCTCAGGGATCGCTTTCCCGAGGTCCGCTTCCCACTTTCCCCTCAGAGCATCCAGAGGGTGCAAGCCCTCCGTCGACAATCGTCGATACAGGCAAGTAATGGCCTTGGTCGTCCCCGCTGCCATCATGACATATTGGCAACCCGCTGCAGTCGGCGGTTCCGACAGCCCCATATTCCAGTGTTTCTGGAGGCTCGCCACCAAGGCCGCATGAAGCAAAAAGTCCCCCCGCAGGAGCCCGTAGGCATCCTGCAAGTCCTGGAAGGACAGTAACACACCGTCCCGGAATAGGTCCCCTACCATCTGTACTCCCAGCTCCTCCCAAATCGCTAGCCCGGACCAATCACCCCCATGCGGGAGCGCTGTACACTTCCCCAGGGGATTTCCGGGGCGTACGGGCGGACTATGGCTGCCCGCCTCTGACACCTATTCCAACACTGCCGTAGTGTACGCTCCTCCAGGGTTAGCTGAGTTAAGTCCAGTCGCTGCTGGAGAACCATAAAAGCCAGCACATGCCGCGGGATCAGCCTGTCCTGCGGGCCCTCCGGGCCTCTATACTCCCGGGCCACCGCCTGCGTAAGCCACTGAAGTTGGGCCGCCAAATAGTACCATTCAAAATCGGGGGCTGCCAGGCCCCCCTCCGCTCGTGGCCGCCGCAACGTGGCGAGCGCCACCCGTCTCCTTCCCGAACCCCAAATGAAGCCCGTCGAAAGCTCCCGCAGTCGCGCAAAATACGACGCCGGGATCCATATAGGAAGTGTGCGGAAAAAATAGAGAAGGCGTGGCAGCACCACCATTTTCAGCAACGCCACCCTCCCGGCACACGAGAGCGGGAGTGTACTCCAAAACCCCATACTACTCCGCAGACCGCGAAGTGCTCTGCCAACATTCCCTTCCAACAAATCTGCCTGTGTATGATAAATGTTAACCCCCAGGTAGCGCAAACAGCTGCCTTCCCACCGGATTCGTCCCCCCGTCTGCGGTGTCCCGCCGCCCTGTGACAACGGAAACAAACACGTCTTACCCCAATTGACCTTCAGTCCGGACATGCGGCCGAACTCCTTCAACAGGGAGACCGCTCCACTTAACGCATCAGTCGCATCCCTCAAAAACAGCAGCAGGTCATCTGCATACAGGGAGATATAATGGGCGTCCCCCCTCAGGGAGACTCCGGAATAGGCGCATCCCCGTCGGGCGTGAGCCGCCAGAGGTTCAACAGCCAGCGCGAACAACAAGGGGGAGAGAGAACAGCCCTGCCTCGTCCCCCTCCGCACGTGGTATGAGGCCGAAATAGTAGCCCCCGTCTTCACCCGGGCCGTGGCACCACTATATAGCAAGGTGGTCCAACGTACAAAGTCCTCCCCCAAACCGAACTCCCGCAGCACTCGATACAAATATGGCCACTCCACACTATCAAAGGCCTTTTCTAAGTCGACCGACAGTGTGCAGGCCTCCGGGTATTCATCTCGGTCCAGTTCCATCACCCGCAGCAGCCGCCGAATAGAGGTGGCCATGCTGCGCCGTGGAATGAAGCCTGCCTGATCCGGGTGGATTAAGGCGGTCATATGGGTCAAGAGGCGCGACGCCAACACTCTGCTCAGAATTTTGTAGTCCACTGTCAGCATAGAGAGCGGGCGGTACGCTGTGCGCGCACCCGCCTCCCCACCGGGTTTCAGCAAAGGTATCACGATCGCCTCCCGAGCGGAGGCGGGCAACTGCCCCAACCCCCATGCCTCGCTATATAGGGCCTGCAGCTGCTGTGCCAGCAGATCCGGGTAGGCCGCATAAAACTCGACGGGCAAACCATCCGCCCCCGGGGTCTTTCGACGGGCCATATGCCCAATTGCCCCTCGGATCTCGCTCAGCGATATCATGCCCCCAAGGTCTTTCCCAATGTCTGGATCCAATCGAGGCAGGCGGGCTTCCAACAAAAAATCAACCAGGCCTTCAGGTTCCCGCTCCATAGTACTATCATATAACCCAGCATAATAGCTGGCGAACCGCATATTAATCCCCACCTGGGAATAGACCGGCACCCCCCTTCCTCTACCAGGGAGAGTATTGGATCACCGCGCGCCGCCGGGTTCGCCAACCACACCAGGAGGGATCCAACCTCATCCCTTTCCGCCTGCGCTCGCACGAGATAAGTTTTATGATCATAACAACGAAGCTGCTCCATTCGGACCGCCACGCTCTCCCGCGCCTCTACAACCGTAGTCACCTCGCCGTCCCCTTCCTGATGCGCCCGCTCCGCCACCCGCAACCGTGCCTCCGCTCCGTCCACCTCTTTTAACAAGGCCTTCCGCACCCCGGCCGTGGATGAGATGCAAACCCCCCGGACGACCGCCTTAAACGCGTCCCATTCCGTCGCTCGGCTCACCGCCGTCCCTGAATTATGCCCAAAGTACTGTACTATACAGTCACTAACCTCAGCCCGGAATACCGGGTCCTCTAGCAGCAAGGGGTTAAGGCGCCAAGTAGGAATCGCCTGCCTCTGCCTGGACCATTGCAGCATCCCCACGCAGGGGTTATGGTCCGATATGGTCCTGGCTAAATATTCACTATGCCGCATCAGAGGCTGAACATCCGGTGAACATAATATGCCATCCAATCGGACGTGCAACTCGTGAGGGGCCGAGTAGAATGAATAATCCCTGTCTTGTGGGTGGTGGGTACGCCACGTGTCCACCAAGCCCCAAGTAGCCTGCCAGGCCTGCCTACTTTTGGCCACCCGACAAACCACCGACTGTGCAAGGGGCGGATGGGACCTGTCCATCTCAACATCCATCACTGAATTGAAATCTCCACCCAATACCACCGCCCCCGTTAAATACTCCGCCAGCTGACCCGACAGTCTGGAAAAGAACGCGGCCTGGTCCACATTAGGGGCATACACACTACACAAAGTTATATCCCTCCCATCCAGCCGCCCCTGCACTGCCACAAACCTGCCCTCCGGGTCCACTATCGTCCTCAAAGGCTGGAAAGGGACCCCCGCCCTCACCCAGATCAGGGCACCCCGGGCAAACTTCGAGAAAGTTGTGTAATACAATTGACCCCTCCAGCGTCTATGCAGCGCCTTGCCCTCCTCTCTATCTAAGTAGGTTTCTTGGAGGAATGCCACCTGGACCCCTCTCCGCACTAAGTACGCGTGGACTTTATGTCTCTTCACCATAGAGGTGAGCCCCCTCACATTCCAAGTCATAAATCGCAATTCAGGTGGGGTCCCCATCCCATCGTTGAACCAACCACCCATTTCGGGCCCTCCGAGGCACACTGTCAAACCCCATAAACCCCGCAACCACCCAACTCCCCGAACTCCCTCCCCTCCCCAGAACAGGTGCTAAACCGCAGTAACCCATCCAAATACTACCCCCAACAGCAACCAAACTCTCTGGTAGCCACCAGAGTCTCACTATGTCCGTGAGGTTGAGGTGGCGGCTCACTGCCAGACGGGCTTGACGATAGTCCTCATCAAAGCATCCCTGCCCAGTCTCAACCAGTTCACCCCCAGTGCTCCGCTCCTTTCAGGCCCCCCCTCTCTCCCCTCCAGGCCCCTCATGACCAGCCACAGAGCCCCATCCCATATCATATCAGTTCCCCCCCTAACCCCGCATGGCCCAGCCCGGCCTCACTTTCAAAACACCCCAGCTCCACACTGTCTGTGCCCTCCAGACCAGGGCCCGAAAGCGCCCCAAACCTTCAAGCGTCCAGCAACTCATCAGCAGTCCCAGGAGTAACATCAGGTATCATCTCCGCCTCCTCTTCAGCGCCATCAGAGTGGGAGTCCTCAGTGCCCTTCCGGGAGCCCGAATCCTCGCTGGGCTGGGAGGCCACCGCCCCGGAGATCACGGAGACCGCTCGCAGAGCAGCCCGCCGCTCCAACACCGTCTGGGAGGCACCGGGTGAGCGGACCCTCGTCTGCCGTGCTTTATTACGTCTGCTGCGACGGGGCTTTGCCAGCGCTCCCGGCAGTCTCTCTCTATCCGTGTGCGCCGCTGCGCGGGTCCTGGCCAATTCCAGCCAACTCCAGGCCGCTGCGGGGTCAGTGAAGAAGGATGTCGCACCGTCCAGTACCACTCTGAGGCGGGCTGGGAACAACAAGGAGTACTGCAGCCCCTCCTCCCGTAGCGCCTTCTTCACCGCCTGAAAGGAGGAGCGTCTGCTTTGGACCTCCATGGGATAGTCCGGGTAAATGGAAACCGGGACATTCTGCACCTGGAAGGGGCCCATCGTCCGAGCCCTCTGTAGGATAATGTCTCGATCCCTGTAGTGCAGCAGTCGGGCCACCACTGGCCGGGGCGGACGGCCCGGATCCGGGGGACGAGCAGGCACCCTATGTGCCCTCTCCAAGGTGTAGAACCGCGTAAGCCCCTCCGGCGCCACCACCTCCTGCAGCCAGGTCTCCAGAAAGGTCAGCATGTCACCCCCTTCAATCTTTTCCGGCAGCCCACCACTCGAATGTTATTGCGGCGGTTACGCCCTTCCGTGTCCTCGGCCCTCTTTTCCAGTACCACGACCCTCCGCAGGAGATCCGCCGTCTGGCCCTCCGTCACCTTCTGGGCTGGAGCCATCGAGTCCAATCTGTCCTCCGTTTGCTTGACCCTATCCGCCAGCTTCCTGTGGTCCGCCCGAAGCAGCCCCAGATCCGTGGACACTTGGGCAATGTCAGCCTGCAACGCCGACTTCGTGTCCGCTATAGCCTGCAGGATTTGTTCCAGCTGCCGTTGTTGGAGGCCCACCGCGGCGTCCGCACTCGTTCCACCCTCCCGGCCAGCGACAGTGTCCCCCGCCGGATCCGCTGGGTTCCATCCCAGTTTGGGACGCGGTTTGCCCATGTTTCGGAGCCTGACTCTCGTAATCCGGCGTAAGGCCTAGTCCCCGGGGCAGCGGCAAGCACCCGGGCCGAGCGTGCCCCACGACCTCTGCAGGGACCCTCTTCGCACTGCCTCTGGTCAATTCCCCAGCCGGGGTGTCCCCACCATCCTCCCTGGGGCACCACGATGTGCTAGGCCCTCACCGCACACCAGTGGCCGCAGTCTCCGCCGGGTCGGGGGATCTGTCCTAAAATCAGCTCCTCAGGCCTGCCGCCCCAGGTCAGACAGCTCCGCACCACAGTGTCTCCCGCAGGACCAGTCGTCTCCCTCGTGGCCCCGCCCGCCTACCAGATCCGCCGAGTCCGCTGTCTCCTCTCCGGCGCCAAGGTCCTCGCCCCCACCGCAAGCCCAGCTCCTTCCTCCTGTGCGCCGCTCCACCACCGTGCAGCCTCCGCTGCCAGTGCCAGCCAGGGATCCGCCGCGCTGAACCTCTCGCTGCGGGTATTCTCCGCCTCCTTCCGCTGCCCACCAGCGTTCGACCGGCACTTCCGGATTTGCCAGCCAGGTTCCCCGCACTTCCGGGCGGCCTCCAGTGTACTGTGGGCCGATGCTGCCCGTCCCCTCGCAGGCCGCCCAAGATGGCCGGCCGCCACCCGCTTCCGCCGCGTTTGTAGTCGCGGCTCCAGCTCTCGGCGCCGCGATCCTTGCTCTCGGTCCGCTCCAGGGGCACAGACCAGGTGGGGGAAGCCCTCCAGGAGCTCCGGAGCGCCGGGGCACCACGCGTCACAGGATTTTGGCCGGGCTGGATGCGGAGCTCTTTGCTCACGCGTCCATGCCCGTCGGCTGCCAAGCCACGCCCCCAGGTTTATATATTATTGATACCATCGAAGATTCCATTAAAGGTACAAATATTAGAAAAAGATTATTATTATTTTTCAATCATAAAGATGTTGGAGGATTAAAAGTACATTTGGTCCATAAAACATTTAGTGGCAGTGATTTTAGAATATATATATATATATATATATATATATATATATATATATATATATATATATATATATATATATATCTTTCTAGGGAGGAGACTGTGTCCCCCCACACAGAGGAATACAAGTGAGGTACCATCTGTGATGAGAAGTTTTTATCGTGAAAGGAGAGATATATAATCCTTCGGTCTACCCTAGAGCAGGTGGGTAGTTTTCTTGGGAATAGAAAACAATATTTATATGATAAATGTGTGGATATGAGTGAGTCAGTTGGTTATGAACTAATATGGGGAGCATCAATTTTGAGACCGAGAGTACAATATTGTAAGTATTTATTTTATGCTTTTTTAATTATTAAGAAATTGTTATCTTCTTGCAAATAAATGACATTATGGTATGCAATGGGAAAGTAACATGAAGTGTATGTAATGTTTTGAATTGCAGTTTGTGCAAAAATATCTTATATGTATTTTTTATATTGTTTTTAGATACAGTTGCTTGGGAGATTTGCTATAAGTGTTTGCTAGGCTGAAGAAGGCGGGGAATTAAAAGATACCACCGAAACTCGTCGCTCTTTCTATAGTTTTGTAGGAAGGATTCATACAACATTTTGCTGAAACAAAGGAGTTTCTGGCTTACGAAGTCATCTATAACAACATTTGACTTGAGCAGAAGAAGAAAATAAAATGCTCATTGTATATCCATCTATGAACATTACCATCTAGGTTCATGTATTTTGAGTTCCTTTGATATACAATACATTGTTGTCTGTTCACTTCCTTAACCCCTTCAGTGCCCGCCCCTTTCCCCGCCCTGTGCCGGCCGTTACATTAGCGGGCGGGGTTTATGACGAGCTGGACTCGTCATGGGCACAGCGCAACCGCGGCCCATGACGAGTCCAGCTCGTCATGGGCACCGAAGAGGTTAAAGATCATTAGGTTCTCCCATTTGTTATATGGATGGTATGTTTTTAAAAGATTTTATGATATAAAAAAAACACATTATATATTTTATATATATTGTATTTTCGGACTCTATTGGGTGCCGATATTTAGTTCTATTGAGTGTATGTGAGTGATTTGGTGTATGCTTCACAAGGAACCCAAGGGGATCTTTTCATTTGACATAGTGTCTGTTTCCATGAGGTACAGGGTCAAGACTGATTTGCATATAGCTGGGTCTGAACTGAGGTGGCGAAGTGAGCTAAAGAATGATGATGGATTCATCCCAGATCTGAGACTGGGGGTGAGTGTCTGAAAAGTTTCAGCGCTCCGTCCATCATCTTGTGTTTGCTTTGTTCACCTTAATTTGGCAGGGTATGCCCAGACGTAGGTCCCTTGCTCACTTTGCCACTGGATTCAAGCTAGCCTGGCTGATGAAGGGTGTTACCCAGAAACCGGTCCCAGGATGCTTGTTTACGGTTCAGTGAAGACCTGGCTTGGCAGTTCGGGCTGGACTATTCCCATGAGGCACAGGGTCAAGACCGATTTGCATAAAGCTGGGTCTGAACTGAGGTGGCGAAGTGAGCTAAAGAATGATGATGGATTCAACCCAGATCTGTGACTGGGGGTGAGTGTCTGCAAAGTTTCTGCACTCCGTCCATCATCTTCTTGTGTTTGCTTTGTTCCCTGTAAGTTGGCTGGGTATACCCAGACGTGGGTCACTTGCTCACTTTGCCACTGGATTCAAGCTAGCCTGGCTGATGAAGGGTGTTACCCAGAAACCAGTCCCAGGATACTTGTTTCCGATTTAGGGAAGACCTGGCTTGGCAGTTTGGGCTGGACTGTTCCCATGAGGCACTGGGTCAAGACTGATTTGCATATAGCTGGGTCTGAACTGAGGTGGCGAAGTGAGCTAAAGAATGATGATGGATTCAACTCAGATCTTTGACTGGGGGTGAGTGTCTGAAAAGTGTTGGCGCTCCATCCATCATCTCCTAGTGTTTGCTTTGTTCACCATACGTTGGCAGGGTATGCCCAGACGTGGGTCCCTTGCTCACTTTGCCACTGGATTCAAGCTAGCCTGGCTGATGAAACCGGTCCCATTATGCTTGTTTCCGGTTCAGGGAAGACCTGGTTTGGCAGTTCGGGCTGGACTGTTCCAATGAGGCACAGGGTCAAGACTGATTTGCATATAGCTGGGTCTGAACTGAAGTGGCAAAGTGAGCTAAAGAATGATGATGGATTCAACCCAGATCTGTGACTGGGGGTGAGTGTCTGAAAAGTTTCAGCGCTCCATCTTTCATCTCCTTGTGTTTGCTTTGTTGCGGTGGAACACCCACCACAACACCCGTTGCCCTCCCCTTTCATGCTAAACACAGTGTGAAAGGGTGCCTTATTTACAAGGCAGTGTTAAGCCACGTTAAGTGGCTTAACGCCACCTTGTAAATAAGGCGAGGCCCCTATCGCCATCACAACGTCACTGAAAGTGGTGGCAGTAGGGGTTTGTAAATATGCCCTTTAGTGTCTTGCCAGTCTATTCCTCACATTGCAGGAAGGACATGGCAAGGGTGACTTGATGATTGTAGTGTGGAAGAGTGCATAATATTAAAATAGGACATTTGCACATAGCACTTCCAATTGTAGATATCATTTTCGTATTTTAGGAGTCATAAATAAATCCTCCTTTAAAACTGGTAATATTGATGCAACAGTGACAATTAAACCATTCCACCACAGTGTTTCACCATTCCTTAATTCAATTCCCCCACTCTAGTCTATCGTCTTTAAATGTGTACACTTCTTTGGCTAGGCAGTGTACTCTGACTATTCTGAGTACGAGAAAAGGAAGGGCAGGAGACAGGAGTAGGACTGAAAGGTAAAGAGAACAGTGTAGTGAATTAAATGAAGCAAAATTAGATGGACGGTAGAGTTTGAGATGAGGAAGACAGATAGGTGAGTTAGGGAGAGATGTAAGGTAAAGATGGAAATGTGATTTTTTCCCTGAAAGATCGAATGGAGAAAGAGGAAGAGGTAGACAGGATAGGTAAGCATTAAAAATGAGGCAGACAGGCTACAGACAAGAAGAAGAAAATTTACTGAGTGTGGTGGTGCGCACTGAAAGGGGAGGGAGAGGTAGAAAGAGAGGTGAGTTAGACAGGTAGAGATGGGGGTTAGAGACAAATTATAGAAAGATGCCAGGTAGAGAGAGCAGTGGGATCGAAATAGAGGCAAATTGAGAAGAGGTATATTAAGGCAAGTCAAGTAAAGAATAATGAGGCAAAGAGCAGGTTAGAGAGAAACGGGTGAGGAGAAGAAAGTGATTATTTGCAGATAGAAACTAGAAAGACAGGTGAGGTAGAAAAAGTGGTGTGGCTAATAAAGAGGTAGAAAGAGAGACACATTGAGCTGGAGAGAGACTCGTGAGGTAGACTGAGAGATGGAGACAGAGAGGTGAGGTAGTGATACAACTAAAGAGAGAGAGAGGGAAAGATGTGAAGTGGAGAGGTTGGGTTGAAAAAGAGAAGGAGGTGCAGTGGGAAATATGATAAAGAGAAGGTGATGACAAAGAAAAAAGTAAAAGCCAGCAAACAAGCAGCAGCTAGAAAGGAGAAGGATAATGAGGTACAGGAGATCGAGGGACAAATGTAGAAAGAGATAGTGAGATGGTTAGAGGTTGAGAGGTAGTTAACAAATGGTGAGGTAAATTGCAAGGTTAAGTAGTGAGAGGGAGGCAGAAAGGGGGGCCAGGGATGAAGTCTCAAGAGAGGTGTTAGAAGCAGTCTTCTCAGTGGTAACTAGTCAACAGTGCTGTATATACTCTGCCATGCGTCTGGCTTTGTAAGATGTTTTGCCAATCTTGTTTGTGTTCTATTGTTGTGTTTGAGTACTGGTAAAAAAAAGGAAAAGTGTCTGTATTTGATGCACCACACGTTTCTTCAAACCCTCCTGTATCCCGTAGGGAACCTCTTCACCAACCTATTCTCACAACCATACAATGTTTGAGTCATAGCGGCATGGGCACATGCAATCATATCTTTTGGAAATGGCCTAAATTAGCAACATATTGGGCTGGACTGTTAGGAGAGCTGGGGCATACCTTGGAACGTTTATTGGCCATGCCCTCAGGCTGGCAGTGTAAAATAATCTGATAGTCAATTGCACAGGAAAACATTGGAAGTACTCCAAGGTGGCCTTGAAGGTGAACTTGGAACTAACAAAGGAGTGCAAAAAAACCAAATCCATGTTGCAACCAACTTCATGTTTTTACCAGTCACTGTTAATTAATCACCCCAAGTATTTGTCTTGGTAGGACAAGAAGGATAATTCTCAACTCAGAGATTAAAATCCACAAGAGTACAAAATCTCTACAAAGTTCAGTAATTAAATGGCTAGGCCTGCAGTTTTTAATGGAACGTTAGTATCTGTTTCTGAGGGTCCATGCAAGATCATAACCACAACTGTGTGGTAAGAAGACACCTGGCTTTGAGCCTCTATTATTCTAATCTAAAGCAGATAAATAACTTGTTCAACAAAAGAACAAAGGATGAAAGGGACAATGTCCCGAAGATATATGTGAGTCGTATTATGCTTACTTTATGGGGTTAACCTTTAAGGTCTATGTAAATACAACAAAAAGTTCAAATTTCATGGCTTTATGTTACTAATCGTGTCTTCCTTCCCTCATGATCACTTATGTCCTATGGTTCAGGCCATCGTCTTAATATGCTTCAATGGGGCCAATGCGTTGACAACTGGCCTGGCACGGTCTACTGTCACCCCATTAAAAGCCTGACTAATCAATATGGCACGTGTTTCAAACATATTTCTACACCATACCTCAACCACAATCTCTCTCTCTCTCTCTCTCTCTGCTTCAAAGACTCCTGTATCATTGGCAAGGGCATATACTCACAGGCAATTGATTGCCTCATCTCCATCTCCCCTGGCACCTTTACAAGTTACGAAAAAAACAATTGATGGATGGAATGCTGGACAATGTCAAACACTCACCCCCAGTTAGATATCTAGGCCTAAATCCATCGTTTTCTGCTCACCACTCCATTCCAGTGTGGACCAAGCCATATACAAATCCTTCTTGACCCTGCTTCCCATGGGAACAGTCCAGCCCGAACTGCCAGGCAAGGTTCTCCCTGGACCGGAAGCAAGTATCCTAGGACTGGTTCGGGGTATCACCCTTCATCAGCCAGCATAGCTCTAATCCAGTGGCATGGCAAGCACTGGACCCAAACTGAGGTGGCATGGTGTGCAAAGAAACGATAGATTGGGGTACAGCCCGAGTGATTACCAGAGGCTGAGATTAATTCAAGCATAGCATCCATCTCTGTTTTATGTACCTTTACAAGTTACAGCAGCTTTTCGATCCTCATATGCTCCAAGATTGTTGAACGACCTCTCCTCACACCCTGGACTTGCTAATGCCTTCTTACATTCAGAAACATATTCAAGACTTACCTCTGCCCTACAGTCCCAAAGAGGACCTATCAAGCTGTGACTGTAACCTAAGGCCTAATGTGGAATAAATAACTTACCTCCTATTTGAATGACTCAAGACTCTTGTATTAAGACCTTGCCCTCCAACTACAACAGTTATCCCACACAGAATAGGTGAAGGATACCTAATGCCGCTGGGTCAGAGGATCATAAGCGTCGGCTGAAGTTCCTCCATTAGAAGCCCCGCATTACCACTGACAGTAAATTAGAACTGTATGCAAGCGTGGCAAGTGTGGCAGTGACCCTGCTTCGCCAAATCTTGTAGTTCACATCAGGACCAGTAACATACATCAGAAGGCCCACAAAGGAGTAAGTCTGACATCACTTCCCCCGATGACAACCTTTTTTGCACAAAGTGACCTCCCAGACCCAGTGCTCTCATAGGAGCAGTAGTGACGTATGCTCCCACAACGTGGGAAGGAACCAATAGGTTCACCACAAAAATATGGGCATCGTGCTGATACTCAGCCATATCGTTTCCGATAAGAGAGTGCACAGTGCCACTTTAATATGACACAGAACAAAGTTTCTTCTGCGTTCCCCTTTTCTCAAAGTATGTGTTGCACACCTGCTTCAGAATGTCTCCTTTCCATTTGCCATGAAAAGCTCTCTTTGAATCAGTCTTTCCCTCCTCCATCTTCAAAACATCTGTGCCTAATTCCTGCAATACAATGTCTACCTTTACTTCCTTTGAGAGTCTCAGCTTGAACTGCTTTCTTTTCTGTCTCTCTCTTCTTAGTCCTTTATCCCTGTTGGGACATGTCTCATATTCCTTCCTCTGAGACTCTCCTTTTGATTCAGTTGCACTTTGCCTCTCTTTCTAAGTTATCCATATTTCATTCATGTTACAACATGTCTACATTTGCTTCCTCTGAGAGTCTGTGATTGTTTCAGTGCTCTGCGTGTCTCTGCTGTATTTTTCACTACTGTTGACTTTTTTCAGATTTTGACCCTATTCTTCTTCCCAGCGGATGAAACTTCAAACTTCGCAGGCTTGCATAATCTCAGAACTAAACGCATCACAATGCCAACAAAATGCCACAAGGAAATCTGAAAACACCTAAACTTCCCAAGTGTAGGGCTTAGGTGGAATTCCTGTCTTAAGAACCAACATCAGGCATTTGCATTCAAACAGTTCCCATTACCTATCTAGAGGTCTACTGCCCCGTTTTTAATGAGTGAAGAAACATTGAACTGGCTTTTCTTGTAGGACTTGGCTCTGGGCTCACATCTAATTTCATCACCATTATTTTGCACACCTTTCTCACTCTAAAGTATTGTATTCTTTCTGCTACAGAAATTTCAAACCATTTAAATTCCTCTTTCTCTTTAACTCATTTCCGAGCTCTAAGGTATTTTATTCAATGGTCTCACTGAATCTTTTTAGTCCATGAGATTTAGCAATGACTACTGACTATGGACCACATACGCCTCACTTCCTTGTCTCAAAAGACTGAGCCCACAAAATGGTGGGGCGAGAAGACAGCTAGGTAGTCTTTCTTCACTTTTGCATGAACTAGTGGCTGTTTCTTGCATCTCCTAACTGACTGTCTGACTTTAACAATAAACCAAGGGAGCTAAACATTCCAAACCATTCATATCGGTATTCAGAGTGTCCATGGTGTAACTCATTGAATACGCTAAGGGCCTACTGGCCCAGGTAAGATTCTATGTGGCCCAATAAAGACCTATCCCGTGCATAACTCATACTTCAAATGAATACATAGGAGATGGAAACCATCATTTATTGTGAAAGAGATAAAATAACTATATTGTCAGTGTACATCAAGACCATGACTAACTAAAGATGAGAGGCTGCAGCGTGATTGCTATTATGTCAAATTACTGCAATGTGACTTGTAATATGCTTAGGTTTAAGCTGACAAAGGGATACCATGCTTTTTCTGTCAACTTTAAACAGTTGTTGGACAATTCAGGAAGCATCACTTTGCATTCTAAGATTTGAACACTCTGAGCTATAATGGAAAATTCAAGAACACAAGTCCAAGAATCCAAAGATGGTTTGATTTAGAAGCTGGGCTAGTTCAAGACAAAACATTTGATTTAAAAAGGCTCGCCCTGTCCAGCAGGTATGGGCAAAAAGGAGAACGGGTAAGGTCTTTAGCAGCTTACCTCAAGGAAAAGGTAATGGTGTTTTTAGGCTCACTCATTTTCAATTTGGTCATGTAGACTGAAATAGGAAAATGGTTGTTCTGAGGTCTGCTGTTAGATGATATTTCTGGGCCTGTGCAGCCCGCCTGCGCTGGTGTCTCCTCTCAGCAGGCAGATTAAAGGAGGTGAGTGGGATGGTTTTGTTTTTTGTTGCTTCTAGCCCCCTCTTCCTGATTTGTCAGCCCGGCCTTCACCACTCATTTCAGCAAGTTTTTAGAATGAGATCTCCACCATGCCTTGCCTGTTCCTGGACGCTCCCATGGTCTGCTCGATCCTGGGCATCAGCTCTGCCTGTGTTCTCAGTGGAAGAGAGGCAATTTCTGCCAGTGTTGGCCAAGTAATATGAGGCAATTGCATGGGCTGGCACTATGACCAGTGGTGGGTAGTGAAATTTGAAAATGGTGGATTGTGAATTCAAATCCTCAATTGTTTCTGGATTTTTGCTGTGTATGATCACGATGAAAGAGGTTGACTGGCCCAAGGTGGTTCCAGGGTTTAGGGGTTTGGGGACTAGAGGAGGACTGTCAACTGACTCTATGCAGTACAAAAAAAGCCAAGAGATGCACTGTAGAGGAAGAACAGAGCTGAGAGTTGAAACCACTGCAGTGTATCTACTTACAGAGTGGTACTCTGCGACACATGCAGGCACGCTACCCGGGCTCCTGCTCTTAGTTTGCTGCAGCCCACGGCTCCTTGTTTCTTTAACTCAACCCTTTCCTAACCCATCACGTGGTTAGGTGTGATACTATGGCTTGCTGATCCTAACCCTTCCTGTGAAATTTAGGAAAAGGGTGAGGTGAGGCAGCCTCGGGCACGGAGGGCTGAAGCCTACAGTACCCTGGACTGACGTTAAGGGGTATTTTTACAAGGGGATAGCGCCACCAGAATGTCACTTTTAGTGACGTTCTGGTGGCGCAATGCCATTCTTCATATTTACAAAGCAGCGTTAAGCCACTTTTTGTGGCTTAACACCGGCTTGTAAATAAGGCCCCTTTACATGCATCCCTTTGCGTGAAAGAGGCGCTCAATGGGTGTTACTGTGGGTGTTCCCCTGCCAGACCCATTGCTTTTTGATGCTGCACAAAGGTGTCCCTTCCTGCACATAAACAATCATTCGATGATCATGATTTGCTACTTCCATGTCTGCTGCATTTTCCAGAACTCATAAAAAGTAACAAATCACCATTATTGATTGTTAATGTGCAGAAATGAACACCTTCCTCCACATAAACAATTAGTGCCTGCATTGGCGGTAGGCAGCTGATTTTAGCGGCAGCGCTAGGAAAAACACAGGGATGCACCACATCTTGTAAATAAGGTACATCCCTGCATTTTAGAAATGTCGGAGCACGGCACTGCCAAATTTGGCGCAGCTCTGCACTCTGAAATTTCCTTGTAAATATGCCCCTAAGTGTGAGGTTTCCACGCTTCATCCGAGCGTGGACCTTCAGCACTGGAGACCCAGGGCAATGACATCAGCCCACAAAAGCTGCGCACCATATAACACATGCATGAATTGTGCGTGACTGTTGACCCACTCCCACCATTAAGCATTGCGTAGAGTGGGGATGCGTGTATGTAGTAACAGTGAACCAAAAATAAAAGTAAGAAATAGGGAGGAGGGATCGCTGATATCAATACCACGCAACATTGACTATGACATCACAACTAATTTGCAACAAATTGTTAAAGGTGAATAAAATAATTGACAGTTCTGTATATGGAGAATAAAGTCTATTTTGGATATTAAGCATAACGTTTTTGAGAATCTACAAGCTTTATTGGAACACTGATTCAATACAATGCAGCACAGGCATTCGTTCATTATTCAGTTTCTAATGGAAGTCTTTTGAGATTTCTAGGGCCGTCAAATGTTGTCACAAACAACACATCAAATTTTTAAATGTAATTTTCATATTATTAATGTCTACATTGTATTATATTGTGCTCATTCAGTACCTCTTTTTAAACATTAAACACCATCAGGTAAACTTTACAGCCACAGAATATATCAGTTGAAAATGTCTCTTTGTCATGAATAAAGCAATTTATATGTCTTTATGGCTTGTAACTGAGATTTAGATTTAGTCGAGTCCCTTGGACGTACCACATTTTTATACAGCACTTTGATTTGATAATGTTGTCGAAATACCGGTTGATGAAGTTAGGTTGCATGGAACAGCTGTTGAAATGTTGTCTATGCCAAGTGGAGATTAACAGACTTTTCATGTTATTTTACCTCTGTTGCCTGGTCATAAAGTCCAAAATGTATAGTTGGCTTATAGTTTTACGAAAATTGACAACTTCCTTTGTGGTGCGTAGTCTCGTGAGTCTGTATGAGTGCACATGCACAACAGAGAAGTCTATAGCATCACAGCAGATTGCTTTTGCAAGTGGAGTAATAAATCTTCATAAGCTTAAAATACATTTGGCATTATGTAATGGAACTTAAACGCCAAGGTGTGATTAGAAGACTTCAAATGAGGTCCTTATTGTATGGACTGCGGGTTCAATATTTGTATTTGGTCAAAGATATTGTATAAAGAGTTGCAGTTGCACTGTAAAAAAGAAATTGAGAGGAGAACAAAAATGGTAAATTATTAAAAGACGCATTGAGGGAAAATATTGCAGCAGTAAATGTAGGGAAAAACGAAGTGGCATAATATGTCGTAAATTATAACACTATGTTCTGCATTGCCTCTGGGGAGATTGATAATGTGTTGCACATTGTGCATCTTTGCTTCCAGTACTTGGTTCACTGAATATCTCAAATATCGACTGGAATATCAAGGGTACATATGTTGTGGGTCTTTTTACAATAATATTGACATACAAATATTGAGTACTATAATTTGAGTATATACAATATTAAAGTATATATAACTTTGTGACAAACAAGCCCAATAAAGTACCTGGGCTTAACAACTAAAAACATAAACCAATGTTAAGGAAATCGCTGAGAGTTGATGTTTCCAACAAAAAGAAGAGAAGACAAGATTGTTTAGAGAGTGACCCTTCACCCACCCTAAGGTGGCATGGTTCATCATAGGGTTCCTCCTCGCAACAAAACAGATTGTTGTGATGTGGACTACTTCCTAGAACAGGAGGAGCTCTTGGATGTTTTCGCCTACTCTATGAGAGTGTAAGGTGTGGGTGAGCTTGGGCAGAGTGCAAATTTGAAAGTTAGTTACATAAAATGATCACCTGATCAGTCCCTACATTTTTATTCTGTCTTCCAGGGACAGGATTAAAACCAAAAGTATAAACCAGGAAGGGGACTTGTCCCTGACTCTAAAATATGGTCAACATGTTTCTGCCCTCAATTTGCCCAATAGAAGGTGCAGTGGGCATTCACCAGGACCTGTATTTGAGTCATTCTGCTAAAAAGTGCAGAAGTGATGTGTAACACGGTTAAAGACTGTGACAAACGGTGGGCACCAAAAGGTGGGGGTAGATACACCTCTCAAGGTACATGTGAAAAGAATAGGAGCAGTCGGAATATAATTTCTTCAATGGTGTAGGTTTTACATATCTATAGCTTACCTTAAAAGTATACACATCTCCTTTCGATACGGTGTCGCACCCTATCCTTTTGAGAGCACCGAGATCAGCGGGGGTGTCCGGCCCCGCTCTTGACTGGCTGGCCTCTTTTCTAGACCATCACACCTTCCAGGTGGTCTCGTCCGGTTCTTCCTCCTCTGTTCGTTCATCTGCGCATGGAGTTCCGCAGGGGTCCTCACTTAGCCCTCTGCTTTTTAATATCTACGTGAGACCCCTTGCCTCCATCGTTGAAGACTCTGGTCTTTCTCTTTACTCATACGCCGATGACACTCAGATTCTTTTTTCCCTTTCTTCGGCCGCTGCCAACTCCCCTTCCGCTCTTAAACTAGGACTTAGTCGAGTAGCAGAGTGGATGCAGGCGAATCTCCTGAAATTGAATGGAGATAAAACAGAGGTGCTCATTCTGGGCAAGCAAAAGCACCTCTGGGGCCCTCCACATTGGCCGGCTGAAATGGGCCCATTGCCTGTTCCAGCCACTGGAATCATTATGGATGAATCACTCTCCATGCGTCATCAGGTGATTAAGGTAGCGTCCACCTGCTTTTCCATTCTGGGGTGGCTGCGTAAAATCTTGTGGATGCTTCCAGCAGGATCAAGACGCCATGTGGTCCAGGCTTTAGTCACCTCTCGCCTGGACTACGGCAATGTGCTCTACCTTGGCATCACCCAGGAGCTCCAGCAGAGACTTCAGCTGGTTCAGAATTCCGCGGCTCGCCTCCTTTGTGAGGTCCCGTGGAAATCTTCAGTCTCTCCTTTTCTTAGAGACCTTCACTGGCTCCGCATTACAAACAGGATTAAATTTAAGGCCCTCTGTTTTCTGCACAAAATCAAACAAGGGCGGGCCCCAGGTTATCTCAAGGCCCTGGTCCAACCATACTCTCCACCTCGTGCCCTCAGATCTTCAACACAGGGCAATTTTGTTATTCCCCGCTTTAAACTCTCGAGAATGGGTGGCCGCTCCTTCTCTAACATCGCCCCCAGACTGTGGAATTCTCTCCCGACCACATTGAAACTGGAACCATCCCTTTTGAAATTCCGCAAGGACCTTAAAACCTGGCTCTTCTCCCTTTAAATATCTGCCATGGGTAACTCATTGAATCTATTGGCGGCGGGAGACCCCTTGCGCGCCCTACAAATTCAATTACAAATACAAATCTCCAATGCACCACAAAACAAAGGGAAAATTATGCTCCCTGTGTATGTATCAGATAATGAGTAGGTGGTGCCATAGATGAGCCCATAAGTGACATCTAGTAAGTTCTAACCCCCTGTTGTTGAGTATGTTGCCTTTACTTGAGGCCTCCCTGGCAAAGGACTCGAAGCCACTCTGGTAATGGACTCAGGACTTCGGTTATAAAACATACCAATAAAACAAACAAAAGCACAATCTTTGTGTTATCCATGAGTATCAGCCATATCCAGATCCAACTATCAACTTGGAAAGTTTCTTTTTTGAGGTTCAAGTCTAATAGAGCCCCGAGTAAAGCCCCTTTGAAGTAAAAAATGTATAATATATATGTCATCCCAGTCACTAGATTGACTAGTGTACCCTTAATTGTTAGAGTGTGAGGGCAGTATAAGGGTGTCTAATGCCTCTGACCTATTATACAACAATCGATTTCTTTTTTAGGACTGACCACAATAATTGGCCACCATAATCCAAAAAACCTTTGTAATGCAAAACATTTGGAAAACCTTCCATTAATCCAGAAGTAAAGGGAAATTAATAGGGGCACAGGAATAAGCATTTGCTTAGTCTGCAAGTGGCACCAGAATTGTAATTCTGGTCTCATCACCTGACAAAATTCAGAAACAAGGGGGGAGTGAACCATAACCAACAACTTGCAGCGCCTGGTGCACTGTTCTTTGCTGGGTGTGAAGACACAAGTGGGCAGCCATTCCTGTCTCTTTAACATCAGCCCAATGATGCTGATATGCCATATTTCCGTATCAATGAGGCAGAAGTCAGTGGGGCAGATGGAAATTGTAGTCGCAGGTCTCTAGGACTCCGTGGAGACGCCAATACATGTCAATACATCCCAAACTGTGGTAACAGGTACGTATCTATTGACAGACATAACTTGCAGCTTGAACTATTCTACAAGATTTATATCAAAAACAACTTCTCCCCAATACAGGTGGGGATTTATCTCCATAACAGAGAGGTTCCTAAATGTTCTATATGATTACAGCAAACTGAGTAACAAGAGGTTGCTCTTTAATAAAGGCAGTCATTCAAAGACTCGTCCATGGGATGTCATTATTCATTTCACATTTATGGCTCCTCAATCTAAATACCCAGCATTGTTTTTTCTGAAAAACAATTGTGTAACATCCCGGATATTCATTGGTATGTTAAGTTCGTCCAGTACAGTCCAAGTCAAGTCATCCTCATTGTGACCAAATTGTGCAGTTAGTTGGTGGCAGTGCGTTATTGACATTAATTACATTAATTACATCAATTAAACTAGGATCAATATTTTTTGGAAACCATACATTTGTATATAAATTTTGTTTAACGAATATAGATAAAGGATCATCTTTTTTTAGCAGCTTCATTCCAAGGTGGTCGTGTGGTGAATGGAAGCAGCATTCCAGCTCATTGTGACTGGTAAGGTCGAAGTGTAGGTGAGTGTAGTGTGTGGTATGTAAAGTTAGCATATCTATTGTTTTGTATGTTGCTGGTATTTCAGGAGTGTGGGTGTGTTACTTAGTATTAAAGTATTTGAAAGTATTTTTTTGCATGAATAATCTATTTTATTGGCTATTTGTACTCCTTTCTTAAAATATTTGAAATATGTGTGTTATAATCGGGAGTGGGAATTGTTTTATGTCTTTCTTTACAGCAATGAAGGCAACTTCAACCAAGGCTATTTTTTAATTATGTTTCCCCATTTTTTTTGGGGACTTATTAGAGAAATTGTGCTAGGTAAGTAAATTAAATCTAACATTTTTAAGCCATTTCTGTTTTTTTCTTTGGTGTTTGCAATTATTTTTAAATATTTTGGGGAATATGAATGGGTTGTTTTATTTTTCAATTGGTTTTTGTTTCACTATGGATAGTTTTTGGAGGGAAATCTTTTTTAAAAAAAAAATCTTTTGGTGTTTTTCGATTAATGCCAATGGAATAAGATTTTTTAAGACTTTCTTCTACTACAAAATTGTAAGTTTCTTTGTAATTTAATGTTGTGTGGGGTCGATATTATGGGTTGGTTTGTAATACCATGCATTGAATGCAATTAGTTATCGACTTTCTTGTTCTGTTTTTCAAATTTGTTTTTGTTTTCCTCATATGTTAAATTCTTATGTATGTGAAATGTGATTGAAATGCTTCTTTAGTGGCTTGAAATATATATTTATATACTGTGTTAATCATTTTTGTGGTTTTAACTTTTAATATGTTCATTTGTGCCATAGGCTAAAATGAATAAATATCTATGATTCAACAATAAATTGTGACACAAAGTAAAACATTCACTTTACGATTTTCGATTATCTTAAATCAGGACCTGAAGGCATTTCTAAGGCTTTGTTCAGAGAAAGTAAGCTGTATAGACAATTTTTTTGATTGGAAACACTATGTGAGAATTTTGTAAAGTGGGTATATGTAGCGGCATACATTTGTGTGAAGTTGTCAAACTACGCTGGGAAGTTTTTTTTAATGAGTTAGAGAAAGTCCACGAAAGCTGATTTTTTCAGGAGAAAACCTTAACAAAAACTACCTTCAGGTAGAAAATTGTCCCACAAAAAGCTAACATGAATAGAACAGAAGAGCAACACACTGTAACTTCAATTATTTAAAACTCTTTATGGCCCTAACTTGAAAAAAGCCTTGTAAAGTATAACCCAGTGCATACCCACATTCTCTCATGTTTATGTGATCACCCATCTATATGTTCTACAGCCAGGCGCCACTGGCACAGGTAACAGCTGTGAAGCGGTGAGGCGGGGTGGGGGCGGGGCAGGCGGTATGAAGTTGGCAGATGAAGGCATAGGGAAAGTAAACTAAAAAAAGAAATAAAACCACTTACCTTGCACTCACCGCATCATCGACTCAGCGATGCGGCAAACGCAAGGTAAGTGGTTTTATATTTTTTTTATTTTACTTTGCCTATCTCATTGTCTTTTGACTTCCCTCCCCCACTCTGACCTGTCCCACCACTGTCACCTACGCCGGCCGCGCCTGTCTATAGCAATGCTTAGAGAGCACATTGATTGTGAAACCAAAGTGAATGCTATAAAATGAATCATGCTGACTTTTAGCCCACTGACGTATGTAGGTTTATATGAATCCGTACATATTTTGAGTGGACCAAACTATAGAGCAATGAAGTAATGTACAGAGTGTGGTGTAGGGATACAAGTGCAAAGCACAAACCAGTGTTTAACACTTCATAAACACTATATTGAGATATTCAGAGGCTTAATTTACAGAGAAAATGTGTACTTCTTGTTCGGCTTTTTGCAAAATAACACAAAGCAGCATTTTGTGTTTGGAAATATTCCTTTTTCATTCAGAAACCTATTTGAGTGTTTTAGCCTTGGGTCTTCCTCAGTGAAAGGCACCATAAAACAATGGATGGAACTGCTTGATTCAGTTGTGTTCACCAGGAAGGTACTCGGAATAGTATTCAATTGTATAATCTTTTAGAGTGTCTGGTTCAACACCGATAGATACCAACAATATGCATATTAGCCTTGGATACACACCAAAACTACCTGCCCAGCATGTGCTGTTAGGCCTCATTCTCTCTGAGTGGGAACATAAGCAATCAACTATAGCTCAGTAGAAGGAGTAGAAATATGGACAGAAGAAAAGTAGGAATGTAGACATATGAGCTCACAATCTTGGCCGGATTAGGCGGGTGTTTTCCACCTCCCCTGCTTACCTGCCTGATGTTTATGACTTTCATGCAGATGGTGCACTATTCCAAAGACTTTGGAAGATCTTGGAGCTCACATCTTTATGGTTTCATGGCTGTATGGTCAAAGTGCAGAAGCTGCTAATAGGAAGACCACAACAAGGACAGTGATGTCATATGAGGTATCAGGACTAGTCTATCCATGATTCAAGTGGGTCTTACTTGTTTTGTCAGTACCTAGAAACCTTGCAATACTACATACGTTTAGATGCAGTATGTTCTATACAGCAGATGTTTTCTGTTATAATTAAGAAGCCCTACTTAGTTTTATAGTGGCATTAAAAGCCACATAGAAGATAACTGTGGATCATTGGGATGCAGTGGACTGCAAAGTTGCATTTTGTCAACAAATCACTGGGAGCTTTATTGCTCACTATATATATATATATATATATATATATATATATATATATATATATATATATATATATATATATATATATATATATATATATATATTCACTGAAAAAACCATAGGTTTCACACATGTTATAGTTAGCTGGACATTTTACTGATAAAAAACCAATGAAATTCCCCCGTTATAGTTACTGTAGGCAACTATAACTCACGCGACCGTAATCCTCTGCTGATGCTAATACTGTATTTAGACACTTATTTGCCCATGTCTTCTTCCATTAAATTTTAGCTATACATATATTACAAATATTTTTTTTTCATAAAGACACATATGTCATCAGCAGAGGATTACGGTCGCGTGAGTTATAGTTGCCTACAGTAACTATAATGGGGGAATTTCATTGGTTTTTTATCAGTAAAATGTCCAGCTAACTATAACATGTGTGAAACCTATGGTTTTTTCAGTGAATTTGCAAGGTTTTTTAAATGCTAATTCCTAACTATAACCTGTGTGAAACCTATGGTTTTTTCAGTGAATTTGTACGTTTTTTTAAATGCTAAGTTACTTTACGCCATTTGTGGCGTGCGCGCCCACTTAACGCAGTTCGTTCCGTGCGCGCACGGTGCTCTTCGCGCACCGTGCGCGCACAGTGAGCACGCGGTGCGCTTCGCGCACCGCGTGCCCACGTTACGCTAGATGGGCCATGAACGCACGATGCGCTTCGCGCACCGTGCGCACATGGAGGACATATGATGAGCATCATTGTGAAAGGTAAAATATATGTTTTGTTTAGCTCTGATCAGCCATGCACAAATGGTGCACTTCGGGCACCTTTTGCACACGGGGTGGGGAGAATGTGGATATTTTTTTTTTATTATTATTTCTTACCGTACGCGTACGGTAAGCGTAATCGGCGAAATTTTCGAAAAAATTTAAATTGCCTTTTTTCACTTGGGGGATCGTTGGGGACTCGACATGGCTAGGTGCTTGGGAGCTGTGTAAACAGCCCCTTTACATGTTTTTGCACTTTGTTTTTCAACCCCCTGTCAGAGTGCGAGAGAGAAAATGGCGGCCGCCGCTTCCTGGTTTCGACCGATTCGAATGTTTACTAAGATCTAAGGGCCAATCAGAATCGCGCTCGCGCTCGCGCACGCCACCGTACGCGTATGGTAAGCGCACCGTAGGCTGGCTCAGATATATATATTGATTTAAAGGCTATTTTCTCAGAATCTACAGAACAGATTTACACCAAACCTACAAAAGGCACTTCCTTGACCTGAGGACTACCTCTCTGCCAAATTTCAAGTAATTCTGTTCAGCCGTTCGGGCTGTAGCTGTGTCTAAAGGTCCTATGGAAAAATGCATGGGAAAAACGCGTTTTGGGACCCCCCTTTTATCTCAGCCCCCGCTTGACGAATCCCCCCGAGACTTTCAGGGTAGGAGCGGAGCATAGTGCCCCACCTATTTTGAAAAATTCGCGAGGATTCGTCAACCGGCGCCAAAGTTATTCAAAATAGAATGTTGCGGATTTCCTATGGAAACGTGGTCCTAACTATAACTACCTACTGGCGACCGCCAGTAGGTAATATATATATATATATATATATATATATATATATATATATATATATATATATATATATATATATATATATATATATATATATATATATATATATTATCTACTGGCGGTCGCCAGTAGATAGTTATAGTTAGGACCGTGTTTCCATAGGAAATCTGAAAATTCTATTTTGAATAACTTTGGCACCGGTTGACGAATCCTCGCGAAATTTTCAAAACTAATGGGGCGCTACGCTCCGCTCCTACCCTGAAAGTCTCGGGGTGATTCGTCAAGCGGGGGCTGAGAAAAAAGGGGGGTCCCAAAACGCGTTTTCCCCATGCATTTTTCCATAGGACCTTTAGACACAGCTACAGCCCGAACGGCTGAACAGAATTACTTGTAATTTGGCAGAGAGGTAGTCCGCAGGTCAAGGATGTGCCTTTTGTAGGTCTGGTGTAAATCTGTTCAGTAGTTCCTGAGAAAATAGCATTTAAATCAATATATATATCTGTAAGCGTACGGTGCCGTGCGCGAGCGCCATTCTGATTGGTTGATAGATCAAAGTAAATATTCGAATCGGTCGAAACCAGGAAGTATCGGCCGCCATTTTCTGTCTCTCGCACTGAAAAAAAAAGGTTGATAACATGAAAAGGGGGCAACGAAGAGAGTTGCAGACCCCCTAGCGTTCGTCAGGGGGTTCACGAAGGACCAAAAAGTATGAAAAATAAATTTAATGATTTAAAAAAAAAAACACGGGGTGCGCGTACGGTAAGCTTACCGTACGCGTACGGTAAAAAAAAAAAAAAAAAAAAGAATTAACAATCACATTTAATATATAAATCTAAGGACCCCCAAGAGAGAAAAAAACAATTGATATTTTGTAAAAAATGGCGAGGCGTGCACGGTACGAGTGCCCACAGCGCGCGCACGGTGCGCGCAAAAATTTAAAATAAATACATAACTTAGCAATTAAAAAACCGTACAAATTCACTGAAAAAACCATAGGTTTCACACACGTTATAGTTAGCAATTAGCATTTAAAAAACCTTGCAAATTCACTGAAAAAACCATAGGTTTCACACATGTTATAGTTAGCTGTACATTTCACTCGTAAAAAACCAATGAAATTCCACGTTATAGTTAGATCAGGTAACTATAATTTGCGCGACCGCAATCCACAATGTGTCATTTGAGATGTCATCATTGATGTGATGAGTGATGTCACTGACCATGTCATGAGTGATGTAATATGTGACGTCATCAGCAGTGGACAATTATTTACCCATTTATTCTTCCATTAACCTTTAGATATATATATAAAAAATATTTATTTTTCAGAAAGACACATATTCACTGGATGATGTCGCCAGTAGATAGTTATAGTTAGGACCGTGTTTCCATAGGAAATCTTAAAATTCTATTTTGAATAACTTTGGCGCCGGTTGACGAATCTTCGCGAAATTTTCAAAACTAATGGGGCGCTCTGCTCAGCTCCTACCCTGAAAGTCTCGGGGGGATTCGTCAAGCGGGGGCCGAGAAAAAAGGGGGGTCCCAAAACGCGTTTTCCCCATGCATTTTCCCCTAGGACCTTTAGTCGAAGGTACAGCCCGAACGGCTGAACAGAATTACTTGAAATTTTGCAGAGAGGTAGTCCTCAGGTCAGGGATGTGCCTTTTGCATATATGGAGTCAATCTATTCAGTAGTTCCAGAGAAAATTGTATTAAAAAGCACATACTTATCTATAGCCGCGCACCGTGCGCGCACCGTGCGCGCACCGTGCGCGCACCCTAACGTGCGCGGGCGTAATTCTGATTGATGGTTTTATGTCAGTCAACGTTCGAATCGGTCGAAATCAGGAAGTGTCGGACGCCATTTTGTTTGTTTTCAGTGCGAGAGTGGAAAAGGAAGGTGGCGAACGTGAAAAGGGGGCAGGGTAGAGAGTTCCTGACCCCCTAGCCTTGGTCAGGGGTTCCCTGAAGGACCCCGAAGGCAGAAAAAAACATTTACATTTTTTTTTTTAAAAATCGCGGGGGTGCCCGCACCGTGCGCGCACGGTGAAAAACCATTAAAAAAAATATATATATTTAATACGTAGTTTATTGAAAAATAAATATATAAAAAAAATAATAATACATACATAACTTAGCATTTAAAAAACCATACAAATTCACTGAAAAAAACATAGGTTTCACACACGTTATAGTTAGGAATTAGCATTTAAAAAACCTTGCAAATTCACTTAAAAAACCATAGGTTTCACACATGTTATAGTTAGGTGGATATTTCACTCGTAAAAAACCAATGAAATTCCCCCGTTATAGTTAGTTGAGATAACTATTACTCGCGCGACCGCCACTCTATCACAAGGATGATGTCATCAGTGATGTCATGAGTGATGCCACTGACCATGTCATGAATGATGTAATAGGTGACGTCATGAGCAGCGGATTGCGGGCGCGCGAAAAACAAAGGTTGATAACATGAAAAGGCGGCAACGAAGAGAGTTGCAGACACTCTAGCGTTCGTCAGGGGGTTCACGAAGGACCAAAAAGTATGAAAAATAAATTTAATAATTTTAAAAAATCGCGGAGTGCGCGTACGGTAAGCTTACCGTACGCGTACGGTAAAAAAAAATAAAAAAAGAAAAGAATTAACAATCACATTTAATATATAAATCTAAGGACCCCCAAGGGAGAAAAAAACAATTGATATTTTGTAAAAAATGGCGAGGTGTGCACGGTACGAAATGCGCAACGTGGGAGCTCGGTGCGCGAAGCGCACCGAGTGCCCACAGCGCGCGCACGGTGTGCGAAGCGCACCGTGCGCGCAAAAATTAAAAATAAATACATAACTTAGCATTTAAAAAACCGTACAAATTCACTGAAAAAACCATAGGTTTCACACACGTTATAGTTAGGAATTAGCATTTAAAAAACCTTGCAAATTCACTTAAAAAACCATAGGTTTCACACAAGTTATAGTTAGCTGTACATTTCACTCGTAAAAAACCAATAAAATTCCACGTTATAGTTAGATCAGGTAACTATAACTTGCGCGACCGCAATGCACAACGTGTCATTTCAGATGTCATCATTGATGTCATGAGTGATGTCACTGACCATGTCATAAGTGATGTAATATGTGACGTCATCAGCAGTGCATTGCGGGGGCGCAAGTTATAGTTACCTGATCTAACTATAACGTGGAATTTCATTGGTTTTTTACGAGTGAAATGTACAGCTAACTATAACTTGTGTGAAACCTACGGTTTTTTAAGTGAATATATATATATATATATAGTTAGAACCTAGTTTCCATAGGAAAAGCATTTTTTGATTTGCTAATAACTTTGGCGTCGTTTGACGAATCTTCGCAAAATTCTCCAAAATAAAAGTCTATTCAGGTCAGCTCCTATCCTGAAAGTTTGGGAGTGATTCGTCAAGCGGCGGCTAAGAAAAAAGGGGGGTCCCAAACTTCATTTTCCCCATATTATTTTCCATAGGAAATTTTGAGACAGGCTACAGCCCGAACTGCTGAACGTAATTACCCCAAATTTTGCAAAAAGGTATTGCTTGTTTTTTTTAAATGGTATATATATATATATATATATATATATATATATATATATATATATATATCCAAAAAACCAAAGATAACGCACGCTCAGAGGTCAGCTCTTTATTTTCTTCAAAAATCGCTACGCGTTTCGACACCCAATGTGTCTTGCTCACACGATATTCTTTAGTTGTACTAAATGTGCATTTATACATTATAAATCATAAACATGGAAGAAGTACTTTGGTTTAACCGTTCTTCTAAACAATGTTAACATGGCAGCCATTTTGGAGCAGGTACAAATTAATGCATTCATAAGCTCAGTAGCCACATAAATGTTATTTTTGCGCTTCTTAATTTTCATCACAGTATATAGTAATATTTCCAGTGAATACGTATACATTGTGCCTGGTATACATAATAAATCTGATTATTTATATGCATGTGCTTTTCTACATCCAAGGCCAGTGTTAATCTAACTTCGTTAAACACTGAGATTTCACGTGATGGAATTGCCGAAAAGTGTGTATTTGTGAGGCTGATTGCACAGAAAATTATACAGAAGGACTAGTGCCATTTTGGAGTAGGTACCTAGTAATACATACGTGGTGTCCATAGCCACTCCAGAATTTTGTATGCGCTCATTGATTGTCATCACAGACTCAAATAATGCTGCCAGTGGGTACACATGTAAAGAATCTAGTTCACATTATAAGTCTTATTATTTAAATGCATGTGCTTTGTTGTATCCAAAAAACAGGTATGATTTCAAAAGCATGAATCTTAAGTAGAAGCATTCAAATTTCACATATTTACCTTATCAAATGAGCATTCTTGGTGCATGAAAATTGCATTTCGGCAAATTTATAAGGTTAATTAATATACATAAGTATATAAGTGGACTAGTGCCCCAGAATCTTCCCTGCCATGTAACTTTTTTATAAAAAAACACTCTATCCATGAACGCCAAATGGCACAAAATTAATTCCAAGTTGTACTTCTCTAAAAAAGTGACAACACACCAAAATTTTACTACAAAACAAAGGAAGATTCTAAATCAAGTGATTCTATAAGTTTTTTTCTCTCCTCCCTTTTTCTTCAAATTTTTTTTTTCTTATAAATAAAGTTAATTTAGAATACAAAAATACACAAAAAGTGAGGTGCAGTTCTTATCTTATTGGAAGTACAGCTGGCAGTCCTGGTGAAGAAAAGGGTAGGGAACCTGTGCAATATCTTGAAAAGTGATGGGTCCCTTCCTTTCCTCCTAAACAATAAGAAAGAAAATTATTAAAACCAAAGACAGCTCGAACACATTATAATCTTGTTGACAATATCGAGATGTCTAAATTATCATAAAAACAGCATATAGGAGAAACACATTTGAAGAGACACAGCCCTTAATCATCATGTAGGTGAGTTGCCAGTTCCTCATCAAGGTTGTGTCCCCCCGGAAATCTAGTTTCCAATTCCATTATCCATTTGGATTCTCTCTTCCTTAGGATTAATTCTCTATTCCCTCCTCTCTTACCTAGATTAACCTGTTCTATGGCAAAGAATTTCAGGAGTGAGTTATTTGAATGATGTTTTTCCTGAAAGTGTCGTGCGATGGGATAATGGAGGTCTGTATTCGTAATATCTCTAAGATGTTCTTGAATACGTTTCTTGACCATGCAGGTTGTGCTCCCCACATACCTGGGTTTACATGGACATTCAAGTACATAGATCACAAAGTTGGTGTTACAGGTCAAGAACTGTGTTATGATCTTATTCTGTCTTGATCCCACAACTTCAAATTCTTTGACCATGTGGCTGGATTTGCATGCTCTGGAATGCCCACATGGATAGAAACCTTTGAGATTATGTAGGTTTCTATTGGGGGTTTCAGTAATGTCACCCTTGACCAAAAAGTCTCTCAAATTTTTACCTTTCCTGTATGTAACTAAAGGTCTGTCACTGATGCTGCCACCTATGATGGAATCTGATTTTAGAATTTTCCAATTGTCAGCCAAGATCTTGTGAACCTGCTTTGATCTATGATTGAATGTTGTTATTACTCTGGTCTGTGCTTCATCATTGTTATCCTTTTCAGTGTACTCCAGAGCCTTAGATCTGCTGATGTCCTTGATTTTGTTAACAGCTTTTTTTAAAACCCATTCTGGGTAACCACGCTCCTTGAATCTAACTAGCATGGTTTCTTGCTCTTGTGCAAAAGCCTCATCCGTGCTACAGTTTCTTCGTGCCCTTAGTAGCTCCCCGAATGGAATGCTCCATTTCAATGTCTCAGGATGGGCACTGAGGGCATGAAGTAAACTGTTACCGGCCGGTTCCTTCCAATGTAGGCTTGATACTAGATTACCATTCTGTACCGTAATGAGGGTATCAAGGAATTCAATTCTATTTTTGCTCATGTTCGATGTTAATTGTATGTTGTATGTGTTGTTGTTCAATTTATTGATGAACTCTATGGCTTCTTTTTCATTGCCCTTCCATCTAATGAAAAGGTCATCAATATACCTCATCCATACTCTGACTTTGTTAAAGTCAGAGTCGGGATCTTTATCTTTCCGAAGTTCTTCATCCCACTTCCCTAAGAAGAGGTTCGCAAAGCTTGGAGCGAAGCATGTCCCCATTGCAGTGCCTCGCACCTGCTTGTAAAGCTCACCATTAAACAAAAAGATATTGTTGCTGAGGCATATCCTCATCATGTCAGCCAACATGTTTGTGTGTTCAAGATAGCAGATGTTTCTTGCCTTCAAAAAGTGTATGCAGGCTTCTATACCCTGGCTGTGATCAATATTGGTATAAAGTGAATTCACATCCAGGGTAATCAGAATTAATTCATCTTCCCATATGATATCTGCAATTTTATTAAGGAAATCCTTGGTATCCCTAATGTAGGATGGTAATTGAACAACATATTCCCTGAGAAAGAAATCTACATACTTTGATATGTTCTCGTTAACATTCCCTAATGATGAGACTATGGGTCTCCCTGGAGGTATTTCCGAATTCTTATGTATTTTTGGTAGTAAATACAATATAGGTAATTTCGGAAAATCTCTTTTGAGAAAACAGTATTCTTGCCAAGTGATGAGCCCTTCTGTCTGCCAATTTGTTAATATTTCCCATGTAGTGGTTATACTACACTTGTACACATTGGTGGTACATTTGCAATAAAAGTTGGCATCATTCAGTTGTTTTTGCGCTTCTTCTATGTACATTGATTTGTCCCACAGGACAATGTTGCCCCCTTTGTCCGAAGGTCTTATTACAATATCTTTGTCCTGTGCTAATGAAAGGATAAAGACTCTTTGTTCTTTGGATAAATTTAATTTTGCATTGTTTTGTGTACCTGTCTTGTGTTTGTACTTAATTAATTCCTTTGTAACTACTTCATGAAATGTGTCGATAGAGTCATGAGGAAGAGTTGGAAAAAAGATGGACTTAGGTTTAAAGGCAGTACAAGCAGCTCTATTGGTGGTGACATAGTTCTGATCTTCCAATGGTATACCAATGTCTGTATCTAAGACAGGATCCTCCAATACATACATTGTTTCAAGTGTATTTACATCTTCTAAGGTCAGATTAGGTTGAGACAAGTTATCTACATGCCAAGTGGAATTATCCGGGGGTCTATCGTTCCTCAGAGTATGCCACTTTTTTAATTTAAGTTTCCTTATAAACTTAAAAATATCCACTCTGGTATTAGCATAATTATAGAACTCAGTGGGGCAAAATGTCAATCCCAAGCATAGTTTGGTTTTTTCCATTTGAGTTAGAAATCTTGAAGACAAGTTAATGATGTTCTATTTACCATTGTACTATCCATAGTTAGTACATTTTCTTTTGTCCCCCTCTTTTGGTTCCCACGGGTACTTTGTTTGTTTCTCTTTTGTCTGAGCTTTAGTCGTTTCTGTTTTGAACGCCCCTGCCTCTTCCTCTTCCGCGTCCTTGTCCACGGCCCCGCCCCCGTCCTCTCCGGGGTGTGGTCGGTGGTGCTTCTGCTTTTTGTCGTCTTGTTCTCATGACCCGAAATTCGTCTAAAAAAGACGCCGGTTTGTTTGTTACTTCAACTTCTGAGGCCGTGCTAGCTGTATTTACTGATATATTTGAATCAGAGTCACTACTTGGTATTGTTTCTTGCACATCTTCTGCTAGTCTAGGTTTTTCTGGTCCTCCATCTTGGTTGTTTTGTTGTTTGTACAGATAGTCGTATTTTTGACTGTAGGTTAGGATACGTCCGCTCTCATAGTCCGTTCAGTCCCTATGTAATTTCCTTTGTTTGCGTAACTTAATGTCTTCTTCATACCTTTTGAGTCTATCTTTAAGATCTTCTTTAAATCTTTTGATATTGTCTTGATCAGTACTGTTTTTGAATTCTTCCTCAATTGTCTCTAATTCTTTAATTATTTCATCCCTGTCCTCCCATGCATACTTAATCAGTATGCTCAGCATGTTCTTGGAACTCAGGGCCGAATTTGCTGCCCATTCCTCCAGCATGCGTGGATTCCGTGCTTCATGTGATGGAGTAATATATATTCTTAAACCACGTGGTATCATATCCTTGTCGACATAGTCTTGAAGGGAGATCGCCTCCCACCACTTGGACGATTCCTGCTTCTTCAGTTTCTCGTATCTCCTCATTTTGTTATTAAGGGAATTCATATCAGGTTTGTTGGATGTTGCTCCTATACTTATCCCTTTACCTGGGGCTCTTGCAAAGAGTGCCTGCGCTTCCCTTCGCCTTTCACTTTCATTCGCCATGCTGTTTTATAAGTTCTTGTGTGGTAAAACACGTCGTGTGCACTTGCTAACGTGCGTGTTTATGTAAAGACAGGGAAAGGTTCAGTATTGGTAACCTGCTTTCCCTTGCAGATGTTAATTGTACCGAGAGACCTCCCCGCTACGTGTAAGCGGTTCCTGATGCCTATTAGTTTAATGCGCTGGGATCCTCGTGGAGTATAGCCCAATACACTTGTATCTGCATGCGGCAAATGTCGCTAATAAGTATAGTACTAAAGTGTTGGTCTTCCCGCTTTTCCGTATATGCCCCTTCACGGAGAAGTAAGTACCGAACCCTCTGACACTAGCGCCGAGAGGGCGCCCGCCCGCACACACTGTGCACGCTCGCCCCCCTCCCAGGCAACAACGTCAGGGGCCCGGCTTACCTCCGCCTTCACAGGCTCGCGTCCTCCACAGGGTTCCTTTACCAGGATTAGTTCTGCATTGTCCAAAGGCCGGCACATGATCCCTCCATTCTGTAAATAAACAAACTCGGGTCCTTCCGGGATCAGTCCCTTGCCAGGTGGTGCGTTTGCCAGCGAACCCAAAGCCGGTTGCGTAAATGTCCAAAAAACCAAAGGTAATGCACGCTCAGAGGTCAGCTCTTTATTTTCTTCAAAAATCGCTACGCGTTTCGACACCCAATGTGTCTTGCTCACACGATATTCTTTAGTTGTACTAAACGTGCATTTATACATTATAAATCATAAACATGGGAGAAGTACTTTGGTTTAACCGTTCTTCTAAACAATGTTAACATGGCAGCCATTTTGGAGCAGGTACAAATTAATGCATTCATAAGCTCAGTAGCCACATAAATGTTATTTTTGCGCTTCTTAATTTTCATCACAGTATATAGTAATATTGCCAGTGAATACGTATACATTGTGCCTGGTATACATAATAAATCTGATTATTTATATGCATGTGCTTTTCTACATCCAAGGCCGGTGTTAATCTAACTTCGTTAAACACTGAGATTACACGTGATGGAATTGCCGAAAAGTGTGTATTTGTGAGGCTGATTGCACAGAAAATTATACAGACGGACTAGTGTCATTTTAGAGTAGGTACCTAGTAATACATACGTGGTGTCCATAGCCACTCCAGAATTTCGTATGCGCTCATTGATTGTCATCACAGACTCAAATAATGCTGCCAGTGGGTACACATGTAAAGAATCTAGTTCACATTATAAGTCTTATTATTTAAATGCATGTGCTTTGTTGTATCCAAAAAACAGGTATGATTTCAAATGCATGAATCTGAAGTAGAAGCATTCAAATTTCACATATTTACCTTATCAAATGAGCATTCTTGGTGCATGAAAATTGCATTTCGGCAAATTTATAAGGTTAATTAATATACATAAGTATATAAGTGGACTAGTGCCCCAGAATCTTCCCTGCCATGTAACTTTTTTTATAAAAAACACTCTATCCATGAACGCCAAATGGCACAAAATTAATTCCAAGTTGTACTTCTCTAAAAAAGTGACAACACACCAAAATTTTACTACAAAAAAAAGGAAGATTCTAAATCAAGTGATTCTATAAGTTTTTTTCTCTCCTCCCTTTTTCTTCAAAAAATATTTTTTTCTTATAAATAAAGTTAATTTAGAATATACTTATGTATATTAATATTTCCTGTCTATGTTTCATGTTAAAACATAACTATATTCAGTGCTACATATTATTTTTTAATTTATTATTTAATATTTTTTAATGTAATAATACACTTACGTTTAAAGTACATTACATTTTTACATTTTTAACATAGTTTGAAAAGTATAAAATGAACATTAAAAAAATAAAAAACATACCTTATGACCAATATTATTATAAATTTAATAAACATGAAAATGATAGTGACGGTGGAGATATTGTTCAAAAATATTATTTAGCGTTTTCGAATGGGACCTCGGGTGCCGGAGTGAGCACCGATTGAAGTTTGCGGCCTGCTTCTCTCCTGACCCCGGACTCGCGTTTGGGGGCGACCCGGTGGCAAAGTTGACAACAACGGCGGGCTGGGCCTGGCGAGTTGCGTACCCCGCACTTTCACTTTCACTTTCGCGCCCCCTTGCCGTCTTCGCGGGCGGGGTCGCGGCGCTCTTAGTGTTGGGGTGGCCTCGCTGGGAGACCCTGCCTGCCTGCCTGCTGTGGCCCGCTCCGCCGTCCTGGGGTGACCCCCGGAGCCCGTGGCTTTGATTGCTGGCCTTTTACTGCGTGGCTGGTGAGGGTGTGAGACCCGCGATGATGGCCACGAAACAAGATGGCGATCGGTCGAGGGCCAAGTCGACCCGGCGTGGCGCCGCACATCAGGCCAACGTCATGGACCGCTACACCCTCCCGAAGGGATCTCCCGGTGGACCGCACAAGTTCTCTGAGTGCCCCCCGGATGGCCCGGCTTTGCCAACAGATCTGACCCTGCAGGATGTCATGGGCGCCATTGCTGAGATGAAGGCCTCGGTGGGCCAGCGGTTTGACACCTTAGCCCATAAAATCGACGCGGTCCTCGTTGATGTCAACCTGGTGAGAGCGGATCTCTCGAAGACTAACGACCGGGTCGATTCTTTGGCCCACTCCACGACGGGCCTCACGACTGAGGTGGCGGCCCTTCAGACGGAGGTGTGCCGGCTTCGTCAGGCGAGTGCGCTCATGGATCGGCGCCTGGAGGATTCCGAAAGCCGGGCCCGGAGGAATAATATCCGCATCATCGGAGTACCTGAGGGACAGGAGGAGTCGGCGGCGGATCTTTTTGTGGAGGACCTGATCACTACCCATCTCCAGCCTCGGGGACTGAGTAAGTTCTTTGCCGTGGAGAGGGCTCATAGGGTTCCCGGGGGAAGGCCGAAGATCGGAGCCCCTCCGCGGCCGCTTATTGCCCGTATTTTCAATTTTCGGGACAGGGACGCAATCCTGCAGGCCTCCAGGCTGCAAGGGCCGCTTAAGCTGGAGAACATGGAGGTGAACTTTTATCCGGACTTCACCCAAGTGGTCCAGAAGCAGAGATTGAGCTTCCTGGGCGTCAAGCGGCGGCTTCGGGACATGAACTTAAAGTACGCCATGCTCTTCCCGGCCAGGCTGCGGGTGGAGGTAGATGGTCGCACTCATTTTTTTGACCGTCCTGAAACGGCCGGGGACTGGCTGGACACTTTGCCTGGGGGTCGGGATCGGGATGGCGGGGGGGGGGGGCTGCGAGAGGAGAGGGCCCACTGGACCGGGACTGAGGTGCTGATACTGGGACTCACTCTGGACAAAGATGCGGCCACTCTCGGCCAAGCTTAAGGTCTCGTGTTGTCTGTACTTGTTCTCCCTCCTTTGTAGGTGGTGCGGGGTCTCGAAGGGGTACTCTTTCCTCCTCTAGGGGGTTTACCTAGTTTCCATTATATAGGGGCGACAGGCACACTGCAAGTTGGGGGGGCTGTCTGGGCTCATGCAGGGGTGCAGGGAGGGGGGAGTTTTGTTGGGGCGGTTGGGTTGGGGTGGGGTGTTGTTTAGTTGTACCACAAGGCCACAGTATTACTGTGTCATTCCTAAAGTGCTCACGGGGGGACGCATGATTGCTTTCGTTTATGATGGGGGGTAGGGGACTGAGTCTTTTGTCCTGGAACGTTAATGGACTGGGGGACAGGATAAAACGAGGTGTGGTCCTGCAGTTCTTGAGACGCATTTCACCAGATATAGTTTTTCTGCAGGAGACGCACCTCATTGGCAACTCCTTTCGTGCTATGAACCGACGGGGCTACCGCCTTCTGGCCCATTCGGGCTTCACGTCTGGTTCAAGGGGTGTGGGCATCATGGCCAAGACCTCGCTCCCGCTGGAAGTTGATGAGGTGATCCATGATGACAGGGGACGTTACACGGTTCTGGTGGGTAGAATGGAGGGCAAAGTGATTGTCTTTGTTTCTGTTTATGTCCCGCCGGGGTTGCAGGCGACCACCTTTGCGGATCTGGGGCGCCTCCTCCTTGGCCTTCCGGAGGGGATTCTAGTGGTTGGGGGGGATTTTAACGCTGTGGTTTCCGGAACTGAGGACCGTCACCCCCCTAGGGATCTCCCCCGTGCCCAGGCGTGGTTGTCTGGCCTCTTGGACACCTTGGGGCTGGTGGATTGTTGGCGTTTGAAACATCCTACGCAGATACAGTACACTTTTCATTCCGGGGCCCATGGCAGTCTCTCGAGGCTAGATTACGTCCTGGTGCCGGCGGCGCATGCCGGGAGGATCGGGGAGGTGCGCCATTTAGCTCGGGGTATTTCAGACCACTCCCCGCTCTTGTTGCACTTCGATATTCTTCCGAGGGGAGAGGGTAGGGTGGTCCCGATTAATCCCTGGTACCTGCGTGACCCCACCATTCGCGCAGAGTTGGTTAAGTCCCTTAAGCGATATTTTGACGATAACGTGGGGTCTGTATCATCGGCGATATCGCTGTGGGAGGCGTTTAAGACGGTGATCCGGGGGGATGCCCTGTCCCTTATTTCCTATTCCCGGAGGCGCGAGCGAGAGGAGGTGACCCGTATTGAAACTGAAATCACTGAGATGGAGGGTGACCTCGAATGTGGGGTGACGGATGACAAACTGCATGTTCTCCGACTCAAGCAGGCGGCCTATAAGGCCCTCGTCACGGAGGCGGCCAGGGGCCTTAGTAGAGAGCAACAGGGGAGATTGTATGATGTGGGTGATAAGGCTGGGAAATTGATTGCGTGGCTGGATAAAAAGGAGAGAGCGAGTCGAGTTGTCCCGTCGATTGAGAGGCCGGATGGTGTGTGTGTCACTGAACCTGAAGACATTGTAGATTGCTTCGCAGACTATTTCCGTAGGGTGTATTCCCCGGTGTCCTCCCGCTCGGAGGAGGATTCCCATGCCCTGCTTAGAGATATCGCGCTGCCTTCCCTTTCGGAGGAGGACAGAGTGTCGTTGGACGCCGCCCCAACCCCTGAGGAAATTGCCCTCGCCATACGCTCGGTCGCTTCCGGCAAGGCCATGGGTCCTAATGGCCTTCCCATCGAATTGTACAAGCTGCGACCGGATACGCTGGCGCCACATCTCCGTGCGATGTTCCTCGCGGCCCGTTCGGCGGGTTCCCTCCCGCTAGACCAGCGTCTGGCTACTATCGTGGTTATTCACAAGGAGGGGAGGCCGCGGGACCGGGTCACGTCCTACCGGCCTATTTCGCCGCTGAATGCGGAGCCCAAAATTCTCGCCAAGGTGTTGGCTAATCGGCTGGTTGGCGTGGTGTGCGATTTGATTCACCAGGATCAGTCCGGTTTTATCCCTCATCGCAACACTGCGCTTAACCTGCGGCGCTTGCATGGGGTGCTCGCGCGTGTCCCGTTTATACGGGAGCCGGCCATTTTGGCGTCCCTGGACGCCACTATGGCGTTCGACACGCTTGAGTGGCCATATATTTGGGCGACACTGGCGAAGTTTGGGTTTGGCCCGGGATTCATCGGTTGGGTGAAATTGTTGTACTCTGGACCGCTGGCGCAGGTGGTTGTGAACGGCAGAGTGTCGGCTCCGTTTGAGCTGGGCAGGGGCACGCGGCAGGGCTGCCCATTATCACCGCTCCTCTTCGCGCTTGCCTTGGAGCCCCTGGCGGAGTGGCTGCGGTGGCATCCTTCTATTCGTGGTCTCCGATGGACCCCCGAGTATGAGGACCGCGTATCTCTATACGCTGATGATATTCTCCTGTACTTGGCTTCCCCACGTGAATCACTGATAGTACTGGTTGATGTATTGCACTCATTTGGCCTCAACTCTGGCCTGGTCATCAACTGGGCTAAATCCTGTGTGTATGTCCTCACGGGGGAGGATCCTATCCTTCCGCGGGGTTGCCCTATCCAGATCGCCCCGCGGGGATTTAAGTACCTGGGTGTCTTCATTACCCTGGACGCGGAGGCCCGATACAAACAGAATTTGCTTCCCCCCCTCCAGCGCCTGAAGGAGGACGTCGCGTGCTGGGGGCGCTTGCCGCTCTCGCCGCTCGGCCGGGCGGCATTGTTTAAGATGATGTCGCTGCCACGCTTCCTGTATGCTTTACAGAACACAATGGACGCTGTCCCGGCGCGCTACTTTCGTGAGGTGGAGAGTTTGCAGCGCCGACTGTTCTGGGAGGGCAGGCCGCGTATCGCCCTGGCGAAGCTGACGCTCCCGTGGTACGACGGGGGGGTCGCCCTTCCTGATATCAAGCGATATTACTGGGCCTCCCAGTTGGCTACGATCAATCACGGCCTTTACGGGCCAGCTCTCAACCCTGCCTTTGAGATGGATAAAATGTTATTGCCGGGTGGTGACTATAATCGGGCGCTTTATTCGAGCTCGCTCGACGCACGTCTGACGGGCCCCACGCGGGTCATGGTACGAGTGTGGCACGCGGCTAACGTGGCGATGGGGTGGAAGGATCGCTTGACCCGGGCGACGCCACTATACGCATCCGAGAGGTTGGGCTCTTTGTGGACCTCGAAGGGCTTTGAGCGGTGGGACATGATAGGCATCAGCAGGGTGGGCGATCTCTGGACGAGGGGGGGATTCAAAACGTTCGACGTGCTGCAGACGGAATTCCAGCTGCAGGACAGGGAATATTTTCGATATCTGCAGGTCCGTTGTGCTCCGTATTTCCGGACGTCGCATCCATCCCGGAGTACTCCCCTTTAGAGGATAGAGTGCTAGATGGGCATGTCCCGGACGGCACGATTTCATTAATTTACAAGAAGCTCATTAATGACCGTTCGGGACTGCTGACTGGCCTTCGCGAGGCGTGGGGGGCTGATGGATTGGAGCTGGATGACGAGGACTGGGTGTCTGCGGTGGCCTCCCCGAAAGAGGTGGCCATACCGGCCCGCCTTCGCTTCGTCCAGCTCAAGATACTCCATAGGGTCTATGTGACGGGACCGAGGCTGATGCGTATGGGCTATGCTGTGGACGGGTTGTGCAAGCGTGGGTGTGGTTCTTTGGGGACTTTTCTCCATATTTTGTGGGAATGCCCGGAGGTGGAGCGATTCTGGCGTGGTGTGCATGAGGTTTTACAGGTAGTTACGCATGTGCAGCTGCTGCCTGAGGCGAGGAGATGTCTTTTGAACGTGTGGGAGCCAACCGACTATTCAGTGCCGCAGACGTGGTGGGCGACTCTGGGATATATGGTAGCCAAACGTGACATTGCGCAATTGTGGGGCTCCCAGAGGCCGCCGACCGTCTCGGCGTGGAAGGACAACATGGACTGGTGTATGTTTCGGGAAAAGGTCGTGTATGTTGCGAGAGGTAAGCCTGGGAAATGGATGAAAGTGTGGGGCCCCTGGAACACCTACCGTGGGGGAATCTGTACCCCGCCGCTATTGCCTGATTCGTCACCGGCCCCGTCCCCTTAGCCTGTTTGTCTCCCCGGTGCTGGGCTGTGAGTCTACTTGGTCCCCGTCCTGACCTTTCCCCCCTTCGATATCCATACGTGTCAGTGGGGTCCCCCCCCTAGGGGAGCACATGCTGCTATTTCTGACTGTGGGTTGCCTTGTGGACTTGTTTTTTGTTGATTATTTCTATGAAAATGAAGCCGCTGTGTGGGGTCCGGATGGTGTGGCTACCAACGCCTCTTCAATTACTGTGAATTTCCTTCTGCCGCAGCGTGCGTTCTACTGTCTGTATTATATGCTCCTTCTGTGTGCTAGCGGCCGGCCTGGAGGTTGTAGGCCCATCTTTGTATATTTTTTGGATTCTGTAATAAACGGCTTTAAAAAAAAAAAAAAAAAAAAAAAAAAAAAAAAAAAAAAAAATATTATTTAGGAAATTTGCTACATTATTTAAATTCATTTACAATTTTACAGAAAGTTTTTTTTAGGCGGTGATTTGCGGTATATTTTTGTTTAAGTAGCTCTAGATTAGTATTACTTGCTGTAAATTTTGTTTACATTTTTATTTCAATTGCATTGTTTTATTAAAAAAAAAAATAAACTTCAATTTCCTCATATTTTCCTATACAGAGATCTCTGCAAACAAGTTGAAAGTTACTAATATTAACTTTATGTTCATTAATTCTGTCATCGGAGTCTCCACCCCCTCATTTGAGGAGCTGAAGACTCTTAAATCTACACCTAGGTGTAAATCCCCACCTAGGTAATACGGAATAGCAAAAAAGTGAAGTTTCACATAGGTGTAAGAGAAGATCTAGATGTTGGGAGACCTACGCATGCAACCTTAAATTTGAGAATCGAGCGATTGATGTTATTTTAAATGATTTAATTTAGTCCATTGGGTTGTTAGGATCTTTGAACGGGTGGTAAATGTCAGAGGGCGAGTGCTGCAGGTCAGGGAGGTGTGGGAGGGCACAGCAGGGCAATGCTCTAAACATGGTGCAAGAGGAGGACAGACGGGAACTAGTAAAACAGTGTGTGATATTTCAGGGCCCCGGATTAGGAAGTCCAGAAGCATTGGGCCCTTTGTCGTTGTCTGGACCAGTATCCCCTGGGATACCCCTCCAGGCAACCATAACTATGCCTGTCATGTTGAAATCTGTGTGTGAGCTTTATGAAGCAGATTTGAGACCTGGCAAGGTCGTCTCGACCTTTCATCTTTTTGAGGCCGATAAAAGGAGTACCAATTTCCATTGGGTAATAATTGTGTAAACATCTGTTCTATGCAAAGCATGTTGAATTAAAGAGCAGTCTAAAGAAATTGACTAATTTTTATTATGTGAGCTGAATAAAACTCTAAAACCAGATCTCATTAAACGACTCCAAACATTTTTTTTTCTTCATTTTCGAGCTGGCCTGCTGTGCAGCAGGTGCTGAGAGTTGATCTCACTTAATGGCTTACACATCTCGTTTCGAAAGCGGGGATTTCGGAAGGCGTGGAGCCTCCGTCTCGTTTGCCAGGGGCCTTATTGTGTTTAGAAATCAGATGCAGGCAAGTTTTAAAAGACTGGGCTCGCAAAGGGAAAAATGTCAGCCGCTTAACGAATATTTCGCTTGTCTACCAAGAATCTCTTGGTACTTTGAACTCTGGTAATGGTTTTGTGAAGAACCTGTTGAGTGGGTTTATTATTTAGCACTATCAAACATCTGACTGCTGCGAGCTTGGATTACACATTTTTTTCTCCTCTGCTTGCTCAGTTCTCGCTTCTCTCTAGAGAGGGCAGAGTCTAGACAGAGACCTGGTGAAGCTAGGAAGGAGGATGCATTAGCCGTCTAAAATATGACAACTGTAACCTGCTTTGAAGCTTTCTGTTGCTGAAGACACTTTTACCAATAGAAATCTGATAAATAGTTCATATTTAAGTTATCAGTTTCCTTGGCTGCAAATGGAGACTTGCTAACTTGTTAGGAAACTGGGGCAGAGCGGAAGGTGACTGACTCTGCCTCAGCCCTATTAGCTGATAACAGGCAACATAGATCAGGCATTCTCCCGGTGTCCCTAGAAGCCAATAAGTAGGGGGATCAGAGGTCCTAGATTTCCCCAGACAGTCCCGGATTTTTAGAGGACTCTCCCGGTGCCCCGAAAATGTTCTTAATCTTAAACATATGTCCCGGTTTTTGGGACAAATGTCAGGTCCTTCTGCAAAGCAGAATTCAAAGATATACTCTCTTTTCACAAGCGCCTCTGAAGTCTGAAAAAAATGTAAGTAATGTATCTGTGTTTATCGGGCAGCACAGGAGGAGGGCGGCTTTATACACCCAGATGCTGTGAGACAGGTTGGGTGGGACGGCAGTGGGGGCTCAGGGTGGAGGTCCTGTCATAGATCATGGTATGTAAATGCAGCTTCGTAAACGTATGCCTATATTTATACACACACACACATTTACAAGGCTACACAAAAAATGGGACCGGCCCGACATAGAAGTAAGACTTAGACTAAAGGCTTTAGTCCTACCTTTATGTCTGGCCTGTCCCTGTTTTTGCTTCTCAAAATGTGATCACCGTTCCAATATGTCTTTCTATGGGTGGCTGTTGCTGTGCCAGTTGCTGCTCATGTGTGGTGTTGGACCTACTCCATGTCTGAGCTGAAGTATATATACTACCGTTTTCTGTCTTTAATTGTTGTAGTAACTTAAAAGTGTAGTTTTTGAATAGCAATATGTTTACTCTTTTATGGGTAGGTACTCTCCCTCCACAAGCCTCTACTCAGGCCTCCCTTGGCCCCACCTTACTCCTCTCCAAACCCCTCCCATTCAGTAGTGGGTTTCCCATTCTCCAGTCACTCACCCGTCCCTCCCATATTTCCTACTAAAATGTAGGAGTATATATGCAGCGAGCTCCACCGTCGGGACAGAGGTCTCCGCACAGAAAAGATAGTAGAGGTGTAAACATTGCATGTTGGTTGTGAATAGAATTTTGTAGTACACGAGTAGTGCTGTGCATTCCTACTAAACATACTACAAAATGCAGTTTGTGTATAGGTGCCTCTGACTGGTATGGATACATATCTCTCTATAGCTGTGTCAGATCAGGGGAGGCTAGAGCCAGGACAGTATTTGTTTCGAATATTGGGACAGAGGTTATCTTTCAGATTGGATGTGGTTTTCCCAGGTTTCTGCAGAACGGTTCCCTGGGAGAGAAAAACATTGTCTATGGTGCACCATTGCAAAACCAATGGAAACTGGCTCTGATTAGTATGTCTTTAAGCTAGTGATATAATGTGAGATACACTTTGATGTGTAGGTGAGTGTCCACTTTCCAGCATGGACATGTGAAAAACAGAGGCACATTTGGGCATCCTATCACTGCCTATGTGTTCGTACACGTTTACAACAAATTTTAAGGCAGGTGCAACTCCACAAAGCCGATCACGCTTAAAATTGTGCCTAGTAAAAATACAAGTATCGTTAAGGCTCAGTATATAAGAGTCTGTTTGGCGCAAAAATAATAATATAACATTATTTTCATGCCGAAAATTGCTCCCTTAGGGGCATATTATCAAGACAGGCGATAAAATTATCGCCGCTTTAGCGGCAGAAAACTGCCGCTAAAACGGCGATAATGGGCTTGATAATATGCTCTATGGAATTCCAATTGAAGCCCATGTTAGATGTGAAGGACATCTAACCTGGGCTTCAATTGGAATTCCATAGAGCATATTATCAAGCCCATTATCGCCGTTTTAGCGGCAGTTTTCTGCTGCTAAAGCGGCGATAATTTTATCGCCTTTCTAGATAATATGCCCCTTAGTTTCATAGAAAAGCCAGACCCCGTGAACCAAGGAGAGAAACCCTCAATGTGTAAAACACACTGCTTGGGCCTCAACAACTCTGCAATGCCATCCCAAAACGGCATATTGATATTGACACAGAGATGCAATGTGAACATGTCCTACTCCAGTTTTGAAAATTCCCCTTGAAAAGCTAAGAAACTGATTTATCTCAACACGGATAAACAATAAACAGAATAAAGAGACATCGCTGCAGTGACAAACTGGGACAGGGGATAAAAGACATGTAAGACTCTGGAGGGCATATTATCAAGACACGGCGTTAAAATTATCGCCGCTTGAGCGGCAGAAAACTGCAGCTAAAGCGGCGATAATGGGCTTGATAATATGCCCTTGAGAATTCCCATTGAAGCCCATGTTCTGGTGTCAACATGGGATTCTATTGGAATTCTCTGCGGCATATTATCGAGCCCATTATCGCTGCTTTAGCGGCAGTTTTCTAATTTTAACGCCGTGCTTGATAATATGCCCCTGGGTCAGTTAGAATCGGACAGTCTTTAACATATTTAAACACAGACACACGGACAATGATCATCTCTAGTGCAAATATTTTCAGAGTCCAAGGCAAAGTTACATTTTCTTCTATGCACCCCCTTTCCTCTTGGAACAGGGCCTTTTTTTAGGGCATTCATAGAAATCTGCCGCCATCTTGTGGACATTTGTGGTTGCAGGCCAAGGCAGGTACTTCAATGGCCTTACACCTGCGCTGGCCCGGAGAGAAATATAGAGAAATTTGGGCAGGTAATTGTAGGAACAGGGAGACACTAACGCACAACCATAGAAACGAAGATTCTGGAGAGTGGGCAAGACCCCAAAGTGTAGTCTATTATCAGCACAGAGTATGACGTACCATTTCTTCACTGTGGGGCATATTATCAAGCACGTCGTTAAAATTTTAACGCCGTTTCTTGATAATATGCCCCAGTGTTATCTTCCACTTACGAAATACGTGCCACGTTCATTTACGGCCCAGTTGTTTACGCCTCCATAATTCCAAGTAACTGTGGGGCGTATTATGAAGCAAATTATCGCCGCTTTAGCGGCAGGAAACTGCCGGTAAAGCGGCGATAATGGGCTTGATAATATGCCCGTGAGAATTCCAATAGAAGCCCATGTTGACACCAGAACATGGGTTTCCATTGGAATTCTCAAGGGCATATTATCAAGCCCATTATCACTGCTTTAGCGGCAGTTTCCTGCCGCTAAAGCGGCGATAATTTTAACGCCGTTTCTTGTTAATATGCCCCTGTGAGTGCGCTCCGTGAAGGAAAAAACACATTTGACTGCCTGCTTTCTTCTCTGTCTACAGTCCTTCTACCCCCCGCGGGGAACCCCCATGCCCCCTGCAGAAAGAAACGCGTCGCCCGAGGAAGCCCCGTCCTTCCAGTATGTGAGGCCTCTGTTCCAGGCAGCACTACAGATGCTTGTGCAAATATTTAGAAAGCTGCGCTGTTTCCTATCCCTTTCGGGAGTCCGCGAGACAGCCCCACAATTTACATTTGATCTTTAGTCAACAGAAATATTTTTGAAAGGGGATCTGTTTCACGAACATAGGTACCCTGAGAATTTACAGAGCTCTGGCAAGCAGACACAAGAACGCATTCTTACACCGGCATTATATAATAACACGGTGCCTCTGATAAATTATTTGTCTTTAAATATGGATGGGGTGCTATCGAAGTTGTACGATTTTTTAAAATTGTTCTGCAATTAGTTTCCCGTATGCTTTGTAACTGACCTTACTATTGCATCAGAAATCTGAAAAAAATGCGAATAGCACATTGAACAAAACAGCATAACCATAGATTAAACGATATGCGTTAAAAATATATAAAACAATATGAGGGTACGTGTGGCCGACAAGATAACTCAGTGAGCTAAAGGCTTGCAATTACAATGTTTGAGCGATCTACACGTAACAACTGTCGTTCCCGTCCAGGATGACTCAGACTTTCACCGTCAGGAAGAGGGTGAAATGAGTTCCTTTGTGCACAGTAATGGAAGCAGGTGCTATTTAGACATTTTTGAAAAAGACAAATGCGTAGAAGCAAACACTCTCCAAAAACACCTTGTTCATTTGTATGCAGTGGGCCGAATGTTGCCCACCCATTCTCGCTAGATGTTTGTTGAGCTGCAGAATGGGGCTTGCCTTCTCTTTGTTCTACTTTGAAGACCGCGTCACGTGACTGAGTAGAAAGCCTCCTACGGTGCTCAACAATAAAAGAGGAAAAGTCTTTTTACAATGGCTCTCTTTAGAACCCATAACGTTTTATTATCAGTTCTTTTTTATTAGGTCAAATTCCTTTACAGGTGAAATATATACTCCGGCTCATTGTCTGACTTTATCGCCAGTCCTGTAAATCTCCTCACTGCCCCTACAGCTAAGGCTGCGAGGGGTTGCCATATTTTATTTGTTATAACTAAATCAGTCCGAGCTGTCCAACGAGCGCCCCGGGCGGCGGCCCAGCACCTGGTCAGAGACAATGAGCGGCATTCCTCGGCCTGCACCTGTCTGTGCTCTCTCACTCCCGTGACAGACGGGGTCAGGGCAGGGGGCTCACCTTTGACAGGGGCCTGGTGGCGGAGGCTTGCTGAAGCAGCTTGCAGTGACGAAGTTGGCGGTAGCAAGCTGCCGGAGCAGAACAATGACACAAATATCCTGAAGGCAGATAAGGACCAGCATCTAGGTTATAGGTAGAGTTTTTGGGCTTTGCACTGCGCCATTAAATTTACTAGCCTTATCTTGTTTAGGTCTTGCCCAGACTCATGTTTTCTCAAAAGTCATGGTCAAAAAAAATTATATATATATATATATTCACTGAAAAAACCATAGGTTTCACACATGTTATAGTTAGCGGAAATTTTACTGATAAAAAACCAGTGAAATTCCCCCGTTATAGTTAGTGCAGGCAACTATAACTCACGCGACCGCAATCCTCTGCTGATGCTAATACTGTATTTAGACACTTATTTGCCCATGTCTTCTTCCATACATTTTTAGCTATACATATATTTCAAATATTTTTTTTTCATAAAGACACATATGTCATCAGCAGAAGATTGCGGTCGCGTGAGTTATAGTTGCCTGCACTAACTATAACGGGGGAATTTCACTGGTTTTTTATCAGTAAAATTTCCGCTAACTATAACATGTGTGAAACCTATGGTTTTTTCAGTGAATTTGCAAGGTTTTTTAAATGCTAATTCCTAACTATAACGTGTGTGAAACCTATGGTTTTTTCAGTGAATTTGTACGGTTTTTTAAATGCTAAGTTACTTTACGCCATTCGTGGCGTGCGCGCCCACTTAACGCAGTTCGTTCCGTGCACGGTTTTTATCAACTTTAATAAGCCCTGTACATTTGGGTGGGGTAAGTGTGGATAGTGTTTTTTTTTTTTTTTTTTTTTACCGTACGCTTACGGTAAGCGTACGGTAAGCGTACTCGGCGAAATTGCCGAAAAAAAAATAAAACCGTTTTTGCTCTTGGGGGATGTTTGGGGACTCCCTCAACATGACTGTGTGGGAGGGAGTTGTCAAAAATGCCCCGTAACATGTTTTTGGGCATCAAGTTTGAGAAATAACTCTCAATGCGAGAGACAAAATGGCGGACGCCGCTTCCTGGTTTCGGCCGATTCGAATGTTTACTAAGATCTAAGAGCCAATCAGAATCGCGCTCGCGCACGCCACCGTACGCTTACGGTAAGCGTACGGTAAGCGTACCGTAAGCGGGCTCAGATATATATATTGATTTAAAGGCTATTTTCTCAGAATCTACTGAACAGATTTACACCAAACCTACAAAAGGCACTTCCTTGACCTAGGGACTACCTCTCTGCCAAATTTCTAGTAATTCTGTTCAGCCGTTCGGGCTGTAGCTCGTTCTAAAGGTCCTATGGAAAAATGCATGGGAAAAACGCGTTTTGGGACCCCCCTTTTATCTCAGCCCCCGCTTGACGAATCCCCCCGAGACTTTCAGGGTAGGAGCGGAGCGTAGCGCCCCACCTATTTTGAGAAATTCGCGAGGATTCATCGACCGGCGCCAAAGTTATTCAAAATAGAATGTTGAGGTTTTCCTATGGAAAAGGGGTCCTAACTATAACTACCTACTGGCGACCGCCAGTAGGTAATATATATATATATATATATATATATATATATATATATATATATATATATATATATATATATATATATATATATATATATCACTTAAAAAACCATAGGTTTCACACATGTTATAGTTAGCTGGACATTTCACTCGTGAAAAACCATTGAAATTCCCCCGTTATAGTTAGTGCAGGCAACTATAACTCACGCGACCGCAATCCTCTGCTGATGACGTCAGATATTACATCACTGTATTTAGACACTTATTTACCCATGTCTTCTTCCATTAATTTTTAGCTATACATATATTACAAATATTTTTTTTTCAGAAAGACACATATTTCATCAGTGATGTAATATCTGACGTCATCAGCAGAGGATTGCGGTTGCGTGAGTTATGGTTGCCTGCACTAACTATAACGGGGGAATTTCAATGGTTTTTCACGAGTGAAATGTCCAGCTAACTATAACATGTGTGAAACCTATGGTTTTTTAAGTGAATTTGCAAGATTTTTTAAATGCTAATTCCTAACTATAACGTGTGTGAAACCTATGGTTTTTTAAGTGAATTTGTACGGTTTTTTAAATGCTAAGTTATGTATTTATTAATATTTTTATTTTTTCAGGTTTTTCACCGCGCGCGCACCGTACGCGCACGCTGTGGGCGCTTGGTGCGCTTCGCGCACCAAGCGCCCACGATGCGTTGTTCGTGCCGTGCGCGTACGGTGCGCGCACCCCGTGATTTTTCGCAAAAAAATATATTTTTTTTTACCCTTGGGGGTCCTTCAGTGACCCCCTGACAAAGGCTAGGGGGTCAGGACCTGTCCATCCTGCGCCCTTCTCACGTTTTCCCCCTTTGTTTTTCATTGCCTCAGACTGCGAGAGACAAAATGGCGGCCGACACTTCCTGATTTCGACCGATTCGAATGTTTACTGACATCTAACAACCAATCAGAATTGCGCTCGTGCACGTCAGCGTGCGCGTACGGTATGCTTACCGTAAGCGCACGGTGCGCGCTTATAGATATATATATGCTTTTAACTGCAATTTTCTCAGGAACTAATGAACAGATTTACACCAGACCTGCAAAAGGCACATCCCTGAACTGAGGACTACCTCTCTGCCAAATTTCAAGTAATTCTGTTCAGTCGTTCGGGCTGTAGCTTGGACTAAAGGTCCTATGGAAAAATGCATGGGGAAAACGCGTTTTGGGACCCCCCCTTTTTCTCAGCCCCCGCTTGACAAATCCCCCCGAGACTTTCAGGGAAGGAGCGGAGCGGAGCGCCCCACCTATTTTGAAAATTTCGCGAGGATTCGTCAATCGGCACCAAAGTTATTCCAAATAGAATGTTGCGGATTTCCAATGGAAACACGATCCTAACTATAACTATCTACCGCCAGTAGATAATATATATATATATATATATATATATATATATATATATATATATATATATATATATATATATATAATCACCGTGAAACTTTCAGGATAGGAGAGGACCGGAGCTGGCTAAAAGTTTTGAAAATTTCGTGAAGTTTCGTAAATCGGCGCCAAAGTTATTCCAAATACAATGTTGCGGATTTCCTATGGAAAATAGGTCCTAACTATATCTACCTACTGGCAACCGCCAGTAGGTAACATATATATATATACATATTGCTGCTTGCCACCACTGTATAAAGCCTGCAGCAATGGGCCAGCCGCCTTCAGCCAGTTGTTCTCTTTAATGTAAGCGACTGCATTTTGTTCTTGCACATGTGCACATCCATATAAAAAGCAGTTCTCCTCAGTGCCGGAGCTGGTAGGCCAGTCTCTGATTTCATTGTATTTTTAATTTATTTTTGCAATCTTCCATTTTTAATTTTTGTGCAAACATTTTCGTGCCGCCTTTAGATAGAGCTATTTTTTACTTTATATACCATTTACATGTTTAATGTTTGTTTAGATGCTTGCAAAAGAGAAGAAATGTAAAAAAAAAATCGCAGGCTTGCCAAGGTCAGATATGTTGACTTTGCCAGTGCTTTTTTATATTGGTTTTGATGTATCAAAAGACATGGTAAATCAAGACTCTTGTTTGTTTCGGTTACCAAACTCTATAGGTCAAATCGGTGTCAAAACACTTTAGTGTGAGTTTCATTATGCAAGGCCCATAAATGTATCCTGCCTTCATAAATTCTTATATTTGTCTTCTATTTACAGGATTAGAGTGTGCTCCTGCACCACATTTGCCGTGGTTGTATGAACTAATCAGTGAAATTGTGAAAGTACCTAGAATGTGTGAGGTTAGGATGTTGCCTAATTTGAGGGAGGGTTATGGGGGGGGGGTACTAAAAGGATTAGTGGGTCTGGTTATGGTTTTGCACTTTATCATCATGGCCAAGCTAATAATGGAACCTTCAGCTATTAGGTTTGTTTGCAATTAGGTAATTACCACACTCGCAACTTAATTATTTATCTGCTGCATTATTTTTAAATTCTAACAAAAAAAATTGGCTTCTAGCTCAATCGGATTAAAAGTTACTAAAATATTGTCACACATTATGCTGCACAGTAGCGCACCCTTTGTTACCGTCACCTTTTAGTTGCTGATTTGTGCATTCAGGTATTAACGTGACAGTAAGGTTGTGAAACCGCTGCCTAAAGGGTACTAATGAGTGGTAAAATGAAAATAAAATAGCAAAATCATACTGCCACAAAATGTGCTGCATCATGCCGCATAATTTGCCGTACCATGCTACATAATTTAGTCAACCCTGCTGAATAATTTTGTCCCTAATTGCCCCATAATTCTAGCTCCTAGGTATACTATGGGTGTTAGTGATTAGTGACTTAGTAAGACTTTTTGTCGGGGTGGAGGAAAGAGGGATATCCCAGTCTTCATTGGTACCAACTACTCACATAAACTACGTTTTTGGAACTTAAGTTTTATTAGAAAACAAATTCAGATGGTAAGGATTCAGTGGTAGAATTTGTGCAGCATATCAACCTCACTTTTCCCCACTTAGCTTGTAAGTCAATCCAACATGATCAGGTGGCAGGTTTAGATATTTAATTTGTTATCCCTGGTGTTCGACCTGACATCCTTGGCATGGTTTCCCACAACTTTTGCTTTCCATCTTCTGTTTCTGCTGGCTTCGTATTTGCTGACCAGTGTTGAAGTGCTTGTGCTCTCTCCTTTAAACATGGCAAGATTGCCTTACACCCAATTGGCACATTTAACTTATGTATAAGTCCCTAATGATGTGGTACTCCATGTACACCGAGGGCCTGTAAATGAAATGCTAATAGTGGGTCTGTAGTGCCAATAGTGCCACCCATTTAGTAAGTAGCTATTTAAACATGTCTCAGGTCTGCCATTGCAGCCTGTGTGTTCTGTTTTATGTTGTCATTTTGACTTGCCAATAAAAACATCTGCCAGGCCAAAACCTCACTTTTTAGTACATATAAGACACCCCTAAGGTAGGCCCAAAACAGCCCACACAGCAAGGTGTAGTGTAGTCGGGCATGTTCTTTTAAGATTTACATGTCCTGGTAGTGAAAAACTACTAAATTCATTTTTCACTCCTGTGAGGCCTCCAGTTCCCATAGGATAACTTTGAGTTAAATTATTACATTTAATAAGTGATAACTTTCAATTGGGAGTAGGTAGGAATTTTGAGTTTGATGTTTAGGGACTTGTAATTTAAAGCCCTCTTTAATGGTAAAGTTGGATTTTAAGTCACAATTCCGAAAATGTCACTTTATGGAAGTTGCTATTTTCTTGTCCAGACCATTTGGTGCCTGCAGCCTCTATTCTGGGTCAAATGACTGGATGTAGCTTGAAGTTGGTCTTTGTGTATTACTCCCAGACAGTGAGAGAAAGGGAAAATAGGTGTTTGCAGGCTGGGCCATCTCTGACTTGACGTGGGGGAGGGCCTGTCACATACCACACTTGCAAATCATAATGGGTCTGCCTGAGCACACTCACAAAGGGTTTGACACTGGTCTTTTGTGACCCAACAAGCTGTTCCCGGGGTATGGAGGCATGGAATTCCAGACACCTCTGGGGGTGGAAACCTCTAGAACCTTCTCCCACTTCAAAATGGGCACCAGGTATACATTTTGGGCCCTCACACACAACTCTTCTGTACACCTCTGGACTTGTGGAAGACTAAGAAGGACTATTATGCTGCTTGCAAGAAGGACTGCTACTATGCTGCCCTGTTGCCTGAGGAAAGAACTGGACCTGTATCATGAACCCATGACCACCAGAGTGACTCCTTGGGATCGTTGGTTTACCCCTGATCAGGGTCTCGGGCCAGAAAAGCTCCAACCACCCTGAACCCTGCATCTGGACTCTGGTGTGAGTCCTAATCCCAATATGGTTTCACACGAGCCCTTGACCCTTGGAAGTGGGCCTGAAGGTGCTCTACCGGCCCAGCTATGGTCCTGTGATTTGATTTGATTTGATTTAAATTATTTCTAGAGCGCACGTATACCAGCGGTTTCTTGGTGCTAACTCTAACCGGATCCGGGGCTAATAGGCAGGGAGGGTTGATGGAGGATTATTCAAAAGACTTCGTGAAAAAATAAGTCTTGAGGTGTCTACGGAATTGTGAGTAAAGAGTAATGGTACGAAGTTCAAGGGGAAGGGAGTTCCAAAGGGTCGGGGCAAGGGTGGCAAATTTAGAACCTCCCCACTTCTTAATCCGGAAGCGGGGGACGGTGAGGAGGGATTGGGAGGACAAGCGTAGTTCCCTGGTGGGAACGTATGGAGTAATCTCAGAAGAGATAAAGGCCGGAGCCAGGCCAAGTCGGGCCAAGAAGGTGATGGTGGCGAGTTTGAATTGGACTCTGGCTCGCACGGGGAGCCAGTGTAGAGATTTCAGAAGAGGGGTAGAGTGGTGAGATTTAGGAAGTTTGAAGGCCAGGCGGGCCGCCTGGTTCTGAATCTGCTGTAGGCGCCGCAAGCTATAAGCAGGAATGCCGGCATATAGAGCATTGCCGTAATCCAGGCGGGACACCACCATGGCCAGAATTATAAGCTTGAGAGCAGAGAAAGTAAAGAAGCGAGACACTCTGCGTATAGTGCGCAGGGAAAGGAAAGAAGAAGATACCACAGAGCTAACCTGGGAGTGAAGGGTGAGTTGAGAGTTGATTTTTATGCCTAGGGTTTTAACAGAGGAGGAGGGTGCAGGAGAAGGGCCAAGAGAGGGAGGCCAGAAGAGGGAGGACCAGGGGCTGGATGAACCACCCGTCAAGACCAGCTCGGTCTTGTCGGGGTTGAGTTTGAGGTGGTTGTGGTTCATCCAATCCCTGATATGGAGCATGACAGATTGAAAGTTTAGAACAGAGGAGGGAGAAGAAGATAGGTTGAAAACAAGCTGGAGGTCATCCGCATAATTAAATACGGCGACCTCCATCTGTTGAAGGGAAAAGATAAGGGGGGCGACATACAGATTAAACAGGAGAGGGGAAAGGGAAGAGCCTTGGGGAACCCCGCACTGAACTTTCCGGACGTCCGCTGTAAAGTCACCCAGGCGAACGGCCTGGGTGCGGTCGCTCAGGAAGGAGGATAGCCAGACCAGGGCAGTCCCCCCGATTCCTGCCGCCTTGACACGGGATAACAAGATGGTGTGATCTACCGTATCAAAGGCGGCTGAGAGATCGAGGAGCACAAGGGCCTGGTGCTGGTTGGTGTCCATACCCTCCCTGAGGTTGTCCAGGACCGAGATGACAACGGACTCCGTAGAGTGTGCGGGGCGGAAGCCGGCCTGGCGGGGGGCAAGGCCTCCATGCGTCTCCACAAAGGAGCTCAGAGCGCAGGTGACATGGCGCTCGAGCACCTTGGCCAGAAATGGCAAGCGGGAGATGGGGCGGAAATTGGCAGGGACAGAAGGGTCTGCCCCGGGTTTTTTCAAAATAGGCACAATAACCGCCGACTTCAAGGGGTAGGGAACTACGCCTTGAGCAAGAGAGCTGTTGAGGAGGTGAAGGGGGGGGTCTGGGCAGGTAACAAAAATATGGCGGAGAATGTGGGCCGGGCAGGGGTCAAGAGGAGAGCCAGACTTGACCAAAGGCACTAAGGAGGTCAGACATTCTCTAGTGATAGGGGGGAGGGTGGTGAGTTCACCCTTGGGAGGGGGACATTGGGGGTCCACAAAGGAGGGAGAAGGGGGGGGAATGTTGGCCTTGATGGTAGCAATTTTATGAATAAAATAGTTATTAAGGGAAAGACAGAGTTCTTCGGACGGGGCGGGCTTGAGGGTTGTTCTGTCCGAGAACGCCAGGCTGTGGACGATTGTAAATATCTCCTTTGACTGGTTTTCCGCGGCTAAGATTTTGGAGGAGAAGTATGATGTTTTGGCCTCCAAGATGTCTATTTTATACTGGGTAAGAATGTTGGTATACTCCAGTTTTAGCGTGGGGCAATAGCTTCTCCTCCATGCCCGTTCAGCGCGACGTACTTTTAGTTTAGTGGCCTTAAGCTCGACGTTAAACCATCGGTTGGTGTCCTTCTCACGTTTGGAGGTGATGCGTTTGAGCGGGGCAATGGAGTCGCGGCCAGAGGAAAGCCATTGATCTATGGCATCCACCTGGGAGAGGGTGGAGAGGCCGTGCAGGGGAGGGAGGGAGGAACTGAGAAGGGAGGAGAGACTTTCTGGGTTAACTGTGGGCAGAACTAATGCAGCAAAACACATCTCCTCTCATCTCTGCTTCGGAACCGCGGCAGCATGACGCATCCCTGACGCCATACCTCGCATCGCAGTCTTCTCAGAACTGACAGAGCACTACACATCTACTTGCAGCTCCACTTCAGAACCACCGCAGCACGACGTATCCCTGACACCCAATCTTGCGTTGTACCCTCCTTGGAATAGCCGCTGTGCAACACATCCTCAACGCTGGACTTTACATCACAAGCCCCTTGTTGATGGCATCCTTGACAATGACGCATCACCCTGCATCACTGCCATGCAGCTTGCTCGGAACCGCAGCTGTACGACATTTACCAGACACGGGACCTCATAACACTTCGCAAACCATGATTTAAGATACTTTGTTCAGCAGGTGTAACTTGGTCCCTCTGTCTTGCCCACGCTCCATCGCAGTCGGCCTGAACTTGTAACTGATGACCACAGCTGGCGCTTTGTGCTTTTGGGCACTATTTTTTAATTAAAACTTTGAAATTGCATATCTCCGATTCTACTGATTGGATTTTTGTTGTTTAGGTCTTAAATAATTTATTAATTTTAACTTTATTTTTCTCAATTGGTGTGGGATTTTTTTTGTGTTGTGTTTTCACTTTATTACTGTTTGAAGTGCTTCCTATATACTTTACACATTGCTTCTAACTTAAACCTGACTGCTTTTGTGCCCAGCTACCAAATGGTTAAGCGCAGGTTAATTTGGGGTTTTGCTTGAGTTTCACCCTGACAAGAATTGGGGTTGCTGCTTGAGTAGGGTTTCACACTCCCTGCACGGGGCTTGACTCATTCACTGTCCACTTAGTTCCCTCCTTCTTGCCAGATGGCCTGTAACTACTCCCAGCTTCACGGCCTGTCAAGGAGCAAAGCAATTGCCTATTCTCTTCATCATTGCAGAACATATACTTTTTCCCTTTCAAGTAGGAGGCTCAGTTTGGCTGGTACAAGATTACCACAGTCAGCACACTTATAGATACACTTGGAAAACACACAGAGATACAGGCACCAATGTAAACAGACCAAGAGACAGAGTCACCCATGCGAACAGACCAACAAACATACAGACACTAATGCGCACTGGCCTGAAGGCAAACAAGCAACCATGCATACATGAAATGAAAATATTTATAAAGCGCAACCAATGCCCAAAGGCGTCAAGGCACTAAGGCCAGATAGTCTCTGGAAGAAGAAAAATGAAAGAAGCTAGCTGATGGCTGTTATAGGGTGAACAGCCAGGTCTTTAAAGCCTTAAGCAATAAGGTATGGTATTGAAGGCTGGAAATTGATAGGGGAAGAGAGTTCCACAACGTGGATGCTGCCACTGAGGAATCTCTGCCTCCCCATCTTGATCTCTTGTACCTAGGCATAATTTGAAGATATTTGCATGAAAAACAAGCTGGTGGGAGGGAATATAGCATTGAAATAAATTCCTGAGTTGTTGAGGGCCTCTGTTGTTAAGGTCATTGTGGACCAAGCAGATAGCCTTAAAGGTAATTCGCTTGTTAACCGGGAGCCAATGAAGTTTCCGAATCCCTTCAGAGACAGACAGATATGCAATAACTGACAAACATTACTCAAATAAGTACTCTTACATATATTCCAAAAGACATGCATGCATCGGTGCACACAAACAAAAGGCATATAGGCACATACTCATAAGGAAAAATCACAGATATAAACTTAGTCAAGTACAAAGATCAACAGACATGCAGGCTCCAAACGCACAGGTAGTCAGATATACGGGTGCACAAGTGCATGAAGACATTGGTACGCACACATACATGTTCCAGGCACATAGGCAGCCACACACAAACAATACCTATACACAATTACCTACATATTTCCACTTAGACAACAAGCTTAAAGATACACAGAGAGGCACAACAGTATAGACACTGCCACACAAACAGTAACAGACAACATGCCTACAGGCATATATGGTCTGTTGCTCTCCCTCCCTTACTCATGCTCTCCACATTCCCTCCTTCTCCTTTCCCTACCTGTAACGTGCCCCTATGGCCACTAGGTTTGCACTCTCCTCCTGTCATTCTTGCATGCATCTCATTATTTTTACAGTCTCATGTCAATCTCTCAAAACTTTACCTACTCGTGTTCCAGATTTTGTTGCTTTCTCAGTCAAAGTTTCTAGGGTCTTTCAAATAGCTCACATGATTTTTCATTTAATCAAAATAAAGACATTATTGAAAATAATGCATGGTAGTTTGCTTATTTGATCAGCCTAATAAATATGCTTTTGAAACATTTTTGGTAGCCCTGCTAATCTGAATATATATATATTTTTTATGGTGTTTGTGCTTTGACGAAAAAGTGCAGTATGTTTCTAACGTCCATGAAAGTTCCATTTCCAAATGAGGTTAATTCTTATGAATTCCATTTGATTTCTTTACCGTTTCTTTTATTGGCATTCCGAAATTCATAAGCATTAATTTAGAGAAGAAAACAAATTGCAATCACTATCAGAGCACTGAGAGTTTCAATTTTAATTTGAGTTCATTACCTTTTTCTCTTATTAAGAAATGTAAATCTGTTTTGCGATTTCATTATTTAATCAGATGTAGCAGGCTCATCAGTAATGTTGAAACCTGCCAACATAAATAGCAGAGGCCTCATATACGTGATGAAATAATTTGCCTAACCACCTATTCAGCAGAGACTGATGCTCACAATTAGAGAGCGCGGCATGATTTGAAAATGAGTTACAATTGATTGTGTTTCAGTGGAAACGAAATTTGGAAGGCGCTAATTGCATTCTGCCTAAACATCTGAGCCAAAAACGCTCCGACGTGAGGTTTTGGGCAATTTTAAAAGAAAAGGCATCTTTGGAAATGTTGAAGCAGATTGGTTAATCTGATATTTAAAATGCAATTAAAGTTATTTGCTAATGACATTACAGAGGTAATGGGTAATTTCGTGAATTTTGTCTCCTGCATGTGACATTTTTAAACTGGAATGGAAAATTGGCTCAAAAACAGACTTGATTCCAGAATCAACTTTAGGGTGATTGTCCCTGAAACAATCATGCCATTAGGATGCTGTAAAAATGGCGCTATTCCAGGCACGGTGGGTAAAGGTAAAAGTGGTGGAGCGGGGCGGGGCGGGAGGGGTGGAGTCGACATACGACAGGATAGGGAAAATAAAATAAATTTTTAATAAACCACTTACCGTGCGCTCACCACATCACCGAGCCGGCGGTGCGGGCAGCGCAAGGTAAGTGATTTTATTTATTTTATTTTCCCTATCCCGTCATCTATTGACTTTCCACCGCCCCACCGCTCTCACCTGTGCCGGCCACATCTGCGCTTTTCCATTGATGGCAAATAAAGAAACATTGGGCTGCCTAGCATTCTGGAGAAAATAGTCTTGCTAGTATTCAACGCCTGTATGTTTTTAGGCAGTGCTTAATTCGTAAAAAAAGAAAAAGTGCCAGGGCTCTAGTCAGGAGGCCATTTTAGCTTCACTACACATTGCCCCTGCCAGCACTACCAATGATAGTAGCAAAACAACTACAAACCATCACACCCTACAAGTGTTACAATTTGGAATTATCCAGGCCCCCAAAACTATAAGAATGGCTTGAGGGGCAGGTAATAGTCATTTTAATGTATATTGAATTAATAATTAACTGTTGTTGTGATCATCTCTAAATTAGTCAGACAGTGCTATTTTGTGGCCGAATGTTTCAAGTGGCGGTGCTGACAATTAAGTGCCAAGCTTCGGAAACCACTGGCTCAAAATAAGCACTGCTGTTGGTCATTTTGGTAGGAGCCAGTATGTTGAGTTATATTCAACACAACTAAAGCTAACTTGTCATATTTGAAGCAGACGTGACTGTGTCATAAACTAGGCCGTGAACCGGAAGTTGAAGGTGCAAAGGAGCACACATTAGGTAAACTAGGATGTACAAGGCAGGAGAGTGTGATTGTGTTGTTGGGTGGTAAGGCAGGATGAAACGAGGGGAGCACAGGAAGTGTTAGATTGGAAAGCAACAGGAAGCATACCAGATGTGGGACAGAAGGTAGAAAAGGGCTGGACCCATAAAGGTCACCCCAGTGCCTGCGTGCACTTCAAGAAAAAGCAAAAGGAAAATTTACCCCACAAGCCTTTTTTGCAAGAGCGTAAAAGTACTCTCAAAATAGCACAGACTTCCAGTGATAACTATGTATGTTAGTTTTGTACACTGCATTTCATGTGTAATATTTAGCTGTGTCCTGCAAATACATTTTCCTTGGTAAAGTTCTGATTTTCTATACCACATCACCTCCGTGAGTAAGTCTTGGCCCACTCTGTCTGGGCCTCCTGAGGGTTATGTACTAAAGGCATGTAGTTGGTGTTGAGGTATGGGTCCAACAATGTACGATAAGTCCCTGGATCCTAATGTCACAATTTAAGCCAAGAAACCCCGGATTATCCTGGGACTCTTGCAAATGTTCCCACGATCATTCATTTTTTAATCTATCAGTCCTGACATTCCTACTCTCATACTCTGTATTGAAAACGTCTCTCTTTATACTGATATCTTCCTGGCCCTACACAAACACAATATTCTACCCTAACCAGAAACCAAATACCTGAATCTAGGACATTAGTATAATTATAACCAATAATCCAACTCCTCTTCCTTTGGAAAATCCTTGAGTCAGCAGTTGCCATTAGACTCAAAGAGCCTTAAGACCAGCACTTGGTGCCTCTTCCCTGCGGGTCAAGTTTGCACCATCACTTAAGCCCTGAAGCAGCAACAATACACGTAGTAATTGAGGCCTATGAATGATTGAAAACTAAGATTGGTGCTCTTACACTTGGCAATCACCTTTAGTAATATAACCTTAAGGCCATAATAGTGACGTGATGTATGGCTCTGTACCCCACATCTCTAACCTGGTTCATGTCCATCTCCTCAGATGGACACAAATTAGTGGCGGCTGGTAGGGGACGGTGGCGGGGATTGGTAGGGGATGTTGGTGGAAGGGCGGGAGCAGAGGAGGTATAACAAAAATAAAAAAGACTTACCTGGAGAAGAAGCCAAGTGCACATGACTGTTTGGCCGGCCCAAGACGACCGGCCAAACCTTTGTGCGCACTTATGGTGCAGCCACCACTCCTCCCCCTAGTGGCGTCACGTCAGCCCAGCCCAGCCCAGCCCTGCCCTAACATGGGGCTTAAAGGCAGACTAAATATAAAATTAACTGAAGGGCACATCGGAAGTCAATCGTTTCAATGTTTTTCATTCTTCATAAACTGAAGCAATGCTTCAAATAATCTGTTTTACAAGGCTGTATAGTGATACACTTACTTCCGTGACTTCAGCTAACATTGCACCTTGCTTTACAAAACTTATCAATCAGTGACTGATGCAAGGTCGAATCCTCCAGTGGCTTAAAAAATCTGTCTCACTCCCCTTTTAGAAAACAGTATTTTGATCCTGAAAGCTTCCAAAACTTTTGTCCCTCTGCACACCTTCCTTGGATTGCAAAGTTTCTGGAAAACAAAGTCGATTTGCAGCTACAGCGGTTTGTACCCCACTATGAACTGACTGTCATCCAAACACGTTCCTGCCCGAACATGGGACCAAAATGATTCTACCATCACTAATGGATGTTGTTGGACTTGGCACTTTTTGCAGGGTTATCCACAAACTTTTTGCCTTCTTCCTCCTATTATTTCTGACCTGTTTTCACTGGCTTTAGGCCTCTGGTAATCAGTGCTAACGTGCATATGATCTCTGGTGCAAATTATGGCCTATCAATGATTGGCCTATTGGTTTACAGGTAAGTCCCTAGTAATGTGCAAGGTGGATGCCTAGAGCCTGGAAAGCAAATGCTGTTAGTGGACCTGCAGCACTGATTGTGCCACCCACATGAGTAGCCTGCAAACATGTCTCAGACCTGTGTGTGCTTGCCTCATGTTAAGAAGTCTCAGGGCCATCAAATACTTCATCTTCAGCCCCTGAACTCCTCTGCTGGAAGTTTGGACCTGCCAAGTGGTGCCAATTCCAGTTCGGGGACCTTGGAGGTGGCTTCTGCTGCAAGTAAAGAAGAAAATCCATGCACTGGTCTTCAGCGCCTGTTTTTCCAGCCACAAGCTTGCCGCAGTCAAAGAGTTGATGCAGCGCCTTTTGTGCGGCTTGAAGATCGCTGCAGCCTGGGTCCTGAGCACTGTGTCTCCAAAGTCTAAGGGACCCGCTCTGACCCTGATGCAGGCCCTGCTATGCGGTTGAAGAGTCAACGCATCACCTGCTCGTGACTGGGAGAATTGACGGAGCACCTGTTTCGCCACCTCTGCATCAACTCCAGAGCATCCAGATTTTCCACGCATCGCACATGTGTGCCAAATCTTCATCAACATTACCCAGCAGTAAGGAACCGAGGCAGCGTGTCCGAAACTCAACATATCACCTTCCCTCGCAGAGGGGAATTGACACATCACCTCCCCTGACAGTAAGGAATCAATGCATCACATCCCCTAAGAGTAAGGCATCGACACATCTCTTTGTTTTCAGCACCTCATCTTCCCAGCGCCTGTGATTTTGACGCATCACCAGTATCTTGCACTAAAAAGTGAAGCATCCATAGTTTTCTAGTTTGAACCTTCTAACAGTGATATCTGTTCTTGTGTATGGTGGATTTTTGTTGTATTAGTCTTGTTTTATTCAGCTAAAGATGGTTCCTGGTGTGGTGTCCTTTTGTAGTGTTTTCACTGTGTTACTGTGTGCTTATGTACAAATGCTTTACACATTGCTTCTGAGATAACCCTGACTGCTTGTGCCAAGCTACCAAGGAGGTGAGCAGGGGTTATCTTGGGTGTGCAACTCCCTTACCCTGACTAGAATAAGGGTCCCTACTTGGACAGGGTGCAACCCACCGCCAACCAGAGACGCCAATTTCTAAAAGATGTCATTCTGGCATCAGCAGATAATTAAGAGAACTTTTTGCTTCTCCTCCTGGATCCTGCTTCACCGTTGACTATGATTGACCTGAAACTACTGTTTATTCAGCTGTGTACAGGTTCTGATCTGACTCGGTTTCACTCATTTCTGCCAGGAAGGAAGCAGGGCATCAAGCTTCAGCCATATTACTCCTCTGAGGGAGCTGTCCAATGTGGTATCTCTCAAGGGTCTGTTGTTTAACATTTTCATCAAAACATTGTTGCAGATCTTTAAACACAGAGGACTTTAATTTAATTAACATGCAGTTGCAGGCAGGGCATAGAGGAACTGGCCTGCCAAGAGGGAGTGTAACAAATAATCTCAAGTAATAATCAATATCCTTGTCAGGATGAACCTTTAAAAAAGTCACTAAATTAACTTGAGCTCAGCCACTGGTAGCTATGGCACCAAACAAGCAGGCTTAAGTTAGAGGCAAAGTGTAATGTATTTATGCAGTACTAAAACAGTAATAAAGACAACCAAAATGAATTGCGGGTTAGATACACTAACCAGGATCGACCTCGTCAAAGATTTTACCTTCTGACTTTAGTCCTATAAGTCCCAATCTACCACAGGAGTACACTTCTAAAGCCCCCTGCGGTGGGCCAACAGGAGAGTCAAGTCCAGGTCCAAGTTGCCACTGATAAGGTTGTCAGTTGCAGGAAAAGGCCTCTTGTAACTCGTCAGGCCCCTGTTGCTTTACCAGGAGGTCAGCCTTATAACCAGTGGAATCCACTTCTTTGCCTTGGGAATAAGAGAGCACGTTCAGTCTTCTAAACTTTTCTCAGGTCTCAAATAGAAATTTCAGTCCTCTTCTGATGTTCCTCAGATCCAAGTGTGTTTTTTTAAACTTCTTTTTATTGATGACAAAAGAAAACATCAATACATCTCTGTACTATGTTAGAGCATTTAGATCAGTGACAAATTAGCTAGACATCTCAATTATTGCCATTTACATAACACGTTTATATATCACTATTCCATTGCATTGACTAATTGGTCCCCGTTCCCTTGGTGTGTATAAATTAGCGGTGGAGTACATATGTTCCCTCTATACAAGTCTACACACCCCACACCTGCTCCCACTTCCTAGGGCAGCCCCGGATCTTGTATACTGTTTTTTCAGCCAACATACACCAATCCATATCATTCTGCCAAGCCTGAATAAAAGGCGCCCCGGGGATACCCCATGCCCAGGCTATGTTATGCTTGGCATTTGACATTCCAAGTGTTAGTGGTGAGCCGAGATATAGGAGTATATCATCCTCATAGAGAGATATTCGGTCATCCAAGTCTTCCATCCACCGAAGCCCCTTTATCACAGGATCTCTGCGAATCCATGCAGCATGAGGTTCCGAAACTAGGGGAAAAAGCAAAGGCAACAGGTGGCATCACTGCTGTGTTCCTCTTCGTAACAAAAAAGATGAGGACAGTGTCCCTTTGACCACCACCTGTGCGAGGGGTTCATTATAGTGGAGCTTAAGCCAAGTAATAAAGTTGGGACCGAAACCCAACCTCTTCAGAACTGCAAATAAATAAGGCCGTTTAATGGTGTGAATGCCATTTTGTCTTCTAGGGACATTACTTCAGCATCCTCCCTGACCGTGCTTATTTGCCTCAGAACTCCATGCAACCTACGCAAATTAAGTGAAGTGCTCGTCCCTGGTATAAAGCCGAATTGGTCGGGATGTACCAACCTCGTAACGACCTGTAACAGACGTGTGGCAAGTACTTTGGCAAGGATTTTAGCTTCAGCATTTAGTAATGAGATGGGGCGACATGAGGAGCAGCTGCTTCTTGGTTTGTCCTCTTTATGGATGACCACAATTGTGGCCAGTCGCTGGTCAAAAGGCAGTTCTCCACACTCATGTCTCTCAGGTATGGGGCTATTGTATTGGTTGCCAACTTATAGAGTTCTATGGGAAGATCGTTGGGTCCCGCTGCCTTACCGGACCCAAGTCTTCTGATTGCCTGTGCTACTTCTTCCTGTGTCATGTCTCCCTCTAGTGACTCCAAGTCTTCAATGGTTAGGGATGGGAGAGACATTTCCTGTAGCAGTTCATTTGAATTTGTTTCCGTTAAGGTATTCATAGTTGTATAAATCTGCTCATAGTATGCGGTAAACTCTGCAGAGATCCGTTGTGGATCTCATATTATTTCACCTCTTCCGTTACCAATTACATCACCTGTCTACTTGCCTGCTCTCATCTGTCGAGCCAGGCAAGTAGTTTTCCTGCCTTATCTCTTGCATAGACTCTTTTCTGTACAGCTCTGTGTGCTGTCTTTGCAGCCTCCCTTACTAAGCCTTTATATTCTTTCTTTTTTACGCTCAGCCTGTGTTTGACACTTTCTGACTCAATCCCGCCTAATTCACCCTCTAATTGGGTTAATTCAACCTCTAATCTTTCCACTACTGCATGCTTGTCCTTCCGAACTCCGGCAGTCAGGGAACGGGCCTGTCCCCTACCCACCATCTTGAATGCCTCCCAGACGATCTGGGCTGATCCCACTGAGTTTTGGTTTTCCTGAAAATAAAGATCTATGATTTCTTTAACCCCCTTCCATATACATGGGTTTTTAAGACACCAAGGTGTAACAGGCGGTATCCTCCCTGCTTGCTTTGTCCCTTGCGCGTAAAAAGCCCACAAAGGAGAGTGGTCTGATATGCCCTTCACCAAGTGGCGACTCTCTTTAAATTGAACTGCCTGCTCTGTCGAGGTGAGAATATAGTCTATTCTAGAGAGGTTATCATGAGCGCCACGCTGGAATGTGAACTGCCACTCCTCCGGTTGTTGGACCCACCATACGTCCACCAGTCCCATTGCTGCTTGAAATTCTGAGAAGCTTTTCTGAGGGTTTTGTAAGTCCCATGGTGGGTGCCGATCCAGCCCTCCAGAAATAAACGCATTGAAATCCCACCCCATCAGGAGTTCACCCGCCGGGAAATCCAATAATAGTTTACCCAACTCTTGGAAGTCTACCTTGTGTAGGGACAGAGTGACATATACTGTCAATATGGTAACTGGGACAACCCCCTAGTGCCCCATGGCTGCTGCATACCTTCCCTGTGTGTCATTCCAAGTGCATGACACATTCAGTGGGACGGTGGATCGCATCAATATCCCCACCCCTCTGGATCCGGAAGTGAACACTGAGTGGGCTAATAGCTTGTATCCCCAATGGTTTAATGCTTTGCATGCATTCCCAATTAAGTGAGTTTCTTGTAAGAAGACCGCATCTGGGGCGTGCCATTTTATATACTGGAGCACGATTACCCCGCTTAATCTTGTCTCCCATCCAGGAGAGGGGCTTTATCCCCTTATCTGTTATCGGGTTTATCATTATTCGTTAGCAATTTTCTGGTCAATCCAGATCCCTGAATTAATTCGGTAGTGAAGGTGGGGCCTGAATATGTGACATTATTCCATAACCATCTGCAAATCTTTAGCCCATTGGGCTGCATAGATCGGTTTTCCATGGGGTCATGATTTCGGCGTGTCTGGAGTGGTGTGTTCCCCTTCATTGCCCTCCTATTTCTTTCTGTTATGTCATCTAAACTTACAACTCTAACGCCCTAACCCAAACTAGTGTGTAAGTGTTACATGGGGTGACCCAAACGATCCCACCTTCCCCCACCACCCATTTCCACAGTACCTTTATATAAGCATGTTTACCATAAAAGGATATAGACACATCACAACAATAGCTACTGAATTATTCAATTAGTGTACAGTTCGATTCTCTCTCTTGAGTCCTTCAACGATAAGAGTTAAATATTTAGTGGACTCCATGTATGCCTTCACCACTCACACTAGCCAGATTCATTAGCCTTGGTGACGTTTGTTCCTTTTTCACCATAGTTCAATGCAGCCGCGGTCCGTGCAGGTGACAGCAGTGGGGCTGTGGGGTTGCGTGGGGAGGTTTTCAAGGGACGATGCAGAGGGAAAATGAATTATTTATTTTATTTTTCCTCGGCATCGTCCCTCGAAATACCCCCCCAGATGGCCCCGCTGCCCCACCGCCCCAACGGCGGTTACCTGCACGGACCGCGGCTGGTTCGCAGTTTTTTTTTTTAGGTTTCTCCCTTCGTGATCTGGGGCTCCCCAAATTGTCCTCAATCCCTCAAGCCACTCCTGTGCTGCTTCTGGGGAGTCGAAAAAACAACTTTTTCCCTCCCCCTCAGCACACAGTTTTGCTGGAACCAGCATAGAGTACTTCATTCCTTTATCTCTCATAACTTTTTTAATCTCAAAGGAGGACGGTCTCTGTTCCTGCACCTTAACAGTGAAGTCAGGGAAAAAGGTTATTTTACTGTTTATTAATAAAAACAGGTGGTGCACCTCGAGCTGTTTGCAGCACAATGTCTCGGTCACGAAAGTTAAACAATCTGGCTAGCAAGGGTCTGGGGTGCTCGATGCTTTGGCCTCCCTCCCGGAACCCTATGAGTCCTTTCGACTGAAAAGAAGTTGGAGAGTCCCCTTAGACTCTCCAACTCAGCCTACTCCAAAATGATTGAGGGCACTTAAAATTCAAAATAAGTTGTTCAGTAATTTAAAATTATATAATAAATATGTACTGTTTTGATATTTTTCTAAACGTTAATTTTTATTTGTTCATATGTTTAACTTTTTTGTAAATCATTTAAGTTAATTTGACATTGTTTCCTATGAGGTTATATTTAAAGTCCCTACCTCTACTATTTTCTATGGGACGTTATTGCAGTATCACTGGCTGGCCACGGATAGAGTACTGGACTTACTACAGAAGTGTAAAATACTATAAAAGTGCAGTTTGTGAATATCAAAAAGTAGTAAACTCACTCAAAACTGTAAACTTTCTCAAAAGGGTAAGGGGCATATTAACAACAGACGGCGATAAATATCGCAAAGCGCGCTTAGCACCTTTATATTTATCTCTGTCTATCACTGGAATTGATCGCCATGCTTGCTCTGTATTTACAACGCATAGCGCAATGGCGATATAAATTCCAGCGATAGCGGGGTAATCACTGTTTTGCAGGGAACATCGCTGGTTTTCCAGCGATGTTCCCTGCAAAACGGCGATATGCTTGTTGATACAACCATGTGGTCGTAACTCAAGAATCCACCCCCCATGTTAGGTATGGGTTAGTCATGATTTTAGCAGACGTTAGTTTTTGGCGAAAACTGTGGTTTTCGCCCAAAACTAACGCCTGCTAAAATGCGTGGGCCACCTTGTAAATATTGCGATGTGCACATCAGCGATATTTACAAGGTTGTACTGCCCAGTGATGCCCACTTTGCATCTCATTAGAAATGCAAAGGGAGGCGTCGGTAAAAAGGGTGCTAACATGCCCTCATGCTTGTTAGCACCCTCTTGTAAATAGGGCGATATTTTTATCTCTGCTTTTTTGGCTTTAAAAGCCAAAGAAGCTTAGATATGGCCCTTGTAAATATGCCCCTAAGTTACCTTTGGGAAAGAGGCCCACAGTGTGTGCGCTATCCTCACATGCAAGAACCACTCTGCAATGAAAGAAAGAGAGGAGATGCTTAATGTGTGGATATTATTGAGCGTCTTAATTATTCCTCTCGAAATATAATAGCTTAAAATGAGGTAGAGATATTACAGATTTTTCCTTAAGCTAAATTGAAAAAAGGCCCTGATTTTTCTACTTAAAATATGTTTGTGGCCTCTTGTAAGTGTGAGATAGGCAGGGAGGCATAATATTACTTGAAGATGAACGATACACAAAAGAAATGTTTAGTTGAAAATTAAAGTTAAAAAAAAGCATCATAGGCGTGGATTTATTGGAAACATCAGTTCTGCAAAAAAAGTGTTTCTGTACATGTTGCAACTGTGCATTTCTATACAATGTGTAACAAAGAAAGCCAGGGTGTAATTGACCTGCTGCTGCAATTATTCAAACAGCACAGTCCAAAGATGCTGGGAGCCAGAAGCTGTGTGGGACTGCAGACTTCCCAGGAGGATGGCCCTTTCCAAAACACATTTGGGAAGCATTGCTTTTTTGTGCATGTGAAGAGTGATTTAAAACATTGCTCTTTTTCTAGGGCTGGAGCATAAAGTGTAACACAGGATTCTTGTCGCTGACTAATTATCTGGACCTCGAAAACAATTACATCCTCTTAGGTGCTGACAGTTGCGGTCTTCTATCAATAAATAAGCACACGTTGACTCCAGCTGTGCCAACTGGTCCATTTTCTTTGTCTTGTATCAGCACTCCATCTGACTGGTGTGGGAGTGCCTGTAGCCTGCACCCGTGTAAATTGTACCCTAACTTCCAAGCTTGCACAGCTTGTGCTCAGTGCTTAATTTGAGCCAATGCTTTCCGGTGCTCAGCACCAGCACTTAATCATCAACACCGGTGCTTTTCATGAGTGATGGACACATTAATTTATGGTAGGCTCGTGGAGATTAAGTGATTTGCCCAGAATCACAGGATATCGAGCTTGATGCCGAAACTCGAACCTGGTTCCCTAGCTGTGAAGTCGGCATCTCTGGCAATTACACCAAATCCTCTCCCCACTTTCATGTTTCGTAGTTGGTTTTGCTTTAAGTGGCGCTGCCTCCTGGGGCCTCATGTAGGTACCTCAATACCAGTCAGTAACGGCCGAAAATCGGTAAATATCTCGTTACCGACCGGTATTGAGGCACTTGAGATGTAGGTGGCTGATTTCTGGATTCGGTATTTACCAAATCGGAATTTTTAGAAATCGGTAAAATACCGATTCGGTAAATACCGAATCCAGAAATGCAATGTAGGGGGCACTCAAGTGAGTGCATTATTGGTGTCTGGATTCGTTATTTACCACCAACTACAAGTTGATGGTAAATGACGAATACCTTACAAAAAGCATTTTTGTGCTACTTGTAAAGTGCCATGTGGCAGACATACATGCCCTTAGGGCATGTATGTGCGCCACATGTGCACACATGCACGAATCAGGGGTGCAACAGGGTGTCAATGTGACACCCTGCCACCCATGATAATGCCTCCCCTATTACCGATTCCGTATTTACCGAATCGGTAATAGTAACTGGCTTCCCATTCATTCCTATGGGCCTCCAGGCCCATAGGAATGAATGGGAAGGGATGCATTATTACCGATTCGGTAAATACCGATTCATAATTACCGATATTTACCGAATCGGTAATAATTACCGATTTTTTACCTACATACTATTTACCGATTCATAAATACCGAATCGGCAAAATTCGGTATTTATGAATCGGTAAATAGTATGTTACCTACATGAGGCCCCTGATGAGAGCCCTGGCACTTATTTTTTCACAAATTAACCACTGCTTGTGCTGTACCATGAGTATCGGCCCCACCCCAACAAATCTCTGAAAACAGACTCTTTTCTGGGATGGAAACTCCCTAGCTCCCTTAATGATAGGGAGAAAAAAAGTTGTAAGGTGCACTTTACCTTTGCAGGTGGGGGAGAGGATGTGGCATTACCACCAGAGCTACCGACTGTGGAGCTTCCTTCTTCACTGTGCACGGGTGGGCCTGAGAGCTCCTGACTGAATCCGGAGTGTGGGGGCACCTTCCATGCACTTTTCAAGGGGGCCAACTCAAGTTTTGTTATGCCACTGAGGGAACCAGGTTCGAGTGCCTGGCGTCGGCTCAGTATTCTGTGATTCTGAGCAAATCCTTTAATTTCCCTGTGTCTACAAAAATCTGACCTTGGGTATTGTAACTGGTGCTCATGTAAAGTGCTCCAATGCTCTTGGGCCACGTTCGCACTGCAAAAATACACAATTATGGAAGCGTATACCTATTACATATTCTCATGAAAAACATATTTGTGGGTGAGTAACTTGGAGTTCACAAAGAATCCTGGGAATTCAATGCAAATTCACTTCAAATGTAGGTGTGAATCTACAGGAATTATGGATTTTTACTTTGGTGACTGGAGCCCTAAGACTCTTGTGAAGGCCGAAGGTGGCTTGTGAAGCCAAATATGGTTATTAAGTGCCACAATAAAGAATTTGGGAGTTAGAATATTTTCTATCACTCTCATAAAAACATCTCCCTGTAACTCATTCCACACGGATGTGTTTTATGGAACTCATAACTTGATCACACGATCTGCAGAATATGTCTCTTTGATAATGCTTATTAAGCTTTGCTTTCTTATCATGTGTATGTTTATTCCTGCTTTTATCCTTTTTTATCCTTTTTTACTGTTGTGACATGATGGCTCCTTTCTTTTCTTTCCTTTTTGTATTACACAAGACATGATGTAACCAGCCTCTCCTACAAATGACATAAAACCTCAAAAAAATCATTAAAAAAATCAATAACATCCACCTGAAGCTTACTAATGCCTTCCCTTTACCTAGGTAGATTGCTAAAGAAACTGAATATCTTGTAGGGAATATAATGAGTGTGTTGGTAAGATCCAAAATGTCCCTGTGGAGATACATCTATGTTGTCTCTCTGAGTTCTGCAGTCAGCCAGTACTTTGAAGTGATTTTACCCTCCACATTTACAGCCTGATCCCATTGGATTGGTGTTTCTGCACCCAGAATGACCAGACGTGGGAACACCAACCCTGATTTTACTGGGTACACAAACGAGCACGATGAAATTACATCTACTCCGCCTAGGAGGTGCAGGCGTAGGTACAGCTCAGTCTCCACTGCAACTCCAAGAGGGAGCATTGAATTCTTCCCCCAGGATTGCAGGAACCTGCCCTGTCCCTGGATGCCCTCTGTACCCAGAGCCCATGCTCAGCCTCTATTTACTAGCTATGGAAAGGGCACATCATTCAGCCAGAATAAGGACCCACAAGTAGTTCCTCACCAGGGAAAACTGGGACAGCCTCATTTTCTTCATTTGGGGATGATTACCTTGTGATAATAATATTTGAGTTAAGGAATACTCTCCAGAAATGTTAATTCTGGCCACCTATGTGCTTATTTACAAGCCCCTGCGCCAGTGCGTCACTTTTTCCCATATTGAAAGTGATGCACCGGTAGCGAAAGGGACTTGTAAATAAGCCCCCTAGTGTATCGGCACCCAAAGCTGTGTGATTTGTAATCAGGTCTTTGGTAGAGAAATTGGATGATAGGTGGCACAAAATGATGGATCTGTGTGCTTGTTTTCGAACAGTACTGTATTTGCCTGCTTCCATATGCCTGGAACATGGGCATTCTCTCAGCCTGCTCAAATTACTTGACAAAAAGAAGGTGCAGCTGTTTCTGGAAGCCTTCATAGAACTCACCCAGCATTTTGTCACTCCCAGTGGCTTGCTATTCAGGGGATGATTAATTGCCAAGGAGAAAACTGTGTGAGGTAATTTAAGTTCCTCTTGTTGATCAATTGACAATACATAGCTGACAGTCATAACTAGACATTGTTGCATTGCTGAGATTTAATTAGGAAAGTGCCAAACATGGGTCAAATTTTTGTATTGAATGTTCCCCTGTAACAAATATGGCCTGAGAGGTGAACCAGAATTTTTAAATAAATTGATATTTACATATGCTTGAACCTGTTGACATCTATAATGTTTGGGGCTGTTTCTTTGCTTTAATTGAGCCGCCCCATCTGAGGGTATGTATAACTTCAACTTACACGCACAAATAACACATTTTAAAGGTGCAACAACATTTTTGCTGTTTACAACATGTGGCATAAAGTTGTAAACAGAATTATTCATGCCACTGTCTCTTCTGGTATTGGTCAAAGTATTTTAACAGGGGCAGGTATAATTCCAATATTTCCAGGGTCAGAATGGCAAAGGAACACCCCCAAAGATGTTGGGTGGGAATTTTTCTGCTGAGCAAAACATTTTCCCTGTGGAGGCACAAACAAGAAACCAGGTTATCTCCATATTTATCCACATCACATAAATGAGAGATCATTCTATTAGGTACCAAGGCGGTGGAAGAGGAGCATGGTGTACATCTGAAGTGGTATTATTTGAAAAGGATAGCAAAGTAAGGGATTATGTAAAACACACAAAGGAATGTTTCACCCACCCTCACCAGGTTGAAAACATCCAGGGTTGCTTGTGTTCCCTTCTGTAGGCCACTTGGTACAGCAGTTCAGGTTGGACTGTCTCTGTTGGAGCAAGACCACGTTTTATTTGTATTTTGATGTTCTCTGTCTGGAGTGGTATAATGGGTAAAGAAATTAGGAAATAGAATGTGGCCCAAGTAATTATCAGTGGCAGTGAATAATTCAAGCATTGCATATATCACTTTTTTGTTCTGACCTAGCTGCTGCATGTGTGCCCAGACATAGGTTTCATGCTCACTGCACTAACAGGCTGTTCCTATAGAATCAGCACCAAGTATGAATTACACTGAGGATATATATGCCGCTGCTTTTCACCAATGATAACCCCACCGAATCCATGGAGATCTTCCAAAACACAATGTTAAACATTTGTGACTGGGTGAATAGCCACCAGCTAAATTAAATTCTGATGAAACAGAAATTGTTATCACAAAAAACAAATGCCCAATGGAATCCCTCCTTCTGGCCCCCTGAGATGGGATCTCCCCCCATGCCCAAGAAAGCAGTAAAAAGCCTTGGGATGCTCATCGCCGAGGATATCTCCATGAAACCACAGATAGGAGCAGTGATTTCCTACTGTTTTCTCCAACTTCGGAGAACCTGAAAATTCAGGAAATACTTTACCTTTGAAGCCATCATCAAATCATCATTGCCTTATTCATCTCCCGAATAGACTACGTAAGATCCAGATGTGGTTACATTTGCATAGACTTCTAATGAGACAGGCTCCTGCATTCTGGACAAATTGTAACAGCATAATCCAAAGATAAACATTTCCAGCTTATCAACATGATCCATAGTCAAGATGAAACTTGAGCAAATCCTATATTGATTGTTGGTCTTGCTGCTTGAATCTCTGGTTTCAGGGTACTATGACCTTATTGTGTCTTCATCAGTTTCAGCTCCAAAAACATTATTAGCATTGGGTAAACTCATTTACATGATCATTTTGATTAGCAGAGACAACTCACTTCACAAATTAGAATATATTTTCACTCACTCTATGGCTGTTCCAGAGACCATTATAATGAATCCACTGATGGAGCAATAAAGGGTGTAAGCTTCAACCAGGGAGTATTCTGCCTGTTAGAAGGTCGTTCTGACACTATGGGTCGCCCGGATATTTCGCCTTTTGAGCACCTAATTGTTGAGCTTTTACTGTGGGGGAGCCTCATAAGTTGGGACTCACCCACAGTGAACTCAGGATGTAAGAGACTGCATGGGGATTTTACTGGTGTTCCCGTGGCTTGACCAGGCCACTGCACAGCAGCTGGAGTAAGGGACACCGGGCTGGTTACATGCAGACACATGTGTACATGCGTGTGCACACGTGTACGGGCTGCGCAGGGGAGATTCCTAGCGTGCGCAGTCCAGGAGCAGCTACAAAGTGAATGGTGTGGCAGGACTTATGCAGTATTGGGTGGTGACATGGAATAGGCTTTATACACTGAAAAGAAACATGCCAGGGAAAGTCAGTGTTTTACTGTGTTTTCACTTCATTATTCCCCTATGGGGATGTGGGGCCCATGGCTAGATTAACTTCCGTTAGGCCTACAGATTCCAGACACGCACTTAAGTCCAATGTAGCGAATGTGAAAATAAGTATTCTGCAGAGTCCAAAGTCATATTTGTACTGCTTTTGGGTCATCCAGAACTGTCATATTTCTCTGAGCCAGCCATGACCAGACCCAGGCTGAGGAATGACCTCAGCTGGATGGATTGATAACCTTTCTTCCACAAGCTAGGGCCTCCTCTCCATGAAGAGAAGATGGGTGGGGCTACAGGCCAATCCATCAACCGCTGTCGCTGGGTGCCAGGCACCAGGCTGCACCAAGGAGGGAAGGCAGCATGGGGGAAGAGGCTTCAGAGGCATGTGACCAGAAACGCCATTTTGAACAAGCCCAGAGGCTGGACAAGAAGGAGGGAGCAGGGACGTGATGTGTCGCTGTTTGATAGGACCAACAGAGACTTCCTGCCAGCCCCCTACTCAACTTTTAAAAAGTACTTGCACAGGAAGAGAAGCTCTCTCTGGGGTGTGTGGTCTGCTGAGGCTGAAGGTGCTGGAGCCTGGCACAATGGGCAGTTGGAAGGAGAGACCCCCTGACTACTCCCAGGACCCTAACAGCACCAGAAGAAGAGCCCAGGACTGGTGCGCAGGAGCAGTGGCCTCTGCGCAGGGAGACGAGAGGCCACGGAGGAGAGCCAGGCGAAAGGCTGGCACAGGGAGCCAGTGAAGATAGCGCTCTGCTGAATCAGAGACCCTGAGGGCGGAGGAGAGTGTTCCCAGTGGCTGGGGCTGGTAAAGAGGAGCATGAAGCGCCCCCTAATGCCTCGCTAAGCATTTGGAAATCTGCCCTTTTGGTGCTTTGTGGCCCCCAGAGGAGGGGGGTCACCCTCACTTGTGAAAAGGTGCTGGGGGAGCTGCTGGAGGAGCGCAGTATTCCCCCCCCGCACGAAGAAATCTGCCATTTTAGTGCCTGGTGGCCCCCAGAGGAGGGGTTACCTTCACGTGTGAAAAGGGGAGCAGAGGGGCTGCAGGAGCACCGCAGTCTCCCCCAGCATAAAGAAGAACAGTCCACCCATAAGTTTCATGGGGCATCTGAAAGAATAACCCCTCAAGGGCTCAGCCAGCCTTTAACACCTTCTAGGCTGGAACTTATGTTCTACAGCTGAGGGTGTACTATGAAGTGCATCATGGAGTGAAGGGCTGAGTTGGGGATGTCTGGAGAAGGGCATCCCCTGGAGGTGAAGTGGTGTAATTGCACCGAAATGCATGTACTATTGGTTATTTCTTTTTAGATGAACTGGAAGTCACATGTGTAAAGTGAAGTACATGTGTAAGGTGATGTTAAGCTAAATGGAGTTATGTTGCTGGACCTTCCTGCTAGGGGGTCTCGCTGTATTTACGTAATTCCATGCTTTTACCTGTGATTCCTTTTAAAGTGAAGAGGCGCACTGCAGGAGAAGTGTAGTTGCCAGGAGTACTTCTTTTGAAGGGACTGTAAATCACATGTGTAAGGAGATGTCATAAGCCAAGTGGGACAACGTTGCCAGACAGTCCTGCTAGGGTGTCTGGCTGAATATGCGCAATCCTGTGATTTCATCTGTGATGCCCTTAGGGGCTGTAATTGCAATGCATTCAAATGATCAACCAAGGTGATGAGTACTGTCATTCTAAAGTGTGCGTAAACATGGATTCTTGCTGCTGCGCTTAGGTGAAGTCCCCAGACTGCTATCCCTTAAGATATAGAGGTGCATACTTTATGGTCAGTAAGAGATGCTCAGTCAGGGTCATGTGTCACCAAGGCAGGTTTACCCCTTTTTTAATGCTTGTTGAGGTAATGGGGTGGGTCGCTACTGGGATGGTGCCAGTGCGCAGGGCCCTCGCTCCAGGTTATGTTCAACTATCTGCATTGGGAGCAAGTTGATGTGCATACATGGGAGTGCTGGTACTAGACCCCACCCCCCCTTTGCGGGAGGGGTGGAGATGTTATGCAATGTCACAAAGTAATTCCAACAGCTTATGTATATTTGTAAATTGGTGCATAGTATTGAGTAGTGTGTGTGTTTAATAAATGTACTCTTACTTTTATAAAGCAAAGTACAGACTAGACAATCAATTATTGAGTGTTATTTTTGTGTACCTGCAAAAGGCGATTACTAGCCCACACCACCTCCCTTGAGTAAGCCTCAGACTGCTCTGCAACGCTACACTCTGAGAGTCAGGCGCTACAATTGGGTGTTTGGTTCCCAGTGAAGGACAAATGTAGTCATGTTATTTGTGCAGGCCTCACAGATGCTGCCTCGTTTTCCAACACTGCCAGAAGCACGTTTCCTGGTGATTTACCACCAGTTGATCTGGCCACCTGAAAATCTTCATCAGGAGCTGGTTCAGGAACATGTAAATTATTACAAGCACTATTGTTTTTTATTAACCAAGTATTATACTTCTGGTGAAGACATGCAGTCTCTGATCCAGTACAGTACTCAACAACACCCACTGTTGTGTGTGGACATTTATTGTGGCAATCAAAGAAAATATTAGGAAAAGAAATGTATTTGATTAGATAGGTTTAAAACAATCAGAACAAACATCACCAATCCATCAAAATAAGACATGTTTTTCCAACATTGCCAACGTACATTCCCTAAAAGAGGAATTCACTAACTTACAGGGAGCTAGCTGATTGATTTTAAAGCAAATACTTCAGTGACATTAAACATACACTTATTGGGCAGTTTACAGTATTGAACATTCATGTGATAACCACATGCATCATGGGTTTTGTAGTATTATTTTGCTACCATTGAACTAATAGGAGAAACACTGAACTGTATGTGAAAATGTCAGGACTGGAGACAGTGGCTATACTGACCTGGATGTAAGTGGTCAACCTAACACATCAGTTTTTATTAAACATACATTTGTTGCCAATCATATTTATGTTTTCTTTATGTGGAGGGGCTTCCTCCCCGTTAAAGCCTTTCCACTTGTGGTGGGGCAGCCATGGGTTTCTCGCCACTATCCATGGTGCATACAGTTGCAACAGGAGGAGTCTTGGAGCCATACATGTTGATGCACTCCAAATCAATAACCAGATCACTCCTTTTGTGCACGTGACTGTCCAGTGTTAGTGAGGGGAACGTTCAAAGCCTACTTGTACAGACAGAAGAAGGTTTGGAACACAGATATCGAAATAAACATGTGCTTACAATAAATAAACTCAATGACTCAATAGAGAAATATCTATCAAAAGGAGTGTGTCTTTCATTTCTTCACATAAAGAAGCCAGTGCAAGGCCAGAGTGCAGCAACTGCACCTACTGACTGGTCAGCTGCAAATTCAAGAGCAGTAATTTAGAGTCAGGGACCAAACACAAATGTAAAAAACAATATAATTGGAAACTTAAAGACTTTAATGGTTGTACAAATGTTTCTGTAATAACAGTAATCCACAGCAACCAATGATGCTCTACCCCACAGCACCAGGAAAGCCCATATCTAAATGATATTGCCAGATGACCGAATGGGTTGAGGCCCTTGTGCACTCTCTTCACTTGCACCCTGCGCCCTCGGCCTGGTCGCCCCCACACCTCACGCCTGCTCCTTACTTGCTGAGCCTCCTGCTGTCACCTGCTGCCTGAGCCACCACAGGGCCGCCGAGCGCCGCCCCAGCCGCCACAGGGCCGCCGAGCCGCGCCCCAGCCACCTCAGAGCCGCCGCCGAGCCCCCAGGTGTCCCGCCGCTACCAACGAGACCCCGCCCCCCCGCCCGCCGATTGGGTCCCTTTGCTCCCCGCCTCCCCGCAGACCCTCCCTCCCGGCTCCCCTCTTAAGGGGACCCTCACCACTGCCCCAGGAGTGACCACTGCGCCCTCGGCCTGGTCGCCCCCACACCTCACGCCTGCTCCTTACCTGCTGAGCCTCCTGCTGCCACCTGCTGCCTGAGCCACCACAGGGCCGCCGAGCGCCGCCCCAGCCGCCACAGGGCCACCGAGCGGCGCCCCAGCCACCTCAGAGCCGCCGCCGAGCCCCCAGGTTTCCCGCCGCTACCAACGAGACCCCGCCCCCCCGCCCGCCGATTGGGTCCCACGCTCCCCGCCTCCCCGCAGACCCTCCCTCCCGGCTCCCCTCTTATGACGCCCCCAGAGCAACCGCGCAGCGGACGCGCGCAGCGGACGCGCGCAGCGGGAGCACCGATTGAGCGCCGAAGGTGCGCCAAAGGTAAGCCCGTCTGCGCCCGTCCGTGCCTGGACCGCGCCCAGCGCCAGAACCCCTGGCCCCCACAGAGGCCACCTCACCCGCCGGACTTACGATGCCGCCACCCTCAACGCACTCAACACCGGCCGAACCCCCGGGTGCTACCGAGCCACTCCGAGACGCACCCACGGACCCTTCACCTGCCAGTCCTGCAAGTTCTCCTGCATCCGGACCTGCACTGCTTCAGCACCCACCAAACGGAACACCAGCAGCAACCACCTCAAGTGCATCCTGCTCAACACCCGCTCCGTCCACAGACACGCCGTTCAACTCTGGAACCTCCTCGAGACCACAGCTCCTGACGTTGCCTTCCTCACGGAAACCTGGATGAACGACTCCTCAGCGCCCGACATCGCCATCGCCATCCCAGAGGGCTACAAGATCATCCGGAGAGACCGCGACAACCAGACTGGAGGAGGCATCGCCATCATCCACATGGACACCATCCATATCTCGACCAACGCCGACGACACCCTGACAACCGCCGAACACCTGCACTTCCAGATCCACACCGACCCCAAGACCACCCTCAGAGGCACCCTGATCTACCGACCCCCGGGACCACGCACTCAATTCAGCGAAGACATCGCCGACTTCATCATCCCGCACGCCCTCCCCTCCGCTAACTACATCCTCCTCGGGGACATCGACTTCCACCTGGAGAACAACAAGGACTGCAACACCACCACCCTGCTTGACAACCTCGCCACCCTCGGACTCAAGCAGCTGGTGACCACCCCCACCCACCTCGCCGGACACACACTCGACGCCGTCTTCTCGTCCAGCAAAGACATCTCCTTCAGCCACGCCACTGGACTCCACTGGACGGACCACAGCTGCATCCACTTCACCTTCAAAAGAACCACGGTCCACCAGCAACAGGCTGCACGAAGAAGCTGGAGCAAGATCACAGCCGAACAACTCGCCGCATCCCTGAGCCAGCACCCTCCCGCCAGCTCACCGAACCCCAGCCAAGCCGCCGACAACCTCACGAAATGGATCTCCACCTGCGCGGACGAGCTCGCCCCTCTGAGGACCCCGCCCAGCAGACCCGGAAGCAAGAAGGCCCCGTGGTTCACCGACGAACTCAAGAGCTCCAAGAAGAACTGCCGTGCCCTCGAGAAAGCCTGGAGAAGAGACCCAACGCCGGACAACATGACTACCCTCAAGCTCGCCACCCGAATGCACCATCAACTGATCCACGCCACCAAGAAAACAGCATTCAAGGACCGGCTGGACAACAACGCACACAACAGCAAGGAACTCTTCAACATCGTCAGAGAGCTCTCCAACCCCAACGCCGGAACCAACGACATCACCCCATCGCAAGACCTCTGCAACTCCCTCGCCTCCTACTTCCACAACAAGATCGCTGACATACACAACAGCTTCAGAACACAACCAACGCTCCCCACGACCAAACCAACGCCCCCCACCACCACCCTCAACGCCTGGACACCGATCAACCTCGAAGACACCATCAGCACGATGAACTCCATCCACTCCGGATCCCCTACCGACCCCTGCCCTCACCACATCTTCAACAAGGCTGACGCTGTCATCGCACCCCGCCTGCGGGACATCATCAACACCTCCCTCGACACCGCCACCTTCCCTGAGAGCTGGAAGCACGCCGAACTCAGCGCTCTACTAAAGAAACCAACGGCGGACCCCACCGAACTCAAGAACTACCGCCCCATCTCGCTCCTCCCGTTTCCAGCCAAAGTCATCGAGAAGACCATCAACAAGCAACTGGCAGCCTTCCTCGAGACGACTGGTTCCCTCGACCCATCCCAGTCAGGCTTCCGGGCCAACCACAGCACCGAGACCGCCCTCATCGCTGCCACCGACGACATCCGAACCCTGCTGGACAACGGAGAAACAGCGGCCCTCATCCTCCTGGACCTCTCCGCGGCATTCGACACTGTCTGCCACCGCACCCTAGTGCAGCGCCTCAGCAACGTCGGAATCAAGGAGAAGGCACTGGAATGGATCATCTCCTTCCTCACCGGAAGGACACAGAGAGTCCGCCTGCCCCGTTCAGATCAGAAGCCACGGAAGTCATCTGCGGCGTCCCTCAGGGCTCCTCGCTCAGCCCCACCCTCTTCAATATCTACATGAGCCCCCTAGCGGCCATCGCACGCCAACACAACCTGAACATCATCTCCTACGCCGATGACACCCAGCTGATCCTCTCCCTGACCAACGACCCCGCCACCGCCAGAGCCAACCTACACGAAGGGATGAAAAACGTGGCCGAGTGGATGACGACCAGACGCCTGAAACTGAACACAGACAAGACGGAAGTCCTCATCCTGGGCTCCTCACCCTCCGCCTGGGACGACTCCGGGTGGCCCCCCGCCCTGGGCAACGCACCCAAACCGACAGACCACGCACGCAACCTGGGCTTCATCCTGGACTCCTCCCTCTCCATGACCAGACAAGTCAACGCCGTCTCCTCGTCCTGTTTCAACATCCTGCGCATGCTACGTAAGATCTTCCGGTGAATCCCCAACGAGACCAGGAAGACGGTCACCCAGGCCCTCGTCACCAGTCGACTGGACTACGGCAACGCCCTCTACGCCGGTACCACCGCCAAGCTCCAGAAGAGACTCCAGCGGATCCAGAACGCCTCGGCGAGACTCATCCTCGACGTCCCCAGACGAAGCCACATCTCCAGACACCTGAGAGACCTGCACTGGCTCCCGATCAACAAAAGAATCACCTTCCGGCTCCTCACCCACGCGCACAAAGCCCTACACAACCAAGGCCCGGCCTACCTCAACAGCCGCCTCAACTTCTACGCTGCCAAACGCCACCTCCGCTCGACCAGTCACTCCCTCGCCGCCGTCCCCCGCATCCACAGAGCGACAACAGGAGGAAGATCCTTCTCCCACCTGGCCGCCAAGACTTGGAACGCCCTCCCGACCGACCTACGCCTGACCCAAGACCACCTCTCCTTCAGGAAGAAGCTCAAGACCTGGTTGTTCGAGCAGTAGCGGACCCCCCCCCCAAGCGCCTTGAGACCCTCCGGGTGAGTAGTGCGCGTTATAAATGCCTATGATTGATTGATTGATTGATTGATTGACCCTGGAATACTCTGTACAGGTAATTGACTCCCGTCTATGTTTCAGTTCTGGCCAGTGGGACCGTAGGGTCCTCATAGCTTGTGGATGATTTACGGTCCACTGTGCTGGTGCAGCAAATCTTCCCAAGCTTCTGACTGGCAGGCAAGGGTGGAGGCATCAAATGTTTAGTTTGTAAATTCCTTAAAGTGTCCAGTTCAGCAAACCACCAGTTTATCAGAAGTGTGGATACAGGGAAATGCCCGTCTGCATCACTGGTGATGTATTTTGGGTGGAGGCCCTGGCCAACAGCGTTTGGTCCATTTTTGTGAACATCAGCAAAACATGTGCCCCCTCTAGTAGACCCATAGATTGTCAAGTCCATTGAGGATAAATCGTAGGGCAATCTAGAAAAAGTTGATCAGTGGTAATAGAGCACAGGTTTCCTTACCGTGACAGACCTTTCATCCCTGCACCCTGATATTATGATTTCCAACCAATTTCCCTCTACATTTTGTCTGACATTTTCGCATTTTACCACTTACCTTTGAAACTGAAAATGTGAAACCCTGAACATACTTTGTTCCACTTTTTTTTCTCCTTTCAGCACTTATACCTTGATTAAAGGAATATATACTAGTCCTGGCAAAATATTAATTACACTGATGAAATTTGTGAAATTCCCGAATTTCGCATAATGAGAAAGTCATGACATTTGCTGCATTTCATGTAATTCCTTTTAGCCGAGCACACATCTTGGATTAAGAAGGCTTCCAAGATACCAGCAGGAGACTGGTTTGAGTAGAACAATTCTTTCCAAGAGAAGTTTTCTACTTGAACCAGTTCCTGCCAGTATCTCGCAGGACTTCTTAACACAACGTGCACCACTGGGTATCAAAAGTGATGCAAGGTTCCTGCAAATCCGATTTCACTATAAAAGTGCAATTCTATGAAATTTTCATGGAACTTTGCAAAATATTTTAGGGAAAAATATGCAATTTTGCTCAGCCTTACTATAAACCTGCCTAGACACTCTCTTCTCATTTGTGTTAGTACTTCACTCACTGAGCTACCTATCCACCCATTGGTTCCCCTTTTCTTTGTCCTATCTACTCACTGACCCATTGTATCACTCAAGCACTAATCTACTCCATGACTTGATCAACACAATAGGCCAAGTAAGGTTCCTATCCAAATGACCAATTAAACTCACTCACACTCGCTCACATACCCATGCACCATGCAATCCATTTTCTCATTCACTCACTTGATCCCCAAAAACATTATTCTTTAGGATAAAGCTTTATAAATTGTCTCGTAAATAGCCAACATGATGTATATTGCTTTAAAATGTGTTGTTTTTATAATTATTTACCGCATACTTCAGCATAGTTTGAGCCCAAACAACATTAGTGTTGGCATCAGTTCCTGAGTGTTCCAGTGCACAGTTGTGACTGTTTGGAAAGGACTACATGTAACCCCAAACATGACTTTCTTCACGAGGAAGGCCAGGGTAGATGATTGGATGTGTGGCATGGGAGAGGACAGCCAAACACCACACACTGTGTAATGAAAAGCAAAGAGTTGCTTTGAGGTTTAAAAATGATTAATTAACTTGGCCTGCATTCACTTCAATGTAAGGTTAAGTGGATAGGAATGGAATGAAGCCTTGCACATGAAGAACTGGCCTAGTGCTTGAAAAATGACTTGGATCAGCGAACACTAAAAAACTATAATTGAAGCGATTACATGAGCGCATACAGTTCAGTTTAAATGAGGACACATCATTGTTGGTCCCTTATATCACCAGCCAGCAGAGGAACGAAAAAAAACACATGTATAACATTTGTTAAACAACCGGTAATCAGCATATGATTCATACTTACCACCAATGTCAAGTAAAACACCCTATGCATAACATAAAATAGCATATACATGTCAGCATGTTGTCATTTCCCAATATCCCCAGTTTCTTCAAACTCTGGGATCGGAACCTCCAAACCATGTGACATCTCCCAAAAATCATTTTCACTAAGATAACTATGATGTTTCCAGTTCTTTCGCACTCACTACATCCTTCACAGATCTCTGTCACTCCCGGATCCCACCATCTCCACTCATTGGCTGGCCCTGACTGACCCTCTGTAGGATCAGCCAATGACAGGAGAAGGAGGGATCTGAATGATGTGCTCTACTGCCTACAGGACGGGCCAGGTGCTTGCGCTGCACCTGGAAAAACACATCACTTTTGTTGGTATTTTCAACTCCACATCACAGCTTCACAGAAGAAAAGTAAAGGGGCACCTGTGGAAGTTGAACATTTTACGTACACTCAATCTCACAATAATATAGACATGTGCTTTAACGTTAACATAGAAAATGCCTATCAACATAGTGGTTAGAAAATGTGCTTTTATTAAACATGTGGAAAGTGAAAATGCTGCTTATTTATGCAGAAAGCTCCCATTTCCATCGTTCTTTCACTGATGACCTCAATATTTTCTTGATTCTTTCCTATAACTTTAAGAAAATAAATGCCTTTTTGTAAATGATGATTTAACATTATAACTGAACTGTAGAACTTGACATCTTCGTGAAATGTTCTATTTACTGCAAAATGTATTTCTTTCCTTCCACGCACCATATGACTTCATTATGTTTTAGATTGCTTCCTCTGCCACAGGCTAATAATGAACAAGTATATTAATGAAAGAAAATGCTCACTGCACGTTTAAATGCTATGCTCTAACCAGGACATGCCAGATATTACTGTTTCATTTCATGGAGCAGCTCATTGTTACACAGTGGGACACTGAATAGCTAACAGATTAGGGGGCATATCAACAAGGGCTTTATCTCTGCTTTTTTGGCTTTAAAAGCCAAAAAAGCAGAGATAAAACTAGCACCCTATCAACAACAGGGTGCTAACATGCAAATTTGCATGTTAGCACCCTTTTACTCTTCACTTCCCCTTGCATCTCTAATGAGATGCAAAGGGGGCGTTTCAGAGTAAAATAATAGGAGAAATGTCGCTAAGCGACATTTCTCCTATTATCAAGAATGTCGCTAACCCTGTTAGAGACAAAAAAAGCAGCGCTAACCGCGGTTAACGCTGCTTTTTTACGTCTGGTATTTTTCTGACTTAGCCATGATATCCTATGGAAGGTGGATATCATGGCTAAGTTTGCCTGTCCCTATCAACAAGGTAACGTGAGATTATCGCTGGCTTTCCAGCGATAATCTCACGTTAGCCTGTTAGCGTGAGGATTTTTATCGCTAATGAGATAAGCATTGCTAATAGCACGCTATCTCAGCGATAAAAATTCACGCTAGCCGGCGATAATTATCCTAGCGCTAAGTGTGCTTAGAGATAATTATCGCCGGTTGTTGTTGATATGCCCCTAAGTTTGCAAAGGCTCTCATGAGAACCTTCCTAGATGTACCTTTTTGTAATATGCCGTAGCCAAATTCAAACAACTACATGTTGACATTGACGTTTACAGTGGGAATCAAGAAAGAAGACAACAGACCATCGGAAGATCCTTTCCTATTTGTTAGAAATGATCAAACATTCATAAGTTTAGAACATGTTGTGGGCTTTTTATATAATATGTGTTCCTAGCTAGAGAGTTGAGGCATTCATTCTATGTATCCCTACCCGTGCATGCCCCATAGCACTTTATTGTGTTAGCCTGAATTACCATAATCTACTGCTAAGGGTGATTTTGTTTTTTTCTTACGCTTTGTGAGGAAACTTTCTACTTTTATGCTGATCATAGCTACTACTGTGATTAACTCCTTTTACCTGTTTTAATGGTTGCTACTGCAGCTGTTAGGGAACTCAGCTGAGTTACCAGAACAACTCTTTATGGGGAGTTCGACCTTTTCTTAGTTATTAGTCTTTCTCCTTTTATGCTGATCATAGCTACTGCTGTGATTAACTCCTTTTACCTGTTTTAACAGTTGCTACTGCAGCTGTTACGGAACTCAGCCGAGTTCCCAGAACAACTCTTTATGGAGAGTTTGACCTTTTCTTAGTTATTAGTCATTTGCTTAAAAAAAAATATTAGCTCGTTTCCAAAAGGAACTCTTTATGGGTTCTTGCTAGGAAAGGTTAGGTCCTTTAGATTATGATAGGGACTAATTTCTTTATGGAACATTCTGTTATTTTGTATGCTTATTCTATATTGATATTTCTGTAAGTAGTTTTATTTGACTTATCTGATTAAAAAGACAAAAATACAGACACATTTCTTAAAGAGAAAATAAACTTTTAAAACTCCATCAAACCTCTCAATTTGAACTGAACATCAAATGTTGAAGACAATGTTTATTTTAGAGATGTTTTTCGGTTGTGCTCCATTCTTATATAGTGGCAAAGATTCATTGACCCAAAGAGGCATGAAAATTGGAGGTTTGCTTAGTAAGTTTAAAGTGAAGCAACTTATGCATTTTTTAAGAGAATTCCGCACTCGCACACCCATACATGCTCCAGTGCCCAAAACAAAATATGACGGAGTTGATAAAGCCATCATGAAATAACACATTTGCTCATAAATGCTGCATAATAATGTGCCATCCATTACAAGTTGTGACCATTCTTGGTAACAAGCTGTTCGTTCCTGTATTGAAGCACATTCATGACGTGCTATGGGCATACTTGGCAACATGGTGTCTGTCTCTACATTATAGTGGCCCAACATGGGCTTATTTGTGGCCATTCTTGTAGACATTGTGCTATACCTCGATAATGTAGGTCTACAAGTGACATATTTATTGGCATTTATAGAGATATGCTGGGTAGCTCTACATTAAAGTTGCCCCTCCCTGAGATGGTGTGACCATGCTTGGCATAATTCTGATTGAGTCTGGCAGAATGGTTTCACAAATTCTTGCCATGTGGTACATAGGCATAATATTTGACAAAGATAATCAATAGAGATTGAAGGCTGAGATAATGTTAATGTGTGGCACAGGTATGTCTAAGTGCTTGGTGAAAATAGTAAGCTGTTACAAACAGACCAAAATTATGTATGTGCTAAAAATGAAAATATGGTATTTTGGGACAACAAAACTGTTTTAGGTCACAAATGAGATGCACTTTTTTGTGATTGAGCTAGTTTATCCATCCTTTTTCTGTTTCATTGTGCAAAGCATATATTTGTATGAAAAGGCAAGTGCAATGCTGATATAGTAATAATTAATTCCCTCCCTCCTACTTCACCACCTCGTTTCACCCCTCTTTTAAAAACCTTCCCTCTCCATCCAACACCTACTGTTTTGGAATAAACTCCAGTGGTGTGTAGCTTCAAAAGGGGATATGTAAAATTTAAAGACCAGATTGTTAGTTTTGTTGTACGTTTGAAACATATTTTTTTTAGTTTTCCCCATCAGATTTCAGCTCCTTAATCACGAAATGCCTGTGTGGGATTCCCCCTGCTTTTGTGGCATCACATACTTTTTGTCTAAGCACCATCGAAAACATAGTTTCTATTTTGGTTCACTTTATATAAAATATAACTTTAAATATTGCAATATATTCATTGTATATTCCTTTAGTTTGTTTATTTTTAGTTGCATTTTCAAAGAGCACGCACCAGGGAAATGACGTGGTTAAAATGCTATGTATTAGGAAAATATATGCCATTTTCATCACTTTTCTTTATCTATCTTATCGTTAGGATTCATTTTACTTCTTTCATTGTTAATGTCTGTCTATTGTTTTTTTCCACCTCTTATTCCATTTTGTATTGCTGTCTTGAAGTGATCAAGAATAATCCATTTTATAGTATTTAGTTATACAATGTTCACATGTATAGTCTTCTAAACTACTAGTCTTTTCTCTAACGGCAATTAAAAAAGGGTATGTAATTTAAATATGTTGGCTAGCATTTACAAGCAGTACATTTTTATTATTCTAGTCTAACTGTATTATCAGTGACTAGTTTATACTTCATCAAGTTTTTGCCTTAAGGCTGTATCTCACTATTTCTGGTCGTGAAAAGCAAATGTGGGTTATCTCAGACTATTGAACAGTTTCTACAGAATTTTTCCAAATCCTTTTTTTACAATATGTCCTAAGGGTTCATAGATTACTTACACAGTCATCAGTTCATGTTTTATTGTAAAACAAGCATAGTGGAAATTATTGAATTATTGCTAAGGGTATCGATAAAAAATGAATTCCTAGAGGTAGCGTCTTACATCAATGGGTGTTAATATTGGTAGTAGTTAACTAAACAAAATCACCTTAAAAAACTTGAGATTTGCAAAGGAAATAAGCATTTTGTAAATTTCAGATAAATCATGGTACCATGACTTTCGGAGACCCACTGCAACTGAACCCAACAACAGCTGGAAGTGAAAGAGCCCCCTCAAGCTGTTTGGCAGCTTAAACAGGTTCCTCTTAGGGTTCCTCAACAGAGGCTCGAGATTCCTCCATACACCAAGAATGTATCACCAGTCTGAATCAGCCCATGGTGGCAAGTTGGGCATTCCCTCCTATCTATGAGGTTGGGCAGGCAGATCTGGTGCCGTGCTGTTTGCTGGGAGGGCTGGGTCCATTGTCCCCAGGTTACATCTTGTCTTAACCATTCCTCAAATACATTGATGTTGGTAATAGGGGGCGATCTGCACTGTTGGGAATGCTCTCCATCAGAAAGTGGGCGAATTCTCCAGACCTGTGTCAGGGATCCACCTTCTGTAGCAAGAATAGAGGACCCGTCACACATAACAACATCACCCACCTCTTCCATAGCTTTGGAACACCCTGATAATATAGAGGGCCTTTCTTCTCTATGCTGGGCTATTTCCTCACAAAATAAGCATTGGTAGCTTTCTTGGACTGGTCTAAAATGGGGAAATCATATCATTCATGATATGTAAACCACAATTCGCAGGCTAAGATGACGGCTGAAACTCTGAGAGAAGCGTTTAAGAAGAAAAACATTCCCATTTTTTCACTGCACTCTTCTATTCTGGAACATGTGTCCTGAATCTTTGGAGACTAAGAGGGCTCTTCTTGCCTTAAAGACAGAAAATACATGCCTCCTTGCTTTCCTGGTGAGAGTTAGGATTCACTATCATGGATAAGGATATTCATTCACTCTTGCAGACACTGGTAAAATATTTCTTGAGGGGGTTAGGAGAAGGAGAGAGGATATTTTGGTCATTATTTTTTAAGTTGGTTGTGAGAGGATGCTTTGAGGGGGGGGGGTTGAGGAGTTGGGAATGAATTGCACAGTGTTATTTGTCCAGGAGGGGTGATAACTCATATTTGGTGTTTTGTAAGTCTCTGCCCCTCTGTTCTCCACTATTCTTTCTCAGGGTGATGCCTACCGATCAGTGTAATCTGCTGCTAAGTGATACATGTTGAGAAAAATGTGCTGCAGAAAACAGCGTCTGTTTTTTTCCTTGCAAATGGTATCAACAAATGGTTTATGGAGCTAAAATCACCATCTTCCCAGCTTTCAGGAACAGGCAGACGTTTGCCAGAAAACCAAAACTGTCTACACAGTTTAGGCATTTTACTGAGACATAGTGTATCCTTCCAGTTTGTGGTAGAAATGGGTGTGAAAGTAATAATGGAACCCATAAAGCTATACATTTCTGGAAAGTAGATAAAAGCTGAAATTCAGCAATGGGTAATTTATGTAGATCCTTAAAGGGGACGCTCTGACCGACGTCAGGAGAACGCTGTTGCCGCAGGAGGGGACTACCAGTCCCAGACACCTTTGCCAAGTGAGGGCGGAGCCACTGCTGCACGAGCGCTACATAAGCGCCAGGGAAACACCGCAGCGCGGGACGCACTGACCGACGCCAGGAGAACGCTGTTGCCGCAGGAGGGGACTACCAGTCCCAGACACCTTTGCCAAGTGAGGGCGGAGCCACTGCTGCACGAGCGCTACATAAGCGCCAGGGAGACACCGCAGCGCGGGACGCGCTGACCGACGCCAGGAGAACGCTGTTGCCGCAGGAGGGGACTACCAGTCCCAGACACCTTTGCCAAGTGAGGGCGGAGCCACTGCTGCACGAGCGCTACATAAGCGCCAGGGAGACACCGCAGCGCGGGACGCGCGCGGGCGGCGCCCGGGCGAAGCCCGGGCCAAGGGCGGGCCCGTCCTTGCCCGTCATCGCCCGGAGGAGACTGGACTGGGCCACCCCTCTTTCGTCTTAGTTAATCCTGCGACTACAATCAGGTGAGCGAAAGACATTGACTCAATACTTCATACTTGTGCAGTCGTTTTCCAAGTTTCAACAGTCTAATAATGGGGAAACGAACTATTCCACCTGTTATGAAATCTGCTACAACAAGCATCGAGAATATGCTGGAAAGAGCTGTTAGTATCGTAAGCAATGAGATCGAACTCACAGAGAGGCGTTTATCCCTTGGTTTAGGGCAATCCTTGCTATCCTCTGGTTTGACTACCGACATTATTGATATTACTGCACACAATGCTAATGCCCCTGTTTCGGCCTGCGAAGAGGTACGCGATACTATTATATCAGACCCGCCGGAACTAAATCCTGCAACATCTAATGTTCCGCCTCCAGGGGCAAAACGCAAGAGGAAACTTGGGAAGCCTACTTGCGCGAAAAGAAAACAACCAACTCGCCCATGTTCCACTCGCACAACTTTAAACTCGTGGATTCGTTCATCCGCCAACCAAACATCTGTAGAGGCTCTAGTGCATGCCCCATTGATTACGCACACCCCATTGACTAAATTATGTCTACACTCAATTGGAACTCAGACTGAGACTGATTTTCTGTTCCCAATCATCACGGATAGTGAAAACCACATTAGAGCTATTGATATGAATAATTTGTTTGGATTGATAACTGATTGTATCAAACCCTTATTCAATAATCTCCTATCTGTGGTGAAAGATTGTATTTCTGATGCTCAGTTTATTCCAAACCCACGGTTGATAGCCCAGATTACTGATATTGTTCCCCCAGTTGCCCCTAAGTCACCTACCCTGATAAATGCTATAGAGCTGGTTCAAAATGAATCCACCATCAATATCCCTACCAATTGTCAAAATACTGTTGCCCCTTCTATCTCAAATCTGAAAATTAGTGACTGCACGACATGTAACAAAATCCGTTCATGTCTAGACAAGAAGGGAATTACGGAGGTAAAAAGCCCTTCGAAAAACACTACTGGGACTAATTTTGCTAATCAATCAAACAATTTGCAAATCCCCTCTAATGCTTCTATTCCCCCATATAGCGGTGATGGTTTAGCTAATACCCAACATAATATTGAGCATAATGCAGCCACTGATTCAATTCCTAAGATCCTTACTGAGGGAAATAATGTGCTACTTGATCTACCCCCGCAGGCCTGCCCATACGTCGTGGTTTTAGCTGGTGTTCCCTTTTTAAGGAAGGACCAGAAAGAATCTTGGGAGCAACTGCGATGTAAATGCGTCGATTGGCTATCCAAGCACAAGCGATTTAGGCCATCCTTGATTGAAAACATCATCATGGTACGACGTGTGGGCTGGCTTGGAATATCTTCCAAATCTATCAAAGGGGATTGTATAGTCATTAATTTCCGCAGACACTCAGTGGCGAAAGCTATTCTAACACCGCAGAGGGAAGTGGTTAATCATGGCACTAGTATATGGGCACTACCTTTAGGCTATTTTTACAAACCAACATTTGAAACATTCTCTCCTAACCCTCACAATTTCACCTCAACTCATAATAGATTCACATTGTTGTCAAGTTTGGATTGCCAAGATTGACTGTCACCCTCGCTAACAAGTGAAACATTGAGTGACGCACCAGTACCAGGATTGACTGATACATGCATTCAGGTTAGCAGACAGGATGCACCGGCCACAATGAAAGTTGATTCGACACTCAAAATTTTGAGTTGGAATGTCGCTGGTCTGGCATCTAAGTTAAACTCATCAGATTGGAGGGAGCTAATAAGTGGCCAGGATATTGTAATGTTTCAAGAGACCTGGGCAACCCAGGAACTGTCTATGGAGGGTTTTGAATGTTTTAACATTTTGTCCCCAACCCCCACACTAGGAAGGCCCGTTGGTGGCCTTTCCACTTGGATAAACGTCAAGGCAGGTGGTCGTACCAGGATTGTGCCCACAAACAGCGATGTATTTCAAGCGTCCCTTTATACTCGGGGGGCTTCACTTTATATAATTAATTTTTATAATAACGATGTTAAAAATATTCCCAATATGAACTTTTTTAAGTTGTTTGATTTTATTTCAAAATTAGAAAAAGAATATGGCGCCCTAAATAAAGGTATATGTCTAGGTGGCGACTTTAATGTTAGGCTCCCCAGAGTCATTAATCCTGACATTCGGCCCAATACTATTAGCTCGCTATGTAAGAGAGGTGAGCAGCTAATGAACCATCTAAACTCGCAAAATTTTTTAAACATCATGGAAATTGCAGCTACTGACGGATGTACTATCCCCACTTATAGAAGTCGAGGCTCAACCTCCACTATCGATTACATTTTTGTGACTGCTTCCCTTACAAATTACGTGTTAAAGGCAGAAGTAATCCCAACAATATATGGTGACCATAATCCCATTAGCACTACCCTAAGTTTCACACGCCGCCCAACGTACAAATGTACGCCGGGAGCAAGTGACTTAATGATATCAACTGATAACCTCCGACTTGTGTGGCGTGGTATTGATAATGATGCACTATTCCAAACCATGATCAAATTGCATCAGAACCTGATCAATGCCTGCCTGACATATAGAGAAAGTAACACAGAGGTAGTTGATGCCTTTTCTGAACTCTGTTTTGGCATAAAAAAAATACTGTCCAAGCCAACTAAGAATATAAATTCAGATCCGAGGTGGTTTGACGCAGACTGTTCTGCGGCTAACAGAGCACTAAGAAAGGCACTTGTAACTAAACCGAGAGATAGCCTCCTTGTGCCAATATTGAGAAGTAATTACAAGAAGGCTATTATACGTAGGAAGGAGGCGATCACTAATGATCACTGGACTAAACTTGTGCATGCAAATGAACTAAAAAATGGTAAGAACTTCTGGAAAGCAGTTAAAGATATCAAACTTGTGGGAAACACATCCACACCGATTAGCTGTAACATTTCTAGCGAGTCTTGGGAGGCTCATTTTAGTAAAATTTATGCTGCCCCCATTATTTGGGATCCTAGGGAGTTTACATATACTGCAAACATTTTATTTGATTTATCTGAAGTCGAAGAAGCCATTAGTCAAAGTCTGGGAGGCAAAGCCCCCGGCCCAGACGGCCTTCCGATCGACCTCATTAAGAGCCACCCTGAATTTTGGGCACCATTACTCACGAATGTTTTTAACAATTTGACTAATTCATCCATCCCTGAAACTTGGTCCTGTAGCACCATAGTTCCAATTTTTAAGAAGGGTGATCGTTCTAACCCGAGTTGCTACAGGCCAATATCGTTGATTGACAACACCCTCAAAATCTTGGGAAGGGTGTTGTTCAACAAGATCAGGTCTTGGGCCGAGGATTCTAAGGTACTACATCCTTGCCAGCTGGGATTTAGGAGTAAGGTTGGCACTGTGGAACAGTGCCTTAACCTTAATCTAATTATTGGTAAATATACCGTAGCCAAAAAAGTCCCCATGTATCTGGCATTTATGGATCTTACGTCGGCCTTCGATTTTGTAAATAGATCACGATTGTGGCAAATCTTGTTGGATCTTGGGCTGGATGATTCTTTAGTTTCTTTTTTGGCTTATTTGCACAGAGACTTAAAAGCTAGGGTGCGCATTAGCATGAATGGTGAGATCTCAAAAGCTATTGAAGTAGGTAGAGGGGTCAGACAAGGTTGTGTACTGGCCCCCCTCCTATTCATTTTATACATCAATGATTTAACTAAATCTCTGTTGATCTCAACTAAAGACGTCCCATTGATTGGTGGCCATAAAATCCCTGCATTGTTATATGCTGACGACGCAGTTTTAATGGGGCGTACTCCTAAAGCTTTACGTACCCTGGTCCATGACTTTGTTAAGTTTATGGCAACTTTGGATCTGTGCACAAATTTTAAAAAATCCTTTTTAATGTCGTGTGGGTCTAAGAAATACTCCAACTTCACAATAGTCATAAACTCTAACCAGTTACTGAGCACATGCACTTTCCCGTATCTTGGCCTGTTCTTTGCATCAAATGGATTATGGAATGATCATATAGTTTATTGTAAACGAAAATTTATTAACTCTATTAACACCATACTTAGGTTACCGAAGCCAAAGAATATAGAGGTTGTGTCATCCATCATCAAAATGTATAGATTGCAATGCACACCAACTGTAACATACAGGGCGGAGGTTTGGGGGCATACAGCTAGCACGCCTATACAGCGTGAAGAGAATAGATTCTGCCGTAAGATTTTGGGCGCACCTTTCTTCTCCTCAACGTTTGCTGCCCATAGAGAACTTCATTTACCATACGTTGAGGATTTTATTAAGGCTCGCCCCATCTTGTTTTGGCTAAGAATCTGGAAGAATCCAGCTGCACACTTGACAAGGGAAATAATCAATGACTGCCTAAAATGTGATAAAGGGATGGATATACCGTGGTTAGCAGGGGTCCGGAAAAGTTTAAGTAGCCTGAATATGGAACATCTCTTCTTAAACCCATTGCAACACAATTCTGTTAACATCAAAAAATTGGAAAAGACTCTGTATACCTTCTATAATGAAGCACGAGTATCAACTGAGTGTTGTAAAACCTCAGTTGCTAGATATATGCAGATAGAAATGTCCCCTGCTATGCCCAGATATCTTGTTAAACCTATTAGTTGCTGGGAAAGAGGTCTATTTTTCAGGCTAAGGACAGACACCATGAAATATCTGTTGTCATTTCCCATTGGGTTCACACATAATTTTAATTCAGTACTGTGCCCCTGTGATAACATTCAAAAGCAGTCAATGTTACATTTCTTGTTCTTTTGTAGCTATTACTCAGCCTCCACTAAAAAATTCCTGATCCCATATTTTAAATCTCGACACATTAACGATTACAAGGTGGCTTACGAGAAGGTGCTAGCTATTACTGATGACGAATTATGTTTAAGAGTTGGATCATTTTTAAAAACAGTGATGCGTATACGTAACTCTATGCACCCTGATTAATTGACCTTTTAAATTGCGTAACAGTTTTATGTCTCTAGTAACTTTTGTATATTATTTTATGCTGTACTTTTATGGATATGTTGTTTTTATCCGAATAAAGTTCATATTGATTGATTGATTGATTAAAGGTTTTCCTAACAGTTAAAATAAAAAACAATTGAAACTAAGTGAAAAAACAGCCCTTTATCCCAGCGTTTTCACCTGTAACATCTTCTAAGTATGGCAAATGTTTTAAAGCAATATACCATTACTTCTGCTGGACCCTTCCGGTTGTGGTGATATATAGGACTTGTAGGTTCACCTGAACCTGAAGTACCCTTAGCCAATAACTGAGCTGCACCTTGAAATGGTTTTTCATTGTGCACCGGGTATATAACAATTCATTTGGTAAAATATAAAGAGTGAAAAATAGGTATCAAGGACACCGTGCATTTCTGAAATAGTAACAAAATGTAGAGTTTGAAGCAGTAGTTATTTGCACATCTCTGAAATTGTGGGTACCTCTATATATATCACTGAAAAAAACAAAAGTTTCAGGGGCGTTATAGTTAGGAATTGGCATTTAAAAAACCTTAGAAATTCACTGAAAAAACCATAGGTTTCAGGGGTGTTATAGTTAGCTGGACATTTCCCTCGTACAAAACCCTAGAAATTCCCCTGTTATAGTTAGTTCAGCTAACTATAACTCGCGCCCCCGCAATGCACTGCTGATGACTTCACATATTACATCACTCATGACATGGTCAGTGACATCACTCATGACATCACTATAACGCCCCTGAAACCTTTGGTTTTTTCAGTGAATTTCAAAGGTTTTTTAAATGCCAATTTCTAACTATAACGTGCATGAAACCTATGGTTTTTTCAGTGAATTTTAAAGGGTTTTTAAATGCTAATTCCTATCTATAACTTATCTCTGAAGATATCATGTTTATTGATTTTCATTGGATTTGTATATTTTTCAAATTCAGTATGTCAATTTCATTAATTACGTTTTTTTAAAATACTTTTTTATCACCATTTTTTCAACTTATTTTTTCAATTAATTCTTTTAAAAATTAAAAAATATTATTTGAACTTAATGGGTTTTTCAAACATATTTTTTTAACTATATGTTCAAAACTTTATTTTATATATATTTTTTCAATGTTTTTGGATCCGCGCACCTTAAGCGCACCGTTCTTGATCCCTACGCGATAGTATCCGCACATGGTAAGCGTTGGGTACGTGTTTAGTGCGCGATTGCAAAGCGACCGGTACGTGACTCCCAGCCTATACGCGACACGTTCGATGTACGTAACGCAACGTTTACGCGCTTCCGCGATGCGTCATCTGCGTGTATGACGCGGTAGGTACGTGGATCCCGCGAAATATTTAACATTTAAAAAAACATATATATATGTATTTCATGTGAATATTAATTGAAGACAAACTCTAAACTAGTCTTAAAACCAATATATTTTCACATCTAATCCTATAATCTTTTTAATTCAATTTCGCGGATGCGCGCTGGTCGCGTGCTGCGTAAGTGAAGGGTGCGCGGATCCCATGTGACCTGCAAAAAAAGAGATTTGATTGGTTCATTACACTTCCTCTTCTAACTATTGAAAGACCCCACCCATTTCAATCATTCTTCTTTGACCTTCTTTAGAGCACCATCTGTTTGGAGAGAAGAAGATTTTTTAGATTAAGTTTACACTTAGCTCTAACTTAGTTCAACAAAAAATGGCTTCAGGGCAGCAGGCATCACCTGCATCACCTCATACTTCTGAGGATGAATTTTTGGCAGAGGCACCACCCAAAGAACATTTTTCTTCAGTGGTGTGGAAATTTTTTACTTTTCCCGAGGGGCAGAATAAGACCAATGCCTCCTTGGTCACGTGCAAGATTTGCAAAAGAGTCCTGTCGCGAGGGGATCCTAACAAAAAATACTCGTGCGGCACAGCAAGTATGATGAAACACCTAAGGGCCCTTCATCCAAACAATCTTGCACTAGAAGAGTGCAAACAGATGAGAAACACTCCTGTTCTGTATCTGTAAAAAAGAATCACAAATAAATGTATATTAATAACCTTCAAATTTATACTATTACATTACTGTACAAATACATTTTATATAAAAACTGACTAAGAAACTATAGCCCTGTGTGACGATGGTTAAATATATAGTGCATACTACTTTGAAGCAGTTCATGCCCTAAAGCCTACCTCACTAAAAGACTACATGCTAACTGACTAAATGATTACAGTACTATAAGGAGACACACTGGGTGAGTGACAGGGTGTTTGCTAGAAATGTATGAATACTAACTAGGGAATTGAAGGTGTGAAAGACAACTGTGTAGGTGATTAGAGGACTGCATCAATACTGCATAGGCATTTAAAGCAGTCCATGTGCTAAGGCCTGGCTCACTGCATGACTACTTGGGTACTGACTGAATGATTAGAGTACAGCAAGGAGAGTGCCTAGGTGAATTTATAAGTGGTAGGCTTTTCGCACAGGGAATGGATTAGTACTTGGTACTGAATGGGTCACTAGAGGAGTGCAAAGGGAGTGACAGGATGTTTGCTGGACTGTATGGATTCTGACTAGGGAATTGAAAGTGTGAAAGACAAGTGTCTAGGTGGTTAGAAGACTGCATACATAGTGGATAGGGGTTTGAAGCAGTCCATGTGCTAAGGCCTGGCTCAGTGCATGAATACTTAGGGCCCGATTCACAGATTTAACTTAAGACAAAATCCTAAACTTACTACTTTTGGTATTCACAGAATGTACTTATTACTTTTGGTATTCACAGAATGCACTTACTACTTTTGGTATTCACAGAACTTTACGTCCGCACTCGGGCCGGAAACTCCGGCCCGGAGGCGGAGCTTCCGGCCCGGAGGCGGGGCTTCCGGGCTGGAGGCGGAGCTTCCGGCCCGGAGGTGGGGATTCCAGCCAGTGGCGGAGATTTAGCCATGGCCAAAATCTCCACCTCCGGGCCAGAAGCTCCGCCTCCGGCCCGGAAGCCCCCCCTCCGGGCCGAAAGCTCTGCCTCCGGGCCGGAAGCTCCGCCTCCGGGCCGGAAGCTCCGCCTCCGGGCCGGAATTTCCGGCTCGAGTGCGGACGTAAAGTTAGTAGTCGTAAATCCATTCTGTGAATAACAAAAGTAGTAAGTGCATTCTGTGAATACCAAAAGTAGTAAGTTTAGGATTTTGTCTTAAGTTAATTCTGTGAATCGGGCCCTTAGGCACTGACTGAATGATTAGAGTACTCCAAAGATAGTATCTTGGTGAATTTATAAGTGTTTGGGTTTTGGCACAGTGAATGGATTGGTACATGATGCTGAATGGGTCACTAGAGGTCTGCAAAGGGAGTTACAGGGTGTTTCCTGGAAGTGTATGGCTACTGACTAGCGAATTGAAAATGTGAAAGATAAGTGTATAGTATGTTAGAAGACTGCATGCATACTACATAGACATTTGAAACAATCTATGTGGTAATATATGGTTCACAACATGAGTACTTGGAAACTGACTAAATCATCAGACTACTGCTAGCTTAGTGCCTGGGTAAAACTTTTAAATTTTCAGTTCTGGCACAGTGAAGAGAACAGTACATGGTACTGCACTTTAGTGTCAAACCCTGACTCATTTTATCAATGCATAAGCAAAGAATACCTTCTAAACCTACTAAAACTTGACAACATGACCGATTTTAAAACAGTTATCTGTCATCAAATACACTATGTTACCAAATGCTTCTCTCACAATCCTTACCCAAATGTACACAGACTCACAGTGTGATTTTAGACAAGCAACACTATCCCTAGCAGTTTACCAAAACTCATTCACTAGTCTAGAAGAGGTAATGGTACTGCACACAATCTACATATTTAAGTACAGCACATTGGTGTCAAAGCATGACTCATTTAATCAACGCATAAGCAAAGACTGGCTTCTAATGCTACTAAAACTTGACAACATGACAGGTTTTAAAAGAGTTATCTGCTAAAAAATACACGATGTTACCAAATGCTTCTCTCACAGTGGTTCCCAAATGCACACAGACTCACAGTGTGATTCTAGACAACAACCACTATACCAAGGACTTTACCAAAAATCATTCACTACTGTGGAACTGATAAGGGAACTGCACACAATGTACATATTTCAGGACTGCACTTTTCTGTCAAAGCCTGACTCATTTAATAAAAGCATAATCAAAAACTGGCTTCTAATTCTACTAAAACTTGACAACATGACAGGTTTTTAAAAAGTTATCTGTCAGAAAATACACGATGTTACCAAATGCTTCTCTCATAGTGGTTCCCAAATACACACTAACTCACAGTGTGATTCTAGAGAAGCACCACTATCCCTAGGAGTTTACCAAAACTCATTCACTACAGTGCAAGTGGTAAGGGAACTGCACACAATCTACATATTTCAGGACTGCACTTTTGTGTCAAAGCCTGACTCATTTAATCAAAGCATAAGCAAAAACTGCCTTCTAATGCTACTAAAACTTGATAACATGACCGATTTTAAAACAGTTATCTGTCATCAAATACACTATGTTACCAAATGCTTCTCTCACAATCCTTACTCAAATGTACACAGACTCACAGTGTGATTTTAGACAAGCAACACTATCACTAGCAGTTTACCAGAACTCATTCACTAGTCTGGAAGAGGTAATGGTACTGCACCCAATCTACATATTTAAGTACAGCACATTAGTGTCAAAGCATGACTCATTTAATCAACGCATAAGCAAAGACTGGCTTCTAATGCTACTAAAACTTGACAACATGACAGGTTTTAAAAGAGTTATCTGCTAAAAAATACACGATGTTACCAAATGCTTCTCTCACAGTGGTTCCCAAATGCACACAGACTCACAGTGTGATTCTAGACAATAACCACTATACCAAGGAATTTACCAAAAATCATTCACTACTGTGGAACTGATAAGGGAACTGCACACAATGTACATATTTCAGGACTGCACTTTTCTGTGAAAGCCTGACTCATTTAATAAAAGCATAATCAAAAACTGGCTTCTAATTCTACTAAAACTTGACAACATGACAGGTTTTTAAAACGTTATCTGTCAGAAAATACACGATGTTACCAAATGCTTCTCTCACAGTGGTTCCCAAATACACACTGACTCACAGTGTGATTTTAGACAAGCACCACTATCCCTAGGAGTTTACCAAAACTCATTCACTACAGTGCAAGTGGTAAGGGAACTGCACACAATCTATATTTCAGGACTGCACTTTTGTGTCAAAGCCTGACAGTTATCTGTCAGCAAATACACGATATTACCACATACTTCTCTCACAGTGGTTCCCAAATGCACACAGACTCACAGTGTGATTCTAGACTAGCAACACTATCCCTAGCAGCTTACCAAAACTCATTCACTACTGTGCAAGGGGTAAGCAGACTACACACAATCTACATATTAAAGTACAGCACATTAGTCTCAAAGCATGACTTATTTTATCAATGCATAAACACACACTGGCTTCTAATGCTACTAAAACTTGACAACATGATAGGTTTTAAAACAGTTATCTGTCAGCAAATACACAATGTTACCAAATGCTTCTCTCACAGTGGTTCCCAAATGCACACATACTCACTGTGTGATTCTAGACAAACAACACTATCCCTTGCACTACACCAAAACACATTTCTTCATCTAGAAGACGTACTACATTTTAGTATAGATACATAACATAACTCATTTCACAAATTCATAAATAATGACTGGTTTCTAATTCTACCAAAATATAAAAACAGCACAGTTATCTGTCTGCAAACACATGAAAAACCCAAATGATTATCACAGAATGGTTTCTACATGCACACACACTGTCAATAAGATTGTAGAGAAAAAAAGTACTCCCTACACTTTAGCAGGAGAAATACATAAGTCTGATTAAAATGAAAATAGTCTACATACATCCCCTCACAATTAAATAACTCACCTTTCAAGTTGTTTTGTAGATTAAAAAGTATATCAGTCACTCACCATATTTTCTTTTACAGAATCTCTGCACTGTGCACCTCTCAGCAAAAACAAAGAATGGAAAAGTTTCCCTTTCATTTTCCACACATATACATGTAAACATCAAATCACAATCCTTCACACATAAACTCAAAAGCAAACACACATTTCTATTGGTTAAACATTTCAACCCTTTCCAACTGAAATACATTTCAACCCTTCACCCAATCTGCCTTCTACCTGTTACCATAGAAACAGCTCATGGAACACTGCACTGAGCACACAGGTCACAAGTTCAGCACACAATGTTGCTAAACAAGACAGGAAGTGTGCTTGACTTTTCAACATATCAGCTTATCATATATAATGTTCCTTACAATCTGTTTTTGTCAACCAATAAGAATCATACCTTTAAAAAACAGAAATATACACCCTACCTTTCAGTGTAGAAAGTAGTCATACAACCAATGATTTCTTGTCTTTTTTCAAAAAATAATTCTGTGGATTCGCGCACCCAACGAGAGAGAATCTGTGCACCCAACGCGATAGGATGCGCGCACCGTGCGCGCATTTCGCAGTTTAAAAAAAACAAAAAAGGGGGGCCTCAGGGGGTCCTCTGGGATCCCCTAAGCACCTCTAGAGGGTCAGAGTATTTCCATTCTGCCCCCTTTATATGTTTTACACACTTATTCCCCTTGCTTCTGCAGCCTCGCTTCTACCGAGGCAGAAAATGGCCGCCAACAGTTCCTGGTTTCGAATGTAGACAGACACTCGACAGCCAATTAGCATTCAGCGCGCGATCGGCAGGGTGCGCGCTTGGTTCGGGGAGGGTGCGCTTACGGTGCGGGTACGGTCCGCGGATCCTCCCGGCCATAGATATTTATGTACTTTTAACTCTAATTTTCTCAGGAACTACTGAACGGATTCACACCATTTGTGCAAAAGGCACGAGTCTGAACTGAGGACTATCTCTTTGCCAAATTTGGTGTCATTCCGTTCAGCGGTTCGGGCTGTAGCTGCGAAAACAGATCCTATGGGAAATTGCATGGGGAAAACGTGTTTTGGGATCCCCCTTTTTTCTCGGCCCCCGCTTGACGAATCACCACAAAACTTTCAGGGTAGGAGCGGAGCAGAGCTGGCCAAAAGTTTGGAAAATTTTGCGAGGATTTGTCAACCGGCGCCAGACTTATTGGGAATAGAATGTTGCGGATTTCCTATGGAAAATAGGTCCTAACTATATATATATATATATATATATATATCTATATATATATATAAATATATATATATATATATGTAAATTAGAGGACATTTTCCAAAATTCCAAAATGACTTCTTTTTTATACATTGTCTTACATTTGTAAGGCAGAAATGCATAGAAAGATAATTGGTAATTAGCACTTGCTTATTCTCCCGGTAAAATTGGTACCTCACTTGTGTGGGTAGGTGTAGTGCCCACGACAGGAAATGGCCCAAAACATAAGTGAGGTATCATTTTACTCGGGAGACCGAGGGGAATGCTGGGTGGAAGGAAAGTTATGCCGCCGTGGTGATCCCACACAGAAATGTGAGAAAAATGTGATAGTTTTAACAAAATATGAGGTTTGCAGGGGATTCTGGGTAAGAAAACGTTGGGGGATCCACGTGAGTCACACCTTCCTGAACTCCACCAGGTGCCTAGTTTTCAGAGATGTCTGGGTTTGGTAGGTTTCCCTAGATGGCTGCTAAACCCGGGACCAGCGATGATAAACACGCGTTTTATTTTTCCTTTCTTGCCCAGTCTTGGGGGTGGGGCCGGGGGGGGGGGTGACTGAGGAAATGGTAGATGCACTCCCTTCACTGCACACTGCCTGAGATGGCCGGCCAAACCGTGAAGCGTAGTGAAAGCTTTCTCCAACCCAGAAATGCAGCTCACAGTCTGTCCCGGAGAGCCAATCAAGGGCGCTCAGGCCAATCCTGAACTGCTCTCATTCGTGACAGGAGCTTCAGGATGGGCGCAGGGCATTCTGGCAGCCGGCGGTGATCCCCAAGCAGTGATCCACTATGGAGAGGAATCAATGGAAAGGGGAGATTCTGCCCTTTCCAATGATGCCTCTCCTATCTGCCTACATGCTCAGGGGTGCTGAGATAGCCCCCTGAGCATGTAGGCAGTGAAACTGAAATGAGCCGATCGGATCATTTCAGTTTCGGTTTCACTGAAATGACGTCAGCGCAAAGTGCGCGCTGATCGACATTTCAGTGAAACAATCAGAAAAGCCTGGGGAGCTGGGGAAGCTCTACCCCAGCTTCCGAGGCTGTTTTGATTGAAAGGAAATCCCTCTGGTACCCAAACCAGAGGGATTTCCTGTGCCATGTGCTCAGATGGTCGGGAGACGTCCGATGCACATGAGCGCTGAAGGGTCGGACGGCTCTCAGCCGTCTGGTGCATTAAAAGGGTTAAGGCCTCATTTTAAAGTTAAAAACTGTCCTTTCCTTTTATAACAGTATTGTAGAGTTTTGATTATTCCATTGACAGATTCAGTTTTCCTTCATGGGTATGCATTAGATACTGGACCAAAATGCTGAACCTAAGATTCCAAGAAGGCTTGTCTGCCTGATTTCTAAACACCAGAAGTTCTGTAAAAATGGCGGTGAATCCTCCTGCAGTGGTTAACAAATGCATTCAGTCTTTCTATTATGCAAACAAACTGCTGATGTTTTAACAGGTTGCTATGGCTTTGCAGTAAACCTTACCTGTACTGACAAATTAAAGATAAAAACTTAAATAATGACCTAGGGAAAATCACTTTACTAAGGATTCTGGTTATTGGACAGCACAAGCCTGTCCAGGCCTGTTACTCTTATTGACATTTGGGGATCTCTTTTGATAATAAACTTGTGTGGGACTTGAGGTCTGATAGTACAACAAAGTCAAAGATCATTTTGTTTAACTCCTTACTGAGGTATCACTGCTGTTACAGAGGTAAGTCATGGTATCTCCTAGAAAGAGCGTCTTCAGCCAAAACATTTCTAGTTTTTACTTCTGGTTGTCCTGTTTCGGTGGCTCTAATGTTCACTTGAATATAATAAGTAGGTTAATTAGGGAAATCAAGCAAATGCATACCAGTAAGGGTACAACTAGTTCAGAGGGCTGCATCTCATGAGGTGAGCGCAAGTTAATTGGTTTTATTTATTTATTTATTTATTTATTTATTTATTTATTTTCCCTATTCCGTCGTATGCTGACTTCACCCCCGCCCTGCCCCACCAACCTATCAATCTTACCTGTACTGGCTGCGCCTGCAAGAGTGATGTTATATATGAGGGGATAAGCAAGCATTGCTGGCATAATTTGCAGTTAGCTCAGTAAATTAAAACTGGTGAGTTTATGTGGATTTTTTTATTTTAATGTTATTTAACCTTTGTTTTTTCCAGTAACTTTCTAGGGTTTATTTAAAGTAGCTACAATCCTACTACAAAACTTTATTATAATGTCACTTTAACCTTTCTTTAGGAAATTTCTAGTGTTTTATTTAATGCAAAGTAAAATCTTATTACCATACCTAACTATACCGTTACTTGAACCATCTGTTTTTTCAGTGAATTTCTGTTTTATTTTGTGTCATATTCACTGAACTGCCCCAGAGAGCATAGCTTTCACTGTGCATGGAGTGGGGTTGTACAAAGACTTTCCCCATGCAGGTGCCCAATCCTCTCAGCCAGCTAACACCCCCCCCCCCGGTGCTAGGCCGTAGGCCATGCGCAGTGTGGATTTGTCCAAATGGCTTAGTCTGGGATCAGGCCCTTCACCCAAACCCCTGAGGCTGTCCGCCCCCCCCACCACGAATGACTTTTGCCATGCATGGTATAAGGTTGGCAACAGGGTTTGCCCCAACCATTTGCAGGCAGCCAGTGTCCTGCTGCACATGGCTAATGTCTGTGTTTGGCACAGTGTTGGCAGAAGGGCCTGACCTGAGCCTAGGCCCGTGCCTAAACCCACACAGGTGGCAAAAGATGTGAGAGCATCCAACCCACCTCACATTTTTCTCATTTTTAGCATATGTTGATGTGCGCACAGTCTCTTCTGCCGGAGTCCCGCAGTACTTCATGGCTGTGTTTGGTTCCAAGGGACTACCATTGGATCCGTGGGATCTGCGGAACAAAAATAATTTTTGAGCTTCGGCTCCTGGTGAAATCTCTATGGGTCTCCCGCAGAAGTGCCAGAGGGTTAGGCTACCCCTACCCCTCTTATATATTAATTTACTTTGAAATTCTGGACAAGGGGAGATAGTTCCCAAGTTTTGTCATGTCAGCTACAATATTGTTCTTCATGTTGCGGCCAGCAAATCAGATCGCTCATTGCATCAGCACCAGTACCAGTCCTGCAGAACCGAAACGACCAATAGGAAAAAAAGGTCTCTCAACCAATCAGATTATTCTATTTTTTATTTACAGTACTGGAGGGGTCCTGCAGGACTCCCACAGGACCAACCATCCAGAAATACCTATTTGATAACCCTTTCATGACCACCTCGAACACCTCTTCAAATGCAAATATTTCAAAAATGGCTGAACAGATTTAAACTAAATAATGAAAAGCAAGCTTCTGAGTAAAGTTCTAATTGCTGCCAAATTTGGTGTAATTTTGCTCAGCAGTATTTTATGCACCTTCCAAGTTTTCCAATTGGAATCAACATGGAAAAACAACTTTTTGTCACCCCCCATTTTCTTGGCTCCTGCTCGATGGATCACCTCAAAACTTTCCAAGAAGTAGCTGAGGTAGATGAACATTCTTTTGTAAAGATTCAAGATGATTCATCAAATGACTCTGAAGTTAGGAGCAAAACAAGAAAGAACTTTTCTTATGGAAACTCTGACCTAACTGTAACTCCACAATGGTGAGAAACACTCCCTAATGGATTAAGAAAGTATTTCATATGCTCTTTCCCCCCAAATAAAGAAGCATTCTTTAAATATTTTCTGGTCTATGGGTGGGTTCCTGCAATACAGAGTTATGACTGGTAAGAATCTAAACCCAATCCAACAAACAATGGGGAAAGGGAATATATCCAGATGGACAAATATATAATTTTAACACCAATCCCGCAAACAAAACATTGGTAAAAGTGCATATTTTCTGCAGGAGAGTTGAGGGAGTAGGAGAGGAGGGGAGGACAGCTATGGCATCCTAAATTACTATTCTAACTCCAGTCCCAGTAACCTAGGCATCAATTAATATATTTGGGGTTGTGATGGTAAAATCTACTAGTCTAACTCAATCCAACATTCAAGAAATTGCATACATTTGGGGGGAGGAGCATATTTATTCCAAATTAACAAACATTGAGGTAGTGGATATATCTGTGAGTGGGTCATGTATGTTATTCTAACTCAAGATCAACATACATAGGAGAAAGTATTTTAGGAGGTAAGATGTACTCCAGTACCACTAACATTGGGGAAAATGAATTAGTGGGGGGATTAGATTTACTATTTTAACGACAACCTAACAAATATTCGGGACACAGCATTTATTTGAGGTGGTCAATTATGCTATTTTTACCCCCAAAATATTTTTTAAATATTATTGAATAATAATAATAAAAGTATTTTTTAAAAATTGCCAAATGTGGGTGCTCCAATGATTATTGGATGATTAAAATATTAAACATAAAAATAACACAAATGCTACAAAAATTAAAATAATAAATGTTTTTCACTAATTTGCAATAGTGAATATATGTATTAAAACAATTACTTAAATACTGCACCCCAATTTTAAATGTATATTTATACAAATGATTACAACAATTATTTATAATCACACCAATAGTACTTTCAGCCCTAAATATTTAATTAAATTAATCATCCTAAGGCTAAAACACCACAAACCCATTCGCTCAATACAATGCACACCCGTTTTATTTTAAAAACTGCACTAATAAATAAATGCATAAACACAATATTTAAATTTAATAAATGCTATACTTATATTTATTTCATTAAATTAAATAATTAAGAAACAAACTAATATATAAAATGTACAATTACTACCGTAATAATACATAAAAAGCATTAAATCAAAATACTACCCAAACAATCCCCCAATAAACTTGGCAATATATACTGTGGGAGCCAGTATATGACACTGTGTTTCCTATACCTACCAGTCAGTCTAAATATAGTACATGAAAGAACAGTCACTATATACCTTATATGAATGTACAGCATTTTTATGCATTCATCACAATAATATACTTTCTGTAGCCTCTGCCGGCTAATAAAGCATGTCCATTTATTTGAGTTGTTGATATAAGACAATATGTATTCTTCTTGTAGATATATGATTATATGTTTGTATAACTGATGGTATTAGAAGCAGCACGATTTACTTGATTACAAATAAATGGCACCGTTCAACCATGAGTAGCCCATACCTCTGAACAGGTACCTAATGACTTCTAAAGTTAATTTGTCAGGAAGAAGGGATGAAAGAACCCTCTTCCTGGCTGTGATTCTTGCTGCCACCAAGGATTACAGATGATGAATTTGGTAACAGTGGTAATGAACACTGAATATAAATCTTTAATTTTAAAATATATAATGGTTCTGCAATTTTGAAAGTGTGCATCTCCTCTTTCATCTGACAGTGATCAGTAGGAGACAGGTGTTGATTTAAATTTTCCAGTTGTATGTGAGATCTTAAATCCACTTTTTAATGTATAGCTTACAAATTAACGAACCACATTAGGCATACATCCTAAGATGACTGCTAAACGTTAACTAATTTAAATTCCTAATAATGTAACTTTTCTTTAGAACCACACAAATCAATTTCCAAAATAGATTATTTGTTGGTAGATTGCGGTTGTTTGTGGTTTGTTATGACACCATGCCCCCAGAAGACCAGTTATGGACTCTAGAATATATAAAAGGTCAAACCATTTTTATATTCAATTCAGCATTGGTGAAATTAACTTTTGATTTCATATGCATAATGTTGCCCAAACAATGCCTAATCTTGAATTCTTAACAAGATAACTCAATGCATACCATAGGAGAAGCACACAAGGTCACCCTGTGAGATGAACTTGTTTCAGTCAATAAAATAAATAAAAGTGAGTTGAAATGTAAAAGGTTATGAGCACATATAATGGAATTCAAATTTCTTTTACATTAAAGGACAAGAATCTTTCTAAAAAGCGATTAAACACATATTTTAGTTTAATTAAAAATATATCGAATGAGATTGCTGATCAAAGACACAACTTTTAAAACTCAAGAAGTAAGTGAGGCACACTCTCCTGAGTGATTACGGTAGAGGTTATTGACTAACTTGGAGGACTACTAAATCCCTAACTTTTGAGGTATTGCAGGATTTGAAAAAAGGGTAGGGTTTTCAATGGCTAAGAGACAATGATACTATTACTTCACAAAATAAACAGAGAAGAGGTCCTTTTCATTTAAAGAATAAGCTCAAAGCACAGATAATTCTTAATGTATCTGGTGCAGCGCTCTAGGCCAACCCTTTTACCATTTGTCCTCCAATTGACCTTTTCTTCGCCACCTGAGCGATGAAGGGAGTGAGCATTTAATCAATCAGTTTCAATAATAGTGTAACCCATTTGGCTTTACAATAAGGACCAGGAATCAGTGGCTATAGTTAAGAAGGTTTAATTTAAGTTAGCAGTCAAACTAAGATGAACAAATGCTATAAAGCACCATGCTATAAAGGTACAGAATAATAACTGGGAAGCCCAACCTCCTAAACAGGTTTAGGCATATCAGAATAAGGCAAGCAAGTAGTTCAGTCAATGCAATGCAATAGATCAGCAACAGGATTTGATGCTCAGGGAAGAGTTTCTAGTTCCCTCTTCTATACATGTGTAAAATCTAAATTCGTCCAAGCTATTGTCCAAATTAAGAGGATGGTTCAACAGTCTAAAGAGGTGTTAAAAATCAGGGAAATGCAGAAAAATAGAAAAGTGCAGGAAAGTTTGGGAAGGTGTAAGCATTTCAGAAACTTGGTAAATAGTCTTCTTGGAACAGTTCAATGAGTGTTAGCCTAAGCAAACTCAATAAAGAATCAACTTTGGATTCAGCTTAGGCGTCTGATCCTCTCAAAGTCCAAATTAAAGTAGCCTAAACTCAACAGTTATTTCCACCAGAATTTCCAGAGCAACACCCCTCTATTTGCATCATCAGAGGCTTCATTGTCCTTTCCAAGCTCACATTAAAAGCTGCAACATTCACAAAATGTACAAGGCTGAACATGGAAACAACATCGTCCTTGGTCACCTAAGCCACGTTGCAACAATACTGAACAGAACCTTTCAATTAACGCTCTGGCTCTCCATGTTCCTTATCAAGGTCTTTTTCTCAGACACTGTCTATATCAGTAGTATAATGTTGTATCTATTCCCAAACTAACAAACCATGTGAACGTACAGGCAAAGGAAAACACATGTAAGCAGAAAATGGAAAACAGTATTTTATGCAGAAGAAGTACAGACCTAGTCAGGACAACTGAAAGTATTAAATCAGTGGTGTACATTTAATATGTGTGGGCACTTTCAAACATGAATGAATACAACTGTCAGTACATTAGATTCATATTACATGTTGCATACAGTTAGAATCTAAAATACGTATGTGTAAGTATGACTAAGAACTACATTTAAATTAAATCATTTTCTTTTCTAAAGTAAATTAAATTTGATAGTATGAGGATGGTTTCTAGTCAATCATCTAAACAGTAAATGTAATTTAATTAATTAAGGCACACAGTGTGTACACAAATCTCATATTCTACAATGAATGCACTTCAGTCATGGTGCCAAGTGCAACACTTTGCATTAACATTGTTAGAGCACATAGAAAACATGTACAAAGAGCACGTTTATGTTATGTATTTGTGACATGTAAGGGTGGAGCTGAAATTACGCTGCTCCATATCTTTTTCCTTCTGGTGGGGATTCATTGAACCAGAACTACACTGCAGGGCTTACCCTTACATAAGTAGGTAAATAGTAATTGTTTGAGTAGCCAACTTTTGGGTAGGTAATATTACTTATAACTTCAGGATTTTGAAGCTCCCTCCCACCCAGCATCAGTTGACCAGTCTCCTCAACCTTGCACTGTTTTCATCACCCATCATCTCCTGACTCAGAAGAACAAAAGCCTACTTACCCTCAAATTAAAATGAATAGTTTAATTGCACAACCTCTCCCAATAACACTTCTCCCATATTACATCAAAGGCAATAAGATTGATTTAATTATATCACTCCCAAAGCTCGTGTATCATCAATCTTGTTCAGCTATACCACCATAAATTACTTTTCCATACAACCCCTCTTGATGTACCCAAAGCTAAGCCAGAAACAATTATGTGAAGAGATCAAGAAGGATACTCCATTTAACAACTATCTGAAAAATTAAAAGCTATTTCAATTGATAGACATATAATATTTCACATTCCAACAAATATCTTAATAACAACTATAATAGTGCTCCATACGGACCATCAACAAATTATTAGCACCTCTCATACTAAAGTTCATCAAAGAAAACAATCTCCAAACTCTGATAAACCTACAAACTCAACTCCACCAAAGGGACCGCCAGACAAATAGGAAACTCTTGGAAAAAACCTTTTACCCCAGAAGCAGTACTGGCACTGAAAGAACAGAGAAAAAACATAATGTTGCAACTGTCCTCACCAAAATTAACTGTTACAAAATATAGATAAAAACATAAAATCATTCTGAATACCTCTTATAGACTGACAAGCAGCAAATTTAAAATACCATGCTCAGGCCCTATAACAACCAACAAAACCTAGAACAGAATGAAAAGGTTTAGGATTCACAAAGCTTTTTTACATAAGTATGCAAGTCGTATTTTTCTTTTTAAATAAATTAGTAGGTCACATATAAGCCTAAATCAGACAAAACTATTTACAGAAAAATGCTTTTTGGATTATGATTTAATATTCCAATGTAATTTCCATCTAAAGCAGGAGTAAAAAATAACTGATACTAGATAAAGCTTCGTGAATCTGTTTCTTAGAGTTGTTAGGAAGTTTTGTTTGCAATGGTAAAATTAAGTTTTCTTTAGGCACTTAGCAAAATTTTGCCATTTCTTTTGCTAAGTGAATATGCAGTGTTGGTTCTCCACTACTGGATGACGAACGTGCTCAATGTCACTTACCATGTACTCACTATTCCCATTTCAACAACTGGAGGTGTAGTATTAAGAAAATCAGTACAAGGTCACAATGAAAATTATCAATAAACTGCTGAAAGACACAATTTCCTCTGACAAACGCAGTGTGTAACCATCCCAAAAAACCAAAGCAAATGTTCACGTTGTGAAGCAGCCCAGATACAAATTATTATTGGTATATTTTTGTTTATTTTTTGTTTTATGATAGTCAACAAGAAGAGTGTTTAATAGGAAAAAGGTAAGATGAAAAATTCAAATATAGTAGTATGTAAAGTAAATGGCATAAATTGTCACCATAAATATAATACATGTTTCAGAATCTCGGAGAAAGTATAATTATATTACAAGCAACCTATCATAATAACTGAAGAAATAACTTTCTCACATAATGTGGAAACTTCCACTGTTTTTGTAAGTTTATACTGCTCTTTTCTATCTCATGTGTAGCATCCCAAAAGTCAATACCCTGCAAAGATATAACATGTTACATAAACTTTGATTTGCAGAATTATTTATAAAAAAACTAGCATTAAACACATTCCTTAATGTGGATAATACAGCCTCTTTACAATACAATTCAGCAATACATATTCAATGTATGCATCTTTTTGTAGGGACATGTATGGTTAATATCATATGAACAACATTGAAAACAATCCATTAGAAATGTTCCACATCTGAGTCGAATAGATGACCGTTCAAATGATTTAACCAAATGAAGGCAAACTTTCCAGTTCTCCGGTGCAAAATTGTTCAGATGTCGGTGCAACACATGTAATTCACCCACTTTTTGTTTAGAAAAAGGTTTACCATGTTTCTTTTGAGCATATTCTCTTCGGTCCGGATTAAGAAAGAGAGTTACGCACCTAAGCTTAGTTAGAACAACAAGAAAAATAAATTTGCTATTTGATTTTCTATATACTGGTTTACCAGAATCATCAAAGAGGTGTTAAGAATGGTTCTTTAAAAAACATGAGTTTGAAGGTATTCAGAAACGTTTTTCAAGTAGTTTAACTCCTCTAAATACAAATAAAGCAACTTGTAGCATGTGCAGGAGGTACAGCCTTTCCAAGTTGGAGGGGGATAATACTCTCAAAATGTCATTTATTCACATAGGATTAGCCAAATGGATTTTCTTGAAGGGAAAAACATTTTCATTTGGAGAAAATAGTTTAATGCGCAGTGTACATCATTGCACAATCTCCTCATGCAGATTATCCAGCAGGTGAAAAATCTTTTTCAGACAATTGCTGTAAGTAGGAGCATCTACAATTGTATTTTACTAGGGGTATACTTGTTATTTTATGAATGTCAAATGTAGGGGCATATTATCAAGCCAGGCGATAAAATTAACGCTGCTTTAGCGGCAGAGAACTGCCGCTAAAACGGCGATAATGTGCTTGATAATATGCTCTATGGAATTCCAATTGAAGCCCATGTTAGAAGTCCTTCACATCTAACATGGGTTTCAATTGGAATTCCATAGAGCATATTATCAAGCCCATTATCGCCGTTTTAGCGGCAGTTTTCTGCCGCTAAAGCGGCGATAATTTTATCGCCTGGCTTGATAATATGCCCCATAGTCTCCAAACATAGGGGGATTACAAAATTGGGAGAATATCTACTTTTTTAAGCTTGCCTTTCTGAATCAGAACCATAGCGAGCTTGAAAAGTCAATGAATAACAAATGGTAAAAAATAAAGTTCCAGCAAATACTTTTTTTTAAAAATCCTCTCTTCTCAGACTTTATTAACCATGCAGATAAATGCTCCATGCAATTAGCGCTCTCTAAAGTAATGCTGTGGGACTGCCCTTGTCACCTGGAGTGAAAATGAATGACTGCCAGAGTTTTAGCTCTCCTCTGGATTTTGTATCCTTGATGTTGCTCTCACAGAGATGTATTGCTCGTCGCTGCCCTTTCCCACCCGTGGCCTGGGGCAAAGATGTGTCTGGATGAAACTGGTAATAACTGTCCATTGATTTATGCTCACATACCTTGTCAGCCTCAAGCTAGAGTTCACAAATTCCAAATAGTTAATGATCCCATTACATTTATTGCATTCGTGTGATTTATTGCCACTACAAGTCACCAACATGGTATTTTTAAATTCTAGCATATTTACACACTTTCTCACAAAAGTTTGTTATTCTCAGACATGATGTGTTAATATGGGAAGGTGTCATTAAAAGTGCCTTGCATGTGAGATTAAAATGACCTAGATATTATAAGTGAAATAAGGTAGAGAAGAAATAATTGTACAAGTTCAGTGACTGCAGAGACTTTGATTTTAAAACTTGTGGTGCAAATTCATAAAGCTTTAAATTGTGACGTGAACTGTTCAATGCAGGAATTGTGCTAGCGTTTATGCACGTGCAGGTTTTTACTTATTCCTTAGGAATGCGTGTGCATTTCCTGTGACTCTTGCAAGAAATGCTTGACAAAATGTACGTATATATTCAAGGGGCATACACATATTGGTGACATGTCTAGTTTCCTCACCCAATGGGTGCATAATGTTTGCAGCCCCTGCATTCTTTATGCTCTGAGGAAGACAAAAATAGCAGTTTACTGTTTTTTAACTACAGTATTTACCTGTAAAAGCAATGTCTACATCGCTGTGAGCAACTCTTCCAAATACATTAACAAAAAAAAGAGAAATCAGTATGCTTTACTATTAATAGTCTATGCCCACAGAAGCATTCTACAAACATACACTTTCTTTGCAGCAATGTTTGGCTTTAAGTCACAACCTACTTTAAAACATGCCTCTGCAAACCACATCAGGGGGCTTTTTATCGATAGGGCGCACTTTTCCTGTTTGCACCATGGTGGATCTTTAAGCAAACAGGAAAAGTGTGCCCTATCCAGTAGCGGCCAGTGTTGGGAGAGCTGCGGGGCGGTGGGCGGGGTGGGGGTGGAGCAGGGTGGGTGGTAGTCAACTATGGAATGAGACCCAACGGAGGTAAGTAAATAAATAAATAAAACGAATTTCATTGCGCGCGCTGCATTGCAAAATACGATGCAGCGTGCACAACGAAATTCGTTGTATTTATTTATTTGTTTACTTACCTCCGTTGGGCCGTATTCCATAGTTTACTACCCCCCACCCTGCTCTACCACCCCCCCGCAGCACTCCCACCACCGGCCGCTACTGGCCCTATCATGTAGAATGCACTGCCCTCAGGGCAGCCACGAACTTACGCTGCCCCCAGGGCAGCAAATTCAAGATAAATATGTTTAAAAGCTGTTCCATGTTTCTCTTAGCAGGCGGCAACCCATCTGCAATTTAAAGAGGGAGTTGAGATCCCCTTGCAGGCGGGTGCAGTGAGTTGCAAGGGGATGTCTGGGAGGTCCATTGGACCCCCTTTCCCTCCTCCAGAGGACTGCCATCAGGGGGGCACTGTTAGTGTGCCTCTTGACTGCTTCTTTGCCTCTGCGCCCACCTATAATATGGCACAGGCGCAGAGGCAAAGGGATTCCCTCATTTACATGGGGCCACACCCCCATGCAAATAAGGAATTCCCTCTTAAGAAAGCGCTGGCGCTATATGTGCACCAGTGCTTTTAGGATTACAGAAAAAGTCAGACAAGCGTCTGCGGTCCCTTCAGTAATACTAATGTGTCCCGCGGGCACGCAAAACGGGCGCACATGCCCTTTGCACCCCTGGGACACGTTCTGTAATATGGCCCCAGGTGCGTTCTGCATTTGCAATGTTTACCACAGAGTACTACTTGCTCCCAAACTTTAACGATTTGTAAACGTTTCAACATATAACTTTCAACATGCACAACCACACCACAGTATTTTCATTCTATGGACCCACATATGTACACACAATAACTGAATGTTGTAAATAAATATGATGATATCAATGATGTCACCAGCTGGTGATGTAACATAATAACTACAAACTGCAAAGTTGAATATTTGACACGAATATTTGACACTCAAAGTTAATATACATGTTTATCCTAATTCAGATACTTTTTAACTATTGAAAATCACGTCTGAATAAGGACATCCTCAATCCACTTGTGAAAGAGGAAATAATTATGTTAAGATACGCTCAGTCTTACGATTTAGTACGCCTAATATTAGTGTATTAGTGGTGTATTGAGACACTTGAGCTGTGTCCTGGTGGAGGGTATTTATTGTACTATATAACATGCTGGAGTTGCACACTTCCTGGAAAAGTAAACATGTGTGTTTACCCAACCAGTATTCATGTTGGTAGATCACATATGATATATATGATGATGTGATTAATAATGCTTCCCTCTAATACATTTTTAATTTATTATAAAAATTTAATTTCATTGGTCTCTTTTTATGTTTACCATGTTTCCCTATTTTGAGTATTCCGAAGGTAATAGCACACGTGGTAAATATCAACACCAAAAAGAATGGTATTCCTGGGGTGTTGTATTACCACCCAATAGAATTTCGCATATCAGAATGAAGAAAAATGCATTGAAAACAAAAAAACGTGTTGGGTGAATGTTTGTAGAAAATGGCAATAGCATGGCCGCTTTCCAGTCCATTGTGTTTTTGCCCACTGTAACACTCCATATGGAGAGCAACCAAGTGTAGAAAAGTCATGGGTTTGCTGCAATAGAAACAGTCCAACCCAAACTATGAGGCCACTTCCTTTCTGGACAGGAACACAAGCAACCTCCGAGTGGGTTCATCCTATTGGACGCAGTGAGCATGTGGCTCATGCCTGGGCATATCCATCACACTTACAATGTCACATTGAAACAACAAAAGCTGATTGATGGAATAAAGCAGCAATATCACACAGTTTCCCACATTCTCATCTGCAAAACTCATAATTCCACATTTTCCCTACCCAAATTGCACCCAGTGTTGCATGGTGATATTTGTCAGAGCAAATGAAATACCAGGTATGAAATTTACAAGCATCTCTTTAATCTCCTGCCACTCGAAAATGAGGCTCCAATGTCATATAGGAAAAATAAACAGAATCAAGACCTAACATTAAGAAAGAATATGTTTCCTTTTTCTACGTTTTCAGTTAATTTTGAGAGAGGAATTTATTTTGTACACTCTGCTTGCCTTTCATGTTTAACAATCCTGTTCTGAACAAAGGTTTACAATAACCATAACAAATGACAAATAGAAGAAAAAAGGAACAAAACAGCAGCACGGATACATAATGTTCCACTATAGGAACACAAGGCACATATCACTCTACTCATTGTAGGAAAGTGCCACTTTTTTAACATGGTTACCCCCCACTTTTTGCCTGGTATTTAATGTGATTTCAACTTGAAGTGCACTGGGTTCTGAAACCAGCTCCCCAGTGCCAGATCTCTTCCCCAAAAATTGTGCAATTGTACACCAATTGGCAATACCTTTAGCACTCCTTGTAACACGGCATGGCACACATCCCTGTGTGAACTAAATATGGATGAAATTGGAGTACCAATGGATTAAATATGATTAAAAAGGAAGAATATGATAGAGTTTTATTGACTGACAATTCCTTGTTTGTGCATCCTGGTGCTTAAGGAGCCTGACAAGGCTTGAGCATATTTTTGCACATCCCTGTGTGCCATGTCAACAGACACTGCATGCAGTATAGGTAGGCAACCCCTACAGCAGGCCTTACAGCCCTAAGGAAGGATGCACCATACTAAATGCGAAGACCTATCTGCACCAGTAGATATGCCCCTGTGCTGGCCAGCTCTATTGCTGCCAGTACCTGTGAACAGGGAAGCCATTTTGAGTGCATGTGCTGGATACTGGTGAAAACGGGATCCCCCACTACATAATGGCTTCACTGAAAATAGGGATGTTTGGTATCAAACATCTTGTATTAATAAACCCACACTGATGCCAGTATATTTATTGATAGATGCACACAGAGGGCACCATGGAGGTGCCCACGGAAAACCTACCAGCTACTGGTATGCTGACTAACTGTGCCACTAGAAAAATGTTTATGACCCCCAAAGGTGAGGGCCTTTGCTCTCAGGAGCCAGAAATCAAGCCTGCTCGGACAGAGGGTGCTTACACCTCCATCCACAGGATGACCAGCAGATTAGCATTCCAAGGAAGGGGAACTTCAAAGAGCCCACTGCCTTTGGTATGCAAATTTGGCTTCTCTGACAGGAGAGGAAAGCTGACCCCCTGTGTCCAGAGCCCTTTAGAACCTAGACAGATGGGAAAATTAGCTAGTCATAACCATAAGGTTGGCCACTACCCTACGCTCCCCTAATGCCCCAAAATTCAGTATTTAACACCCCAAAATGCAGTATTTAGGGGATGCCCTGGCATCAGAAAACCAGATCCTTATAACCTATGAAGAAGAAGGACACTGAAGAGTCACGAAAACAGAAGACTGAAGAAGAGCAACTGACTTTGAACCAGCCCTGCCAACCTGTCTGCTGTTCCCCAACGCACCTGCATCAAAGACATCTTGTCCTGCAGCAATCATACCTCCAAAGCCTGGGAGGATGACCAGCCTTTAATAAAGACTCAAGAACTCCCATGGAGCAATGTGACTGCTCCCCTGCATCCTGCAGGCACCCCAAGAAGAACCGTGAGGATTCCTGGATCACCAAAACCTGACGTTGCTAAGCACCACTGCACCCCCGCCCGAGTTGGAGTGGGCCAACGGTGGCAGCGTGGTCCCCGAGCCCTCAAGAGACCATTTCCATTTTGGGATCAACCCTCGTGAACTCCCCAATGTCGCCTGCTGCCTCTGTTTGCAGGCCTCTCAGCCGCGGGCGCTCCTGGACAAAGAAACCCAACACCCCAAGACCCTCTGCACCCGTCTACCCAGGCACGAGAAGAAGAGGACCACTGATGTCCCCACATCCCCTAGCATCACAATACTTCAACCCTTTCCTTGGTTCTACCTGACTGGCATCCCAGTAAAATCCTGCAGCCTCTTCTCACGAAAACTGATCCCCATAGACTAACCTTGGGCACTGGTACTGTATTGCACCACTGCACCTGGCCGCCTTAGTGCTGCTGGAGGTGACCTGCTAGTGTTGCCTTGGACCTTGCCCAATACTCACCTTTTTTTTTTTTTTTAATATTTATTTATTGTTTTCCAAAAAGAAAACAGATACAATACAATACAAAACAGGAAAGAAAAAAAAAACAATACAGCTTGGTTACATGTGACCATTCTGATCCATATCGGGAACATTGGATATACACAATTAAATAGACTTTGTATAGCGTGAGGGCAGCAGTGACATTATAACCTTCAACAATATCCGCCAATTCGTAAATATCTTCCGTCAGGTGCGACACTATTGACAAACAGATAAATTGTAACCTCTACGAGCAATGCATACCCGCACACACTTATCATTTTCTTACATCTTATATGAACGTCCCATGACCCCCTCATAAACCTACTACAGTCAGTTCGTCCTAGGGTTTAAATAGGCGCCTCCGCGTCGCCAGCTGCACCAGCATCAACAGAGTCAGCAACATGTGCCCGAACCCAATGAATAAAGGGCTCCCATATCTCCCTGGGCCTGGAGGTTGGTGGCATGAGGTCCCAGTATGTTCCCAGCTGCGTTTGGCCACATATTACCTCCCGGATCTTTGAGTGTGGGCGTCCGTCTTTTCCCCCAGACGATTGCTAACTGACGTCTATCAAATAGCAGAAGTAACGCATGCAACTTGCTTTTTTTTAATATGCGTGGTCTTGACGTAGCCCAGTAGTCCCACCAGAGGTGAAGGAACCACCCTCAGGTCTAGGATTTGGTTAATAGAGTCAAAAATACTGGTCCAGTATGCGCCTAATGCAGGACACGCCCAAGCCATATGCAAAAAAGACGCGGCATCCGCCCCGCCAACAACTGTCACCGTTACGTACTCCCATTTTGTATAGACTAAGTGACGTTCTATAATAGCGGTGTAAGAATTTAAAATGTATTAGACGGAGTTTATAGTTAGGGGAGAGCTCAGTCATCTGGGCGCAACAGTACGTCCACACCTCATCCGTTATGGGGTCAGGTAGCTCATTGTCCCATTTAGTATGAACGTGCAGGTCCGCCCCAGTGGCCTCCGCCTGCATATGGGAATAAAGTCTGGTGATCAATTTACGTGGCGAGGGAGAGGACAAAACGTTGTCCAGTTCAGTGAGAGTTGGCGGCACGGAGGGGAAACCAGCATGCATCTGCTTACAGACCGCCCGAAGTCTGTGGTACAAAAACAACTCACCGAACGAAAGTCTCTCCCCCTCCTCTGCCGACGGGGGGTCTCTGAATGTGCCACCGGGGTACAGGTCCGCAAACCTTTTGAGTTTCATTTTTTGAGCACACTTGCCACCGATTTTATCGCCAATGTTAGGCAACAAGGGGTTATGTGCAAGGGGAATCGAGGGTGCATACAGCATAGGTATCCCGGCCCGTCTCCGCATGCCCTCCCAAGCCCATCTAAGAGTTTCGGCCGTGTCAATCCCGTCAGTAGGTCGTCTATATTTCTTATAGACTGCCACTTGGAGTGAAACCGGCGACACCGCATCTCCCTCCACAGCTACATGTGGCTGAAACGGCGTTGGATGAACCCAATACTGTAAAAATTGTGCCTGCGCACATAGCGCGTATAGTTTCATGTCAGGGGCTCCCAACCCTTCCATCCTGGTAGGCATGGAGAGCAGTTCCCAGAAAACCCTAGCTTGGCCACCCGCCCACACCAAGGAGATTAACAAGGATCTCAGAGTCTTAAAAAAATAATGTGTGAGGATAAGTGGCAGATTGACGAACAAGTACAAAAACCTAGGCAAAACTATCATTTTGATTAGCGCAGTTCTACCGGCCAGAGACAGCGGGAGTTTGCTCCACAACGCCACCCTATCCTCCAGCCAATTAATTATCCTACCATAGTTCAGGTTCCAGAGGTCTTGTACGTCCCGACTAATCCATATGCCTAGATATTTCACTGCATCCTCCTCCCATTTTAACGGGAATTCCGAGACAAACGCCCTGGTGTTGTCCGTTAAAGGAAACATCACTGACTTGCTCCAATTGATAGACACTCCCGACAATGCACCAAATTTGATAAAGTCCCTCAGCACAACATCAAGATTGCGCTCTGGGTGTATTATGTAGAGGGTGACGTCGTCCACATAAAGCGGTATTAAAAGACTCCGAGCACTAAACCCTATGCCCTTGTCTGTATGGTGTTGACGAATACGCGCGGTCAGAGGCTCCATTGCTATGGCAAAAAGTAGTGGGGATAATGGACATCCCTGCCGCGTGCCGTGCGAGATCGGGAACACATCTGAAATAAGGTTATTCACACGAACTCTAGCAGTCGGTGCGGAGTATAATAATTTGATCCACCTGAGAAACAGCGATCCGAATCCCATATGTTCCAGAATTTTAAACAGGTATGGCCATTCAAGTGAATCGAACGCCTTAGTGGCATCTAAAAACACCACCGCTGCTTGCTCATCGGGATGCAGATAATGCAGAACCGAGAATACCATACGCAGGTTATGAGCTGTGGATCTACCGGGGATAAAACCTGATTGGTCAGGTAAGGCAATCATAGGGAGCATAGGCTGCAGTCTATTTGCTATTAGCTTAGCCAAAATCTTAACATCAACGTTTATAAGGGACAATGGCCTATAGGAGTCTAATTCGTTCTCAGGTTTCCCTGGCTTAAGTAATGTAATGATAATTGCTTCGCGCATTGAAGGAGGCAAAATGCCCGTTTCATGCGCCTCCCCAAACACCGCTAATAGTCTGGGCACCAACTCCTCGACATATGCCTTGTAAAAGGCAGTCGTGAGCCCATCCGACCCGGGGGCTTTATCCGGCGGCATGCTTTTGATAACGTCGGCGACGTCTTCAACTGTAATGGGCAGGTGCATATATTCTCTATGGCGGTCATTAAACCACGCCAACGCCACAGAGTCTAAAAAGTCCCCCATGCCTTCTGGGCATTCGGTTTGAGTTGCACTGTATAAATTTGCATAGAACGAAGCGAATTTATCTAGAATAGCTGGAGAGCCTCGAACTGGGGCTCCCCCTTCATCATGAATCTCGGAAACAAAAGCCCTGGAACGCGGTGCACGCAACATGCCGGCCAATGTACACCCTGGTCTATCCCCCTCCCCATATCTACGGGCTTCTGCATATTTCCCTAAGAATTTGACTTCTCGTTTCGCTTCCTTCTCGTACTCCAACAACTTACTTTTCAACTCCGCCAGTAAGGCCGAATCATCCTCCCTGTGAATGCGCGCCTCCAAATCTTTTATGCGGGATTCTATAGCACCCACAGTGGTTCTGATAGCCTTAAGGATACCAGCTTGTCTAGAGATACATTTCCCTCTGATGACTACATTAAATGCTTCCCATAGCGAGGCTTCCGTGTCCACCGACCCTGCATTTAATTCAAAGTACTCCGAGATATCACTACGGATTTCTTCCTTGAAGGCTTCGTCCAATAGTGCATGCGGGGAAAGCCTCCAGGAGAATGCCCCACGTGTGGTACCAGGAAGGGAGAGAGTCAACAAACACGGGGAATGATCGGATAACGTTCTGGCTAAATGTTGCACCTCCACCACCCAACCAGCCATATCTCTAGACAACAGCCAGTAATCCAACCTGGACCAGGCGTGACGATGTTCTGAGAAACATGTGCCTTCCTTGGTCAGCGGATTGTGCAACCGCCAAATATCCACCATATCTCCCTCAACCAGCAGACCGTTGAGGGTTCTGCTCGCCGCCGGATGGTGGGCACGGGCTGTGCCTTGTCTGTCAAGGTCATTGTGTAAAATGGCGTTAAAATCCCCCCCAAAGAGTCGTGGTACATCCAGTAGCGCACACCCTGCCCCACACCTCCTGAAAAAACTCAGCGGCGTCTACATACGGGCTATATAGTGCCACCAATGTCATCAGAGTACCACCCAGGTACCCCAAAAAAACAATGTAACGACCCGCTGGGTCTATGTAGACTTCGCGTTCCCTCCACTCCAATCCCCGCCTAATCAACACCGCCACACCCCTAGAATAGTTTGAGTACACTGAGGTGTATAGTGACCCCCATCTATGATGCCAAAGTCTCATTGAGGTCAGGGATTGCAGGTGGGTCTTCTGCAACATACAGATATCAATATTGTGTCATGTGAGGTAAGCATGCACCATGCGAGCTTTCCTGTTGTCATTAAGTCCGCGTATGTTCCAAGTCAAACAATTTATTACCTTTTCGAGGATTGCAAGGTCCTACCACACATACCACTTCGCGTCACGCCCTGGTCAACAAACATCATTGTCTCCCACACACCACACCAACCCCCGCATTTCCACACTTCACCAAGCCAGTATGTAACTACCCTAAGATCCCACCCCCCACCCACAGCAACCCCCCAATTAGGTTGAAGTATATCCCCACCCCAACAACCCGACAACAAAGAATTAGCTGGGAACTCTCCCATGGGGACGCGTGAGTGCCGAGCGACAGCCCTACTGAAGTGGGGTGGCCAAGAGACTGCAAGGACAGGACTACGTATCACCATGACTAGAGTGATCACGTGGCTCGAGCAGTATGTCCATCTCCTACCCACTCTTATTGTTACAATCAGTCACCTCCCGACAGTTGGAGCGCCCTCCGGGACCAGCATGCAGGAGCAAGACAGAGCCACAGAACCCGCCAGGGAAACATCCTATTTGGCCAATGACCTGCATCCAGCAATATCCATACAGTGCTAAAGAATGAATAACATATATCCCATTACAACGCCCTATACCCCCCAATGAAATAAACATTATATTCTCTGCAAGCAATCAGGAAAGGTAGTACCAAGTGAATGGAATGACAGAGCATGTAAATCAGTCATTGTCACTTAGCTGAGTTTCAGAGGTAGTCTCACAACGAGGGCTTGATTTCTTCTGCTTGCCTCCTACGTGCTTGGCGAATTTCAGAGCCGATTTGGCGTCATTAAAGAAGTGAGCAGAGCCATTATAGGACACTTTAAGTTTGACTGGGTAGAGCAAGGAATAGGGAATTTGTGCTTGTAGCAGGATTTGTTTCGCTGCCACCGGCGGACGCGCTCCCAGGGTGCGATGCGCTCTTTCCCCCGCAAATGTAGGTGATAAGTGTTCAGCGAATAAATCTTTTAGCAAATCCGTAACATAATGTTCCATTTTGGTGATAGCCGTCGTCTCCGGGACACCCGTAATGCGTATGTTGTTTCGACGCGATCTGGCTTCCAAATCCTCATTCTTCGCTCTGATCACACCCAACAGTCTATCCATTTGCGACAGTTGGTCTTCGGTTTCGACCTGAAAGTCATGGAAGTCAGACTGCTTATTTTCAAGAACGTCCAGCCTCTGTTCATGCACACCGATTTGGGTATTCACCGATTCCATCTGCGTGGTCAGCGTATCCAATTTCGCGTCAATGGTGCGCAAGCTGGAGCGCATTTCTAACATAAGGGTACGCATGTCTTCTCCACGATCCTCGTGCTGCCCTCCTTCCACTCCGCCAGAGGCTGACTCCGCATCCGACTCAGTCTGCCTGGTCGACCTACGCTGTTCGAAGCTGATCTTAGGCTATTTGGTGTCCTGCTTCCCCATAATTGTACAATGACACCAGTGTCCCAGCAACTCTACGTACTCCGCCTCTGTACCTTCCACATCGCGTCGCTCCAATAGATGCGGCACTCTGCGTTCAGTTAAGTTGAACTATCCATCCGGGTATGGGCACCGTCTACTGCTTCCACCTCCTCATGTACTCAGGTCTCAACAGGCAGTTATCGCATGCACCAGCCCCGGGCCACCAACTTCAATGGGCATGCAAAAGCAGTGACACGTCTCCAATATTAAGTGGGGTGTACTTCAGCGCTGCAGCGCGTGTGCTAGCATGGACAGTGCTGGATAGCCCAGTTCCGGGGAAAGGCTCGCTATCTATATCACCAAAGCCAATTTTCCCCAGTCTTCAATGAACTGCCAGTCCTCCAACAGCTCGCTCCTGATACATCCTGCCATATACCAACAGTCATTTACAGGGAGCCATGCAAATGTCCTCACCCTCCAAGGGGTTGTAGCTCCACCGAGGCCAGTATTACTGCCCACGTCGGGTTCCTCCTCACTACCGCTCCAGCGCGGCTTCTACCTCGTACAAAATGGCGGCCGCCACCGCTCGCGCTGCTATCAAGCGCTCCTCCTGAGGGTCCGCTACGGCCCCTCACCTGCCTTAGACAGCAGCAGCAATCTCCGACCACAACGCGTCCTCAGCCAGCAGCACCAAATCTCCCACGCCGCCAATCAAAAGGCCCCGTAGGCAAGGCCCGCAGCCACGGCCTCCGGTGATTCTCACGGCCGCGACCGGGGATCGCAGCCTGCTTCGTCGCGTCCCGCTGCCCGCCTCTCAGTCCCCAGAGGCAGTCGCGGAGGCTCCCAACTTGCACCAAAGTCCTCCCATACGATGCCACCGATACTTATGTTGTGCAAATAATGTTTGAAATCATAAGTCCGACCTGAATTATGTACGGATTTTTGCCGAATGTCTTCTCGGCCCACGGAGCACTCTCAGAGAGCCGCCATTTCGCTGCCCGGCAGGCCACGCCCCCGCCCAATACTCACCCGGAGATTGGCCTTGTAAGTCACTGTACTGTACCTGAATGCTGTACTTGTTTTTTCTCCTATAGGATAACATTGCAGCTTCTGAAAAATGCACTGTCCACTTTTTAAATGAAAAAGAATAAATACATTTGTTATTTTTCTAAATTAGTGTGGATCTCCTTATTGAGTCATGTGCTTCATATATTGACTGTTGTGTGTATTTGCAGATGTCTAACACTCCTCTCTGGTAAGTCTAAGGCTGTTCTACCACACTACACCCTAGAAGAGCACCTTGGGATTGCTAGAGCAAGCCCCGGTCCACTGATAAGGGAACCCCTGGACTCTTTGCATGATATATCTCCTTTTGGTATATCATATAAAGAGCCAGCTTCCTACACTCATCAACACATCATGTCCACCATATAGTAAACTTGTTCATTGCCATGAAATGTGTTCATAATATAACATTGCTGAAAATGTTGCAGGTTGAAATTCAGTGTCATAGGAGGGGTGTTGCTAAATGGCTAGGGAATTTAAATTCCTGAACAGCAATCATTCACATTCCTATCTACACAGACATCAGACGAGTAGAAGGTACAACAATTCCTCATCAATACCTTATACACTGTAACATACTTTCTCTTAATTTTTAAAATGCACCTTCATCACAATGATTCAAGGTATTACCTGTAATTTTATCATACCCAATATAATTACAGAAATTAATGAAGTGCCCTTCAATTTATCCACAAGCTTAATACGTAGTGTGAGTTTATAAAATGGTAGATTAAGAGAAAATGTTTAATACAGTGTGGGCCTAATGTAGGAAGCCTAATACCGGTCGGTAATGGCCGATTTTCGGTAAATATACCGTTACCGACCGGTATTTAGGCTTCTGAGATGTAGGGGGATCATTTCTGTATTCGGAATTTACCGAATCGGTAAAATTACCGAATCGGTAAAATTACCGATTCGGTAAATTCCGAATACAGAAATGAGATGTAGGGGGAGTGTGTGGGTGTCGTGGGGATTCGTTATTTACCACCAACTAAAGGTTGGTGGTAAATGACGAATAGGTTAATAAAAGCATTTTTGTGCACGTTGAAGTGTGCAATGTGGCAGACATACATGCCCTTAGGGCATGTATGTGTGCCACATGTGCACACATGGCCGAATCAGGGGTGCAACAGGGTGTCAATGTGACACCCTGCCACCCTTGCATGTGCTCCCCCATTACCGAATCGGTATTTACCGATTCGGTAATGAGGCATACCTTCCCATCAATGGGAAGGTATGCCTCATTACCGAATCGGTAAATACCGATTCGGTAATTACCGAATTTTTCCGGTAATATTTACCGACTAATTACCTACATATCATTTACCACTTCATAAATACCGAATCGGTAAAATTCGGTATTTATGAAGTGGTAAATGTTAGGCTACCTACATATGGCCCTAAATGTCTAAACAACTTGCAGGTGTCATTTGTTTTAACTGAATATAGACTTATTTTATCAGATTATTTACAGCGATTTCCTTTGAGTACTTCACTTTTAAATCTTCAATGACATTTTCAGGCTACAAATGTATTAGGCTACAATCGCTGTTAGGTAGATCATTAAACTTATTACTAGACTTTCAAAATATTGTTGTGCAAACCACGTTACATTATTTGTTCTAATGAGACATAAAAAATGATTGTGCTCAAATTAGACAAGAAGATGTACTCTCTGAGGTACAATTGAGGAACCAGCTGTAATACTTAGTTTCCAAAGACATGGTTTTTATTCAATAGCCCCATGGGGTCCTAGACATGACCCTTATTGTTGCACAATTTAACATCACATTTATTGAGAGTATATAAAGTATAAACATTTAAAATATTTTTCCTCCATTCTCAAATTTGAGCTCCGGTAAGGTACTCAAACTACTTTATCTAAAGCGAATTTTGAAACAGCACTTGAAAATTGTAATATGAACAAAATGATTTTAAGAACAACTGAATCCCTCCATCAGCTTTACAATTGTATTTGAATATATGTTGACACCAAGTGGGATCTAGGACATAAATGTAGAATCAGGTTCTACTTGTAATATGATAAAGAAAGATTATCCTATTTGTAGAGAAATTGCTAACTTTGGTATATAATCTGCCAGCAGTATTTCTGCCACCTTATTACCCCTAGTAGTAAATATTCTGATGGTAGATGCCCCCAAAGGATTTAACACTTCCTGATATACCAGGGTATTTCCCATTAACATTCAACTTTAATTCAGTTCATTGGGTGTTTAAATTATTGAACAACTTCTGACCTTTGGTGATTAAATTTGCATTTACAACTTATCAGTCCTCTTTCTAAATATTGTATCTATTAAGAGTTACTGTATTGAGATTAGCATATTGCTAAATTGCTAATCCTCATCAATGTCCTGCCTATGCTACAATCTGAACTACTTCCAATTAATGGAAATATTCCACAAATGCTAATAAAAATGATCACTGTTTCAACAGTCATAAGATAAGTTTTGAAAAGTGTACATCCTGTGCAGGGCTACCAGTAATGACTACAGTAATGATTACATGAGGCAGGGTTGCAACAGTAATGTCATATAATGTTTTATCATTATGAACTTCTGCAAGTGACTAATGAAATGAAAGACACAGCAGCAAATGCCTTCTTTCAGTTCAAATTTTTTTATTAAAGGCAAAGGTAAAAAGGTGGCAAAAAACAATGCATGGTTTCAAACAGAAAGCAATACAATATAAGGTATCCAGCAGAAATAAACAAATGAGGATAAAAAACAGGATCACAGCAAAGAGAAAAAAAAAAGGAATGATACAGCTCACAGTTTGTAAAAAGAAATATAAAAGCGACAAGAAAAATCATGGAGGTTTAAGAACTTCTTGTTGAGATGGGAGTTTAAAAAAATGTTGCAATGCACATTTGTCAAAAAAGGCAGTAACAGGCGACCATAACTGAAGTCTTTTCGTAGCCATTTGGAAAGGAAAAATAAGAAACGTATCTAACCTATGATGATGACAAACATCATACCACCAAGCTTTGAAAGAAAAGTTTGCAAAATCTTTCCAGTTTCTTATAATCTGCTGAAAAGCAACAGCTAATAACAGATCTACAATTTTAACATTAATTTAGCAATAATCCCAAATTGGTGAGAGCTTCCCAGGAAAATGTCCCTTACGGAAAATGAGAAATTGGTGTAAAAAAATTGAATTAATTTGAGACCAAACCTGTTTCCGGAATTGACATACGGGGGGCACGAAAAGAGCATATGAAAAAGGGTGGCATCAGGAGACGCACAAGACCAACAAGTATTTTGTACAGTGGAAAACCTTTTATTTAAAGAGTGTGGAGAGAGCAAGATCCTGTTATAAATGTAAAACAATGTTTGAGTTAAGCTTGCCGTTCTTGAGGTTTTGCGTATTTTAATCCAGGTCTTGTTCCACATTGCCAGGGACCAGACTACATTCAAATCTGTCTCCCAAGCAATTTCATTCTTGGATTTTTGCCTCGATATGCCTATGGACTGAAGTAAGGCGTATAAAGTGGAAGCTCTAGGCTTGGTGCGTAGAATAGTGGACAGTCCAGAGGGAGTGGAAATAGTTGAAGATTCAACAGAATTACTAGCAAGTTGATTGTATATGTCAAGTACTGTGGTACGGAGAGTGTAATACTTAGACAAGAAAGAGGCAGGCAAATTATAAGTCTGCTTAAGCGAAGAAAAAGGAATGAAGCCATAATTTGAAAACAATTCATGGACCCATAATAAACCTTGTTGTCTCCATGTTTTCCAATAAAATGGTTTATTATGTATTAGTAAAGTTTTATTGTGCCAAATAGTGGAGGCTAAAAAAGAATCAAGAGTATCATGAGTCAGAGGATATAAAGGGCAAAGAAGTTTGGAAGTGAGTTTGAAAAGGGGAGTGGATAAAGTTTGGGGTTTACGAGAAAAAGAAAGATATTCCTTAAATGAAAACGGGGATAAAAGCGAACATTCAACTGATGTCCATAAAGGACAATCTGTTGTGGAATCAAGTAACCAGTAAGAAGCCTGTCGTAATAAAAAGGCTTTATGATAAGAAGGAAAGTTAGGAAAGTTAACTCCTCCCTCGTCTTTAGGACGTGATAACTTGTAAGCAGATAATCAGGGTTTTTTGTTATTCCACAGAAAAGAGGATAATACTGATTTAATAGACTTAAATAGTTTAGTAGGAATTGGGACCAGAATATTGGAAATGGTATATAGAATTATAGGGGAAAGCATCTTCTTTATAGTATCTAAGCGACCCCACCAGGAAAGATAAAGGGGATGCCATTTAGTAGTAAGCTCTGATTTTTTTTTAAAACAATTAGTCATACAAAGGGTTACAGTGTCTTTTATTGTGGACTTGAAATATAGACCTAGATATTTGATGTGGGAAGACTTCCAAACAAAATTGGTTGAAACGAAATCAGCCTTAAAAGTTTAGTTGAAGGCAAAATTTCACATTTATCACTGTTTAATTTGTACCCCGAGATCAGCGAAAAGGCATGTACTTCCTGTAAAAAAGCGGGAATGGATTCAGTAGGATTAGAAATAAAAAGCAAAATATCATCGGCATATGCTGTCAGTTTGATATTAGTATTTGGTGTCTTAAAACCATGTATTTGTGGATTCTGACGTATTTTCGAAAGAAAGGGTACAAGAGCCAGATTAAAAAGAAAAGGGGATAAGGGACAGCCCTGACGCACACCTCTACCAAGACTAATGAACGAAGATATGAGACCATTGGCACAGACAGCAGCACGCGGATTGGAATATAAAAGGGAGATCAAGGAGATAAACTTAGGGCCAAAACCAAACCACTTAAGGGTATAAAATAGATATTGCCATTCAACTCTGACAAATGCCTTCTCAGCATCTAGAGCTATAGCTGCAAGAGAGTGTTTTAAATACGGGGCTTTAGATAAAATATTAAAAAATAATCTTGTATTATCACTAATAACTCGCCCCTTCACGAAACCAGACTGCTCCTTGCCCAAAATGGAGGTCAAAATTGGATCCAAACGCAGGGCAAGTGCTTTAGAAAAGATCTTATAGTCTATGTTGACAAGTGAAATGGGTCTGTAATTTTGACAATATTTCAAATCTTTGCCTTCCTTGGGAATTAGGCATATGTGTGCATCTGAAAAAGAGCCGTCCGATTTCCCCAAAGAGGCAAAGGAATTAATCAAAAGGTATAATTTGGGCAGTAATAACTTAAATAAAATTCGACAGTGAAACCATCAGGTCCAGGTGCCTTGTCTTTCTTTAAGTGTTGGAGTGCAATCAAAAGTTCTTGTTGTGTTATGTCTGTTTCTAAGGAAGACAAAGCGAGGTAGTGCTGTTGAGATGTGTGCAAGGATGAAAAGAAAGCTGAGAGCATGAGGTTTGTAGGATCTGTTTCAGAAGCGTATAATGATTTGTAAAAGAGAGCAAATTCATCCAAAATTTCTGCATCTTTGAGCTTTAATATAAGCCTGGGCAAAGCACTACGCTACGCTCGCGTAGTTTGCGAAGTTCGCGCTACTTCGCACTACGCGAACTGCACGTAGCACAGTGCGAACACGCGTAGCGTAGTGTTGCGTAGTGCTGCGGTCTTTTTTTGCTTGCTCGCGGTCCTCAACGTCAAGTTGGCGACCGCGAGCAAGCAAAATGACATCCCGGCGAGACTTTTTCCTTGTTCGCGATCAGCAACATCAAGTTGGCGATCGCGAGCATGGAAAATAAACCTCCCGGCGAGATTCCCAACGCGAGGAGGTCAGGTTTCTCATTGCGAGTGGTCGCGTATGCTCGCGACCGCTCGCGATGAGAAACTACCAGTTCGCGTTGAGAAAGCTGCAGCTCGAGTAAAAATCTACTCGAGCAGCAGAAAACTACAGCGCGCACTGTGCAAGATGCCATTTTCAATTATTGCACAGTACCGGTTGCTTGTCCGCACTGTGCAATCATTGAAAACAACATCTGTCACAGTGCGAACAAGGTACTACGCAGTTCGCGAAGTGCTACACGTAGCTCGCGTAGTGCGAACTGCACTTTGCGTAGCTTCGCGAAGTGCTACTTCGCGAACTACGCCCAGGGTTATTTTAATATTGAGTTACTATCATAAATAGAGTCAATATTCAATTTGTTATGTTTGGTTTTCAGATAATTAGCTAAAATTTTCCCCGCCTTATTCTTCCCACCATAATATTTTGCGCTAGACTTCAGTAAATACAATGAGGCATTTTCAGTTGATTCCTTATTAAAGAGTAATTTTGCTTTTATAAGTGTAGCAGAACAGCTTTTGAATTAGATGTATAAAAAGAATGCTCCAGTCTCAAGATATGCTGCAATAAAGAATACGAGCGCTTGCGAGCAATATTACTTTTTCGGGCCACAAAACCTATAATAAAATCTCTTGCTGAAGCCTTAAAGGCATCCCATATGATGGAGAAAGGTAGAGAGTTAGTATAATTTATGGAAAAGTATTCCTTAACAAAAGGAAGAAAATGTTGAATCCAACAAAAGGGAATTATTGAATCTCCATCTTCTAGTGAAATTAGCTTTAGGAAAAATGTCTAAGTCAATTGAAATAGGTGCATGGTCCGATAATAATATGGGTCCTATCTCTGCCTTTGTAAGTGCTTGTGATAAGTTATGGGAAACAAAAAAGTAATCAATACGTGTTTGAGAGTGATGCACAGGGGAATAAAAAGTATATTCTCTAGTAGTTCGATTGCACAACCTCCAAGCATCTAGAAGTTTGTGCTGAGTAATAGCGTGGACAAAGGATTTATGTGGCTTATTGGGGATAAATGATACTTTAGAGTTCCTGTCCACAAAAGGGTAAAAAATCTGATTGCAGTCGCCTGCTAGTATAAAATTATCTTCCATACAGAGAGTAAGCTGTTGAGCAATTGAGAGCCAAAAGGAGGAATCACCACCAGTAGGACCATAAACGTTAAAAAGAGAGACTGGAACATCCTTCAACATAAACTTAACATTAAGCCAACGACCATCCACATCGAACTCCTGTGAAAGAAACGTGAAATTAAGCGACTTACGACATAGTATCATGACTCCATTACACTCACCATCACCTTTGGAATAAAATACTTCCCCCACCCAACCTTTTTTTAGTTTTAATGACTCATTCTCCGTGAGATGAGTCTCCTGCAGGAATATTATATCTACATTTAGCTTAGCTAAATGGGTCAGAACTCTTTGTCTTTTTATGGGGGAGTTCAGCCCTCTAACATTCCAAGATATTAATTTCAACGGCATAATGGATTAGGAGTATTAGCAAATGAGAAATATGGAAAATAACCGTAGAATTCAATAAAGAAGTCATAAAAAAGAATAAAGAAGAGTAAAAGAAACATAGGCATGGTTATTAGAAGTCAGGTAAGAGAGAAAAAATAAATGGAGAGTAGTAAAAGAAAACACCAAGAGTCCAATGGAGAAGCAGAAAAAGCATGAAGAAGGATAACAGGAGCTGTGATTCAGTAAGGAGAAAAAAAAAGCGAATGAGAAATAAGAGAAATAAGTAACATTAGAAGCTGGAAACAAACCACCTCGAAATTGAAGTTAAGTGGAGCAGAAAAGGAAATGCCATGCAAAAAAGAGAGAGAAAGAAGGAAAACAACAAAAGATGAGAGGGAAAGGAATATTCGGAAAAAATAGGAAAGAAGAGATTAAAAACATGAGAGAAGTGGAACTGTGGGAGAATGACATACCTACATAAGGAAAAACCAGGTGAAGATGAGGGAAGGGGTGGAGCCACATGGAATGGAAGACACATCCAGGGGTCGACTAAACGGACAGCTGGGAAGACATCATGAGACATGAATAAAATATTTCTGCAGAGGCAAAACAGAGTAAACATTAGAATACATATAACGAAAGGAAGCAATAACAGTAATACGGAGAATGAAATAAAACAGGCAATCAAAAATTAGGACCTAGATAAGATCAACATCATTGAGACCAAGAACATGGGAAGAACCCATTCTGAGCTATGAAAGAACATATTATGAACAATAGCTACTTAAGTAACAAGTACAACAAATAATCACATCAGGCATTAAAAGAAGATGCGAGTCCAGAAGATTCCATAGCAACCGGTTTGCATGAATTGATGTAGCTCTGTAGACGCAGAGGATCCTCATAAGTAGTTGTTCTATTATTATGTGTAACTTTAAAGAGGCAGGGATGAAAAAGTCCATATCTGGCTCCTATTGAGCGTAGATCGGCCCGCATGTTTAAAAATGCTTTACGACGGTTTGCCGTAGCTTTAGCATAGTCCTGTGCGAAATACAAATATGAACCAGACCATGTGACTTTCGGAGAGGCTCTTACTGCTGAGAGGACCTTCAACAAGTCTGTGTACTCCAAGAAGTATAGGATAACTCCTCTAGGCCTTGATGAGGACGTGACCTGAGATGGAATGCGGCCTAATCGATGCGCCCGTTGAATATTGAGTATCGTTCCCTCTGGCATGTGGAGCAGCTTCGGAAGAAACGATTTGAAAAAGGAAATAGAGTCTGTCCCCTCAAGACCTTCTCCCAGGCCATAAATGCATAGATTATTCTGCCTGTTGCGATTTTCCAAGTCCTCAACTTGTTTCTGAAGTATAGAGACTTGAGAATGGAGTTGAGAAACAGTGACGCAAGTTTCTTTAAAGGAAGAAACATTTTGTTCAACAGAAGAGACCCTTGCCTCAAGCTGAGACCAATTATCTGTTAAGGTTTGCAGTTTAGTATTAGTTTCTTCCATGAAAGGCCGAATAGCTCTTATTTCCTCCAAAAGTAGCTCCATTGACACAGGCGAGGCTGGTTTGGGTGGTGATGGAGGGTCTTTTTTTAATTGTTCGGTATTGGACTTCCCTGGAGTTGTGGACGAGGGCTCCATTGCAACGTCCAAATCTTGAAAAGAGAGGTCTAAAGAACACTCTAATTTAGAGAACTCAGAGAAAATCTTCGAATTTTTAATAAAAATGCATCTTGGCTTGGAAATTGAGGAATGAGAAAGCTTTGTTCTGCCCATAAAGCACACTCCATACACTCCATGCTGATACAGGCGGTGTAAGAAGTAACCGCAGTGATGAAAATGATGCAAGGAAAAATGGACTCACAAATAGAAGATTCAACGTGCTGAGTAATAGACCACACCGTCAAAATATGGCAAGAGCGACTCTCTAATTGAAGATGGGAATCTTCAGTCAGCCTTCAAACATATTTCATGCCCATTGAAAAACCATAAAGCAAGGGAGGTGAAAATACCTAAGCTAAAGAGCTGAAAAAGATTCCCATAAGGGCATAGCACAGCGTACAACACCAGTGATGTAAGTGGAGCACCAACAAACACAGGAAATGAGGAAAATGCCATTAACTTGCAGAGTAGCACTGTTCACTTCCAAAGCTGCTAAATTTAACACAATAAAAATAGTTCATGCTCAGGGGACAATATATTGTGAAGGTAAATTGTGAGAGGAAATGGCTACCAATTGAAGTATATCAGAGAGGCTGCTGGAAAAGTCAATGTAAAAAATGCATCACTTAATAATTATATGCCCATATGACAAGACTTCCAGAATTTAATTCTGAAATGCAAACAGCGTATGGAAAACAAAAGCAGTTTTCGGCTCCATTTCATGAAGACACGCACTCGCGCGTTAAAACAAAATGGCGGCCGCACTGAGGAGACATCCGCGGCAAAACTCACTGGAATAAATTACATGTTGTAGCGTCGAACGGAGATCCGCGGGCATTCCACAACATGCCTCAACATTTTATGCAACCAAGTACGCCTCTTGCCGAGCAGTAAAGACACCGCGAAACATCAAGTCTTCTGGGCGAGCCGGGAGCCTCACCCGTACGCCGCCATTCAGCTCAGCGCTGAAACCATGCCTTCTGACATAACAGAAATAACATTAACTGACAGTCTTCATAATTCAGCATAAATTATCATTCAAATATTGGCTTTATGTACATTACCACAACAAATTAGTTTTGTCTCCAAACAACAAGTTCTGAAAATACAAACATTTGGCTATCAAATATAAGATTTACATTTTGGTTAAATAAACTCAATCTCCCCCAGAAAACAGGCATGACCCAAAAGCACTTCCCAGATAGGCCTCACTGCACTTAGACACTTTCTATCCAACCATAAACTAAATTCTGAGACTAAACCTTATTTGCTTTGATTGAGTACAGAGTCAAACCCCAGTAAGTGCACACTCTAGTCCTCAAGCGCAGCACCAAAACACTGCCCATGTAGACCACTTGACAGAAACACACTCTTCCATCCATAGCACTTACACTGAGTTGTGTGATATCCATCAGAAAAGGCAATTTGGGGCCTTGCCCTTATATAGAGTAAATATAACTACAATACAATACAATAAACTCCTCCCCATTCAGTAAGACTATGAACGGGGAGGCTACAAGGCATTTTCGAAAATAACTGTTTACAGCATTCTCTTAGTCTGACCTGAGGCAACAGGTATAACATCAACTCCTACTATAACAGATAAAAACTCTAGAATCAGTTTAGACTCAGCTCTATCACTTGGCCAATATGACAAAGCAATAACCAAAATCACAGACTTTCTTCCCATGCCACTGAGAATGATCCTCCAGATGCTTTAGTTGCCTCATGCATTGAACTGAAGAGAGCCATGGTCTAGTTAGAACTAGATAACTCTCTCCTGGAGGCCGAAGAAGGAAATATTAGAACTACATAGATTGCAAAACCAAACATTTAGACTCTGTCTCAATCCATAAAAATAATCTATCTTCATGCCAGCCTTATAGAATTCACACTGGCTAAAGGTAACAGAGAGAATAAAGTTCAAAATTCTCCATACCAACCTGAAAATTCTAAAGTGCCAAGGCCCAAAACACTATAGACACTGTTCCTGGGCTACTTTCCCATTCAATCAATCAATAAATCAGGTATTGGTGGAGCGCACTACCAACCTGTGAGGGTCTCAAGCCGCTAAGGGGGGGGGGGGGGGGTTTAAGGACAGCTCTGTCTCACCAGGTCTTGAGGCTCTTGCTGAATGCTTGCAGTGTGGGGGTTCGTCTGATGCCAGCTGATTGCTTGATCGGACAAGGATACGGTGCAGAAGGCCCCAGACTGCTATCGGCAGCGGTCCTCCAACTCAACCCAGGAGTATAATGGCTGACTGCAGAAGTGTTGAACCGGATGTATGGCTGCTGCCACAGATTGAATTTGGGGCTCCAGACGCTGCTATTGCCACATTGCCATTGCCCGGTCCTACATCTATCGATATCAGCTGATGATGCCGGCCGCCGGTATGCAGATCTTCTGGCTGCATCTGCAGTGAGGTGCAGGGCACCCAGGGCTACCGTCTCTCCATTTGCCGTTGTACCTGCTGCAGTGTAGTACAACGAGGCACGCTGATTGCGGGCTAGCGATGAAGCTGATACCGCAGTCTGAGGGGCCTCTACCTGAGTGACAAGTGCGGCGGCAAAGAGGGAAGGTGCCATCTGCTCGAGACCTGACGAGGAAGGGGGCTGGGCTATGTGGATCTCAGACTGTGGGTGGCCCTGCATGTGAGGTCTTGGCTGGGACAAGGCTGGAGGAGGCTGCAGTGGTCATTTTGGACTTGGCGGCTGCCCGGAAGGGAAGAGAGGCAGAGGAGTCAACCAGTCATCAGGGTGCTGAAGAGGTTGGAGGCTAGGGCCTGACGACCCCCAAACGGCAGGCAGTTGTGCCTGCAACATCTCTCATCGAGCCTGGTGCTCGAGGGAGCGGGTCCAGTGGCCATTTTAAGATTCGGGCGCTGCTGCTGGTACAGTGGCCCGCACCTAGAGTCTACATTGAGGTGAAGAATTCTGGGGGGCTGTGAGCTATGGCGGGCCAGGACTGAAGGCTTTGCAGCCACCACCTCCTCTCCCATGAGAAAATGTTTTGCCATGTGGTGAAGTCCTGGAGGACAGGTGGAGTCCTAATGAGGATTTGTTGCCCCGCCCTCACTTTCTCCCCCATTTTGTTATGCTGCCCCTCTGTGCTTTCTACCCCTTGGCAGCCATCTTTCCTCCCTCCCAGCAACCTTACAACCAAATGACTACCACAGCCCAGCCCTCTTCATGTGATCTTCGATACTTATCTAGCCTGGAGCTCCACCATATGGCCTTAACTATGAAAAACGTCCCACATTATTTTTATGCTCATTTACTACAGTTTATCTTAAGTGCTTTTTCTCCTTATTTTTCTGATGTTCTTGTGTTTTTTCCGTACTTATCTGATTTTAAGTAGCTGTTGGAAAGTGGGTTATTGGTAGGGGCAAATGCAGGTCTGCCACTGGCAATAAGGCCACTAACACATGGTAGGACTCAGCAGAGGTCTTAGAAAATTACTGCTATGTTCAACCCTTGGTAACCTGGCTGCGAGCAGACAGGCTGAACTTCCAAAGACAGGTATGTAAAGCATTTAAAAACACAATTTCAGTAAATAATTAAGACATAACACATAATAAAAATCCAAGACCAATTTATAACAATAGGAAATAATTTTATCTTTAAAATTACACCAAAACGACAACAATCCAATGTAGGGAACCGGAGATGTGAATTTTCAAAGATTTAATAAAATATAGCACTTAGAAGATTATAGCACCATATTGTGATACTTGCTCACGATAGACCGGGCCAAAGTCAAAGTTTCAGGCTGGGCGCAATGGAGCCCTGAGCGGCTACAGCTTGCGGCAGGTCCCGGTCTTAGTATCTACCTTCACACTGAGAAACTTTTCTGGAGCTTTTCTTCACGAGGCCCCTCGAGGCTCCCAGCCAGTCCGGATTCGGTGAGGTTTCGGCGGATTGACTTGTGACGAGGTCCCAGTCAACATCCCTGGAGCAGACTTAGAAAATTTCTCAAGATCGCTTCAGCGGGGCAACCTAGGAATCCAGTCCTGCACGTGATGGAAGGCAGGCGGCTTGGCGTTCGCGGTTGCTCCCGGTCACCTTTTCTACGAGCGGGCTTTGAAACTTTTCTGGAGCTTTTTCTCATGGGGTATCTCGATGCTCCTAATGTAGCTGGATCCGGTGAGGGTTCACCGGCTTCAGTTTTCTTCTAGTCCCGGTCAAACTCTGGAAGTTGGACCTATGGAACTTTTAGCGGGACGAACCTGGATGGCTTGGCCGGCTCGCGGTTGAACGCAGGAGGCGTGGTTGGCCACGTTGAGTCGGTCCCTCTATGGAGGAATGAGGACTTGTGTTTAAAAAGTACACCTTTCAGTGAATGATTTAAGATTATAAAAATCCTCTAAATTGACTTAGAGCAAAACTTTTGAGTTTGATTTTTGGAATTTGGACTAAACTGTTTTTAATCCATTGTTTTGATCTTTCCAAATAGTCTGTTGTGCCTAGTTTTTGTGACCCAAAACTAGGGAACCATGGAGCTGCACCTGGCTAAACTGTCCCAACTTAGGATAGCGGATGTTAGGGCACAGTGTAAGCGTAGGGGGCTGCCTGCTGCCGGGAAGATGAGGAAGGCAGGGTTGCTTGAGTCCCTACAGGCCTGGGCCGGGGCAGATGAGGAAAACCCAGGGGGGTGGGAGGATGTTCCCCCAACCTCACCCATGAGGGGGGTGAGGATGAGACCTCTTCCATTGTGAGAAGTGTTAGCCAGGTGAATCAAGGTGGTGGTGGGAGTGGGGAATGGTCTCTTACGCAGGCAACACTACCGTCTCTTGCAGAGAGACAGCTTCAAGCTCAATTAGAGTTGATTGCCTTGGAGAAGGAGAAATTGGAATTGGCTAGGAGAAAATGGGAAAGGAAGAAGGAGAAGAGGAATGGTGGCAGCGAAAGTGAAGAAGATGTTGAGATGTCCAGGGGTGGTAGATTTGAACCTAAACTTCCCAAGGGCATAGTGCCCAAGTACACAGAGGGGGATGACATTGACAGGTGGCTAGCAGCTTTTGAGAAGGCCATTTAAATGAGTAGGGTCCACTCTAGGTATTGGGGTGCACTCCTGTGGGAGTTAATTCCAGTAGCTGGGAGGGATAGGCTCCTGACCCTGAAGGGAGAGGATGCAGAATCATACCAGCAGATGAAAGCATGCTTAGTCAAGAGATTTGGTCTGACTCCAGAACAGTACAGGGTGAAGTATAGAGGCACCCAGAAATTGAGTTCAAAGTCTTGGGTAGACTTTGTGGACGCACTGGAAGGATGGATTGTTGGTAACAAAGTTGACACATATGAGGGATTGTATAGTTTGTTTTTGAAGGAACATATTTTGACTCATTGTGCAGAAGAGAAGTTACGCCAGTATCTAGTGGACTCTATGCTGACAGACCCCAGAGAGTTGGGGGAATCAGCTGATGAGTGGGTGAGAACCCGGGTTTTCATTCAGCACCAGGGGGGGTGACCAGAAGAAAGGAGGACAGGTCCCTTCCCAAGGAAAAGCCCAAGGAAATGAAGGTCAAAAACCTAAAGAGTCCTCCAAAGATGCACAAAAACCTGCACAAGGAGGGGGGGCCCGAGCCATCCCAAGTTCAAAGGGAGGGGGTTTCAGGGAAAGTCTGGTAGGTTCTTTGATCCCTCAAAGGTGGGTAAGTGCTTTGACTGTAACCAGCCAGGGCATAAGCAGGGAAATGCTGTCTGCGCCAAGAAGCACCCCCTAAGGGCCCATCCACAGGGATTGCCAGTGTCAGTGTAGGGGTGGAGAGTGGTGTCCCAGAGAGGGGTAGTCAGGTGGTGGAAGCAACCTTAGTGTCCCTCGGTGGGGTGAATATTACAACCCTTGCTGCCTTATCTCCAAACATGGACAAGTACAGGCAGAGGCCTAAAGTGAATGGGACTGAGGTTGAGGCTATCAGAGACACTGGGGCTAGTGTAACTATGGTCCTGGATGAACTGGTGCGTCCAGAGAGGTTGTTACCTGGTGAATTTCACCAGGTGACTTATGCAGACAGCACTACCAAACTCCATCCTATGGCTGTAAAGGCTAACAGTTGGAATACAGTGCAATCACAGCCTCTAAGAGGCTAGAATTGCACTGCATTCCAACTGTTATCAGCTATGATAAGTACCTCATTTAAAGTGATGTCTAAACATGTATTCTTGCTGCTGCGTTAGGTGAAGAACAACTCAGACTGTTAGCTCCTAAGATGGACAGGTGTATACTGTATGGTCAGTATGAGATGCTCAGTCAGGGTTATGTGTCACCAGGGCAGGTGTGCTTATTTTAAATGCTTGTTGAGATAATGGGGTGGGTCATCACTGGGATGGTGCCAGTGCTCAGGGCCCACGCTCCAGGTTATTTTCAACTAACTGCATGCATTAGGGGGCAAGATGATGTGCATACATGGGAGTGGTGGTGCTAGACCCCACCACCCCTGCGGGAGGGGTGGAGATGTTATGTAATGTCACAAAGTAATTCCATCAGCTTATGTATATTTGTAAATTGGTGCATAGTATTAGGTAGTGTGTGTGTTTAATAAATGTACTCTTACTTTTATAAAGCAAAGTACAGACTTGACAATCAATTATTGAGTGTTATTTCTGCGCACATGTAATGGCGATTCATAGTCCACATCACCTCCCTTGAGTAAGCATTAGACTGCCCTGCAACGCTACCCTCTGAGAGTCAGGCGCTACACTGGGGTGTTTGGTTCCCAGTGAAGGACAAATGTGACATGTTATTTGTGCAGGCCTCACAAGTACTACCTCGTTTTCCAACAGTAGCGCATATTGTATGCCTTCATAGCTTAACTAGGAACTATGTCCTATATTATTTTCTCACTCATTTGCTATTTGTCCATCTTATTTGCTTTTCACCCTTAGTTATCTTTTTTTTTTTTTAACAGTTTTTATTAGAAACAAAAGCAGCAATAAAGACATCACATCGACAGCTTAGGCAAAGATGTTCAAATACGAAAGAAAAAATGACAGCGTTATCTTCCCCATTCTTAATCCGGTAGTAGCTCAGGGCAGCGCATTCAAACGATTACAGAACTATCCACAGGTAGGTCAATTACATTTACCCGGGTCAGGAAGCTTCACCAGTGTCTACCTATTCTTGATTGCCCACAGTATTCGTCCTCGTCTCGTCAGCACCCTCCTCAGGCATCAAGAGTCTTTCCCTCCTCAGTTCCACTGTCGGAGAGACACATATCTCCCCCCTATACTTATTCCAGTGCCCCTACTTTTGATCCCATTTATGTGGACCACCCTTAGTTATCTGATGTTTCTGAGCACTATCCTTACTTATCTGATGTTTTGAGTATGATTTAGAAGTGCATATTGTATACCTCCATAACTACTCTACTCCCAGTTGGCTGGCTAATATGCGACTTTCACAATTGAAACTCACATGCGCTTCAAATTTGCCAATCGTATTGCTCACTGTACAATGTCACTCCTCTACAGTGCCCTGTCCAGCCTTCTAACCAACCTAACTATACCCAAACATATTGCTCACTGTACAACGTCACTCCTCAACTTCGCCCGGCACTGCCTTCTAAGACTTCAAGTTTCAGCACTCCCTTACTTCCCCCATCTTGCTGTTTAACTGTTACCAGACTTTATATGTCTCGGACATTGTTCCCCCACAAACCCCTTGACAATGCACTTGTGAGTTATGGCCACAACTCATGGAGTATCATGTATCCTAAAAATGTCTCCAATAACGCAAAAAAGAATTTCAAACACTACTGAAACAGCACCCGGAAACACTATTAGCCGATACCTACCACTGCGTGACCAACGGCAACAAGAAAACCAACTTCGTCTTCTATTTCAAACACTATACAAAGTGGGAAAACATCTTCCTTCTCCACCTACAAGCTACTAAGTCAATCAAAATGCCCTATGGAACAAAACTCACCATGTTCCCCTCCCCATCCTTACAAGGGAAAATCACTAATTTCAGAACAGAAAACATACTTATACAAGCTACAGATCTCACTGACACAACAGGTCCATGTGCCCCAAACTCCCTCTCCCCCTTACCCCGGACCATCAACCCAGAGTCGGCCCGACTTTTTTCCCCACTGATTCGCTATGCAACTCTGTGACACCTCCAGACACTCTTAGCGACCTTGCCGCCCCCATTGACACACACCTCCAACAAATATCCACTAGAATGACTTCACTTGCTTCCACCCTAACCAGCAGACACACTGTAACAAAACTTGACGATGCACACCCCAAGCCAGATGGCATGGGCCCCAACTACAGACCGTCAGCTACTGAAATCTCAGTGGACGCACACCTCCATATTAATGCAGACCCTACTCAGCTCACACAGACTGTCTACACTCCCAGTCCCAATGACACTGACCACACCCATAGCATAGTGCACTCTCCTCCCTTATACTCAGGTCTTGCCGCTTATCCTCCCACTCAATGCTGGAAGCATCAATGAGACACTTACCCAGCTCCTGAACCGAATGGAGCAACACCCGATTCCCCTAGCTAATGATATCTTGCATCTAAGATAGGACCTCTCAAGCTAGGCCAAGTTATCCCGCTCTCACACTCCTGATAGTTATAAATTGCCCCCCCACACAGGTTCTCCAGCGGCCATACAACGCACCCTCTGGCCCTCTACTACCTTGTGTCGTTAGTCCCTCAGACCCCACCATGCTCACAGCCCCATATCAACACTGGAAGCTGACGCTAGCAGCAAATCCTACCTCACAAAGAACCAGAATAGGGTTCTAAATCCCCCCTCCACAATCCCAGTAATAGTGGGCACAAATATAATCTCTAGAATGATCTACTTGCCCAGACCTCCTGCGCAATACACCACCATTCAAACAATACATTCTACAATCCCTGCCCTCTATTATGCGTGCTCCTCAACTGTAGATCAGCAGCTCAACGGGCTACAGATATCGCTGAAGCTATTCTCGGTGAAGAAATTGATATTGCTTTCCTCACCGAATCCTGGCTCAATGACCACTCTACCCCCATACTAGACCTACTTACACTACTTGGATACACCATCATTAGACATGACAGACCTAAAAGAACAAGTGGTGGACTAGCTATCATTCACAAAGAAGGAATACATCTTTACCTCTTAACAAACGCAGAATACTCGACTTTTGAATACCTCGGAGTTGAACTTAAAGTCAAAGGCTCCCCTCCTATCAAACAACACACCATCTACCACATTCCTGGTGATCATGCCCTCTTTGCAAAAGAGTTAACTGACCTAGTAACTCTCTAACTGACGCAAAGGACGTGTTCGTGGGCACTTCAATATTTATTGGAAGAACTCAGAAGACACCACAGTCCGGGACCTCACCAACCTTCTTGAAATAAATGACCTTAAACAACTCTGCAATGAACCAACACATATTAAAGGCTCCACTCTAGATGTGATTATCACTCAAAATGAGCTGGTCTCACTTAGATCCATCTCACCCATTGACTGGTCCAACCACCAACTCATACTGTGTAATAGTGATACCCACTTCAGATTCCCCCCAGCCTTAACAGATAAACCTAAGCACTGGACCAAGAACATCAAACAAGTCCCAATAACTGATCTGAAATCCAGGATTCATGCCCAACTACAGCGTCACCCTCTCATTCATACAGCTGATGACCTCGCTGCCCTCTATAAACAGTGATGACGGAAGTTCTCGACCAGGTAGCACCGCTCAAACCAAAACGACTGAGATCAAGCTAATAAAAATCTTGGTTCAGCTCATATCTAAACAATGAGAGGTGACTACTCAGACAGGCAGAAAGGACTTGGAGACAGAAGCCCTCGCCAATGTACCTAGTACTACTTAGAACCACACGGTTTCAAATAAGCACATTTTTAGAGAAAAAGCCTCTTTGTTTCTCAACCAACTTAAACATGCAAAGAATAGACTCTGGGAGCTTTTCAACATTGTGAAATGACAAACCACCCTCACATCCCCCACACAAAATAACAGCCACTAAAGAACTACTGCTTCGGGAAACCAGTGTGTGATTTTGTATTCACTATACCCCCTGCAGATAAGAGATCCTCTGACAAGGTTGTCTGACTCCTAAACTCCATATCTAAAAGAGCATAACCTGTTACAGAGAGGAGTGAGAGACACCTGCCAGTTCTCGTTTTCTCAGAAATGTGTGCTATATATAATTTTCCTAGTGGGGTTTGGAGATGTCCTTGTGTAACTCTCTAAACATTGGAGAACAATACAGGAGTGTGCTGCCAGAGTTTCCAATATGTAGATTTAATGCAGTTGTCCAACACATCTTAAATTTCCATTGGTTTCCTACTCTCTGGTATTAAACAAAACTTGACTGAAGGAACACAATATTAACTCCTTTCAAAAAACAGAAATTAATGTTTTTCTGAAAATTAGCACAGATCACTAAATACTCAAACGATAATGGTAGCTTATTGCATAGTGCATGACTGCAAATGCTAAGTGAAAACTAATAAACAACTTATCCATGACTGTGTTTGCTCCTTTGCCTGATCACTTCCTTGCCTGCATTACATTGTTAGCCAATACATTGTCTTGGGGGGGGGGTCAGCCAACTATTTTTAAATGCATTTAATTCAGTTATCCGTACCTTGTTTTTAACTAAATAAACATTACCATCAAATATTTTGGCACATTAATTTGATGATGTAATGCCTATGGCATAGTAGAAGTGATATAGTTCTCAGGTGGTGTAGAGGAGAAGATGGTGTGGGGGTGGGGGGGGAGTCAGCCAACTATTTTTAAATGCATTTAATTCAGTTATCTGTACCTTGTTTTTAACTAAATAAACATCACCATCAAATATTTTGGCACATTTATTTGATGATGTAATGCCTATGGCATAGTAGAAGTGATATAGTTCTCAGGTGGTGTAGAGGAGAAGATGGTGTGGGGGTATACCCTGTCGATATTTAGCCTTATACCCTCATACATGTAGGTTTAAATATGAGGCAATTTTGCCCTGAGGAAGGTTCTTTGAAGCATCTTGTGGGTTGTTCTTGCCACAAGATTACAGCATGATTCTGAGTTTTCACACTCATAAAATCAGAGTTATCACACCTAATGTGTATTTATTTATTGTTAAGTTTAGGTTGGAAAACGAGGCAGTATCTGTGAGGCCTGCACAGATAACATGACTACATTTGGCCTTCACTGGGAACCAAACACCCCATTGTAGCGCTTGACTCTCAGAGGGTAGCATTGCAGAGCAGTCTAAGTCTTAATCAAGGGAGGTGGTGTGGGCTAGTAATCACCATTTACCAGTACGCAGAAATACTACTCAATAATTGATTGCCCAGTCTGTACTTTGCTTTATAAAAGGAAGAGTACATTTATTAAACACACACACTACTCAATACTATCCAACAATTTACAAATATACATAAGCTGTTGGAATTACTTCGTGACATTGCATAACATTTCCACCCCTCCCGCAGGGGGGTGGGGTCTAGTACCACCACTCTCATGTATGCACATCATCTTGCCCTCTAATGCAGTGGGTTGGATATAACCTGGAGTGAGGGCTTTGCCCACTGGCACCATCCCAGTGGCGACCCACCCAATTATCTCAACAAGCATTTCAAATGGGCACCCCTGCCCTGGTGACACATAACCCTGACTGAGCATCTCATGCTAACCATACAGTAAACACCTTTTTATCTTAGTGGCTTAAAGTCTGGGTGGTTCTTCACCTAATGCAGCAGCAAGAATGCATGTTTAGGCATCACTTAAATTGACAGTATTTATAGCTGATAACAGTTATGATGCATTGCAATTAAAGCCCCTAAAATGCATCAAAGTTATAATCACAGGATTAAGCATATACAGCCAGACACCTTAGCAGGAATGTCCAGCCACATAACCCCACTTTGCTTATGACTTCACATTACACATTTGACTTTCAGTCCCTCAAAAGAAATAACATTAGGTAAATGCACTTCTCGTGCAATTGCAACTCTTCACCTCCAGGGAATGTCCTTCTCCAGACATCCCCAGCTCAGCACCTCACACCTTTGTGCAGTCCCAAGCACAACCCCAGCTGAAGAACAAAAGTTCCTGTCACAGAATGCTATTGATGCCTGGCTGAGCCCTTGAGGGGTTATTTCTTGCAAGTCCCCTAGAGATTTAGTGAGGGACTTTCCATCTTCATGTTGGGAGAGTCTGCGTTGCTCCTGCAGCTCACCCTGCACCTTTGCACATCCACAGCCGTGGTCCCATCTTCCTAGGGCTACCACACGCCAAGATAGCCAGGTTTCCTGCAGGCCTTCCCAGGCCCTGCAAAGCATTATGGGGTGCCCTTCCCCCATCTCGTGCATTTCTGATGAGCGGCTCTCCCGCTGCTCTGGGGAGATCTGCGCTGCCCGGCACTGCAGCCTTGCGCCACATTGGCCCTTTGTTGGGGGCCCAGTCCCCCCTTCTATGCAGGTATGTAGATTGCAGCTTGGGGAGCCCACCCCCGGCCGCTCCTGCCGCTTCTCGGGGGCCTGGTCCCACCCGGTCTCCCCACATGCCAGAATCGTTGGAGAGCTTCAGACCGGCAGGTCCTCGGGAGAGTGCGGCAGCACTTCCCCTCCTTCCTCCACCACACCAGGGCCCGGAGTTGGGGATCCCGGGCCCCTCCCTTATTGACATCTTCACAGGGAGCATGACGGCGCTCCCTGACTTCTGCCAGTTCTTCGGGCCCGGAGTTGGGGTCCCAGGCCCCACAGGCATTCCTCGGCGGGAAGCGCAACGGCACACCCAGGCTTGTTTTCCGGGCTTCTTCCGTCTGGGGGGTAGTGCGATGGGACTGTCCCCTCCACCTCCTCGCAGACATCGGCCCTAGAGTTGGGGATACCGGGCCCCGAGATCTTCACGGGGAGTGCTGGTGCTCCCTGGCTTCATTTTCAGTGGGGCCCAGAGTTGGGGGTTCCGGGCCCCAGAGACCTCTTCGAGGGGGACGTGATGGCGCTAACCCTCCTCCGGTGTCTTCGGGGGGGCCAGAGTGGGCTCCTGGCAGCCCCCTTGGGTAAAGTTTCACAGGGAGCACGACGACACTCCCTGACTTCCTCTTCTTCTGTGGGCAGTCTCGGGGCCTGACCCACATCTAAGACCTGCGGCAGAGCCCCACATGCTTCGCCATTGGTCCCTTTGGAGGTCAAAGGTCACCTACCTTCTGGGGGCGCAGCTCTGCCCCCAGGTGGACGATTTTCACCATTTTGGTCTCCTCGTTCTCCTGATGGCCAGCACTAGCCATCTGGGGCATTTTCCTTCGCCCTCCTGGTCTCCAAGAGGGTGCACTCAGCAGGGAGCTATCTTCACAGGCTCCTTGTGCCAACCTTTCACATGGCTCTCCTCCTGCGCCTCTCTTCTTCTGGCGCAGAGGCCCCGGCTTCTGCTCACTGGTCCTGGACTCCCCTACAGGCGCAATCCAGCGTCCTGGGACAGTCAGGGGGTTCCTCCTTCCAACTGACCATGGCGCCAGGCTCCAGCACCAGTCTTCCTCCGCAGACCACACCCCAGAGAGAGCTCCTCTTCCTGTCCAAGACCTATTAAAAGAATTTGGAGGGGGCTGGCAGGAAGGCTCTGCTGCCCTATCCTGCGACACATCACCTCGCTGCCCCTGCTCCCTCCTTCCTGCACAGGCCTCTGGGATCATTCAAAATGGCGTCATCCGGAGGTCTCATGCCACATTGTCTCTAAAAAGCCCCCTTGCCACCTTGCTGCTTTCTCTTCAGAGCAGCTTGCTGCCTGGCACCAGGTGACAGCTGCTGATGGATAACCCGCAGCTCCACCCACCACCTCTTCCTCTTGGAGAGGAGACCTTTGCCCTTGGAATGCTTGCAGTGAAGGGCTAGGCCTCTGATGCTACTGCTTGGGGAGGAAGGTCATTAATCCAGCCTGGCAGGGTCACATCCAGCCAGGCTCTGGTTATGAGCTGAGTCAGAGGAATATGAAATTTTTGGATGACCCATAAGCAGTACAGATATGGCTTTGGACTCAGTAGAATACATCTTTTCACACAACTTACAGTGTACTTTGGTGCGTGTCTGGAATTTGCAGGCCCTAGGGAAGTGAAACTACCTCACGTGGTCCCCATCTTCATAGGAGAATAATGGAGTGTTCCTTCAGTGAAAACAGTAAAGCACACTGACTTTCCCTTACATGCGTCTTCCCACAGTATCAGTGGCGGCTCGCCGAGGGAGTGCTGTGGGGCGGTGAGGCTGGGCGGGGGAGGGGCAGGGTGGGGGTATTGGAGTCCGACATACGACAGACAGGAGTAAGGTAAGTAATTAAATAAATAAAACAATTTATCTTGCGCGCCCTGCAACGCTGAGTTGATGATGCAGTGCGCGCAAGGTAAATCATTTTATTTATTTAATTACTTACCTTACTCCTGTCTGTCATATGTCGGACTCCACTACCCCCCCACCCTGCCCCTCCCCCGCCTCACCGCCCCGCAGCACTACCTCAGCAAGCCGCTACTGCATAGTATAAAGCCTATTCCATGTCACCATCCAACTCCGCATAATTCCTGCCACACCATTCTATCTGTACCTACTCCTGGGCTGCGCACACCAGGAATCTCCCTTGCGCAGCCCCTACATGTGTTAAAAAATGCATGTACACACGTGTCTGCATGTAACCAGCCCAGTGCTCCTTACTCTGGCTGCAGCGCAGCGGCCTACTCTCACCAGGGGGACACCGGTAAAATCCACATGCAGTCTCTTTCATCATGAGTTCACTGTGGGTGAGTCCCAATTTATGAGGCTCTCCCACATAAAAGCTCAACAATTAGGTGTTATAAATTGAAGAGTCTGGATGGCTCAGATGGTCAGAACCACCTTGTAACAGTGATGCTATCAGCTTTGCCAAATAAAGATCAATTCACAGATTTACAGATAGTTTGCTTTGGGTTTACGCTACATTTGTAACACAGACCCAACACAAAATAATCTGCTGGGATTTACAAACCAACGCAAATCACAATATGCACGTGTTTGGAACAAAAAGTAATGCAACACAATAAGATGTTCTGCCTTGTGTTACTTGGCTTCAGGGAGGCATTCTATGGGTGGTACATCGGCATTTGGATATGAATACGCGCTACAACCTGGTATTTGTGTTGATTTGTTTATCTTCTTTTCTTTTATTTTTAGTATCTTTTGTTGCATGCTCCTGGGGCGGCGTTTTCATTCAAAACATCTTGATACTATTGGTAATTGCACTTCCTTCTTAGATGTGTCCCCCTAGGCAAATTTCGGAGCCGAGTTGCACAGGTTGGGATCCGTCCGGGAGAGATGCTAAAGCCTGGTCTATTTGCGGACCTCCTAGGCTATCTGCTTGAATTTCCGCACTCCCAGAAACAGAAAGAGCTAGTTGTAGGTGTTTAACCAGAGAAACATCGCTCCCGGGGTCAGTGGCGGGTGTTGTGGGGGGTTGTTATCTTTTTTTCCCTTCAAATCGGTCTGAGCATGCAACTGAGTCTCGTGTCTAGCCCCGTTTGCTAAGTCTTTGGGATCACCCCCCTCTTGCCTGGGGGGGATCCCTCCTCTCACCGTATATTCCTGTGCCCGCCTGTTTCCAGCCTGGACATCGCCAGCCACATCGATCACGGCATCTGCGTCTGCAATGACCCGAACAGCAGCGCCTGCTGACATAGCCTCAGGCGTGTTCCGAGCACTTGGCTGACTCCTCCCGCCCCGACCCGGAAGAGGTCGCGCCGGAGTCCCGCGGAGGAGCTCCAACACTGAGGGGGCATTCTGGCCACTTTTCCGGGCGGCACCACTCTCGCTCGGAACTTTGCAGGGAACCCTCTCTGCTAATCCCACCGCAGTAGGAGGCCCCTTCGCAGGCGTATTCGCTACTTCTCGGGTGGCCAGCCTCGCCGCTCTTGCTTCTCTTGCTTCTCTTGCCCTTGTAGCCGCCGCCACAGCAGCTGCATTCTTCGGAGCCACATACAAAGGAACGATGGCATGTTATAACTGTAATAACTGTAATAACATCATCGCAGGAATCACAATAACTCACCCAAGAAATGGAAACATCATAAAACTTAAAGTCACAGCCACTTGTGATACCAACAATGTAATATACCTAATCAAATGCCCATGCGGTAAAATCTACGTGGGAAAAACAGAAAGAAAAATTAAGATAAGAATTAATGAACACAAATCCAACATACGTACCAAACAATTCAAATCAACAGTGGCACAACACTTCCATGAAAATCATCATAACATTTGCCAACTACGATTCTTAATCCTCAAAGTGGTACAAAAAGCAGAAGGACGAGACAACAGAAAATTTTTATTGCAGCGAGAAAACCTTTGGATCAAAAAATTGGACAGCGTATATCCACATGGGATTAATGAACGCATTGAATTTAATTGTTACCTTTGAATCAATTTACCATTAATTGTTTTTCTTATCTTTTACATTTGCGCTATTTATATCGCATCAGTATCCCTTACTTTTATTCACTATAATGACACACTAACACATTCAAAGATGGCCCCCAATATGATCAACCACACACACATTTCAAAATGGCCCCCAATGTACATATACCTTAGTCCTTTTTCTATGCCACCTATATGCAGAAACTCTATCATATAGGCGCTCTTTGAACGATAGCAAATATCGGCAAGAAAAATTCTCCAGCCAGGAGCACTGAAAACATTCTCAGCATATAAGGTATGAAATTCATATTTAAATACGGCGCAACAAGCACATAGCACTTTCGGTTAAAACAACGGCACGCTGTGAACAACGGCAACCCGCTTCACCTTATACTCTCACTTTATAGAAGAATGCTTGAAGTTTAACTTTCACATAGACTTTCCCCATCACGAACAGGTTACTAAACCACTCAACAGCACGAAAGTACATGGGTACTTATGCCACACACATACGGCAGTTAAAACATTCATTGTATTTACCCATATGGTATGAAAGTGTTTTTAAAGTCACTACCAGCATCACGCACCAATTTTTGACAATGCTCTTCTCGCACTGAACAACGAACACAAAGAGATGAAATTCACGTCTTTAATAACACACAATTAATGCTTTTTAAACGCCACAACGAATGTACACAAATATAGTTTCAACCGGTTTACCTAAAAGAGTATAACAACTAAATGTGAATGACCTGATAAGATATAGTGCACAGTTGTTTATGATACTTATATTCTGACTGCAGGACTAATCCCTGACGAAGGGCATTCATGCCCGAAATGCATAGGAGTAAATAGTCCATATATAAGAATGTCTAACTCAACATAAAAACTCACAATGTATGAATAAAATACATGAGTTGAAATTCAACTTACTACGAGTCGCCTCAAATTTTTCTAAAGAAGTACAAATGGATCCAAGGCTGTGCTTAGGGGGACACATCTAAGAAGGAAGTGCAATTACCAATAGTATCAAGACGTTTTGAATGAAAACGCTGCCCCAGGAGCACGCGACAAAAGATACTAAAAAGAAAAGAAAAGAAGATAAAGAAATCAACACAAATACCAGGTTGTAGCGCGTATTCATATCCATTTGCAATCAAGTTTCATTCAAGAAATACGCAGCACACCAAGTCAAGTCTCAAAAAATGGCATATGATGAAATATCCAGCATGACCGACTTAAGAGCAGAAACGTTTGCATTCAAAGAAGACGAAGTATCACGCATCTATGCACTCATACATGAGGAAACATCACAAACCACCACTAACCGGAACAAACAACAAAATATCAAACAACTACTATATTTGTCGAAACGTGAAATAAAGCAGAGACTACACGCAAGCACACTAATTAAGTACCATCGAGCACAGCGAAGACCAAGAGGATTAAGAATACCCTTAAAGCCATCTCTATGCAAAAATGCACACAAATTTAAAGACCGTTGGTACGCCATTCTCAATAAATGTTCTTTAGATCTAATTCTATTGATTATAGAAGAATTATCAACCATTCTGGAAGATCTATCAAAAGAAATAGTCACCGTCACTAATGAACTCACCAATTCCATGTCAGCAGATGAATGGTCCAAAGTTTTGGATGAGATTAACGAACAACTCACCAAACATTCACAAGAAATCAATGAAAGAAAAATACGAAAATTTAGACGTGACACCGTGGACTACAAACTTGGAGAAGTCTATAGCTGGGCGGAGGTTTACGCAAGACGTAGACAAACTAAACCATATACACAACAAACCGATACATCATCAACAGATAGCGACACCACAAGTAGACCACCAAGAAACACCAATACCAGAGAAAACATCTCACCAACAAAGGCTACCGCATCAACATCTAATGAAATGAATCCAACTCAAGTTCACACTCAAGAACAGCCTTTTTTAGAGGTAAACCAACCAGACAAAGGAGAACCAGGAGGAGTAAAAGACAGAGAAACACCGAATACCAGAAGTACAACGGGACCGAGGAAAGAGAAAGCCAAGAAACAAACAACATGAGCTTGGTAATAAACATATCAGACCAACAATTTAAAGGCATCGAACTAAAAACTCTACAAAAAGGTACCTCATATGTTCAGACAACCAACACAAACCATCTGGAACTTGAAATAAGTCTATTTAAATTTATGAGAAAGTTACGTCTTCAACACTATTTTCAAAATATTTTACCTCCACAAACTAATCCTGAACCTGACCAACTCAAAGGATTATCAGCACAAAGCACATACATGGCACCAATAAGCCATAAAACATTGGATACTTTTGAAAATGTAGTCAAGCATGACTTACTGAAACTCAATCTTCTCAAAAAAAGAAGAAAAATCAACTTAACCCAAAAAGAAATTGGCATCATAAAAAACATAGCTAACAATCCGAACATCACATGTCAAAAAGCAGACAAGGGAGGGGCACTAGTTATCCTCAACACCACAACTTATGAAACAGCAGTAACCTGTCATCTAGCTGACGAAACTACCTACATAAAACTCGACAACAATCCTACGGATACCTTCCACAATATGCTAAAAAACCTAATCAACCAAGCATTGGACAAAGGAATAATCAATAACAGAACCAAAAAATTTCTCAGCCAAGAATTTCCAAAAAGTCCAACGATATACAGGGTACCAAAAATACATAAAGATCCATTGAACCCACCATTTAGACCAATTGTATCTACAAAAGGAAGCATACACGAACCCATTGGACAATTTATCGACCGATACCTTCAACCCATGGTCCTCAAAATGCAAACATACGTCAAAGACACCACAGACTTCCTCAAAAAATTGCAAAAAATGGAAATTCATCCAGATGAGACGATTTTACTATGCACCATCGATGTGAAATCTCTATACACGTCCATACCACACAACCTACGGATTGAAGCAGTAGAACAAGCATTGTTACACTCAGATCAAAATTTCGATACCCAAGTTTTCCTTATGGAGCTGTTCTAATTTACTTTGTTTCACAGCTATTTCAAATGGAAAAATGAATGGTACATACAAACCACCGGAACTTCCATGGGCAATTGCGCCGCACCAGCGTACGCAAATCTGTTCATGGACAAATTTGAGCAAGATCACATACTATCGAAAGACCTATGGAAGAAACATAGCAAATTGCTCTTACGTTACATTGACGACATGTTTGTAGTATGGAATGGTCCACTATCTACTTTAACTGAAGCACTTCAAAATCTGAATCTAATCGACGAACGAATACAGTTTACATATGACATACAAAACGAACATATCAACTTCTTGGACGTTCGAATATCTTTCATTAATCACCAATTTTAAACTGACCTTTACAGCAAACCAACAGATCGAAACAATACACTACATTATGCCAGCTTCCACCAAGAACCACTCAAACTACATTTACCTTACTCACAAATGTTGCGAGTTAAACGCATAGTATCTGATCCACAAACAACCAATATACGCTTACAGGAAACCATGGAGCGTTTTTTACAGAGAGGATACCCACTAAGAATATTAAACGAAGCACTTAACAGATGCCAATCACAAAACAGGAATGATCTGCTTACCAAACCAATACAAGAAAAAATAAACCCATTAGTGATGGTCTCTAAATTCTCTACTGGTAGTCAAGACATGAAACGTATAATCTAACGACATTGGCCAATGTTAACCATGGAACCAGACTTTAAAAACCTCTTTCAGGAACTACCCACATTCGCATACACCAGAAACAAAAACCTGGGAGAAACACTCAAGCAAACTAATAAAGTTGACGTCAACACATACAAAGGAATGATGGCATTTTATAACTGTAATAACTGTAATAACATCATCCCAGGAATCACAATAACTCACCCAAGAAATGGAAACATCATAAAACTTAAAGTCACAGCCACTTGTGATACCAACAATGTAATATACCTAATCAAATGCCCATGCGGTAAAATCTACGTGGGAAAAACAGAAAGAAAAATTAAGATAAGACTTAATGAACACAAATCCAACATACGTACCAAACAATTCAAATCAACAGTGGCACAACACTTCCATGAAAATCATCATAACATTTGCAAACTACGATTCTTAATCCTCGAAGTGGTACAAAAAGCAGAAGGACGAGACAACAGAAAATTTTTATTGCAGCGAGAAAACATTTGGATCAAAAAATTGGACAGCGTATATCCATATGGGATTAATGAACGCATTGAATTTAATTGTTACCTTTGAATCAATTTACCATTAATTGTTTTTCTTATCTGTTACATTTGCGCTATTTATATCGCATCAGTATCCCTTACTTTTATTCACTATAATGACGCACTAACACATTCAAAGATGGCCCCCAATACGATCAACCACACACACATTTCAAAATGGCCCCCAATGTACATATACCTTAGTCCTTTTTCTATGCCACCTATATGCAGAATCTCTATCATATAGACCTTCTTTGAACGATAGCTAATATCGGCAAGAAAAATTCTCCAGCCAGGAGCACTGAAAACATTCTCAGCATATAAGGTATGAAATTCATATTTAAATACGGCGCAACGAGCACATAGCACTTTCGGTTAAAACAACGGCACGCTGTGAACAACGGCAACCCGCTTCATCTTATAATTTCACTTTATAGAAGAATGCTTGAAGTTTAACTTGCACATAGACTTTCCCCATCACGAACAGGTTACTAAACCACTCAACAGCACGAAAGTACATGGGTACTTATGCCACACACATACGGCAGTTAAAACATTCATTGTATTTACCCATATGGTATGAAAGTGTTTTTAAAGTCACTACCAGCATCACGCACCAAAATTTGACAATGCTCTTCTCGCACTGAACGACGAACACAAAGAGATGAAATTCACGTCTTTAATAACACACGATTAATGCTTTTTAAACGCCACAACGAATGTACACAAATATAGTTTCAACCGGTTTACCTAAAAGAGTATAACAACTAAATGTGAATTACCTGATAAGATATAGTGCACAGTTGTTTGTGATACTTATATTCTGACTGCAGGACTAATACCTGACGAAGGGCATTCATGCCCGAAATGCATAGGAGTAAATAGTCCATATATAAGAATGTCTAACTCAACATAAAAACTCACAATGTATGAATAAAATACATGAGTTGAAATTCAACTTACTACGAGTCGCCTCAAATTTTTCAAAAGAAGTACAAATGGATCCAAGGCTGTGCCTAGGGGGACACATCTAAGAAGGAAGTGCAATTACCAATGGTACATCGGCATTCCCATGGATCCACCTATGGGTTTTGATGAATATCCATATCGACAAAGATTTTCAGACATCGAATTATGCCAAAGTCCTGCTCCTACATGAGGCTGGTGTAATGAGGAGAATTATCTTTATTTCTCCTACTTTTTTAGGTCTCGCATTCGCTGCACGCTGGCGAGAAATTTTGTGAGAGAGGGATTTCAGAAACGGGCTTTAAGCCCCGCCCCTCATTTCCATTGGCTGGCGTCACCGTTTATGGTAAACGGAGGCCTGCCATTGGAAATGAGCTGTTGGCGTTGCCTCCCTTTCGCCTTTTGGTCCGGCCCATCCGGACTGGATCAGCTGCTTCACGGCTGTCATTAAGCAGTTTCTTATCGCAAGGAGGCATGTTATATAAACAATCCGTGCGATCCAGTCTGGATGGGCCGTCCCAAAAGGAGACAGGGCGCCGGGTGTTCATTTTTGCATCACGCTTTAGCAGCAGTCTGGGGTTACCCCAGGAGGTGGTAAAGTGATTACAACTCACGTAAGTAGGAACAATAGTCACTCACCTGGGATAAACTCGGTCTCGCGAGGAGATGCAGCTCTTAAAGGGCCTGGTTTGCAAAAGAGGGGTTGAATGAATCTCCAAAAATGAGCCCCTCTGCTCATCGACAAACATCTGCTGAGCCACGCGCCAAGTGTCTGCACACACATGAAGTGCCCAAGAAGTGATGGGGATAGGTGGCCACCATAGGTGTACAAAGTCCCAGAGACATAAAATAAACCATAGCCCTGGCCTGGGTTGTTCGGACCGGTGACCCAAGGCTTGGTGCCCAGGGCTGGCTTATACAGGGGCGGGGGGCCAAGTGCAAGAGAGGTAGCTGGGCCCCTCGACCACCCTTTCCCCTCACACACACTGTTCTCTGTGTCCCTCTTCCTCACAGCATGTCCCCTCCTCACACCCCACGCCCCCGTTCCTCACAGCACATGTATTTACTTTATTCCTTTTTTACAGGAGTTGCATCACGGAGCTTTTCACAGAACGGCGTCCCTTCCTCACACTAAACGCATGGCACCTCTGCCCTTTACACTACGCGCCTCTCCTTCACACATCCCACTCTCACACCACATGTGCGTCTTTCCTTCTCACTCACCTTGCCTCCATCCTAGAGCTTTCTAACCCCATAACCGTGATGGCCGATTCCCCGAGTTACGTGCCTCTTTCTCGCACACATTTCCCCTACATGCCCCCCCACGCTAGTCATATCTCACCTTAGTTCCTCAATTCGCTCGCCCCAGGCCCCTCTCCCCAAACCCGTTGCCTCATGTCACACACTGCACCCTATTCCCTGCTTCAAGCATCTGCGCCCCAAACCCCATCACCTCGCAAAGCTCAAGCTGTCGCACATGTCACATCTCACTTTAGCTCCCTTCCACCCTAGTGCTCTCGAACATTTCCTTCATAAGTCACGTCTCACTCTAGCCTCTCACATATCCCATCCTACCTCCCTCGGACTCTCCCCCCTGCCCCCACCTTCACATGACATCTCACACTAGCAGCCTCACACACCCCTGCCTCTCATATGTCACATCTCACACTAGCTCCCTCACACACCCTGCCCCCTCATATGTCAGATCTCCCACTAGCTCCCTCACACACCCCTGACCCCCTCACACATCACATATCTCACACTAGCTACCTCACACACCCTGCCCCCTCACATCTCCCCTCATCTCGCCCTTGTTTATGATCCCTTCACCGCCATGCCCTCTACACACACCCTTCACATCACGTGTGACAGATCTCCCCCTGGGCTGCCTCCCACTCTTCTCTCCCTCAAGGCCACATCATTCCCTCCCTCCCTCCCCCTCCACGCACGCACGCACAGAAACCCAGAGATGAAGGGAACAACCTTCCAGATGGGGAGACGGTGCAAAAGAGGTGGGAAGGAATATACTGGCAGAGGAGAGGAATTAATGCTCAGGCTGCTGGGCCCTCGGCCTACGGGGCAGGAGGGCGGGGGTGAGGGGGCAGGAGCGAGCGACCTTATAGAGGGGTGAGGGAGAAGGGGGGGATTGGGCTGTGCATCCACCAAGAGACCGGCCCGTGAGAGCGTTTGGCCGGAATAATTTGTCTGATACTAGCATTTAATATTTTTTAATTTAATATTTTTGGAAGGTGGGGCAGGAAGCAGGACAGTTCCAAAGGTCGCTTAACTGAAGATATTTTTAGGGAGTCTTCGAGGTAGATTCTTGCTGTGGGTGGTACAGTACCGCTGCTTATTTCTAAACAAAGCAATGAATTAACAGATTTCTCCCTTGTTGCCCGACGTTTGTGGCAACATTTTAGATAGGCCCCCTGGTCTTGTTTGGGTCTGCTTGGTAATTTTAAATTCAAGACGGGTTTGTGTGGGAGAGGCCTGTTTCTACCGGCCAAAGAGTTGTTTGTATCGTTAGGAGAATGTGTTATCTAGCAGCATCGAGTCCCTTCCACACAAGGCCTCACTGTCATCAGCGAGCATGGGTAAAAGTTTGGCCGAAATTTTTTTCATTTTAGGACCGCTTAAGGATTTGTATAACACAGTAAATGCAGACAGGGCCGGCTTTAGGGCAGTGCGACTGGTGTGGCCAAACTGGGTTCTGACTTGTGGAGGGGGGTGCTGACCTCACGGGGTGCTGTATTTAGCAATAACTTATGAATAGAGAGAGAAGAGGGGCACTTTTGCGCGGTGGCAGTGAGAGAATACGGGGCAGCGTGTGGGTGGGTGGCGAAAATGATTGTCGCACAAGGTACCACCAGTGCTAAAGCTGGCCCTGAATGCAGTGATTAATGCACAGGCTTTGGCTCTGACGGACCACTTATACGAAAGGAATGGCCCTCTGGACTCAATGATCACCCCCACATACTTGCATGGATTGACTCTGCCTTTTCGCTGATCATGCAGGGACCATCTCCGCTCTTTATGGCATACTTTTGGCCAAGTTAATTTCCAGTTTGTTATTTGCTGAGTGACCTGCTAATACCTTTAGTAATCTTTGTAGGCCTACTTTTATTTACTAGCAAGAACCACGCCGTCAGCGTACAGCGGCCATCATAGGGGTAAAGGAGGGGGATGCAATTTGTGTACTACAAAAACAGAGGTTAAATCTTCCAAGTAAATTTTCTATAAAAAGTTTTAATAACAGCGGTGCCAGGACACAACCCTGCTGTAAACCCGCAGAAGTATAGATTTTCGGAAAGGCGTGGGAGCCATCTGGTTATTTACACTCATTCAGATATCAGTGTATAAGGGTTGGATGGCTCTAAGTAACTGTTGGAATTTTCCATGGCAACACCCCTGCACACAGTTTGTACCTTGGGACACAATCAAACGCAGATCTGAAGTCTACGAAACAGAGATATAATGAAGTGTGAGTCTTGTCGATGATTAGGGAGGACAGAAACCTGTTCGTTTAATGGGAATAATTCCCTTATCCTGAGCCCAGTGTGTTGGATGCATGATGTTCCAGGTGTGCATTTCTGCATTATTCCAAGTGTTTCAGTTCAGAAAAAGGCATAGTGTTGCACAATGATTCCAGCTTCTTTTGCCTCTTAAGGTCCAGGTAGCGCCAGCTCCCGGCGAACTGTGATAGGAAATATTACTCCATGTCCTTTACAGCCTGCACAATTTGTAATCCCTGTTATGGGCGGAAATTTCAGTGATTATAACGGGACTCGCAAATTGCTGTTCTTAAATCCATGGGGAGCTTTCCAGCTTCTGATTGAAAGTCCTTAAGCAGTTTCTGATTTTGGTCAACGATTGGCCTAAGTACAGGCGCTAAATTAAATCTTAGCGACTAATAGTAAATATAAAGTGCACAGCTTTAGGCTGCCTGGGTGACGTAGTGTGTAGAATACTCAATCCTATGAAAATAATGAATAACACACTTTTATAAGGTACTCTATGGTTTATACTGCTTTCTAAAGACTGATAGTACGTGCATCTTATTAACAAGCAGATGTCATTAACGTCTAAAGGAAGAAATCTTAAGTGAACTCGCTTGGAACCTATGGGTGCAGGTTTCAGACAGATCCTTACAAAGGATCAGTGGCGTCTTCTCTTCTATGGCGGAGGTGCGTCGCCCCACTGCTTTCTCGCAGTGCGAGAAGCAAAAACATAAAATGGTAATAAATAAAAGTTATTACCATATTATGTTTCCTTTGAGGGTAGGCGGGGCTGCTCTGCTTACGGAGCAGGGGAGGAGTGGTTTGCCCACTCCTGAGTGCGCAATGACTGTTTGGTCGGCCCTGTCGGGTCACCCAAACCAGTCATGCGCACTTTCCCCTTCTCCATGCAGGCTGCATTGCAGCCTGCATGGAGAAAATGCTAACCCCTCCAACCTCAGACCAACCACAACGCTGCATTGCACAAAGGGTCTCCACACTCGTGGGGGGGGGGCCCCACAGTTGTGGCACTCAGGGCGGGACCTCCGCAATGAGAAACTGCAATGCGGAGGTCCTGCCACACGTGCGGGCTCCCATCACAGCTGCAGGTCCTCCACCACGAGTGCGTATTCCATTTGTGAATTGGGCCCTGTGCAAAATGGCAGGATTTATGCTCTATAATAGTGTAAAAGCAACATAGTGTAAACTTAGGGCTGATCATGATTGGGCCGGTATGTGCTGAGGGATTTAGCTAACCCAGTAAATATCGATAACTTCGAGAGCATTATTTACCATGTGCGGTAATTACTTCATATTCATAGTTATTGCTCTGCAAATGAAGCATAACACGTGGAGGCAGTATTTGAAACACAAAATGTCACTTCTTTCACCTTATGATGCATTTTCCTCAAATAAGTTCTGGCAGGATTGACCTGTCGAAATTTGTCATGATAAATTGTGAACAATTTCCACTCCAAGGTAAACTCTCCAAGTCACATACATTACTTACTGAATTACTCATCATTTTGATCCCAGCAAAATGATGGAAATGTAGCTCTGCACTGGAACTAAGTGGAAATTAGTAGAAAAGATGGCGGTTTTGAATTGTTGACATAAATTTGGCACAATGTGGGTTAATTGCACCCATCAAACACATGAAACATTGACATTAAGCTAAATTACATCAGTCGCCTTCTTCTGTCTGTTCAACACCTCTCAGATACATAACTTCAAAAAACATTTTTCACTTAAAAAAAGAATACTATTTAAGAGATTGATTGAGAAAAACCGGGAAACGTTGTATCAGTTGTTTCAGAATATTTAAATTCGAATGAAAATGAAAAGATGTACTGACAATTCGTGTGAGCCTACCCGATATATGTAGTAAACTGGACAGTTTGAATTCTAGTCAGAATGAACCAGCATTGTAAATTCTCGTGGAGTGTTTCGGTCTGCCAAGTTCTTTCTGAAATCAGATCCCTCCCAAGAGATTCATTGGCCCGGGGTTTTCTAGCAGTGTTTTTCTGGCCTCTTAATCCTTCAACTGAAGTGTCCAAACCTCGCTATCTGAATGTGCTTTGTAAAAACAACACCTTTCAAGTGATTGCCTCGGCATGGCACTCCCTTGCACCCAGATGCAGGGATGAAACCGTGACAAACTGCCCTCAACTCACTCCAGTTCTCTCTTGGGGGGCGGCCCAAGCCCTTTGTGCAGCCCAGCGTTGCAGTTGATTGGTTTTAGCAAGGCTTGATTTGTATTCACGCAGATAACATTCCAGGCTTCTTCCACCTTTCCAAGTCAGTGCACTGAAGTGAGAAACTCCCAAGTGGGCCTTGTAGTGCCAGGCAGGCGTTGTCATCTTGTATTCTGTTGAATTCATCAGTGTTTTCTGTTCATCAGTGTATTTAGTTGATATTTTCTCTCCTTCAAATGGGCATGGTGGTGTCCTCGCTGTATGACGTGAGGTCAACATTAAATAGGTTGTCCGTGGTCCTCAGTACCAGTTCCAGTGCAAGGCACATACTGCCAACTGAGGGGCAGATTTACAAGCCCTTTGCGCTGCCAGTTTGTCACTTTTTGTGACGTACTGGCCACACATTTTTCTGCCCCATATTTACAAGGACAAGAAATGGCTTTTCCTCTCCTTGTGAATCCGGCCCTTTTACACGCAGCACTTTGTGTAAAAGGGGCGCTCCATGGGTGTTGCTGTGGGTGTTCCCACGCAACACCCATGGAACCGGACACATTTCCAGATTTACAAGAAATCGCAAATCTGGAAATGCGTCTGAATGCTACGGCGCAACGAGGAGAAATGTATTCATTTCTCCTCGTTTTTTTCCCTCTTTCTATGCGTGCTGCATTCTGCAGCACACATAGAACGAGGAAATAAGCTCTAATGATTGTTTATGTACAGGAAGGTGTCCCTTCCTGCACATAAACAATCTCCCCACGAGGCAGGCATCCTTGCACCATGGTACAAGGGTGCCTGTGCCGGCGCAAGGCAGCAGTTTGTACACCAGCGCAGGGGGAAGCACAGAGATGCGACATATTATTGTAAATATGTTGCATCCCTGTGCTTTGAAAGTGACTCAATGCGGCGCAGCCAAATGGCTTGCGGCACGCACTGAGTCACTTTCCTTATGAATCTGGCCCTGAGTGTGTTGTGTGTTTTTTCTGTGCACACCGCTCGTTGCCTTCATGAGCCAGGATCAACAGAGCAGCCCTAAATAACTGCAAAAAACACAGATATTAGTTTCTGCCTACCGGACAAGGCTGGGGAGATCCATGCAGGAGTTTGGTCTCTGCAAAGGTACCGGTTGACCCTACTTTAGTGATGAATGGGTTGTTGGGAATTTCACAGCCCACGCGCAGGAGATGTGTCGCCTCAACTAATTGGACATTCACAGATCTAGGTTCAGATTTACAGCCTTAAGACAAGTGCTGCGCGGTGGTAGAGTCGATCACAAAAAATATCTGGGCTCTTATGATTTTAGTGGAAAAGTACATTCTTATGTTTTCTGGGAATTTACCAGCCCGCTCAGTTACAGATTTTACTTAGGGCAAAATTGCAGCTGGTGATATTATTACCTGCTTTTATGTGCACATTGTCACTCGCTAAAAGCAGGAGGGAATTTCAAGTAAGAAAAGACCTGGAGTTAGTCAAAAATATGCAGTGAATAGGCCAGACCTCCATGGAGTGATAATACATCCAGTAACATCACTACCCAGTATTACAATCACATTTTACAGGACAGTTTGTAATCCAGCCTAGCAGTGGCATTTCTTCTTGCCATTCTTGCGCCAGATTCCACGTTTTCCCACTACAAATCGGGAACGACACGGAAAACGATTAATTTCATATTTGCCTAGGCAAATTCGCCACTAATCCTTTTTTGGTTCCAGAGTAGCCTGCTACTCTCCGAAAAGCGCTTCAATTCCTCATCAGAGGTAGTAAGAGCTATATAAATGCAAACCTTTTCCCTCTTCTATTCCTCCACTATCCTTTTCAATCCAAATAACAGACTAACATATCCACCGCTCAAAATAATGACATATTTCACTATACTAATTCACCACTAATCCTTTATGGGTTCCGGAGTAGTATGCTACTCGCCAAAAAGGCGATTTAACACCTCATCGGGGGTAGTAAAAGCTATAGAAATGCAATTACAATACAATACAATTTCTACGCTTTTTTGGCAGCATTATTTCGCCAGTCAACTGGATGAATTGTGCTTGCAAACTCATGGGTGAAAAAGCATGCTTCATCAAGTGCGCAAAGAAACTGACTGGTGGGACATGCTGGCCCGCACCATCTTCAAAAAACATAACTGCATCATCTGCAAAGCCATTACTGCCAGCACCACTGCCTATTTGTTTAACAAGCTCACCATCTCTGGTGGTTCTTGGCACACCTACGCCAGGACACAATCATGCTGCAAACATAGAAATGCTAAAAATAAAAAATACAAGCATCTGCCCATCTCCATTTATGCACTGAGGATCAGGAACAACATCCCTGTATCCATCAGGACCAACCAATCCATGCCCAATATAAGAAAGAGCTCAAGACCCTACATCATGCAATAACACCCTGCTTTCACTTTCACAACCCAGTTAACCATCCAATCACTTGTTGACGTACCTTCGCTTTTGACTTTCTACAGCAGTATCCTACTTTCAACTAGTTAGCGCTATACAATTACCACATCCAATACATACATATATCACCACCATTACATTTTTTTAGAAATTAAACACAAAGTAATAGAAAGGTAAATTACTTAAACCTTCCATGGGTCTATATTTTATTAATTCAGTTAGCTTGTCTGACACTTTAAAATCAAATATATCATAACAAAGGTGAAAAACGTTTTACATACATGTGCATAGGCTGGCTCAATAGATGAATTTTGTATTTGATGATGAAGTACACATTTTGTCAAATTTGCCGGAAGCTGGTGTAGTTTAATTTAAAACGTGCAAATAGTGTGTAAGACTGTAGTTAGTATCAGTAATCTTTGGAGCTGGATGTCCCACCCAACATGGACGGTGCATCAGGCTACAGGGCTTTGTGTTTTTACGTTGTCACCTGCAATGCAACATGGAAACTCAATGGCCACTGATCGATGTGTCCTTGGCTTTGCCCAGTCCCAGAAGTTCCAGTTCAAGGCTGCTGTGGGAAAGCTTCCTCTACAAATATACGACGTTACATCGTGGTGTTTACACCGCGATACCTTTATAACACAGGCATTACAACGCAAGTCGACACAACGACTTGTGCTGTAGGGTGCTGGACTTAGGAATAGTACGATTTACTATTCCAACTCCAGTCTACGTGCAGTAGGGAAGGTGTTGGAATAGTAAATCACACTATTCCTTAGCATAGAGAGCCATCCAGTGCTAGTCATTGTAATGACTTGCGTTGTAACACCCTCGTTGGAAAGGTATTGCGGTGTAAACATCGCGATGTAACGGATGTTTCCCTTCCTCCACAGGGCATAGCTCCTTTCTTATAGCCTCTAGAAAAAACGTTTGTAAGCATACCACTTTTTAGAACATTAGAATGTTGAGCGCTTCATTGAAAACAATGGAGTGCTCCAGGCTTCCAATGGCCAGTAGAAGCCCAGAGCATCAACATTCCAATGTTTAACAAAGGCCGAATGGAGTCCGAGGGGATTGCAACCCTCTCGGGATCCGTGAGGCTCTTGTTTTACAAATTAAAACATTCTTCCATCTAGGGGTCTTTAACGCTGGAGATGGCCTTTAATGGGCTCTAATGCTTTAGTAGATTTAGGTAATGCTCTTAAGAATATTAAGGTGCAAATAGCCTTAACACTGCAGCTCAGAAAACGACTTAAGCTTTCATTTTTTCCGGGGAATATTTCATGCCCCATTGACAAAAACAAGCCAGTGGTTATAGACTGCAAGGGCCAAGCGGTCCTAGTAGAAGAATTGCTTGAGTTCCAGAAGAAGTGAGGCTAAGGAGGCATTACCTCAACCTTCAATAACTGCTGTATACTCACAAAATGACGTGGAATCAAGACGAGGGAGTCTTGGTATTCGGCATTCCCAGCATCGTGTGGGAGGAGGGTAATAGAAGGAAAACTTTCCGTCCCTGCACTTATTTTATACATTTACTTTTTACAATTTAAGCACTGCCCTGGATAATCTGAGCCAGAAACCTCCTAACTTGGAATCCCTCTCTTGGGTAAAAAAAAAGTCCTTTATTTCTCTAACATCCAGTTTTTCATTTAGACCCAGGAGATGGCATACCTCTAAATACAGGATTACAATTCTTACCCAGGCATCTTCATTGTGCTGGAACTTAATGTATTGTCCTCTCACTCATCAATATTCACGTAAATACTACATTCTTCTCCTAGGTATCACAGTGGTTTCAAAACATATTCTGGCCTACATCTTGTATGCAGCACAACCCTTGGAGATGTGGTTACTATGTCCCTCTTGTCTTTCTGCATGAGGCCTCATATGAAGCACTGCTGCTCGTCAGACATTACTATGATAGAAACTTTCTGCACAAGCACATTTTCTGCTTATGTAGAGAATGCCCTTTTGATTTCTACAGTGTTTGCCAAACTCTACCCGTTGTAGCTTTCTGCTGCCAATGGATGGGAGGTCCACCATAAAATATCTTTGGTGTGCTTGTTGCATTCTCATACCTATCTGAATTGGTGCTAAGTAACAATGTGGAACTTCTGGGAGGCACATGGGGCGCACAAATTCCACTACTATATTTATTTTATGCCAGGTATCTATGGGCAGCCTCTGTTGCCACCATCAGTTCCGAACTCCACTTACCTTAGCCCTGCAGATGTCCACAACTCCCACCTGACTAGCACTAAGCTCGGACCAGTATCCATGCATTCAGAAGGTTGAAGTTCATGACTGAACGAATCTCTGGAGCCTTCAGTCTACATGCCATATATGGAATATTAAATGATTCAATAGTTTATCCATGGGTTAACTGAATTGTAAAGAATCAACTACTGCATCTCAAGAATCTAAAGAAGGTGTTTTTGACACAACAATTTGGCCCTGATTACGATGTCGGGTGGACTTGCTTCTGCCCGACACTGTAGCGGTTCTGGAAACCGCCCGACCATAGGTCGGCGGTTCCGACCTGGGTATTATGATGTGACCACCCATAGGGTAACCGCAAACATGCTTTTTATCATGGAAGCATGTGTGGTGGGTGGAAAAGGCCCACAGCACAAGCTTCCATTGTAAAATGCATGTTTGGAAATATCCCTGCACAGTGTGGCAGGCTTCTCACAGTGCCTGACACACGGTGCAGGGATGTTTAGGGGCCCACACAGAGCACCAGTGGGGAAGAGGGCCCTGCTAGGACCCCCCAAAATTACTTTACAACAGAATATCCATGTTGGGAAGGGTGACATGAAAGGGCTGTCGGCAACTGTCATCATAATCCAGACGGCGGAGACGAGCCTGGCTCTGCCGTCATTCCAACGAGCGTCTCAGATGGCCGCTCCCCCCGATGCCTCTGCCCGCTACATCATAATGTGATGGGCGGACCGCAAGGTCAGATGTTGGGTGGTGGCGGTTGCGGTCTGCCAAACATCGTAATCGGGCCCCTGGTGAATATATACACAACATTTTTAACCAACTTGTTGATATGACTCTATAATTATATTAAGTAGCATCTACAGCTAAATCTATTGCAGCTAGTGTTAGATATAATGACTTAGGTGAAGATTTGTATGGTTTTAACAGTAGAGATAAGGACATTTTTTCAGGAAAGATGACAGACGTAGAAGAGATCTCAAGTCTGGAAGATGGGATGGAAGGTATGGAGCATATGCAAATAAGAATAAAAGATTTGGAAATAGTGAAAACAGATGAGGAAGGCAGGAGTAGAAGAAAAAACTTTCATTTTTTCAGTATTTCGGAAAAAAACTGAGTGGAAATATCCCATGGCATTTATGATGCAATTAATTAATTAACTTCTTATCATTTATTTTATTGTTATGTTAAATATTCAAAGAACACATAGACGTAAACTTCATAATCAGTTTAATCAAGAGGTTCCTCGACCCTTCATTATTTGTGCACTTTCCCATCAGAATGCGAGTGAGTGAATATTCAAATTGGGCAAAAGTAAGCTCAAGTCAATTCTCAGGCAAGAGTAATGCAATATCCATTTCAGTTGATTTTCCTAAACAAGGGAGGAATCATTGTATATAGAAATATCTATTTTTTGTTTGAGATATATTTTTTTAGATTTCAGTACAGAAATGTATATGCTGGTTTAACTGTATATATGGAAGTGTTTTGATAGTTGAATTTTTGCCTTGACTTCGACTATCACAATCTTTAATAACTGATGGCTGATCTTTTTTTTACCATAAAACACATTGGTTATTTTAAATGAACAACAAAATAACAATATTACCATATCGGTAACATAATAATAAAAATCCCAAGAGGCTAAGTATTTTATATTAGCTCCAGAGGAATATATTTAATAAACAGAACAATGTAAACTCTTAAGTTAGACTATGTATATAATCAGATGTTTTAGTAGAGTGTGTGGCATTTTTTTAAAATTATATTGTATTATTTTTGTTTAGAGTGCTGTCATATTTGTTCTACTACATTTACTAAGCCATGCTTGTTTCTTTTGTCTTTCTGTTTGCTGTGACTAACCCTGGGCGTAGTTCGCGAAGTAGCGCTACGCGTAGCTACGCAAAGTGCACTTCGCAGTACGCGAGCTACGCGTAGCACTTCGCGAACTGCGTAGTACCCTGTTCGCACTGTGCAAGATGTCGTTTTCAATGATTGCACAGTGCGGACAAGCATCCGGCACTGTGCAATCATTGAAAATGGCATCTTGCACAGTGCGAGCTGTAGTTTTCTGCCGCTCGAGTAGATTTTTACTCGAGATGCAGCTTTCTCAACGCGGACTGGTAGTTTCTCATCGCGAGCAGTCGCGAGCATACGCGACCACTCGCAATGAGAAACCTGACCTCCCCGCGTTGAGAATCTCGCCGGGAGGTTCATTTTCCACGCTCGCGATCGCCAACTTGATGTTGCTGATCGCGAACGAGGAAAAAGTCTCGCCGGGATGTCATTTTGCTTGCTCGCGGTCGCCAACTTGACGTTGAGGACCGCGAGCAAGCAAAAAATGACCGCTGCACCACGCAATGCTACGCTACGCGTGTTTGCACTGTGCTACTTGCAATTCGCGTAGTGCGAAGTACCGCAAACTTCGCAAACTACGCGAGCGTAGCGTAGTGCTTTGCCCAGGCTTAGCTGTGACATTTAATTTAGGATACAATGCCTATTTAACTAATACCTTAATGTACTTTATTAACTATATTTTAGGAATTCATTTGTTTAATATATTATTAATAAACAATATTTGTCTGCATGCAGCATATATTATTTGAATTGTCTCTCTTAAGAAACTATTTAATGAATGTAAATATTATTAATCAAGGAAAGTGGGGTAGCTAGCAATACTAATAGAAATATTACTTCAAGGTTTCTAAAATATTACAAAGGTAGAATTAACTGACACATATTTACAAAGGAGATTACAATTGATATATGAGCCTAATGAAAATAAATTGTTTAAAAAAAATAATCATATTTAAATAGATTACTTCCAGAATCTGGTAATTCTTCAATTTTTTTGAGAGGTGGCTGAAATATAATTCTTTATTCTCTTCTAGAAATGTCTGGTTCTCTTATTTGACAATTTTTAGACAAAGATAAATAATAAAGGATAATTTAGTAGATAGTGGTTTGATGAACATTGGAGAATGTTTTTATCCAAGGCAAAGTGACAATACATTAGTGTCTTGTCGACCAAATATATCATTGATGATTTACTACCATCTAATCTCATGCTGTTAATTTCCATGATTTCTAAAATTGATATTGTAAAATCAGACTCTGCGCAGATTGGAGATATGAAGGTAAGTTTATTTATAGGTAGAAAAGGATCCCATCCACAGGAACCCTGCAGAGATGAATGAGGCTCAGCTTCAACTGACAGCCTCTTACCTAAAACATTCCAAAGCTCCTGGCAACAGGAGAATAGACATAGAATGCCACACATCTCCCTCACTTACAATACAGGCGAAAACCATAAACTCTATACAGAGAAACAGCACAGAAGTGAGCATAAGAGAAAATTCACATTACACAAACAAGAAAAAATTACTGTACATAATCCTTTAAGTACATGGGAGTAGAAGATATTCTTGTAGACCTAGGCACAGCGCCTGAAGAACTGAGAAACCCCTTTGAACTTCTAGGCAAATTATTCGAACCACAAAGTCATATGAGCCTTTTGAACCTGTAGGAGATGCCATTGAACCACTGGAAATGTTAGAGGGGTTAGGACCAACACTTCCATACAGCGGATGAATAGGTACCAGATCATCTCTAACAACAACCACTCTGTTAAGGTTCCAAATGCGGTGGTCAGCAGTCTTAACAGCATTCTTAAAGATCTTGATAAACCTGCAAAGGCTTCAGAAATGCTGTGGAAGAGTTTCTCCTAAAAGGATTCTTAATCATGACCCAATCTCCCACCTTCACAAAAGTCTCTTTCACACTCTTTCTTTGGTCAAAAAGCTCCTTATGGGCTAGTATTTTCTTAGACTCAGCCAGTTTCCAAACATGCTCATCCAAGTTACCACCGCAAGCATTTTGTAAGTCATTCACCCATGTAGGTGCCACCAACGTATTGGGACGTCTGCCCCTGAAAAGTTCAAAGGGAGTTTTCCCAGTAGTGGCATGTGGAGACAGCCTATAAATTCCAACCTTCTTAATTATTTCATTATGCCAATCCATTCCAGTGGACTTAGCCATCTCAATAGTCTCTTTAAAAACACGATTGAAGCGTTCCACAGTTGGTTTCAGGATGGTATAAGGCACACTTCTTGTGCTTAATGCCATGTTGAAGCAGGAACTGCTCCATTTCTCTTGAAACAAACTGTGGTGAGCATGTATTTTGAAGTAAAACTGCCCGCAAAGTTCCTAGAGTCTCCAAAGTGGGAGGCAGGGGCTTCAAAAGTTAATTATTTGAAAACAAGCAGCTTGGCAGTACATAGATCCGCCTGGAGAATGTAATTTTCTTTAGAGGGGCGACAGGGCAGTGAATGGGAGCCTGAGGCCGAGCAGTCAGAGACGTCCTGCAGCTGTTGGGGTTGGCTGTTGAATGCGGCCTTCAACAGCCAACCCCAACAGCTGCCTCCCACTTTGGAGACTCTAGGAACTTTACGGGCAGTTTTACTTCAAAATACATGCTCACCACAGTCCTGAAGATGAACCCCAATAATCGGGTTCGAAACGCCGTCGACCACCCCACAACATGAATTCCTTATAACTTGTAAAGATCAATTATGGAATTCAACTACTATATTGTTGTCAATGCGATGTCTTTTTAAAACCACTATCACTATTTCACACCACGCTTTTCTTATTATGTGAGCATTCTAAAATTGACTTTGTTTAAATAAATACCTGTTATCTTTTGACCTACATGACCCTTTACATACTTTGTCTCCTGCTCCCTACGGAATTGATTTCACTTCTCTTAAAAAACAAGTGACCCTGCTTGGGTCACCTTTTCTATTGGACCCTTTTGGGCCATACTTGAACCATTGTTCTTAACTCTTCATTACCCTCTCACTCAAAGCACACTGCACACAATCCCTGATGGTGTGTTCCACTTGTAAATCCATCCCTGGCCACCAATAGGACAACCTGAGCCTCTCCTTGGTTTTTGACATGCCTTGATGTCCTGCATGTGCCAAAGCAACCAGTTCCTCCCTCAGGATAGATGGGGAACTAACCTCACACCCCTAACATGTAGACCACTGTACTCAGAGAGCTCATCCCTGACATGCCAAAAACATCCCAACTCATTCTCGCTTTTGGGTTTGGTCTTCCAACCAGTCTTGATACCTTCCAAAACTTCGAGCAACACACTGTCAGAGCTCAAAGCCTCTAACCACCTGTGCTTGGTAATACTGTCACCCTCAAAGCAACAAACCATGTCGTCATTCTCTTGAGCACAATCATCTGACAAAGCTTGTTCATCTGAACCAACTAGACACGACAATGCATCAGCGACCTAATTGTCCACTCTGGGCAGGTACTTAATCTCAAAATCATAATCTTGTAGACCAACAACCCACTTGGTGATCCTACTAGATACCGCATCAATGCCTTTTAAAAAAAATATTTCACACAAAGGCTTGTGGTCAGACCTAACTTCAAATACATTGCCCCACAATAGGTTTTTGAGTTTCTTAGTGGACCAGAAAACAGCAAGAGCTTCTCTTTCTATGACAGAATATCTCAATTCAGCCCCTCGTATACGCCATGAGATAAAAACAAGATTATGTCATCCTGTCCCTGGTTCTTTTGTAGTAGAACAGCAACAAGACCCTTCATGCTGGCATCAGTTGTTAAGTACGATTTCTTTTAAGGATCAAAACAACTCAATTTGGGTGCAGCGATCAACCTCTCCTTGAGATTGCAAAACTCATCCTCACATGCCTGGTCCCACACAAATTCACACCCTTTACATAGCAATGATCTCATCCTGACACACAGAGAGGTGAAACCCTGAACAAACTTACTATAGAACTCCGCCATCCCTGAAAAAACTCATCAATTCCTCTTTTTTAGCAGGTGAATGCAGTTTGTGAATAGCATCAACAAGATCTGCATTGGGCATTACACCTCCTGCAGAAATGGAGTGACCCAGGTAGTCAATAGATTCTTTTCTGAATTTGCATTTCTCAATCTTAACAGTTAGATTGGAATTATTGAGTCTACTTAACACTTCCAAAACATGTTCATCATGTTCTTTATTATCACTTCCATAGATTAGTATATCATCTTGATATACTTTCACACCAGTGAGATTTCTCAACACATTCTCTAAAGCTTGCTGAAAAACCGAAACTCCTGAGACCAGGCCAAAGGGAAGCCTGGCAAAGCGAAAGGTGCCAAACGGAGTCACGAAGGCCGTGAGGTCTTTTGAATCTTCACTCAATTTAATCTGGTGATAAGCAGACTTAAGATCAAGCGTACTAAAAACTTTGGCACCTTGAAGTAACATCAACATATCAATGATCTTCGGCAAGGGGCATTGATCTACTACCACATGTTTGTTCAATTCACTTAAGTCTACACACAGACGTAAAGAGCCATCAGCCTTCTTAGCGGCTAACACCGGGGCAAGCCAAGGGGTGGCTTCTACCTCCTCAATTATGCCGTCAGCTTTCAAACGTTCTAATTCACTCAGCACTTGCTCACGCACTGCAACGGGGATATTGCGCACCTTCCTACACACAGGTTTAGCACCATCAACCAGCCAAATGTGATGCACATAATCTCTCAAGCAACCTAACATTTTGCAAAATCTTGAGGTTACTTTAGTTCCAACATTTGCATGAAGTCCTCAGAGGAGTTGCTTCCCACAGAAGAGATTACATGTGTGTTGAAGTTGTCTCTTAATCTAATAGGGAGTGAGGAATTTGGATCTAAGATTACACCAGGATCTCTCTGGTGGAACCAGCTTAATATGCTGCCCCCTTTTTGGGAAATATAAATCTTAGCATTGATAATTCTGTTCTTGTATTCTACAGAACCACAAAAATAACCTAACAGCTTAATTGGTTCTCCCCCATAAGCACGTGGTGTAATATCAGGCGGGAAGATTTTAATCTTGTGTCTAATTTTCTTAAGATAGAACTCTCTAGAAACTATGGTGATCTTGGCACTAGAGTCAAACAAAAGAGAGGCACTTTCACCCTGCATGAAGACCTCCTCTATGGGACCATTCTTATCTCAGAATTACCAGTGACCTGTAGGAAAATTTGACCACAATCAAGCTCAAGATCAGTATCATTAACCTATTCTTCTTCTTCGTAAATTTCATTTACTTTACCGTAGTAGGATTTACCTTTACATACCACAGCAAAATGACCTTTCCTTTTACAATTGGTACATGTGGCTTTCTAGCCCGGACATAGCCTGTCGTTGGCCAAATGATCTAATTTGCCACAGCGAAAGCATTTGGGTTGAAAGGTATTGCATTTCTTATTTTCATTAGGATCAGGTTTCTTTTGATCACGTTCTTTCATTACTTTTTGAGTTTGTTTGACAACTTGAACTGTATCTTTATCTTTCTTATCACCATTCTTTTTAATGACTTCTACGCACTTAAGGGAATATTCGATCCTTTTAGCAATAACCAGAACATCCTCAAGAGTAGGTTCATCTTTTTGCCATAGTTCTTCTCTGACACGTTTAATATTACATCCCAACATGAATTGGTTTCTGATTCTCTCGTCTACAGTGGAACCAAACTTACAAGATGAAGCCAGTTTTCTCAAAGTAGTTATCTCATTTTCTATGGGCTCACCTTCAAGTTGGCTCCTGCGACCAAAATGGTATATCTCTAGAATGGTACTGACTTTGGGCAGGTAATGTTTGTCCAGCTTTGCAATGCAAATTTCAAACTCATTCAGATCAGGCTCATGTATATCAGGAAGATGGTCAAATACCTCTTGTCTCTCTGACCCTAAACAATGTAGCAATAAAGCTGTTTTTCTTTCCGCGCTCAAGGAGGAACCACAGACTCTGGTGTACTTTTCAAAAACTTTGCGCCATTTTTGCCACCGTATGACAGGATCACCAGGGCTGGAGAGAAAGAAAGGTGGGGTAGGTACATTTTGCATTTTGCATACTGTTTGTTATAAATTTGCTAAATATGAACAGGATTTAAGCAGAATAAAATATAACAAAGGATAATAAGAGATGTAAATGTATCATAGAAGTAACACACACTTTACATACAAAAAAGTGAGTCTTCTTGAGAAAAATATGTTAAAAGTCAAAATGAAAAACTCAAATAAATAGGAATCTAAATGTGTTTGTGTCACAGGTTGCACTGTTGCCTGAAATACGAAAAGAATATTTAACAGTAGCAAGAAAGGCGAAATGACACGCAATATGATAAAGTGTGTGCGTGTCACAGACGAAAAATGTACATAGTAATAAAATAGATGCTGAAAAATTGGCACTGAAACGCAATTTGAGAGTGCTGTTCAATGTGAGCGTGTCACAGAAGAAAAATGTGCTGTAATTAAATCACTGTAACACTTATCATTTCACTGAAACAGACACTGACATGCAAAAGAACCGAAAATCCAGTGTGAGCGTGTCACAGAAAGATAAATAGTATTTAAATTAGTGTGTGCATCACTGAAATGATGAGCAATATGCTTCTTCTTTCCAAAGGGAACGTGTACATCACTGTCACAATAGTATTTAACTTAGTGTGCGCATCACTGAAATGATGAGCAATATGCTTTTTGTTTCTCAAGGGAAGAAAATCCAATGTGAGCATGTCACAGAAAGATGTGTAGTATTTAAATTAGTGTGCGCATCCCTGAAATGATGAGCAATATGCTTCTTTCCAAAGGGAACGTGTGCATCACTGTCACAATAGTATTTAAATTAGTGTGTGCATCACTGAAATGATGAGCAAAATGCTTTTTGTTTTTAAAGGGAACATGTGTATCACTGTCACAACAAGTTGTAAAAGTTGTCGTCTTGTAGAATAGGAACAGGAGGCTAGGACGCTAAAAGCTTGTGTGCGTATCACAGAGGAGATACGCAGGTGTAAAGGTTTGCCGATAGATTGCAGTGGCGCTGGGAACCTAATACAACAACATTGATTTGTACAACTCTAAAGCTGGTAAGTTGGCTTAACAAAGCTTTGATTACACACAGTCTGATATCACTGCATTCCCTACGAGACACTGGATTAACAGACTTTGATAGGTCACTCGGTGATAAATAATTGGGAAGAGCCCTGGCATCCCCACGGATGGTCTCTTGGAAAGCTAGGTTGAAATCAATTCAGTTCTTTATTCTACATTGGGCATGCCTATCTCCAGAACGTTTAGTCTGCATGTTCCCTACCCTGCGGGCACATGTACCTGATGTGACACCCCTAGAGGCAGGCCCTACACATATATTTTGGGACTGCCCCAAACTCCAGGGATACTGGGGTGTGATCCCATCCACCATAAATCAAGTCACAGGGATCACACGCATTTCACCATAGGAGGTGGGAGCTCTGGACATCTATACATGATCACTTAAACAAAAAACAGTGACACGGTTCCTAGACCTGGCCCTAATCCTAGCCATAAACTTATCCCAACATGCTGGAAACTCCCAGCACTGCCTAGTCTTATCCAATGGGCAATGGCTGAGGCAGTGGCCTTACACCCGAGGAGGACAGAGGCCTACAACGCCACCCAATAGCTCAGGGATGGGACATATTACTTTCCCAATTAATTGAAACCCCTTCAGACTCCCAGGAATCTGCAGCCATGGATCCCTTTTCTCCAGATCGTGTGGAGAGGCTCCCTCCTTCGTGGGGACCTTTGCCCGCACCCCTAGCCACTAGTGGACCACCTAACTTTCTCCTATGTGCAAATGGTAGATGAAAACTAAGAGGCCTCATTCCCTCCCTTTCCAGTTCTCAGGGTTCCCCAAGTTGCAGGGCTGGCCCTTCCTGTCCCCCCTCTCCTCCTCCTGCCCCTTAGTACAAACCTGGACATTCTGAAGCCATACAGAGTGCCTGAAGTTAATTCCAATGGGTTTTTAAAATAAAATAGTCCAGTAGAGTAACATTGTCTCTGTAACAATATGAATCGTTAATACTGTTGTACTTCAATATTTCTGCTGTAAGTATTATGAAAACACAATAAATAAACGTGTTAGAAAAACAGTGATTCGTACAACTCTAGAGGATAGCAAATTTAACTATACACATTGTAGAATAATAAGTAAATTTAAAAAAACAAAAGGAAAGTGTTATGTACATATAATGTCACAAAGGCATCTTAGACACAATTCTTTTTTTTAAATTGTTTTTTCCTCATAGGACCTCCGTAGCTATAGCAACCTCTCGACCTGGTCCACCTCTGGTGCATATAACTTGGTGGTTCCAGTCTCAGCTGGTGTTCTTTATGGGGAGCGCCCGTTGCACACAACCTGAGCTGACCCAGAGGTTTTAATCATTGGAACTTATCCTATACCTTAATCTAGTCTGGTCTAATCGTAAGAAGGATCATTCAACAAGTTCCAAAATAACCCAGTTTCTGGCCTTACTCTATATACATTTACCCTCTGATCTAAAGCTCTAAAATATCTTACAGAATTCCACTAGGCATTCCAAGTAGGAGGTACCATCTGACGCCACAATTTACAAATCTCTCTCCTGGCTAACAAGATCAAATAAAACACCAATTTATGTTGCAACCCAATCGGCCCTAGAGAAGTCTTACCCACGCTTCACCAGAATTCTTGTCTCTTAGGGCAGGAGGCGAATACGTGAGCATCATCTGCATTCTGGAAACCACATCTCAGACAGCTAGCTTCTCCACCGCCCTTTATTTTGGATATTTTAAGAGGGGACCAGTATATCCTGTGGAGTGTGAAAAAGTGATTTCTTCTGAGTGCGGAAGATTTAATCAGTGGTTAAAGAATGTCTAGATATACTTGCCATAAATCTTTCAGCTCCTCACTCGGCAAGTAGTTCTCCCAGACCCGGTATGGCTTTTCCATCTTTCTATCTACTGCAGCCAGGAGATGGTTGTACCATTGAGCCACTTCTTTCTTCCTCAGGGCCAAATCTTGTAGTTCATTTTCCATGAGATTATCTTTCAAAAGGGACCAGCGTTGACTCTTACACCAAGATGAAAGCTGATAAAATTTAAACCTAGACAGAGCTCCACTCGTAATATGGCTCCAAAAGTCCCATGGATGACATTTATTACCCTATACGACGTCCTTCCAGTGTGAGACTCTTTTAATGTCTGAGCTAGAGCATACAAAAGACACTCCGGTGTTCCAGGAGAGCCCCACACAGGGGCCCAATCGCTATAGTAAGAAAGTCCCATGCAATTTCGACAGTCCGACCATAGCTTGGTCGCCATACGCAACGTCTTCAGACTGACTTTTTTTTAAAATTTAGGGCAGCCGAATTTGTACATGAATCCTAACTTCACTACACCGACTAGCATAGCTTTAAAGATGCTGCCAAACAGCGAGTCATTTGGGGTAAGCAGTATCATCCTACAGTTTTTTAAATGGTAGGCCCAACAATACAGCTGGAGGTCTGGTAAGCCCATGCACCCTTGCGTTAATTTGCGCCTAAGTTTTTTCCAGGACAGCCTGATCCCTTTACCTGCCCAGATAAAGGAAGATATCTTGCCCTGAATTTTAAGAATATCAGCTTTTGCAAATTCTAGTGGGATAATATTGAAGAGATAGGTGTATTTCGGAAGGACACACATCTTAATCAAGTAAACCCGACCGTAATGGGATAGTGGGATATTCTGCCATCTTTTTAATAGAACATCAACCTCTTTCGACAGTCTATTTAAATTAATTTTTGGGATTTCTCTAAGGTCCTGAGTTATTATAACTCTGAGATATCTGAGGTCCCTGGCGAAGATCCCCTCCTGATCACTGATGTTCCATGCCATAATCTCAGTTTTGTCACTGTTTATTTCATAGCCAAAGAATTTCCCGAAAATCTGGGCTTCAACAAGAAGCTCCGGGAGTGTAGTTTTGACATTAGAGGATAATAAAATTAAATCATCCGCATATAGCGCTAGTTTCCTCACAAACCCATTTACTTCAAAAGGAGCGATCTTCTTATTTAATCTTAAACTCTGGGCTAAAGGTTCTATGTACAAATCGAACAGAATGGGGGACAGTGGACAACCCTGCCTAGTGCCACGCCCTATATTAACAACAGTAGAAGGGCTACCATTGACCAGAATCCGAGCCCGGGGGGGATTTATATATTTTTTTAAGGACTTCCCTAAAACCGTCGGCGAAGCCAAAGACCTTCAAGGTCCTATCCAGGAAATGCCAGTTCACACGGTCGAAGGCTTTGGCTGCGTCAACAGTAATGATTGAAAGAGGGAGACCCTGTGATGACGCCAGATCGACAGCCCCAATTAAAGTGTGTACCAGTTCCGACATCTGCCTGCTCGGTAGAAAACCCTTTTGATCCTCATGAATTATTGGCCCAATGATCTTACAAAGCCGATTGTTTAAAATCCCAGCAAAGACCTTATAATCCACATTTAATAATGAAATTGGCCGGTATGACTGGCACTGGGTTGGGTCCTTAACGGGCTTCAGAATCAAAGTAATAACTGCATCGCTCCAGGAGTCAGGCAGAGGGGATGTACCATCTAAGATCTCATTATATAGTTTTAGCCAGACCAGGATAATTTCCTCCCTCAAAACGCAATAAACCTCAATCGGAATCGCATCGGGGCCTGCCGCTTTCCCTTTTTTAGCTGTATCTAAAACAGATAATATCTCATTACCTGTTATTTCTAATGAAATAATTTCTTGACTAGCCTCAGTTATTTTTGGAAGTTGTTTCTCTTTAAGCCATCTATTAGTGTGTTCCTCTACACCCTGAAGGTCTTCTTGATGTAGCTCCTGGAAAAATTGCGCAAAACCCTGTTCTATATTCCCTTTATCCTCTGTGATTTGTGTACCAATTTTAATCTTACTAATATAATTGTTAGCTCTATCAATCCTGCTCTTCATGCGAGGAGCTTGCCACAGTTCTCCCCCTGGTCAAAGTCCCTCATTTTGCTTGCCTCCCATGTATGAAGTAAGATCTCTTCAGACTTAAGTCTGAACTTCAGCTGTAGCTCCTCAACTCTCTTCATTAAGTTATCGTTCTCTGCTCCGAGAGGACAGTTCGCCTTTAAATCTGCTTCTGCCCCTGCTATCTGTAATTCTAAGTTGGCCAGTTCTTTCCTCTCGGCCCTAGCCCAGCCCACAACAGCCCCTTTTAGTATCCCTCTCAGCCAGGCCTTAAAGGTATCCCAGACAGTGTACAAGGGGGCAGACCCCAAATTGTCTTGAAAGAAAGTAGCTGTTTTAAACTTTAAAAAAACAGGGGTTGAAGATTGCAGAATAAATCTCCTATTTAGAGTCCATCTCCTCAGAGTGAGCTCTAGAGGGAGTTCCAGGTTAAGAGCTATGGCACCATGATCAGATGGGTGTATGGGCAGATATTCGATTTAACTAACTTTATCGAGGTCTGAGTGCTCCATAAATATATAATCGATTCTGGAGGAATGTGAATTCTTCTTGCTATAAAAGGAGTACTCCCTACTCTCTCCCATTTTTTTCCGCCATACATCACAGAGGTAAAACATTTTTAATATAGTCAAAAGATGGGCTTTAACGCGCAGAGCTGCTATCTGCAATCGAGAGGAGGACCTGTCTAGCTTGTTGTTTAAGAGCACATTGAAATCTCCTTCCAATATCAGAGGAGCCTCATAATAGGCCAAGGCAAGACAAAGATTGTTTAGAGGTGTAGTATCGTCCTCATTAGGCCCATAATAGCTAGCTAGCATGTATTTAGACTCCTGGTATTTAATTTCTGCAATAACCCAATGTCCTCTATCGTCTACCTGTGACTTGATAAACTCAACTCCTGAATTTGCTTTAAGTATAACGGCAACCCCCTTCGAACAGCATTGCTGGTCTGAAGCTATGATCTTGTCAACCCATCTTTGTTTTCCAAATAGTGCCTTACATTCTGATTGTAAAAGATGGGTCTCCTGGATCATAAGTATCATAAACGGAACTATTTTTTAAGTATTGAAGAATCAGACGCTGTCTTCCTTTAACTCTTAAACCGTTAACATTCCAGCTTAACAATTCAAGATATCGATTCCCTCCCCGAGCAGGTCTATCCCCCACCATTATCCTGACTCCACCCTCTACTGTAACTACTGGAGGTTATTATGTCACATGAGATTATTATTATGTCTTCTCTTTTTTTATTCTTTCCCAATGCTCCCCACCAACAAATGTGAAAACCCCCACTACCCCCCCTGCCCCCCTAACCCACCCATGGGAACCCTCCCTGACCACCCATTGAAAAGAAGGTATTGCCTTTTGAGCCGGAGCCCTTCAGCCTCCAACGTAAATGAAGAAACCAAAATAAGAATAGATGCTGAATTCCCTAAATCTATACGCTAAAAGCTAGATTTAGTTTGTGCCAAGAAGCTATCAACTTCCTCCGGAAACCTAAAATTATACATCTTGTTAGCCCATACAACTTTTAGAAAGGCAGGAAATCGCAGCTGAACTTGAGCTCCCTGGTCCCTCAATGCGTCCATTCGCTTACCCAATTTCCATCTCCTGTCTTCTGTGGCCCGAGAGATATCAGACCGTAATCTAAAGGAGGCATCCTGAACCTAAATAGACCTAAGTTTAAGAGCCGCCCCCAATAGTTGTTCCTTAAGAAGATAGGATTGGATATACACTAGGATTTTCCTAGGTTTTTTTCGCGTGGGATTCAGCTTAAAGGGAACCCTATGAACTCGCTGGATCTCGGTTTCCCAGACATGGGCTGCAGTGACCTGGGGTAAAGCTTTAGTCAAAATGTCTACAACATAGGCTTTTAAATTATCACATTCCAACCCTTCTTTCAAGTCTAAAATCCTGATGTTGTTCCTTCTCGAGATATTTTTGAGCCTCTCCAATCTCTCCGTCAAGTCCTGCTCTCTTTCTTTCAGTCCAAGCACTTCCTGGGTATTACCTTTAACCTCCAAACCCAGTTCACCCACTTTATTCTCAAGTGTCTTCATCCGATGCGTCAGTGCCGACAGATTTTCCTCTAAGCTAGTGCAGGTATCTTGAATCTTCTTCTGATTTGTTTTAGAGGTGGAGAAGCGAACTCCAATCTCCACCGATAGCTGCCTTGACATCCCATGTAATGTGTCCGGACTCTGTGCTGCTAGCACCGAGGACGTATCTCCTGACTCATCTCTTTCATCTTGACAACCAACCCATAGAGGCCATAGCGGCTGCCTTACTTAACGGAGAAAATTGATTAGAAAGAGAAATGGTAGGATAGAACTCCAGAGATTTGCCTGACACTGACACAGTCTGTCTCGCGGATTTCGTATTACCCTGGGTGTTAGCCATGAAGTACGACCTAAGTGAGGTAAACACTTTAGTAGAGACTTGATTCTTATTTTTCTTCCTACCCTTCACAGGAGTAGATTTCCCGGATTTATTGAGAGGCTTCCTATGTTTGAGATTAATTACTGAAATATCTGTGGCTTGACAAGGTTGTTTGGGTTGTTGCACAGAAGTTTCTCCTCCCAAAAAGGTAGGTGATCTTAATTTATATCTTTTGCCCAGAGGTAACTCTGTGGGGGCACCAAGTACTGATTTATTTGGCTTTAACAGACCCCCCTCAGTAGGCTGAATTTGTTTTTTTCACAGATTGCCCAGATTGGCCTGATTGCTGCGTAACTAACTCGATGGGATAGGGGTCGATCTCATATCTTGATTTGGTTATTATAGTTAACTGATTGCTGAATGTAACAGGGCCAGCCACGAAATAGCTTCTTTCTGGGACAACTTTAAGCTCGGTGCCTAGGTCTGTATTAAACTCTAAATGGTGCCTTAAGGTGGTTAGGGCTTCGTTTGTGGATGGGATGTACCACGGAATCTACCCCTACAGCAGTCCGTCCCGTGACCAGATAACTGGTTATAAGAGTAGCACTGGGCACGACGACACTCCGCAAGTGCCTCTGCTGCCCTGAATAACGCAAATACTGTACCGCCGCACATTCAGGACCCAGCAAACAACAACATGCCAAATTGTTACCCCCCTCTCCCTTACCGCACCATGCCGGAGCGACAATCTTGTCTCCACTGCCTCACCTCCCCAAGCTACGGAGAGCTGGAGGCGCCGCACACTGCCTGCTAAGCAAAATCGTGTCAGCTCCTGGATCCACCTGGCTCCACCTCGCCCCTTGCACCACACAGGAGAACAGGGGAGACTCTGTAAACCCACGCTGGGGCCGGGAGAGGGGCCCAGGCTCAAGCGATGATTCCGTCCTCGGCTAACAGTCAACAACGATGACGAAAAAGGTATGTGTAAAGCTCGCAAACTCGGGGAAATGCAACATCAGGAACCCATAGCGGAGACCAGAGGGCAGACGACTCACGACCGGCTAGCTCACTGGCCGCCATTTTCCCGCATTTTAGACACAATTGCTGATTCTACTCAAGGTATATCCTTTTGGGAAATGCTGTGAAATCATTTCTTAGACATGAATTATTTCAAACAAAAGCACAGAAGAAAATATTTGTTAAACCACTCAAATGCAATTGGTGATGCAGTTTTAAAAAATCTGGATTATTTGTCTGCTTTTAATACTGAAAATCATTATCATCCTACAAAAGCTAAAACAGGTTTAAATAATGCACTTTCAAACTAGTGGAAACATTACTTTTCTTCCTAATGAAATTAAATTATGATCATGGGGAAAAAGAGCATTAGCTGCATTAGCAAGGGAGAATGCTTAAGAGGGGTTCCTTTGTTACAGGAACACAAAGGGAATATTAGAACAACCCCAATGAAATTTAACAGGTTTTTTTCTTTTTACCAAACACTTCCTAAATCTGAAATTATTCCTGATAATGTTACAGAAACATATTTTAAGAAAAAGTTAGTTATCTCTAAGTGGAACACAGTGACTAGGAGGTCTGATGAATTAAAATATCTGTCTCAAAACATCTACTGGTAAAGCAACGCAGGAAAATGGTTTGTTTACCTCTGAAATTTTATTAGACATGGAAACTATTAGGTACCAGTTGAAATGGGTGTTTTTTGAAGTGATAGAAAAAGAATATGTAAGTCATCAAATTAATTGAACTAATGTTTCTGTAACACAAACACCCAATAAAAAGCTTCCTATTTTAATATCAAAAGAGCAATTTCAATGATTTTTAAAAACAAAATCTGTTTATAGATTTTGAAATACAGAAATACAAAGGTTAAACCTGTAAGGGTCTGAAAGTTTCATTAGAAGACATACATGTAGGTGACGGCATATGTGTGACAATCTCTCAGCATATATGGAATATGTCTGTTTCAAAGCTGTGTGAAGAACGGCATTAACATTAGTTTTTCATATTCTCTCCCCTTCTCCCTTCGTGCCTCCCCCTTCCCTACGCTTCCAGGAGTGTCCCACAGAACAATAGGTGCACTTGCAAAAACCCATCAAAGATCAAGGAATACCTGTTGTAGTAGAAGGTGCCCTAAAGTGTGAATGGTGCAGTACTGTGGTGAAGTGTGTTAGATGATAGGGAAAACGACTGAATATTCCCTAAATGGGTCAGCAGCAATTAAGTCATAGGGCAAGCCTAGAGATCCACAATATGCTTAAAGTGAACAGCGGTGGATGCAGTTGGTAGAGTGGCCCTTCTCAGAGGGAATCACTCTTTATGGGGGTCATTCGTCATCTTTTCCATCTACTTTGAAGGTCTGTGCGTTTGCATCCCATTATTTTGCATTAGGGTATTTCTGTAGTCCCCGCGCCTCCTCTCTGTGGAGTCCACGGGTAAAGTGAGTGGCAGCGATTTCCAGAAGGCTATTTGAGAGCAACTTCAATGACTAATACTGCTATGACAATGTAGGCAACAACCTTAGCAAATTTATTTCAGACATTATCCTGACGTCCCGGGGCCCAATTTGCTATGAATGCTGAGTAACTGGGCCAAGTACCCCTTCTGCAATTGACTGTGTGGGTTGCATGGTCCGAGCAGTCCAAGTCTCCCTCAGGGGAAGGTGGAGATATAAGATGGTGAACACAGGCTCACACATCAAAATACATGCAGCAGCAGCAGCAGCAATAAATCACTGTCCAACCAAATACTCACTTTAAAAAAAAAAGAAGCCTTTTATTTCTACTGCATACCACACAAACAAGAAGACATTAAAAAAAAATTGCACAGTCCCCCTTGAAGTTAGTGCTCTATGTTTCTTTGGTGATTCCCTGTCCCATATGACCGCACTTATTTAGCAGCAAGTATTTCCCGGGCTGACAGACCCTTGCACCAGTAGATGTGAAGCGTTCAGAGATCCTGAAGGCTGCTGCTGAGTTCAGGTGAGTTAGCTGCTCATGACTCCAGCCGCAGTACTCATCGGGCGCAGAGTCTCTCATTTGCTGTCACAATCCTGTAGCAACTGGAGGCTGTCTGTGGCTCCTCCTATGGCATAAATGTTCATTTGGTCTCCCGATGGGGGGTGACCATGATGATCCTGTCTGGGGTTCCTTTCTTGGGTGATGGTGCGCAGGTGTTCCCACCGCACTCTCACTTCTTTGGCTCGGGCAGAACAAGTTGCACTCTTTGGTACTCCGGGTGACCCACCCTGGCATACCAGGTCACTATAACTCACAGTCCACAGACTCTGGCCCAATCAGCATGGTGATATTTTATACGGGGGGCCCTCCTGGTATACAGAGTCATCGCCTTGCTTCTGCACAAGTCTATGGCGCTTACCACATGGCAGTCTTTCCCATGGCAGCCCCTCCCAGCATTTGGGGTTGCCGTCTCATTCCTATGCACAGGATCTGGGCTGATCAGGGGTTGCCAACTCTGCCCTGCACAGGGCAATGACTGATCGGTGCAGCAGCTGTCTCCTCACACCTTGCACAGGGAACCCACTCAACTGGGATCCCCACTAGACCTCGCTCCCTCCAACGCTCTCTTCTTCCTCACAGGGCACACTGGTCTTGGCAAGCAGGCAGGCGCTAAAGCTCAAGGCTCCAGAGCAGGCGGTCTTGGATTTCCTGAGTTATGTTCCCTCACTCAGCAGGGAGACTAGGAGACCTTGGCCCCTAATCCTGGTCACAGACAGAAGTTTTGCAAAATGTTCCCTCCCCCTTAAGACAGACTTAAGACAAAATCCTAACTTTACTACTACTAAATGCCTTCTGTGAATACCAAAAGTAGTAAGTTTAGGATTTTGTCTTAAGTTAGTTCTGTGAATCGTGCCCTAAGTTTTGAAGTTTTATGTTGGGGTTCTTCTTTTGAAGTGTCTACTCCTCTGCTCCATTGCCCTCTTGAAAAGCAGTCTGTCACAACATGAGTGTCTCCAAAGCTGATATGTATGTCCCACCCAGATTACAGGAATACAGTAATACACAAATGTGTCTGGCGGGATCTCTCTACCTTCTCTCTATGGTTCACCAGGCATGCCTTGGTCTCCCAAAATGGAACCAGGACTCTACATGTATTGTACCACTGACAGGCACACATACACCCAGTGCATGTATACAGCATACACGCACTGCACAGTACTGTATCCTCTGTGTACTGTAACACTCAGAGGCTAAAATACATCCAGCACTAGCATTTTGCATGCACCCCACTCTTCATGTATTGTACCACTCACAAGTACACCTACACCCAGCACATACATTTACCCTGTATGCACAGCACAGCACTATATCTCAAGGTACTGTACTACTCATGGGTACATGCACATCCAGCACGTGCTTTCACCAGGCACACACTGCTCAGTATTGTATTATTCCTATATTGTACCCTTCTCAGGCACACATACAGCCAGCACAGTGGCAGAACTTTAAAAATGAGTGAGTCTGTAGGCGTCACACCAATGAAACATGTTAGAAAGAAGGCAAAAACAAGGAGATGATGGACAGAGTGTTGCAACTTTTCAGACACTCACCCCCAGTCTCAGATCTGGGTTGAATTGATCATTGTTCTTTAGCTCACTTTGCCACCCCAGTTCAGACCCAGCCATGCAAATCAGTCTTGACCCTGTTCCACATGGGAACAGTCCAGCCCGAACTTCTCAGCCAGGTCTTCCCTGGACCGGAAACAAGCATCCTGGGACCGGTTTCAGGGTAACACCCCTCATCAGCCAGGATAGTTTGAATCCAGTGGCAAAGTGAGCAAGGGACCCATGTCTTAGAGAGAACAAAGCAAACACAAGGAGATGATGGACGGAGTGCTGAAACTTTTCAGACACTCGCCCCAGTCACAGATCTGGGTTCAATCTATCATCGTTCTTTAACTCACTTCTCCAACCCAGTTCAGACCCAGTCATATGCAAATCAGTCTTGACCCTGTTTCTATGGGAACAGTCCAGCCCGAACTGCCAAGCCAGGTCTTCCCTGGACCGGAAACAAGCATCCTGGGACCGTTTTCGAGTTGACACTCCTCATCAGACAGGCTAGCTTGAATCCAGTGGCAAAGTGAGCAAGGGACCCACGTCTGGGCATACCCTGCCATCTTTGGGCGAACAAAGCAAACACAAGGAGATGATGGACGGAGCTCTGAAATTTTTCATGTTAGAAAGGACTTGTTCACTCCTACTGATCACTACACAGTATACGGCCACCACTGCGCTTGTGCTGCATAACTCCCGGTGAAGGCAATGTCCTTCGACCACTATGAGGGTAGTGCTTCGGGTACCCCTCCTAATCCAACAGGAACACAGTACATGAGAGAGGCCTATTTCATGACGGACATGCATGATCCATGTTTGCCTATAACAACAAAAATCAGCATTTAGGATACATACATTAGTACATTCAGAGCAGGGAGAGATATGGTGCAGCACCAAGAGAGGTTGACTCCGGTGCACGTGGCTCACAGTTTCAATCGCCGGTGTCAGCTCAGCATCATGTGACTCTGGGCAATAGATCACTTAATCTCCCCAATGACCCCCCAGCGCCTGGGCACCCTTAGGGGTGATAAGTTTGTGCTTTACAAAATGTGGAATTGTTATTATTATTATTATTATTATTATTATTATTATCATTATTATCTATTACCTTGTAGGGGACTTTTCCGTCCCAACAATAAATACATGATTATGTAGCTCATCTTCAGTTGGGATTGTTCATGGTGTCTAAGTTGTGTTTCTTTTTTAATTACAAGTGGTACCAGACAATGTTCTCCCAGTCTCCGTGTTTTTTTGCATGGTAACCTCTCACTATTGCACTAAGAAATGACAATTTTACCGAGGAAGCTGATTTTGCTTCTGTAGAAGTTAAAACAATGTCATATAAACATGATTAATTTGACTATATTATTCAAGTTTTACTGGTTATAATAGGGAGTAATGGGAAGCTCTTCTAATAGCAATGATTTAATCTAATAATGATATTCAAGGTTATTTTTCATTCAAGATTATAAATTGAGGAAAATTTTCGAAAATTTACAGATTAAATTAAAGAAAGGGTAAGGCAATTTAATAACAAACAAAATTACTTTGATAGGAGAACAAATAAATTCACATTTCATTAAAAGTTAAGTCTATCCTTATGGGGATGAGTAAAAATAAGCATTAAGATGGTGCTAGTTAATAACCTTAATTATATTTAGGGCTCCCTGTTTTCTGTTTTTACAGATAAATGCAGAGAGAAAACATTGTATTTCCTTTCTGTATTTATTTTTAAAGTGGACAAATACAGATAATTGGCTTCTTTTGGGTGACTCTATGCTGAGATTATTGACTTTCAGGCCAGTAGCTGTACATTTTGGCAGCATAGGGAGTTATAAAGCTCACTGAGATTTACTTAAATTAATTGCTGCATATCTCAACATGTATTTGTTCTATCATGCCAATTGTTTGATGTGTGTATTATTTTATTTTTGGCTGTGTAATTTGCTAAAATGCGACAGACATCAAAGTATGCATGCACATTTATCTGTTAAATAAATGTGGAAACATACGAGTTATCAAAATTATCTGTATACAAAACAATAAATAAAAATAGATAAATACAAATAAGATGGGTAAAAAATAAATATGGATAACTACAGACGGAAATGTTAAAAAAAAAAATACAGGGCAGGGAGCCCTAATTATATTATATGCTTGGTTCATATAGTTGCACAGATGGTTCTTTGGCAAAAAACATAAAATTATTTATGAATTTACGTTGTATAGGCAAACAAAAAATGGAGCTTCCTGCACATTTAGAGGGAGAAGTTTTATAGTTCCTGCACAAAGGGGGAATATTTCTTATTAATGCCTTTATTTCAATCTCATCTTTGGTGTTTGTCGGTTCTACATCATGGATGTAAATTGAATGCAATCTCTTATGTAAACAAGATGGAGTCAATATTTTATTTGACCCTTACAATAAACCTAGGAATCATCATAATATTTCCTGGATTACTTGTTGCTGGCAAAGAGAAAATTGATGAAAGGGACCCTCATGTTAATTTGGAAGCACAAGATAAGAAATAAAGCATTATTTTGGGATTCATGGAAATATAAAACAAATTTAGCTCTGGTTTTTTATTAAATCAATGCTTAAAACATATGTTCCTTTGATCTTATAATGAGTAAATGTAACCTTTCTAGTGCAGAGAAAGTGAAGTACACTAACTAAAACATTGCTTGCCTAAGGCTTTTTAAAGAAGTGTATAATAACATTTCATATTCTATAATAGTAAATATTTTATAGTTCAGAGGTAGTAATATGGCATTTGTGTCCACACCATTTCCTTCTTCAAACTGAGAAACATATTCTGCTAAAGTTTTATTGCCAATGAACATAAATGCAAATTAAATTTGAAATGTAATTTAGCACAGAGCTCTGTGGATTAAAATGCTTAACATTCATAGCGATTTTTAGAACATGCTTCTCTGGCAAGAAGCTCATGAACAAGTCAGTGCAAGGTCTCCTGAGACCTGTAAGTTGCTCTCCTGTGTGCAGCCAGCCTACCAAAGTAGACAACTTTGACTGGGTTAAATTAATTTATGTATAATAAAAGTAAAAAGTGTGTATTTGAAATGCTGATGTTTAGAGACAAATGAATGAATTTCCAAAATATATTTAAAGCTGATATTTGAAGGATAAATCATGGGTGCTGGAGAGACTTATTAGTAATATTATTGCTTTTGTTTCTAGGTCTTCGCAGCCTTAGCTCTTAAGTATTACCCATGTAGCGGTATTCAACATTTCTAAAGCCTTTTTTACATTACTGCTGGCAACTGTGCCTGATGCACTGAGATGATTACTGGTTGTAATCTTGGATATAGTGGTCAATAATCTAATATTTTCTCATGTGGTCACTAATACAACACTAATCATATTAGTATCAAAGGATGGTTTTCATTGAACATAATTGGCTTCTGCTATAGAAAAGGTTGGAGACCCCTACTTTCAGGAGCAGCCCGTGCAGGTAAGAGCAGTGAGGCAATGGGGCCGGGGGCAGGGGAGTCGATAGACGACAAGGCAAAACTAAATAAATAATTAACTTTCCCTCATTGTCATTTGTCGACTCCCCCCTCACCCGGCCCCGCCGCCCCGCCGCTCTTATCTGCACAGGCCGCTCCTGCCTGATTTAGAGAGAACTTTGCAAACATATTCAATTATTAACTATATATGACTTGTGTTGTGCTGGAGCGGGTAGTACAAAATTTTGTATACCCCCCATTCTGCATGTTTATATTAAAATGAATAATCAATTAATTGTAATATTATTAATTTGTTTGAAGTGATAACTCACCAACTATATTGAATTACACGTGGGAATTGCACCTTGCATGGCTATATTAATTGTAAACTAACTTGAGTACGCATATTAATAGTAGAAAACTAGAATATTGCATGTTATATGTTGCTTTGGTGATGTATTTGTGATTTGTGCTTTATTCAGTGAGTATAAACCGCTCTGAGTGTTGCTTCTGCTAGATAAATACACACACATATGGGTATTAGCAAGGGGATAACATTTTATTAGCCATTTCTATGTTTTAATTACGTTTTTGTGTTTCTTTTGCTTAAGTTGACCATTTCGGCCTAAACAAGATGGCTGAACGAGACGTTAAACGTGACTGCCCTGACAACACGAGGTTCTGGGTGAAGTGCGCAGGCGTCACCGCCAGCAGCAGTGGCCTGGACCTGACCCCGGGAGAACATGTACCCTTCAAGGACGTTCCGGGAACCCATCCAAGACCAAAGACAATGCTTGATTTAAAAAACGGAACCAGCAAGTGCGATGACTTCATTTTGCGGATAATGTGAGAACTTCACCTCACGATCCCAAGTTGACCAATCAGGACTCTCTAAACCCCCGATCTTGATACTTTTTGACATTATTTTCATTATAAAAGTAGGTAGGGAAATGAACTGTCATGGTCTTGCTCTTCTTTGACAAACTTGATTTCCTCACGTTATGCTGACGGAGAGGACGGTGACACTGCTGGACAGCTGTTATCCTGAATCTTTGAGAGACTGAATTGCGGCCTAACTTTGCTCAATAAATTCTTCATTGACTGATTGACTTAGAGGACGACTTTATTCAGAATAGGTAAATATGATGCTCTGAAATGCTGATGATGACTTTTAACTTTTCTTGCAATATTTTTAGATAAAGAATATTTGATTAATTGACAAATGTGTTGTGTCGATTATTTGAATAAGAGAATAATGGTAAAGAAGTAATGTGTAGATAGACGAGTTTTATTCATTTAAATCATAGATAACAACTAAATGATCCATCTCCTTATGAGAGGGATATCTTAGAGTCTAAGGGCAATGTGTTTAAGGGTAAGGTAAAGGTATTCCTCTCATGTCAGCGTTTGGAAGCGTATTTTCCCTCAGAAAAACAGATCAACGGAGTGTAAGTATATTGGGGTTATGGGCCCCACCAATGAATGTATTTGAGTGAATTGGATACCGAGGTAGTTGGTCTGTGCCGAAGGGGGAATTTGACGTTCCGCGCTGCAACAGTTGCACTCCAGATAAACTTTAAATAGTGGATCTTTCTGAGAAGCAGGGGATGTGTAAAGCTTCAATGCACAGCTGTGACAAATTGTGGAATTCAGGCCTTTAGCTGGGATTGCCTATGTTCCTACTACAATGCTATGTATAATTAAAAATGTCCCAGCTGCCCTTTACTGTTTTTACCGCTGTTTCGGATGAGGTACTAGACTACACATTGGCATTCCTTCCTTGTGTATTGACATCCAGGGACCGGATATACTGGGAATGTCTTGCCTCCCTTTCCCCAGTCTCTTGTTCCTGGAACTAGAGGATATGGGAATGATGTTTGGCAGTTTGCAACATCTTGTCAATACTGGTATGAGGCAGGCGCAACCGTGCATCTGTGGCAGGTGAGTATGGCTGGATGGGTATTACAACAGATAGAGCCTGGGAAACAAGGCTGCTGACCTGGACGTCAATGCTTGGGCCATGCCCACTTGAACACACCTTTGGCCTGGTTGGTTGGGTGCATGGACCAGTTGGTGTTGATTCTCTTGATGGGAGGGGGGCTGTTTGCAGGGAATGGGTGGATGACTGCCAGAGGTGCCAGCATACACTTTGTAGAGTAAGCCCTCATTTTTTTAAAGCAGTGGTAGCTATATGATTTGCATAGGTCTTGTAGTTTTAAAAATTACACTAAGTTACAAATCTTGAGGCCAAGCAACATTTCACGCCACTATTGATGGGTCATTTGTTTTAGTTTTGTTCTATGTAGGACTGTGATAGCATCCATATTTTATAACAATATCCAAGTCTTGATAATTCTATATTGCGAAACATGGGACATATGGAGAACAGAAAGACATCCAAGAAAAGAGGATACCAATTAGACATATGGGGCTAAATTCACAAACATATATATATTTTTAAAACATATTTTTTATTTTCATTATGTACCCAATCAAACGTGTAGAGCAGGTAAAAGCAGGACACCACTGTGAGTACATAAGAGGCATTACCTCTGAGTTAGCAGTAAAGGGTGGGTAAGGGAAAGTGAGGAAAAGGGATGTGGAGGGAAAGGTCTTCCAGGGAGAGGCCAACAGTCCAATGGCCGCAAGAGGGGGTGTGCAGTGGAAGGGAGGGGAGTGGGACTTGTGTTAGTGTCCAACCCTGGGCTCCTGGTGTATTGGGTTCATGGTCAGAGCCTCCGCCTGGGTTGGAGGAGGATCATTGGATTCTATTCCATAATACATCATCCATCGATCCCAGTCTTTTAAACTTCCGAGGACAGCCTCTATTAGCGTACACATCGTTTTTGGTTTCCATGCACATGTCCATCCCCGTTATCTACTGGGCTTCAGTGGGCAGTGTTGGTACCTACCAGACCTCCGCTACATCTTTCTTAGTGAACTGTAGTCCCAGGAAACAGAATACCAGTTTCCGGTGAGGTAAGTTGATATCCCGGGGACAACAGAAGAATAAAGTGCGGGTTAAACGGAATCTCTTACTCCAATATGCTCCCTAGCTTCCTAAGTATGCTTTTCCAGTATGAATGGACATCTGGGCACCAGGGCTGGACTGGCCGTAGCAGGCACCGGACATTTGTCTGGTGGGCCACCAGGGTGGGGGCCGGATTTTCAACACCTGGTGGTCTCTTTTTGTTACCAGGGGCCGCAATATCTGCCAAAACCGGCCCTAGCAAACAGCTCGGCCACCTCCCCTAGCACCAGGGGGGCCGGCCGAGCAGTTTGGCAGGGCCAGTTTTGGTTCCCAGTCCGACCCTGCCGGGCACTCACAGAGATTTTAGAAAAAGGACCCCATGGGGGCCCCACATCGTAAGCAGTCTGCTTTTGGAATTTTCCCAATTTTGTAGAATCTACCTCAAACTAGATATACTCTGTAAAGAATTTTCAACTGTATCAAGCGGAACCTGACCCTTATGGCCACCTATCCTGGTGCATTAGTGGCTGCCTCCCAGTCCACATCCTTCATGTAGCTGATGTCTCATTTCCATTAACTCCTGAGGTTTCCCAGGTTGTCTGAAATATTATTTATGATCACTTTAATAACTGGCTGACAACACTCTCCAGAGAGTACGTGTGTGGATCCGGCCTGTCCACCGCCTCAACTGTCAAGGTGTGCCTAAGTTGTGTATATTTATAATATTGCATATCTGCTAGTTCATACTTCTCCCGTAGGCATACAAAGGATTTCACTGTTACCCTCCAATCACATCCCCAAGGGTGGAGATGCCTATCAGATCCCAATGGGCAATGCGCTGTAGCTTCCCGACTGTCCACAATGTGGCACCTTCCCAGAGAGGCGTTATCTTGGTCACTCTTCCCTTCCAACCAATGTGTACCTCAGTCCTATCTCAGGCCACCAATACCGCTCATGCCATTGCCCATTTGCAGACCGACAGGTGCCATTGACGAAAAAGTGGCTCTAAGAGAGCCTCTCCATGGAGCATCACTCAAGGCACCCTGCGGGGTCGTCTCTCAAGCATGAGCCCAATCATAGATTACTTGGAGCTGGGAGGCTCAGAATTATATGCCCAAAAGTGGGGGATGGCAATCCCACCATTGTTCACTGAGCAGCATAAAGCTCCCAGTGTGGACCTAGGGGGCTCTCGCAAAGATATTTTTGTCCATGAATGTACATTTAAAGCTAAAAATCCCTCCATTTATATTTTCCAGGAATTCATAAAAGATACCTGGCAGGTGCAAATGGCTATACTGCTGGGTTCAAATCTGCAGTAGTAAATCCCATGCAAGGTTTGTGATGTAGGTGTTATAAGACGTGGTTATCATGGTAGTTCCCTGTGTTGATGAACTTCAGACTAAATTTGTTATGGTTTCCTGGGGTTTCATAATTCAGTTGACAATCCATCGTAAAAATACAGTGTTTAACCTATTCGCTTTGGATACAGTTTGCCAAAAATACAGCTTTTGATCGAATAAGGTACAATGATTATTGATGTGTCAATGTACATCAATTGCAGAATTGCAAAGTCATATCAAGAATCCATTTTAATCTATTTGATTTTGTCCTTATACGATATAATTTGGCATATTTTTATGAGCTATCCTTTTGAAATCCATGATTTGAGCTGACCCAATGTGAAAGTTAATTGTTCTTCTTCCCACGCAGGTAGACCAAAGACACCCCAGCACAAAGGGTTTATCCTTGAGGGTTACATTCCTCCATACAGAAGAAGGGGTTGAGTTGAAACCTCAATAAAGGCAACAGCAATTCCCTGTCAACTATCTTGCCCATATGGGACAAAAGGACCCCACAAGAGGTGTCTTTGAAGTTTGAGAGGGAAGTAACTAGTCTTGGGTGGGAAAGATTTACTCTGGAGAGGGATGTGCTTCACTTGTTTAGATGGCTGTCATTTTGGGATCTTCCCAACACACTATGCAAGGGAATGGAGCGCCAGTGGACTGACCCATGGAAGTGGCAGTTAATGGCGAGAGGTAATGCAGCATCCCCAGATTATCTAAATGACTCTTTTCTTCTAGAACTTTACACCTCAATTTATAAACACCTGCACAGGGAAGAACAGCTGAGAAGAAGAGCAACACTAAGAGGTAGACAGACCAGCAGTGTGTCAAGAATGAAGCTTACGAGGCCTAGCTCACACCCACATCATAGGCTAAGGCATGTGCAAGAATGTCAATAAAAGCATGTTTTACTCTGACATATGGTGAGCAGAGAGGAGCATGGAAACATTGGTGGAGAACATGGAGGAAAGTGTGTGCCAGTGCATTTTCATATTGGCAGATGGGAATAGAGGAAATCTCTCAAGAGAACCATGCTGTCTCAGGGACCATTTTGTTGAGACATAGTATAAAGATGGGCCACAACAAAACCACATCATCTGTTATTCTGGTGTATTGATGAGTGGTTGGAGTATAGCGAGTGTACTCCTCTGAAGATGTATTTTTGAGTCCAGTTTGGCAGAGAAGACACTTGGAAAATTCCAGTTGAAGCAGATCCATGGAACAAAATAAATAGAACGGACAAACACTTAAAGGAGTGTCAACTTGTTTGAGCACAATACATTTGATAGATCATGACACTATTTACCCTAACATGTCTTGCTTGCAGTCAAGGGAGGCACTTGCATTTAAGTTTCTATATTTGAGTAATGCATTTCATTCAAATGAAAATGTTTGAACCAATTAAGATGCAATTTTAGGCAGTATAACAAAAGAGTTAATTAGTGACTGTGAATACACTAACAATAATTGTATTGGGTATCTGTGGCAAGTTCTTCCTGATAAGGACAGACTTGCTCAGTAAACGCCATTTGTGTAATACGTGACAAGAACTAGAGTATGTCTTTACACAAAGAGTATGCCATGGTCTTCATTTGGAGCATTTTTATAAGTAATTTACTTGATTGAGGGAATGTATTAGATTGAACAGAGTAATAGTTTTCAGTTTGAACTCAACTCTTGCATTACTATTCCAGATCTTCTTCCCACAGTGTCATTTCCTCATCTAGGACCTCTGGTCCTCTGTGAGACGTGGAGTTGGTGGAACATGGGGATTTGGTGGGTACTTTTCCAGGGGATCAAGTGAGAAACTTACACACTGCAGATTAGCCTGAGTCTGATAGGCTGCAGCAGGACCCCACTCTGGAGTGATATTCCTGGACTCCTGTGGATTCTGTGTCTAGGGCTACTGGCCCTAACTCCCTGACCCATTCTCATGGCCAGTAATGGGTGGAGACTACTAGGCACCCTAAAGGAATGGGTTCCCCCTGGAATTCTTTGGACTTGTCATGATGTGGATGCTTGAATAAGGTGCACTACAGCCTTCTGATGGTCACAGGCAACCTGGAAGTGATTGAAGGCCCAGTTGTTTGTGAAGTGCACACAAGGAAGTGGCCTGAGATGGAGGAACATGTAGTGCTGCTGACAGTAATACCTGAGGTCAGGGGGCCACCAGGGACAGATTGTAGGACTGATCCGGGACCTAATACCATTCAGTGGTTCAGAAGGGCAAAACATCGGTGCCAGGGGTGGTGGCAAAGCAGGGGGAAATCTACACCTCAGTGTTGTAAGATCAATCGGAGAGACCATGTGGCCTTAAGATTGATTCTTAGTACTAAGAAAAAGGTAGACAGGTATCCTGTTGGACAGGATGCCACCCCTGAGAGCATCCACATTGAAGAAGCACTGAGACACATTGATAAAAGGGAAACATCACCTTAGACAAAGGACCATGCCATAATGCTTAGAGGGTTATAAACAGTTTCATATTTGTTACAGTGCTGGAAGACAGTGGCATTACAAACTGCATTGGTTGAGGTTCTGAGCCGTCTGGAGCTATGACCCTGACATGTCCTCCACACACAAAGAAAAAAGGGAGGCACTACTTCTCTCAGAGAGATGATATGTTGATCTTGTGTGTTGCCCTGTGAGAGCGGGACCGTTGTGTTTTGGGTCATGACTGGTTGCTTGATTTTGTAAATATTTTTTTATGTACACTGTTTAGATATAGAAGAATTAAAGAATTTTGTTTTGAAATATCTTATTTGATGTATTCTGATGTGTTCTCAGCTGCTAGCCCACAGTACCTCCCAAAGTCTACCTTGGACTGCTCTGCCTCGCCATCCTGATAGACATATTTTAAAAATGTTTCTCTTCCCTTGTTTCATGGTCCATAATGAGGGGCCCATGGCCGTCAAGGTTGCAAAATACTCAGGTGACACATTTGTGGCTGAGTGGCTTCTGATTGCCCTGTCACCTCCATATCTGGATTTCTCATGCTTCAAGCTTGTAAAGTTTGCCCCATTTGACCCAGTGACTCATTAATCCTAGTGCTCTCTCAAGCCTTCCTCATCATTGATAATCATTAGTAACCAGAGATGCTGCTCCTTTGATCCTCCAAGTACAATAAGAGTCATGGAATGCGAGAACACATTCTTGTTCTATTGCATTTAGTGCAATTTCTTAGAGCAAAATGCATCCTCATGCTAAATGCAGAATTACTCCTCTTACGTAATTCAAGCGTAATCTCATGAAGTTCCTAGGTAATTCTGAGTGATTACACTATAGGGAATTATGCAAGTTACACCTACCCCTATCCATGACCCCAGGAGAGCTTACCATAATTTTTTTAAGCACCCTGAGATGGAGCTGTATGTCCTTGAGCTGGAGTGCCGGGCTCCCTTGATGTTGGCCTGAAAAATTTTAAAAACAAGACTCAAAGACATGTTTAATGTTTTTTTAAATACTGTATTGAAAATATTTCGCAACAATCATTATTATTAAACATTGCAATTTATGCATTTGTAAAATATGCATTTGATTATAGTTATACGTGACTTTTTGACAAAGTCAATAGGTCTCCTTTATATATGTTCATGCGCTGACACCTTGATGAAGTCAATAGACCCGCTACTTTTTATATTTTGGTGATCTGAACCGTTGACAAAGCCAGTAGGTCTGCCTTACTTAAAATGACACCCTTTACATTGTAACATGACTTATTTAGCCGTGCGCACCCGCAAGGGGGGTTGTTCACAGGGCCTGGCTTCTGGCCAGGGCCTACTAACAACCCCATGCTGCACACAGCTGTGAAATCCTCCTTTAAGTTAAAAAATATAGAAATTCAGTGAAAAAAACAAAGGCTATAGTGACGCTATAGTTAGGAATTGTATTAACATCTTACTCTATGGTAAAAAAAACGTACGAATTCACTGAAAAAAGGTTAAAGATATGTTATAGTTAGGAATTGTAATGGTATCTTACTTTACATTAAAACACCTTTGAATTTCACTGAATACAAATCAAAGATTAAAGGGACTTTACAGTTTGGTGAAAATGTCAGTCAAGACATATTGCTTTCAAAGAGCAAAACCACTGAAGTTCAACAGTTATACTTAACTGATGTAACTATAACTCGTGCCCAACAGTAACTATAATTCGAGCCCTCATAAGGCACTGCTAATTACCTCCCATACATATGTTCTATGACATCATTGATCACATCACTGCAACACCAGCAATTGCATTGATAGCTAGATATAGATATCACACTTTACCATTAGCAATTCAACAATAATATTAACTTAACCATGTAATCTGTAGCAGTACAGATCAGGAGATGCATGTCCACAAATTAGTTTGTGCCTAAGCAGCATGTCGCCCCATACAACTTTTGCACTGGGAGCCAATGAAATCCACAGCTGTCGCATTTCCTTTTCCACCACAGCAGCCCTGAATGTATGAAGGGCCACCGCAGGTGAAGTTACAGTGCCGATAGGATACAGAATTGTCTCTTACCTAAACCCCTTGTTCTACTGTTCCTGAAATTCATAACCAGAGGAGTATTATTGTATTTATTAACATTATTATTAATATTACTATTATTATTAGTCGTCGTAGTAATATCACCATTCTTCTTTTACTTTTGATTTTTCTTCTTCTTCTTGTTTATAAAGCACACGTTTCAAACCATGGAGCTTGTTAGGTGCTAATAATAATTACTCTGCTAACCAAACACTCATAACAGAAAGGGAGAGCACGAGAAAGGTTTAGCAAAAGTATTTGGTTTTGAGTGCTTTCCTAATAATGAAAAAAAAAATGATTCTATGTCAGGACTGGAGGTGGGGATTATGCCTTCTCTCTTCACTTTTATTAACAGTAGCCAATTTTAACAAACAAGACTATATTTCCCATGAACCCTTGGGAAAATTGTAGTAAAGAAAAAGTGTCCAATCAGAAGCAGTCCTGAGGCCTCCAATCATGGACACTCCAGCCCCAACATAGTCTGTCCTCACTGGCCGTTCATCCGCTTTCTTCGCTGCTGCGCAGCCAAGATAAGTGCCTTTTCTACTCTATGGGAATTTTGTCTTTCAAATTGTGCTCTTTTGTTGCTTAATTGCTTGTGTGGGGTTGCTGGTGTGTAGCTATTTTGCGCATAGCTCTGCGCATGCTAATGAGGCTCTGCCAAATTCCTTTTGTTAATTGAGCATATTCACTCGCTTTATTGCTGTACGCCGTGCTTATTTGGTCAATTGAGCGTTTTAATTGAGCATGTTTTGTCTTATCGCTGTGCCGCTGTGATTATTTTTCATTTCAGCATGTTTGTTATATTACTGCTGTGTTTATGCTGGGTTTCGAACACTGAGGGAAGTGCCTGCGTTCCTGTTTTTACAAGCGGCGCGAGCATTTCCGCTCCTACGTGGCTCTTACCTGGTATGCTCGACACTGACCACCTGCCACCAGGGGTGTGTGAGGCAGTGGGACGCGGCGCACACGTTCAAATTCCTGAGGGGATTGAACCCACGAGCACCCGGCCTGAGGATGCCTCTGCTGTGTATTGATCTTGCCGCGTAGTCATTATCGACCGATCCTCGATTAATTACGCTCTGCTGTCTCAGGCACTGTTTCATTTAGGCAGCAGAGTCGGTATTGGTGAGAAACAAACACCTGTTGTGGGTCTATATTTTCAGGCCCCTGACACCTGTTGGGCAGATACCCATTATATCCCTGCAGAAAAATATTTTGTACCAGGTATTTCTGTGCCCAGAGCCTGGTCCCTTTGAGTCAGCGAGAGCCTCGCACCTCAGATTAGGCTGACCCCCAGCTCTGCAAGGTAAAGCCTTTCAGGATAAGGCATGCCGGTCTGTCCCTCAGACCCCCACTGATAGCACTCATCTACCCTCATCATTGTCCAATGAGTATGGAAATGGACTATGAGGAAGACTCCCAGGGAGGGGAAAACACCCTGGCAGATCTCCCTTGGGACCCTGAGTTTTATGAAGCAGTAGATGCATCAATCTACAGAGCGGTGGGCGAAGCCATGTCGCCCCTAGAGGAGAGGCAATCACGGAAAATAGGCCAAGCATTAGCATGACTGTTTACCCTCCCTATGGTTCCCGCACCCCAGTCTGGACCCCCAGGGATTCCCCTGACATCAGACCCCATTCCCCCCCTGCCAAGCACGCTCGTGACACAGGGGTGGATCTTGGCGCCTTTGACAGGGTCAAACAAGCCTTTCTTGCTACCCAACCAAATTTGCCACCTGCAGGAGACAGTTTGTCAACCCCACAAGACGCTCTGCCCACCGACGATGCAGGTGACGCTGATGCTGATCCTGGCCCTTCCAGACCTTGACTCCCTTCCCGTGCCTCCGAGGACACCTCCAACATGTTTGATCCCGATTAGATCAACCACTCCCACTCATTGGATTGGGCCCCAGCCAATAAGGTTGCCAGCTATGTGGCGATGCGCATTCGGAAGCCTTTAAAAAAGAGGCCCATAACTGCCTCCAGGCAGAATGCCATCGACGTTCCCTGGAGGGTAAAGTCATCCTCACTCCAGAGATTGACACCCGCATGGACACTTTCTAACAAAAATTTAGGAGATATCCTAAAAGAGGGATTGACAGGTCCTGGTGAGCGTGCCAGGACAATCTCTTGGACGTTTTAGGGCCCCTCACAAGGATCTTGGACATGGCCGAGGAGGCCAAGACGTCAGGTTCCCTGATCTCCCCAAAGTCACTTTCGGGGTGGGCACAAAGGGCCATTGTGTTTTTGGGCAACACCAACTGTGCCCTTCCCACAAAGCACTGTTGCTCCCTTCTTATCAAAGTAGACTCCATTCTTGGGGATCTCGCTGACTCAGAGGTGGGGGCAGTGGCGCAAGGAGGACTCTTTGGTGAGCCGTTTGACAAGGAGCTCTGTAAATTTGTCAACACATTTACTTCCCTTGACGAGGCACACCCGTCCATTAAGAAGGTGTTTCCCTGGGTTTTCCTAGGGGCCGCTCAACCAGCCATCCTTCCAACCATCCCTCAAGAGGGCAGGACTCCAGACAGGGTCAGTACCAAGACCAGTCCCGCTTTGGCAACTTCTACCCTACAAGAGGCCGGCGAGGCAAGGGCAGAGGATATCGAGGAGCTGCAGCCTCAACCAATCCTGGTGAGTGTTCTTCCTTCTTCCCGGTTAAAGGTAGGGGAGAGGCTGGGGAATTTTTTCCAGGCCTGGACTTCCATCACAGAGGATTCATGGGTATTACAAACAGTTCGAGGTTTTCACATAGACTACATGGGAGAACCCTCCCAACGGTACAGACCCCGTCCCATCCAATTCTCCCAACAGGAATCTGCCTTAGTAGACGCGGAGGTCGCATCCCTCCTAGTCAAAGGGGCTATCGTTCCCTCCACTCCTCATCCCAGGGGATTCATCAGCAACATCTTTTTGGTGTACAAAACCGATGGGGGCAAACAACCTCTAATCAACCTCAGCGAGTTCAACGAGTGGCTGGTCTACCGCCACTTCAAGATGGAAGGAATTCATCTCCTCGGAGATGTCTTCCACCCTTCAGACTGGACGGTGCATCTGGACCTAAAAGACGCCTATTTGGTTATTCCAATCTTTCCTCCCCACCTGTGGTTCCTCCAGTTAATCTGGCGGTGGCAGATGTACGAGTTTGCAGCTATCCCCTTCAGCTTATCCTCAGCCCCTTGGTGCTTCACCAAGGTCCTCAAGTCAGTGGTGGAGTGCTTGAGAGCTCGGGGTGTACGAATGATCTTTTACTTGGACAATCTGCTTCTGATGGACGCCTGTCCTCTACAACTTCTGCATCATCTTCGGTTGGCAGTGGATCTTCTCCAGGGCCTGAGGTTTGTCGTCAACGAGACGAAATCGACTCACACCCTCCCAATCACTTAAGTTTCTTGGCTTCGTAATAGACTCCACTTCCTCCACTCTCAGTCTACCGGCCAGGAAGGTCTCAAAGATTCAACACGAACTGAGACGGTATCTCTCCAAGCATAAAGTGTCGCTCAGGAATTTGGCACGAATAGTAGTTCTACTCTCCACCTCCATCCAGGCCATCTTCCTGGGCCCCTCCACTACCGAGCCCTGCAACGCCCAAAGCGGTGTATTTGCGCAGAGGGTGTCCTTACTCCCACAAGGTGTTTCTTTCCAAGGAGGCCCGGGAGGAGATCCAATGGTGGCTACAGCACATGGAAGCCTGGAACAGCCGTGCAATCTTCGGGTCCGCACCAGATTTAGTGATAGAGTCCGACACCAGCACAGTAGGCTGGGGGGCCATGTGCAGCGAATTTTCTACAGGAGGGTTTTGATCTCCAGAAGAACGGAGATTACATATCAACTGCTTAGAACTCCTTGCAGGCTCCTTCGCCGTCCGTTGTTGGACGATAGATTCCATCCAGTTATCCGTCCTCCTGAAAATGGACAACATATCTGCAATTCGCTATATCAAACATTTAGGGGGCAAGTGGTCAAAAGCCCTCTCCGACCTGGCTGCCAGTTTTTGGCAATACTGCCTTGACCATCAAGTGTCAGTCACGGTGGAGTACCTCCCCGGTCGGGAGAACCAGGTGACGGATTTTCAATCCCGCAATTCCTAGGATTCCAGCCTTTGGAAGCTGGAGCTACAGGTTTTTCGGAGGTTGAACGACCTTTGGGGTCCTTTTTGATAGACCTATTTGCCTCATGACTCGACCACCAACTCCCACAGTTCTACAGCTGGAGACCGAACCCATTGGCAGTGGCCATGGATGCCTTCCTCCAGGACTGAAGTCAGGAGAAGGGGTACGCCTTTCCACCCTTCGCAATGATCATGATAGTGACGTCTCAGATCAGGAGGCAGCGAGCCGAGGTGGTAATAGTCACCCCCTTTTGGAGATCTCAAGTCTGGTTTCCGGTTCTTCTGGAACTTTCCTGGTATTCTCCAATCCTCCTCCCCCGTTTTCCGAATCTCCTCCTGTGCCCCAACCAATTTCCTCATCCACTGATTCAGGGGAACTCGTTGTGGCTCATGGTATGGAGGATTACAGGAGACGATGGGAAGTCCCGGGCCTTTTTGGAAAAGGCTGAAGAGTTATGTCTAAGGCTTGGGCGAACAGTACAGTCAAACGATACAGGTCTGCTTGGGGCAGATGGTCCTGCTGGTGTGTGCAACTGAATCTCAATCCCTTGGATGCCGATGTGGTTCACATCCTAAATTATTTGGCCCACCTAGCCTCTAGTGGTCTGGCCTACAGGTCTATAAATACCTTTCATCCTGCCATTTCGGCGGGCCACGTGCCGCTTAACAATGCAGCAGTTGGGGAGCATCCCCTCGAATGCAGGCTTCTCCAGGGCATCACGATGTACCTGCCTCCGGAACCTCATTATTCAGCTCTCTGGGATGTGAATCAGGTCCTCAACTTGTTCTTACCTTGGCAACCTAACCGTTTTCTGTCACAGAAGGAGTTGTCGGCTAAGCTGGCTATGCTGCTCTGTCTCATCTCCTGCAGGCGTGTTTCTGACGTGAGAGCTCTTGATATCACAGCCAGGATTTTTACTCCAAATGGAGTGACTTTTACTCTGCATAGAAGGACTAAGTGTCACACAAGGATAATCTCATATCCAGTATTCCCAGATTCCCCTGAAATATGTGTGGTCCTCTGTTTGAAAGCATATGAGGAAATGATAAAGGGGTTCCGTCCACCAGGAGAGCGGCAACTCCTTATCGCATTACGCAAACAATTTAAGGGGGTGTCTTCTCCCACCATAGCCAGATGGGTTAGGTGGGTTATGCAAGAGGCAGGTATAAATCTCAAGGACTTTGAAGTTATGTTATGTTATGTTATGTTATGTTATTAGGGGTTTTATTGAGTGCTCAGCTACTCAAACAGAGTGTCCCGGCGCTATCAGACCCGAAACCGTAGAACTCCATCAGGGGAAGGTGGAGCTTATTGGCCAAACAGCCATGTTTTGAGCTTCTTTCTGAAGGCCATCAGGCTCTTGCTCTTTCTTAGGGACAGTGGAAGGGCATTCCAGGCCCGGGGCGCAAGATATTTAAAAGACCGTCCACCGATCCGGGCACGCCTGATTGCTGGGATCGTGGTGAGAGACAGTGAAGCTGACCTCAAGGCTCTAGCTGGCAGATGAAAACCGATCCTCTTCCTCAGATAGTGCTGGAGCAGAGTTTTCTATTGAAAATTTATTGGGTTTTTAAGCTCCAGTTTTGTCTACATGTCGAGACTTAAATTACTAATCTATAATCGATACTTATTTATTTTGTGTGAGACTTTGATTAATCAATATACTAATGAGAGAAAACTACACGTGGGAATGCATATATGTTGCTTAATAATAATGTGCGGTTATTTAATGTAAGTGTGCTATTTGTTTTGTGTCGATGCTTTTAAATAATAACGTGTACTAATGCTTAAATATGTTGCAGATGGCTAGTTAATTACATACACATAAGGGTATTAGTGGGAATTAACACTGTTTAATCATTGCGATGATGTAGTAACGTTGTTTGTGTTTCTTTCAATTAAGATGGTTCGTTTTGGCCTAAGAAAAGATGGCTGTCGTTAACAGCCTGTGCTCGAGTGAATATGATGTGACGAGAGGCCTTGTTGAAAGTCACCTGACTATGGCTTCTGCTGGAGTTTTGAAAGTTTCCGTGATGACAGTGACTCCAGGCAAGCGTCCAAATAACCTTGGAGGAATAGAAAGCCACAATGAACTTTGTGATTACAGTGGTGGCTTCGCTATGGTTCCGAGGAAGAGCATTTACAAAAGTAACATTTGCAAACTCGAGTTTCCTTCTTCCGTCTTTTTATTTTTGTGATTTTTTTTCTGAGCGGAGGTTTTACAAATGTAGCGATGCTACATCCTTTCCTGCTCGCTCTGCTCAGCGGCTCAACGGATATTCAGAACATTTTATGTTGCTTTATTTTGTAAGATTTATTATAAATATTGTTAGACTAGAGAGGGTCTAAGGCCACTTCTTCCCAAACCTGCGTTGGTGAGGATCGATGCTGTGAGGACGGCGACTCGGGAGACTTCTACTGAGAGACCTGTCCTGACCCATTTATGACATTTAGCTAGAATAGGTAACTATGAGAATAATGATTTTGTTTTGATTGACTTTCTTTGAACTAATTTTAGATAAAGTACCATTATTTCAAATACAGTGTTGGTGGTTATTTCTTGTTGTTTATTGAATACTCTAGTGTGATTATTGTTGTTTAAATCATGACTCAGGATAGTATCAATTCGGTCGCATTGACCTTACTGTAGATACAGGGTGTTTCAGGAGTTTCTCTCATGACCAGTGCTAATAGAGTAATCGAGTGTGTGTTAGTGAAATGGGCCCAAGCGTATGATGAGTGCATGTGCGTGTATCTGTAAAATTACTCTATTCGTGGAAGTAGGGAGAATTTGTATGCCCTGATCTGCAGCAATTTCCTGGTAGCAGAGTAATGGTTTTGATTATTGTCTTGATCTGATTAGATTGCTTGTATATTGGCTTTTTGATTCATTGATTATTGATTGATGTTGGTATATGTACTAATACTATATGTTGGAGTCGTCGTGTTGAGTTTTATGTAGTGCTTCTGGAACTTGGGAGCTGTTGGCAGTTCCGTAGTAGGGCAGAGGGAAGTGTATGCTGCTCTCGGGAAAGACGGGATTGTTGGTCCTGTACGTATGCAGGAAAAACGTGTGACAATTGAAGTTACGCGTCACATTGTCTGGGTTCGGAATCAGTGACATCGTCGTGTGTTACTATTAGGGATATATTTCTGGTATAAAAGGAGAGTGTATGATAGCGAAGGTTATCTGTGAAACTCTGGTCTTAAGTCCCAGGGATCCGTAAGGTTTGCCGTTAAAGCTTATTGCTAGAGAAGTAATAGGTATTCTCTGAGCTTGTTAGAAGGACTAAGCAGAGGTAAACACTGTTTGGTTAACGTATGTTATAATTCTGTAGTAGGGCAGACTGTATGCTGTTCTCGGGAAAAGCAGGATTCTGTGTGTATGTACTACATTTTCTTGTATGAAAGTGCGTGAATGTATGAGCATTTAATTGATTGTAAGACTCTTTGGAGCAGTCCTAGAGGAAACAGTTAATGGATGCATGTTAGAAGGGCAGAGTAGAGGGATGTGCTACTGTGTCAACGAGAGTATTAATTCCGTAGTGGAGCAGAAGTGAGTGCTGTTTCAGGAAGAGACGGGATTCTTGTGAAATAGATTTTCTTTACTATTCTGTGGTTAGCGAAGCAGACAATGGAGATGTTTATATGTTGTAACTAATAGATTTTGTAGAATTTGACACGAAGTCTACTGAGAAGATTTTGTAAAGGAGGGGTAGACAAGTGACAGGAGACAGGAGCAGGAGCGACTGCAGCGACTGCTGACGTCATACAGACCGCGCTCTGATTGGGTAGTGGATCAGAACAGTGCTCGCGCTGGGATTGGTGCGTTGGTGTGAGCTGCGCAAGGATTGGAAGGGGTACAGGGTGACGTAGACGCTCCAGGATTGGTGCGTTGGTGTGAGTCGCGCTGTTATTGGACGAAATATCGTACTGTACAGTTGTATTGCGGAAGGGTTTAGAAAGTTTTGGTAAACGATAAAATGTATTACCAAGAAGAGAAAAAGAAGAAATCCTTGTTCGGTAAAATAAAAAGATGGTTTGACAAGGATAAAGACGTTAAAACAAGAGAAGGTGAATTGTTACCTCCAAAGAAAACGCCTGCATCCTTCATGGTTGCGAGATATGGGTATCATACCTGTATATGGTTGGAGAACTGGGCTAGGTATACTAAGGAAGATGGTGTCCTAGCATTCCCAGAACATGGTTCATTTAATATGGCTGTGTTAAGAAATTTACGGGAAAAGATGTTGTGTCTTGACCCGAGACCTAGGCCGACACAGTTTGAGGCGTTGGTGGAATGGGAAGATGAAGTACATGAGCGAGAAAAACAGAGGTCTGGAGGCAACTATAGGTATATGTTTGGGAGGAAATATGATCGTGAAACTCATCATGATCGAATGAGGAGATGGCGAGATGCTAGTATGTCAGAGGGATTATATCCTATGAGAACAGTTGATGAGAAGGAAGAAAGAAAGGAAACAAGAGGGGTTCCTTAGGCAGAAGTGAAAAGATATAGAGTTAATGATTATGAGGATGAGGTCTTGGACGACATGATTTACAAGAGACCACCTCCATATAGACCAGAACCAGAAGAGAGCACACCAGTTGCTTCTCCAATAAGAGATACTTTGCGTATCATTGAGACAGAAGTTGTGACACCTGATTTAAAAAGTGGAAGCTCTTTCAGAGAAAAAGAGAGAGAGAATAGATGTGGTGACGAGAATACGAGAGAATTAGCCAGAACTACATCTGAACTGACTGAAAAGATTAGAGAGCTGACGAAGAATTTGGAAGCTGTTAAGGTGCCTGTAACCATAGGTCCGGTTATGCCTATTTTTGATAAGCAGAGGACGGGTGAAAGTGGTTTGGTGGTTCCATATGTTGGGAATAAGTTAACAAGTTTGGCTGGTCCCTCAGGAGAGTTAGGGAAAAGGACAGAAAGTAATGATTTGAGACAATCCAGACGTGACACATATAGTGAAGGATTGGAGGTACAGTCTAATTCAAGATTGGATACTAATGATACTAGTTGTTCAGGGATGCCAATTTTAGAACCACAAAGGAAGCCAGAGAAAGTGGTTGCAGTGAAAAAATCAACTGAAATAACAGCTGAAGATTTGAATGATTGTATGAAAGTTCTTCAAAAGAGGGATAAAGATTCACAGGCAATCGATGTGGCCAGGTTGCGTATAGAATTAGAGGAGCTTATTGCAGGGACAATTCCTACAGACATACTAAAAAATCATCATGATGGAGAATTATTATTCATGTGCAAAAGCATTACCTGGAGAGCTAAAAGTACACATGATAGGTTAAGAGCAATAGCGAGTGAACAAGTAGTTGACATTGATAAGGTGAAAGCTTTGCAGAAGTCTTACAGGATGGATTTTACGGATAAAGATATTGAGAATCTGAATGGTGCTGGTAGAACAGGACAGATTAAGGAAATGATTGCTTTATTGCGAAAATGGGGTGATGTAGAAAAGTGGAAGGATAGATGGTACAAGAAAAGGGAAGAATCGGTGGACAGGACTTATTCAGCTTTCCCTGTGAGAGAAAAAGAAAAAACAGTGGATAATTATCCTATGAGAGAAATACCTGGAGGAGGATATGTACATGTTCCATGGACCAGACAGGATATTTTATCATTTACGAATGATTTCCCTCGACTGAGAGAAAAGCCCGTCGAGTGGTATAGGCAGGTAGACAGGTTTGTGAAATTGTCGAAAGTGCTGTGGATTGACCTGAATAGTCTGTTTGATATAATTGTTCCAGCAGACTTATGGGCTGAGTGTAAAATAGTTGTAAGTTGGCCTACTGAGGAATATCCAAGAGATCAGAAAACAGGAGCACCAGATCCAGAGGTAATGAAAAAATATGATCAGGTGATCGTATTCCTGAAAAATAAGGTACCTCCAAAAGAGACAGACTGGGTTAAGATAGATCGAACACACCAGGAAGCAAAATAATCAGTTCATGCTTTTTATGAGAGGCTGATACTGGCTTTTAAACAATTCAGTGGGGATGAACACCTGGGTGACAAGGATTTGAGTCATTTTGTATACAGATTTGTATATGGCCTGAGACCTGAGATTAGTGAGAGAATTCGTGAGCATACAGTGGACTGGCAGAGTAAGAAAATAGATGAGATTCTGAGACATGCAAAGTACTTCAGTGATGAAATTGAAGCAAAACAGAGAAAACTGAAAGAAAAGGCAATGTGGGCACAAGTGAAGGTTGCGGAGAGACAAGAAGCACAGTTGGTGGAACAGGCAAATAATCCAGGGAATAGGCCCAGATATGTGGGGAAAGGAAAGGGGAATTTAGAGGAGGCGAAGAAAAAGTTCCCTTGTCACAACTGTGGCCAACTGGGACATTGGAGATCCGAGTGTACCAATCCACCATTAGTGAATAACGAGAGTAAACCCTTAAATCAACAGGTGCAGAACGAGGGGAATAATCAACAGCAGCAACAACAGAAGGTTGTGAGACAGCAGAGCCAAGAGCCAAAACCGCCCTTGCCGCAGAACAGAGGGTCCCAAAAGTACAATCAGGATTCGGGATTCTACAATGATGAGCAGGTAAACAAACCAAGATGTTCAAACCCGGTACAACAGTATTGGTTGAAGAATGAAGGGAGTGAGTCCGAAGGTGATTATTGACGGTGCCGAAGAGAGGAGGAAGAGTGCATACTTGGTGCAACTCTAGAAATAGACCAGGCAGGACCATTTGTAGATGGGAAAATAAATGAAGAAAGTGTTACTTTTTTAGTAGACACAGGAGCGACGAGATCAACTGTCAGGTCAACAGATATTAGAAATCTTCCTCTCTCGGATGAAGCAATCCAAGTAGTTGGTGTAGCTAATACACAAATCAAGACACGTCTTACTGAACCAGTAAGGGTAAGAATAGGGAAATTTTCAGACATGCACAGATTTGTGGTCTGTGACACTAGTCCAGTGAATTTGTTAGGTAGGGATCTGTTATGTAAGATGAATTGTACAATTTTTTGTACTCCGGATGGAATAGCTTTTGAAACACAAGATGAGGATGTTTTGTACCGAATGACTCTAGATAATAGAGAGAGTGAGATGGTTGGTACATATGCTGTGTTTAATCCGGAGGATTTGCCTCAAGTGCTGAGAGACACAGTGAAAACGACAGTTTGGGATTTTACTGGAGAAGATGTGGGATTGATGAATAATGTAGATCCTGTGAAAATTTCAGTGAAAGAGGGAATTACTTATCCTAACATTCCTCAGTACAAAATGACACCAGAAATAATTGAAGGAATAACTCCTATTATTGAGAAAATGATTCAGCAAGGAGTTTTGAGAGAACTATTGAGTAGCCCGTGTAATTCACCAATAATGGGGCTAAAGAAACCTAATGGGAAGTTCAGGATTGTACAAGATTTGAGAAAAGTTAACAAAATTGTGGTGGCATGTTGTCCCATTGTGCCAAATCCGTCAGTGATTTTGTATCAGATTCCACATGATGCTGAGTGGTACACAGTGATTGATTTGTGTCATGCTTTCTTTTCAATTCCATTGCATCATGACAGCCAGCCGATTTTTGCATTCCGGTTTGGCCAGCGTATTTTAGCATGGTGTCGAATCCCACAGGGGTACACAGAGAGTCCTTCGATATTCAATCAGTTATTGAAAAAATCATTGGAGAGTTTGATCATGCCTGAAAACTCAGTACTAGTGCAGTATATTGATGACCTACTTGTGGCATCAAAGACACGTGAAGCTTGTGAAGTAGATACCATAGCTTTACTGAATCATCTGGCAGATGGAGGGTTAAAGGTATCTCCAGCCAAATTGCAGTTTTGCAAGAAAGAGGTGCATTATCTTGGACACAATATTGAAAAGGGTCTGAGAAAGGTGACCGATGACAGGATCAAAATTATCAGGGGAATGAGAGCCCCAAGGACCCAGAGAGAAGTGAGGATGTTTCTGGGGATGGTGGGTTATTGTCGTCAGTGGATTAGTAATTTCTCCCTGATAGCAAAGCCACTGATTAAGCTGACAAAGAGTGAGATGAAAGACCCATTGGAACTAGATGGAGAACAAATGGCAGCATTTGAGGAGTTGAAGAGCAGAATGTGTGAAGCCCCTGCTTTGGGTATGCCAGACTATGAAAAAGAGTTTGAGTTGTACTGCAGTGAGAGAAATGGATGTGCACTTTCAGTGTTAATCCAGAAGCATGGACAACTGAGAAGGCCTATTGCGTACTTCTCATCGGCACTTGACCCTGTAGCTGTGGGTTTACCAGGTTGCCTGAAATCAGTAGCTGCAACATGCAGAAGTCTGGAACAGAGTGAGGGTATAATAATGGGATATCCTGTAAGGGTATTCGTACCTCATAATGTGGCAATTCTTTTGACAAGAAGCAGAACTCAGTACATGTCACATAGTCGGCTGACTAAATATGAGAAAGTCATTCTGGGAGCATCAAATGTGACTCTTGAGAGATGTGTGAATGTGAATCCAGCAACATTATTGCCAGATAATGAAAATATGGGTGTAAAGACTGAAGATGATCACAATTGTTTGGATGTGCTTGATTACTGTACAAAACCGAGACCAGACATAAGAGATCTTCCATTGCCTGAGAGTGATCATGTGCTGTTTGTGGATGGATCATGTCTGAGGAATGATGAGGGTGTGCTAAGTGCAGCATATGCAGTGTGCAAAGTTTCAGAAGTTATGGAAGCTTCACCATTGAAAGGAGTGAAGTCTGCTCAAGTTGCTGAACTAGTGGCATTGACGAAAGCTTGCAAAATTGGGAAGAGTCTGAGAGTGACTGTGATGACTGATAGTCAGTATGGATTTGGAGTCGTGCATGATTTTGGCCAGCTTTGGCTACAGAGAGGTTTCTTGACGTCGAGTGGGACTCCAATAAAGAATGCTGAGGTGATTGGGAAATTGCTTAAGGCGATACAGCTGCCTAAAGAATTAGCAGTTGTAAAATGTGCTGCTCATGGACAAGGAGATGGTTTTGTTACCCTTGGAAATCGTTTCGCAAACGATATTGCACAATATTGTGCTAAGAATAATCACTCGATTAATAGGGAACGAGAAAAGGAAATGTCTTTTTGTTCTGTGATGTTTACTAATGTCCTAGAAACGTGGGATGAAGTGAAACAGTTGCAGGATGAGGCAGGAAATGAAGAAAAGAAAGACTGGATCAAGGCAGGTTGTGCCCCAAGAGAGACAGATCATGTCTGGATCTATAGAGATGGTAGACCAGTCATGCCTAACTCTATGTTGTCGACAATGGCAAGAATGTATCATGGCCAGGGACATTTGGGAAGGGATGCGATGATCAGGTCTTTTAAGCAGACTTGGTACAATGCAAAGTTCAGGTTGATTGCAGAGAGCATCTGTCAAAGATGTTTAATTTGCCAGCAATTTAACACTGGGAAAAAGACAGTGGTGAGTCTGGGAACGATAGGCAGAGAAGGTGGTCCTTTTACGAGAATGCAGATTGATTTCATTGAAATGCCACAAGTGAACAGATTGAGGTATGTTCTAGTGGTAGTCTGTTTGTTCTCGAGATGGGTGGAGGCCTATCCGACTAGGAGAAATGATGGAATAACAGTGGCAAAGTTACTGTTAAGAGAGTTGATTCCTAGGTACGGGTTTCCAGTAACGATTGAGTCTGATAGAGGTGGACACTTCTATAATGAGCTCATGAGTTTAATTTGTGAAGCATTGAGCATACAGCAGAAGCTACATTGTGCTTACAGACCAGAGGCTTCTGGTGTTGTGGAGCAGATGAACGGCACAATCAAGAACAGGATTGGTAAGATGTGTTTAGCCACTGGAATGAAATGGCCTGATGTCTTGCCTCTAGTGCTAATGACTATTAGATCTACTCCAGATAGAACTACTGGTTTGAGTCCACATGAGATTTTGATGGGACGTGCAATGCGTCATGCATTTGTGCCTGTCAATAAGTTGATGACAATAACTGATGACATGATTTTGGATTACTGTAAAGGCCTGGCTGACGCAGTTCATTCTGTGTTTCACCAGGTTGGAGGAGACGCTACCACACTTGAGAAGAAGCAAGCTCATGATCTGAGTCCAGGGGACTGGGTGAGGATTAAAGTGCACAGAAGAAGAAATTGCTTGGTTCCAAGGTGGGGAAGGCCAAGACAAGTTATTCTGACTACAACGACTGCAGTAAAGTGTGCTGGTGTGAAAAACTGGGTACATGCAAGTCATACTCTGAGAGTTCCAAATCCAAAAGATGGGACTGGTAAGGAGTATTTTGAAGAGTCAGATTCAAGTGATGAAGAAGAAACTGAACCAGTGAGAAGGAATCGGAATCTTGAAAGAGCTGAAGGAGAAAGAGAGTCAGGTGATTCTTTCTTTCCAGGAGAAGCTTCAAGAGAAACATTGAGAGTCTCAGAAGGGAGATCAGATTCTGTAAGAGAGCCTGAAGTTCCAACAAGCAGTGGAGAAGAAAGAAGAGAAAAGAGCAGTTCCACAGAGACTACTCCTGAATCAGATGCGGAGGTTGAAAGACCACTTGAGATTACACCTGAAGAAGTAGGGTTAGAAGAAGATAGAGAGGGACAGATTGCGGAAGACCCCCGAGGAGGTGTAGGGAACATTCCTGATAAGCTAGGTGAAGGGACAAGTAGACAGCAAGAAGATTGCTTGTTGGAGACCCGAGGAGGGACAGAAATAGGGAAGTCTCAAACAGTGGTGATAAAGACTGTGGAGCGAAAGAAAACTGCTGAAGAACAAGAGGCATTTGAAACAGAATCGGATGAGAGTGATAATGAGAAATCGGAGGGTCGAGTTCTGAGAAAGAGAACTTGGATTGGAGAAAGAAATAATAAAGAAACAAGACCAAAAAAGGTTGTAAGAGGAGATCTTTTGCCTAACAACAGAGTAAAGAGGCTGAGATACAGACTGACACGAGCAAATACATCGAAAGCTGAACAAGTGAATGAGGTGTCGAGTCAAAATCCAGCAAAAGGTGAAAAGCGAAAAGAGTCGGAAGAACCAGAGGAGATCAAAAGGATAAGGAAACTTAACCAGAAGTATAGGTCGCCGGAATGGACGTACGTGGCACTGTCTGAAGGTGAAGAGGCAGAAAATCAGGGCAATCCAGAGGAGACCATACGTGAAGTGGTTGAGGAAGATACAGGTGAAATCCTGAAAGTAATCTTGACTGACATTGGAGAAAAGTCGGATACTGAGGATGTCGTTGGAGATCTAATACAATTTGATGTTGAAGAAGATGAAGTGAAGAGTGATGAGTATCCAAATTGAGTGAACTGAAGAAGTCATTTGGAGAAAAGTGAAAAGAAGAAAGTCTGAAATTTAGCTGTTTGAAGTAATCCAGAGTTTTAGAAATTCCAGTAGTGGAGTAGTAGAGGCTAAGTAAAAAGACACGGTCAAAGTAGTAAAATGGCTAACATAGAAAATAATAAAAACAGATGTGCCTTCTTGAAAAGATGGTGTAGAATGTGCTGCTGCTGTACTGGATTATTAATGCTACTATGGGGTGTACTAGCTTTATTAGTTACTTTTAGAGTTACAATAGGTACATTTAAAATGCACACTGAAAATGTGACTAATGTAGAGAGGAATTCGCAAAAAGTAGTTCCAACTAGAATTAGTAATACTTACATACATAAAGATAGGTCAATTAATGACTTTTCTAGCAATGTTTTTTCAAAGTTGTTATATGAATACGTGAAGACAATGGAAGTAAGGGATTGCTACGTATGTATGCAGTTACCTGCATCCGTTTCAGAGGGTGTTACTTATCACCATTTACCAGCTACGTATGGAATTTCATGTAGTGTGTTGAGTAGTGTTTTTTATTTGTTAGGGAAAATAGATTATGAGATGTCTAACAAAGATAACATTTTTGGGCAATTACCTATGAACAAAAAGCTGAATCCAGCTAAAGAAGCTAACATTTTTGGTGAGATTTTTATTGAGAAAGAAGAATTAACATTAGATTACATTTTTAAGAACAATTTAACTTGCAGTTTGAAAGAAGAGGAGAAGGCTTTCCTAAACATGGTAGAGGAAAGGAGAATGAGCATGCATGAAAAGGCAGGGAAATATAAAGTGAGTGAGACAATTTGGGACATTGAGATGGGGAAAGAATTGAGGAATGGGGCTAGTCCAACTTTAGCTTTAGATGCACCACAGAAGGGTAAGCTATGCATTACTAGGAAGAAATCCCAATATGATACATATTTTGTTGGGGCTAGTGAGTGTCATGATACATACTTCGTTGCAACAGGATGGGGTTTCAAGGGAGGGGAAGATCCAGTTTTCCCAGGAGTGTATTATGTTTGTGGGAACAAGGCTTATTACAGGTTGCCTGACCATTGGTATGGCACATGTTATGTGGGCCTGGTCTTTCCAAAGATTTTTCATATAGATAGAATAGAAGATGTAGAACATATTAATTTACTAACACGATTTAAGAGAGAAACATGGTCAGAAATAGTTGGTGATATCTTTGGAGCTTTAATTCCAGCAGTGGGAATTTCTTTAAATGCATATGGAATTCGGAAACTGTCAACAGTGGTGGATCGCTTATCGACAAGTACCGCTGGAGGGTTTCTTTTGGTGAATACGGAGATGCTTGCCATACGTGCCATGTCTATGCAAAATCGACTTGCCCTTGATATTCTATTGGCCAAGGAGGGTGGAGTTTGCGGAATGCTGAAAGTTCAACATTGTTGTACTTACATTCCTGACGAAAGCAAAGACCTGAAGGTTTATATCAAAAATATTACTGATTTGCATGAAGAATTAGTACCACTAGAAGCTGAAAGTGTCTGGACCAAAATAGCTAATAAAATAGTTGATGTTAAGAGTTTTATTGCTAAGATAGGTAATACTATTATAGGTAAGATATTGTTTCCTTTGACATGTGTGATTGTTGCTTTATTGATGCTAAGATTGGTGTGTTTGTGTTGTAAAAACAGGGGAGGGAAAAAGAAATTAATTAAAAGAAATATTGGAAAGAAACATAGGAGGTCAAAAAGAGATCCACAAGAAATAGAATTAGAAGAATTGAGGGAGAGTGTTTACTTGGAGACGAAGAGGGATGATGAGAGGGAGTCTGGTGTGTAGTGTTGTGAAAAGAGAAAAAAGACATTTTCAATTTCTCCTAAAATGGGACTAAAATTTTTTTTTTGGGTTGTTTTATTTGGTGATGATATCACCAAAGGGGGGATTGCTGGAGCAGAGTTTTCTATTGAAAATGTATTGTGTTTTTAAGCTCCAGTTTTGTCTACATGTCGAGACTTAAATTACTAATCTATAATCGATACTTATTTATTTTGTGTGAGACTTTGATTAATCAATATACTAATGAGAGAAAACTACACGTGGGAATGCATATATGTTGCTTAATAATAATGTGCGGTTATTTAATGTAAGTGTGCTATTTGTTTTGTGTTGATGCTTTTAAATAATAACGTGTACTAATGCTTAAATATGTTGCAGATGGCTAGTTAATTACATACACATAAGGGTATTAGTGGGAATTAACACTGTTTAATCATTGCGATGATGTAGTAACGTTGTTTGTGTTTCTTTCAATTGAGATGGTTCGTTTTGGCCTAAGAAAAGATGGCTGTCGTTAACAGCCTGTGCTCAAGTGAATATGATGTGACGAGAGGCCTTGTTGAAAGTCACCTGACTATGGCTTCTGCTGGAGTTTTGAAAGTTTCCGTGATGACAGTGACTCCAGGCAAGCGTCCAAATAACCTTGGAGGAAAAGAAAGCCACAATGAACTTTGTGATTACAGTGGTGGCTTCGCTATGGTTCCGAGGAAGAGCATTTACAAAAGTAACATTTGCAAACTCGAGTTTCCTTCTTCCGTCTTTTTATTTTTGTGATTTTTTTTCTGAGCGGAGGTTTTACAAATGTAGCGATGCTACATCCTTTCCTGCTCGCTCTGCTCAGCGGCTCAACGGATATTCAGAACATTTTATGTTGCTTTATTTTGTAAGATTTATTATAAATATTGTTAGACTAGAGAGGGTCTAAGGCCACTTCTTCCCAAACCTGCGTTGGTGAGGATCGATGCTGTGAGGACGGCGACTCGGGAGACTTCTACTGAGAGACCTGTCCTGACCCATTTATGACATTTAGCTAGAATAGGTAACTATGAGAATAATGATTTTGTTTTGATTGACTTTCTTTGAACTAATTTTAGATAAAGTACCATTATTTCAAATACAGTGTTGGTGGTTATTTCTTGTTGTTTATTGAATACTCTAGTGTGATTATTGTTGTTTAAATCATGATTCAGGATAGTATCAATTCGGTCGCATTGACCTTACTGTAGATACAGGGTGTTTCAGGAGTTTCTCTCATGACCAGTGCTAATAGAGTAATCGAGTGTGTGTTAGTGAAATGGGCCCAAGCGTATGATGAGTGCATGTGCGTGTATCTGTGAAATTACTCTATTCGTGGAAGTAGGGAGAATTTGTATGCCCTGATCTGCAGCAATAGCGGGGGCCAGTGCCATGCAGAGTCTTAAATGCCATGGTAAGCGCCTTAAATTCAATGCGCCTCTGAATAGGCAGTCAGTGAAGAGATTGCAGCAGTCCTGTAGCGTGAGCGCGGTGGCCAAGACCAAAGATCGCCCGAGCGGCCGAATTCTGCACAATCTGCAGGCGTGAAAGAAGGCACTTCGGAAGACCCAAATACAGGACATTGGTGTAATCCAGCCTAGATCCTATCAGGGCCTGCACTGTGGTTTTCCTATGTGCGATGGAAAGAAGGGGAAGAAATTTTCTAAGCGTCTTTAGGACCCCAAAGCATTGACCAACCAGGCTCATAATCTGCGGTTTAAAGGTGAGAAGGGTATCCATCTTAACACCGAGATTTTTAGCCACCAAGGCCACATTGGAAGGGGGAAACATATCCGCCGGCCACCAGGTCTTCCAACAGGTATCCGGGGGACAGCCGAAGAAAAGAACCTCGGATTTATCCGAGTTGTATTTAAGCTGATTACATTGGAACCAGTTAAAAACCGCACCCAAACAGCCTTTAATAAGATCTCCATCAAAATCCATATCTTTCTCGCAGGTTAAAAGAAGCTGGGTATCATCAGCATATGAGATAATCTGGGCACCAAAAGACTCAACCAGCGCCGCCAGAGGGGACATATAGATATTAAAGAGAGTCGGGCTTAATATTGACCCCTGTTGGACTCCCACATCCAGAGGCGGCACTGCTGCGGAGTACGGAGGTGCCCAGACTGTCTGTTGGCGGTTGGTCAGAAAGGACTTGAACCAGTTGAACACCGTTCCTCCAACCCCAATCTCCGCAAGACGCGCCAATAGGCGGTCGTGAGGAACGGTGTCAAACGCCGCCGAGAGATCCAGCAGCACCAACAGTGCCTTCCCCCCAGAGTCCTGGACTTCCTTGATCGCCTCAGCCACCTCCAACAGAGCCGTCTCCGTGCTCATATTTGCACGGAAACCAGATTGAGTATAGTGCAAAACACCATGAGACTCAACAAAATGTGAGAGGACAGACTGAACATGCTTCTCTGCCACCTTTGCCAGGGTCGGGAGCAAAGAGATGGGTCGGTAATTAGCATGAATGGTATGGTCCAAGGAGGGCTTCTTCAGGAGCGGAATGACCATCGCCCGTTTCCAAGTAGACGGTACTATCCCTGTTTCCAATGAGCAATTTAAAATTGGGTTAACCATAGGGTTAATAGCATGAGCCACTTTGGCCAGAAACTTAGCGGGACAGGGGTCCAGTGGAGAGCCAGATCTCATTTTCAGAAGAATTTCCAGAGAGACTAGAGGTTCAATAGGAGGAAAACTCATCAAACTGGGCCTTCCCAGATCAGGCACATCGGACTGGATTTTAGGACAGGGCAGTCCCTCCCGCGCCGAGGAAGGAAAAGTTGCCTGAATGCTCCGGATTTTATTGGCAAAGAAACTGGCTAATTGCAAAACCCAAGGTTCAGAAAAAGAACACTTAGGAGAAGTAGCAGCTGGTGATGTGAATTCCTTCACAATTGCAAAGATTTCTTTACTGGTATTGGCGGCTTCTTCGATCCTTTGAGCAAAGTAGGCTTTTTTGGCCAGATAGATTTCCTTATGATAGGCCTTGGTACAAGACCTATAGGCCTCCTTCAAAGGATCCAGGTAGTTTGCTCGCCACGCTCTCTCGGCCTTCTTACAAAGCCTTCTGCTGGAATTCAGCGCATGTGTAAACCACGGGGCAGATGAGCGCGAGGATTTCTTAAAGGACCGCCTAGGTGGGGCCAAGTCCTCCAGACACTGCACTAACCATGCTTGGAAATGAGTACGGTCCAGTTCTAAATCCGCTGTAAGAGAGCAGGGGTGAGTCACTCGATACTGGTCAATCATTTCCGGTGTTACTCGGTGAAAAGGACGCGATAACCGGGGCTGACATCCGACATCTCTACTAGTTACAGTACTTTTGGACTGAATTTTAAAAGTCAACAGAAGGTGGTCAGACCATAACACAGGAAGGGGGGGCGCAACTGTGATGGAGGAGGTAGAGAAAATCTGATCCAATGTATGCCCCTTGTTGTGAGTAGGCGACATTACGTAGGGTACTAAGCCCAAAGATGTAGTAATATCTAGTATTTTGATAGTATCTGCTGCATCCGTGTTATCGAAGTGAACGTTAAAATCGCCCAAAAGAATAAAATGCTTAAATTGAACACTCATAGCCGAAATTACAGTGTCCAACTCCTCGTTGAATGATCCCACAGGGCCTGGGGGTCTGTAAATCAACAAACCCGCACAGGATTGAGCAGGTGAGAGTGTTAGGAAAAAACCCAATGCTTCAACCCCACGAATGTCATCAGTGGGTATGATGGAACACTCAAAGCGTCTGTCAATCACCAGTGCCACTCCCCCTCCCTTACTCTTGCTCCGATCTTTCCTTAATATATAGTAATTAGAGGGCAAGGCGTTGACTACATCTGGGCCTGATGCTTCGCCAAGCCATGTTTCAGTGAGAAAGAGACAGGCGGGCTTGAAATCAGTAAGGAAGCTAAACAGATCCAGAGCATGTTTGCTAGCAGATCGTGTGTTCAACAGGGTGCAGCTAAAGAAGCATTCAGCTGAGCTACGCACCGTCGTTGCCACAGCATGTTGACTAGGCTTAGCGACGTTTGACTCCGTCCAGCCACCCTTCAATGACCACCCACAACCAGAGCAAGGAGATTTATCTCCGGCAGCGAGATCACATACACTACAGCTACAATTCCTGCACGGTCTTAAAGCTAGTAGCTGACTGGCTGTGTACTCCATGATTCCCACATGACAAAGTGTCTCTGGGTCCCCCGCCCGGCCGCAACCGTCCGCATCCGGGACGCTGACGGGCGCAGACGGGCTTTCCTTAGGCGCTCCTTTGGCGCGGGAGAGGCGCATCCGCATTGCACGTCCGCTGCGCGGAGCCATCCCCGTCTGACTTTATACCTCCCGCCCGTGAGGCAGCAAGCCTAGTCCGCCGACTGGCAAGCCTGCCTCACTAAAGATGGCCACCGTCCCCGTGCGACTATCCCGCTGCTCAATTGGCCAACGAGAGGGTCGCCAGGAGAGCACAGCCAGAGGAAGGTAGGGAAGAGCAGCGTAACCCCAATGCCGGCAGCAGGCGACTTCACTGCCCCAAAAGGTAGGAAGCGAGTTCCCCACAGCAGAGGAGATAGAGTGCAGTAGGAGGTCTCCCGGCTTTTCACCTCAGGATAAGAAGGCTAACACACAGTAAAACAATACACACTACACAGTAGAAAATGTTAAAATTGCAGTTTTAAAAACAGCGCGGTAAATGTGCAAAGTAAGCAGTAGCTACAAGCAGCCAAAAAAAAGCTCAGACCGAAAGGCAGCCGCCCCGGGAGTTTCAATGGCATGGATCAGATCAGAGCTCAGCGAGGAAGCTGACTTTATACCTCCCGCCCGTGAGGCAGCAAGCCTAGTCCGCCGACTGGCAAGCCTGCCTCACTAAAGATGGCCGCCATCCCCGTGCGACTATCCCGCTGCTCAATTGGCCAACGAGAGGGTCGCCAGGAGAGCACAGCCAGAGGAAGGTAGGGAAGAGCAGCGTAACCCCAATGCCGGCAGCAGGCGACTTCACTGCCCCAAACGGTAGGAAGCGAGTTCCCCACAGCAGAGGAGATAGAGTGCAGTAGGAGATCTCCCGGCTTTTCGCCTCAGGAGAAGAAGGCTATCACACAGTAAAACAATACACACTACACAGTAGAAAATGTTAAAATTGCAGTTTTAAAAACAGCGCGGTAAATGTGCAAAGTGAGCAGTAGCTACAAGCAGCCAAAAAAAAGCTCAGACCGAAAGGCAACCGCCCCGGGAGTTTCAATGGCATGGATCAGATCAGAGCTCAGCGAGGAAGCTGACTTTATACCTCCCGCCCGTGAGGCAGCAAGCCTAGTCCGCCGACTGGCAAGCCTGCCTCACTAAAGATGGCCACCGTCCCCGTGCGACTATCCCGCTGCTCAATTGGCCAACGAGAGGGTCGCCAGGAGAGCACAGCCAGAGGAAGGTAGGGAAGAGCAGCGTAACCCCAATGCCGGCAGCAGGCGACTTCACTGCCCCAAAAGGTAGGAAGCGAGTTCCCCACAGCAGAGGAGATAGAGTGCAGTAGGAGATCTCCCGGCTTTTCGCCTCAGGAGAAGAAGGCTAACACACAGTAAAACAATACACACTACACAGTAGAAAATGTTAAAATTGCAGTTTTAAAAACAGCGCGGTAAATGTGCAAAGTAAGCAGTAGCTACAAGCAGCCAAAAAAAAGCTCAGACCGAAAGGCAGCCGCCCCGGGAGTTTCAATGGCATGGATCAGATCAGAGCTCAGCGAGGAAGCTGACTTTATACCTCCCGCCCGTGAGGCAGCAAGCCTAGTCCGCCGACTGGCAAGCCTGCCTCACTAAAGATGGCCACCGTCCCCGTGCGACTATTTCGCTGCTCAATTGGCCAACGAGAGGGTCGCCAGGAGAGCACAGCCAGAGGAAGGTAGGGAAGAGCAGCGTAACCCCAATGCCGGCAGCAGGCGACTTCACTGCCCCAAAAGGTAGGAAGCGAGTTCCCCACAGCAGAGGAGATAGAGTGCAGTAGGAGATCTCCCGGCTTTTCACCTCAGGAGAAGAAGGCTAACACACAGTAAAACAATACACACTACACAGTAGAAAATGTTAAAATTGCAGTTTTAAAAACAGCGCGGTAAATGTGCAAAGTAAGCAGTAGCTACAAGCAGCCAAAAAAAAGCTCAGACCGAAAAGCAGCTGCCCCGGGAGTTTCAATGGCATGGAAGTTCTCTCATCTCGAGGGGCAATGGCCTTGAAAGCATTTGGCTTGGGTGCCCATTTGGAGGATATCCTCAACACGGCGGATTGGTCTTCAGACTCTACCTTTAAAAGTTTCTACTTCAAGCCAGTGCTGGACATGGCTCACCTCGTGGTGAGCAAGCTTTCATCTAGCATAATCCTTGCCTCCAGTCCTGACATAGAATAAAAGATTTCCTAGCTATTGTAACAGAAAGTTTCAATTCTATTAAGGACTCGGAGGCAAGGATTATCCAGCCCTAGGGTTTCGGATGAAGACACCCACCCCGTATTGGAGTAAGTAACTCAGTTTGACTTCTAAACTGTTGAGAATAATGATCTTGTTTTCATTTCTTTTGGAAAATCTGTCTCACTGCTATTCGTTTAAAGGCTTGACGAATACCTGTTTGTTGAGTGATGATGTACCTTTGTCCTTGTAGGCTCTGATGCGAATAAACAGAACTCATGAAGGTGATCCAACGGCTGACTTCGCGTGACGAAAGAGGATGAAGGGCCAGTGAGGACAGACTATGTTGGAACTGGAGTGTCCCTGATTGGAGGCCTCAGGACTGTTCCTGATTGGACACTTTTTCTTTACTACAATTTTCCTAAGGGTTCATGGGAAATGTAGTCTTGTTTGTTAAAATTGGCTGCTGTTAATAAAAGTGAAGAGAGAAGGCATAATCCTCACCTCCGAGTCCTTAATAGAATTGAAACTTTCTGTTACGATAGCTAGGACATTTTTCATTCCTTCACAGCTCAATGGATGGATCCGTCTTTTGCTCTCCTTCGCTGGAGCCCTAGATCTTCATCCAGGCCTGGTCCAGGGAACACATCATTGGAAGTAAGAATCAGAGCAGATTGAAGCCGTGTTTTCTAGGCAGATGGAAGTTAGTCCTGCAAAACGGGATCCACCAATCATGATCATGGTGTAAATCGCAAAATAAAAGTACTGTACAAGTGTTAAATATGAGCTTACAGATTTAAGATCTAGGTGCATTAGTAAACCGGACATTATACAATGTGCACTTAGTTGTAAGTACATTGTTGTACAGAGTCTATGCCATTTCATCACAACAAGGCCTAAAGAGGCACCGTCACCATCTTAGTACAGCCTGGCTCATTATCCCTCTGGCTTCTCCACATACTCTCCTCCTTCCCAACATTTACGTTAGAAATAAGCATATTTGCTTATTTTCATGAAGCAGAAAAGGTGCTGTGAGATTGTATTGTATTGAATTTAAAAAAAATCTTGCCACCTCATTCGTCATTCTTCCACCAGTAGACGGAAACTGATCTGGGGTTGCAAGTATTGCCAGCTGCATGATTCCTCGTCTAGCAGTTCAGGCTTGACTGGTCCTATTGGAGCAGGACCAAAGCTGCTTTGCATATGGCTGTTCTCTGCCTAGAGTGCAGGGTGGGTGAAAAACAATGGACTGGAATGTGATCCCAAGCTAATTCCAGTGGTTGTGCTTATTTCAAGCATTCATTCCATCAATTTGTTGTTTCTGCCACCACCATACACTTTCTGTCTCTTGATGTCACTTTAACGGGATTTTTTCATCCCTGCTTTTTAGGTCTCGCAATAGATCTTTTGATTGTACTTAAATTATATGCATAATATACTCACCCATAAGAGCTTTCAGACAGCCCTCTCCATCAATTGGTCTGTTATTGTCATTCACATTTTTACTCCACCCACTACAGCATTTAGTACTTGTAAGACTAAATAAATACATTTGCTTTTAGAAAATGGTTATTTTTTTCAGATTGACGAGGGTTCCCCAAAATTAAACTTTTGCAAAAGCTGCAACAAATCAAAACAGGTGTGGCCAAAGCCTAAAGGCTGACAGTCAAAGGCAGGCCTGTTGGCTTTTCCAGTGCTTGTTTTCCCTTACTGTTTCCCTATCTTTCTCTTCCTCATTCTTTCGCCGTTTTCTGCCTTTCTCTCTTTCTCAGAGTCAAAGTCTTAAGATAAAGAAGAAATCCTTTTCTTTATGAGTAAGTGGTGATGCCACCACCTTCAATCAGTTAAGAACTGGATTTGTCATAGTGGTAACCTACCTGCTCCAGACTGTTTGCAGGACATCACGCTGTGATCCGGTTGCAAAATACTTCTGACTGAAATGGAACATAATGGAAAGTGCTAATGCTGAGGGTTGGCCTGCCAGCGCTTTGCCGCACGTGCGTGCGCGCGCGCGCCTTGAAATGACCTCCATTTTGCTAATCGCTTTAACGAATAACTGCTGTCCGGCCCGTCTTAGATTTCTCGCCGGGTTTCGAACCTTTTCATCCCCTTATTCCTTAATGGCGCGCCTAATGCGAACGGTTCTTCCTGGACTTATCTTTTATTCGCCTTGATGGTGCAACACGATGCCCTTAGTGATTGCAACTTCATTTGATACTGATATATCCTTTCAACAGCATTTTCCAAAACATTAAAACCTTTTTAAAGACGCGCTAACTCTATTAAGCGAAGAAATGCACTTCGCTGCTGTCTTGGGCGGTCTGACCTGCTTGCCTGTGTTTACAGCTGGGGAATAGATAGGTACTCGCAGTACGTGGGCGCCATTTGCCGATTTGCTTGTAGGACTTCGCTGAAATTTTAAAGTGAGGAGAGCTTTATGTTCATTTATCACCGAGAATATGCTGTTGAGGATTGTGAAAATTGCAGAAATTGAACGACAAGTTTGCTCCGCTGATGATCTACATACTTCGTAGCAGTGGTGTGTGGTTTACGTAGACTTTAATAAAATGTTACATTGGTTTTATGTTTGCACAAATCACATACATATTTAGGTATATATATATATTGCAATTGAATGGATAATCACTGAAAAAACTTTGTTAAAGGAGAGTTTTTGTAAAGTATTCAGAAGACAGTAACAATTTGAAAAACAGATATTCCTTTATTTAAAAGTTCACATGTAGGGACGTAATAGTTACCCTATAAAACCTAGAAAATATATGAATTCCGCACTTATGAAGAGGAACAGAGCAGCCACTCACCCCCCAATGCACTTCTCATGACCTCACACAATATGAAATAGATTAAATCAAAAGTGACACCATAAATAAAGAACAGGGCGTTAAGTGGGAAGTAAAATCTGAGTGTTCTCTCAAAGGGGCGTGGTCAATGTAATTAAGCACGTGGCTTGAAACACGTAAGTTAAACATCTGTGCTTAGCATTGTGTCCCAACCGACTTGTATTTTGCTGTTTCTGTCATTACATCCAGATATATAATATAACAAGTAACATCGTACCTACAACAAGTCAGGACTATTGGCTTTGTTATTGGTTGTTAGTTGCATAAGATAAATAAGCAGCAACTATGGCTTGTATATAATATTGAAAAAGCTTCCACTAAAAGCCCTGGTGACACCACGACAATGTTGCTACTCCTGAGTTTTAATACGAGAAGAGAATTCCAGAGAGAAAATGACTCTCTTTAAAGGATTTCCCTTCCCCTACAAGGCTCACCTGGCATGACGTCATGCCGTAACTGCTCCGCTAGTGAGAAGTGAGCAGTGTGAGCATGCGCACATCGATGTGCCTGCTGTCACTGCAGTCCAGAAAAAAACGGACAGCCTGTACCAGGGCACAAAACAGAGCCCGATAGAGACCAGTGTCGAGGCCACCTTTAAAAAACTGCCGGTGCTCAGCATCGGTGAGACCCGGCCCACTTAAAGCCCTGAGTAACATATATCACCACCAGGTTCACGTGTCAATGACATCACTAAGGATACACATTCGTATGTGCAGGTCTTGTTATTTACTTAAAGCTTGTCTAACAAAGGGAGGGACTTACAGCGCATCAAGGTCCAGCATACGTGCTTTAAATAATCTAATAAATGTATGTGGGGCATGCAGTTCCTAAAGCAGAAAGAGTGTCTATGTGGGTTAATGATAATTCTGTAGGGCACGCAGTGGGCAGGACCCTGCACGAAACAAATGCCCTCACACACCTGGATAGGTGTCATGCTTCATCATAGGGCATTTGCTCCTCGTCGGGCCGGCGCTGCAATGCCCAATGTCTACATGTCCCCTTTAGAGGACATTATTGCCCCATTTGGCATAAAAACAGTCATGTATGCCGATGACACCCAGCTGGTGGTCTCGATCAACCAGATGAGTAAAAGCCTAGACAATCTGGCAAGGTGTCTCGAGAGTGTTTTCCACTGGATGTGTGAATCCCGATTAAAACTAAACGGAGAAAAATCCGAGATACTTCTCCTGGGAAACCCACACAAACTCCCTCTATCCCTTTCTTGGCCACCATGTATGGGAACGCCTCCTACCCCCAAACCCGAAGTCAAAAGCCTTGGCATCTGGTTGGATCAAGACCTCAACTTCAAAACTCAGGCCAGAAAAACCACGGGCACTTGCTTTGGCCTCATTCGAATGGCGCAAAAGATCCTCCATCTGATCCCCTTCCAATCTAGGAAATTGCTGCTGCAGGGGTTGGTGAATTCCAGACTGGACTATGGCAACGTCCTGTACCTGGGGGCACCGGCATCAGTTATTTATAGATTGCAATGCGCTCAGAACGCTGCGGCCAGACTCCTAACCGGAACCAAATCGAGATACTCTGCAAAACCAGCACTAAAAAGCCTGCACTGGCTTCCAGTTAAAGAAAGGATTACTTTTAAGACCTTATGCATCTCCTACAAAATAATGCAAGGCAGAGGCCCCCCGATTCTGAGATCCTTCGTCAAACCCCATAACTCTAACAAACAACTCAGATCAGACTCCCTCTCCCTTGCCAGCGTTCCCAGAATAAAAAAGTCCCGATCCGGGGGGCGCTTGTTCTCCTACAACGCCCCTAAACTGTGGAACGCTCTTCCACTTGCCATGCGGAGAGAACACAATCTTTTGGCCTTTCGTAGGCAACTAAAAACTTGGCTCTTTCCATAAACTGTCACTTCTTCTACTCCACCCTCTGGAACTTTAGGTCATGTCAGCGCTGGGACGCCCTAGGGTAGCTATGCGCTTTACAAATCCCAATTCAAATTCAAAATTCAAAAATTCAATGGGCACCCTCAAAGGGGGCTCTTTGCCGGAGATCTTCTTGTCCTCCATTTGGTGAAGTACGGGTGTTGGGGCTTAAGGAGTAGATGTGAAGATGTGAGGTTAAAAATAGGGAAAGAGGTACTTCTCAGAAAAAACTTTCATGAAAAAGTTTACTAACCTATATTAAAAATGTGTTTATTAGACTTTAGTTATCTTACATAGCTATAGGTCAACATATTTCTAGCTTCTGTGTAGTCAGGGAGGTGCGACGGTCATTACAGCTACCACAGATTACGAACATGAGTGTATTCGCCAATTGGCTGATCACAAATACTACACCACCATCAGATATGAACAACACAACAAGGTTAAGAACACAGATAATTTTGATTGTTTCTACAGCCGAAGCACACGGGTGGATTACAAAACACAAGGCTGACTTCCTATTAAACAAATACCCGAGAATCCCTTACTTCTATACCCAGCCACATTTTCATAATGGAATCTCCCCACCACCAGGTAGATCCATAGTTTCAGGGATCAATTCACTTTTGGAGCTTCTATTTTGAAAACCTTCAGTGACAATTGACTGCGGTATCCTGAATCACTGCCAACTCCCCCTGAAGTTGCCACCATGATTTATTATGGACACCTTCCACTTTGTCAATCAATTACCACCTAAACTTGGGAGCTGGTAACTTTTCTTTGGTTTGCAATGGAATTATGGAAGCAAACCACTGATACATAGAATACCGACTCGGAAACACACCTTTTCGAAATAGTGAATCAGTAGCCATTTCTAAACCCCTTTAATAATTAGGAAAAAAAATCTGATTCATTAAGTAAGTTTAGTACATTCCAAAAATGTTTTTGGCTCTTCAAACCCTCTAATTTAGTGAATCAGAGTATTTGCGGCCATTAAACAGGTTCACAAAAAATGTGCTAAATGTGGTCAAAGTCTAAGGCAAACAAAATACAGGTGGTGGGTCGTTCAGATTATCATCTTTTTAAACATCATTGGTATTGTATCCAGCATATAATTTGCACATTGTAAGATTTTTCTTAGCAAGTTCCAGTGACAGAGTGCTAAACACTGAACTAACATTAAACCCACTAGTCGCAGTCAAAGGTAATGGTCTCAAAGACTGTTGGTTTTATGGCTGCAAAGTGTAACTGTTAGCAGCTAGTGTTCTGGACAGATAGATACTTCTTATCATGCTAGTAACATATTTACAAAATATTCCAAAAGCTAGGCCTTTGTATACTGTCTGCCTGTTGGTTTGTACCAGCTCTCAGGGAACCTTTACCATTGGCAGCAATTTAAACCAATCAAGTCCTGGAGTAGTTACGTTTAGTTTAAATATTCATAGCTCGGACCACTGTAAACCTAGGCTTAATTCACCATGACCACAATGGTCTCTTACACCTTCGTCCCTTTACCTCTAGCCCTGTAGAAGGGTGAAGGGCAATCCTTGCATTCTTGCATGGTCCCATAGATGTCTAGGTTTTCTGCCGGATTGGTCAGTCAGGTAGATCTCTTCTTGTGATGTTTCTTACTTTTGGAAAACATTATAAATCATGTAGGAGATATTTGTCCTGCCCTTGTTTAATTAAGAATATTGCAAGGTTTCCACTCTGTTTTCACTAGTCCTATGCTTACTTTTTACCTAATTGAGAAGTTGAAGCAGTAACCTGAATTTTTTTTATCATTTTCCCATTATATTTCTAATTATTTCCCAATCTTACTTCTGCATACACCACCCAGCTGACATTGGAAAAGTCTAGAATGTTCATTACTAAACCAGAGATAAAGTCTATGCTCAGTTTCCTTAGACACAGGTATTGGTTCAGGACTCAACCTTGATATAGGTGTACTATTTAACATGTGTTTGTCATGCATTGTAGCCTGATGTGTGTGATGTTGTTCACAAGCCGTGGCACACCAAGGTTGCCAAGGGCCGTAATGCAAGCAAGGAAAATGCCTTTTCCAGACTCAGTTTGCATGAAAACACAGATATGATCATGGCACATAGGCAGCTATGAGACAGCCAGACTGTATTTTTCTCACACTCCTGTGACCCAGTGCCATGGTACCTCCTGCACCAGTGATAGCTATGTCCCAAAAGAGCACACATTCCACTGGTGTGTCCCTGTCCCACCAAATCCACTTTTTCAATTTATCAGGTGAAGGTAGAGTGGCTTGCTAGCTAGTGCTGGTCATTTTACCACATAGATAAGTTTTAGATGCTAATGCTACAGGGTGATCCACCTTAATATCAACTCAAAAATACTGTCGGTAAATAATATTGTGTGGAACATATTGTGTTATCCACAATATCGTGGGGCATTTTCATAGAAGGAAGAATATAGTTTTTTTACTTTGTTGAAAATAGCAAGGTATGTGATATTCATTGCCTTAAAATGCTCAACATAATACCTATTTTTATTTTATGAAGGTATTTATGTTTTTCACTTTCTGTGTTTTTGTACTTTATTTTAAGTTGTTAAGGTGTATGTTGTATTTTATTTATACAATTTCAATGAAAAACTTGAATTTATTTGGCAAGTGGGATGTGTAGCAGATTAGGGTGGAAAGTGTTTTTGATATGTGGATTCTGTAATGGATTAATATATTTAATTGCTAATTGGTTAATTATTGTATTAATTATATAAGAAATTATTAAGTGTTTTGTTTTTTGTTTTTTGTTTTTATATATAATTTGGTGTATGTTTTTAAAAGTGTTATATGTATGTGTTTGTTATGTTTATTTTATTATAATAATTACAATAATTTGATTTGAAACATACATGTGTATATATATGTATATGTATATATATGTCGTGAAGAGTTCCCAGATTCCAGCAGATAACTGAAGCAGGTACAGACCACCACACGCTGAGATAGTTTTTAAGGCAGGTTTATTTTCTTAGTCAGTCAGTATGACGCGTTTCGGCCGCGTTGCCACGGCCTTGATCACATGTATATATATGTATATATATATAGATATATATGCAACGTTTTAAAAATTTACAAACTATCTTATTAATTAAATATATATCTATTAAATATATATATATATATATATATATATATATATATATATATATATATATATATATATATATATATATATATATATATATATATATATATATATTCCACTGGAACTGGATGCTGAATGTAACAAATCCACGAGAAGAGCCCACTCGATAAGGTAAGGTTGGTTGATTGATTTATTTCCAAAAGACAAAAGTACACGTTTCGACCACGTCCGTGGTCTTGATCAACACATATATATATTCACTTAAAAAACCATAGGTTTCACACATGTTATAGTTAGCTGGACATTTCCCTCGTAAAAAACCAATGAAATTCCCCCGTTATAGTTAGTGCAGGCAACTATAACTCACGCGACCATAATCCTCTGCTGATGACGTCAGATATTACATCACTGTATTTAGACACCTATTTACCCATGTCTTCTTCCATTAATCTTTAGCTATACATATATTATAAATATTTATTTTTCAGAAAGACACATATGTAATCAGTGATGTAATATCTGACGTCATCAGCAGAGGATTGCGGTTGCGTGAGTTATAGTTGCCTGCACTAACTATAACGGGGGAATTTCATTGTTTTTTTACGAGGGAAATGTCCAGCTAACTATAACATGTGTGAAACCTATGGTTTTTTAAGTGAATTTGCAAGGTTTTTTAAATGCTAATTCCTAACTGTAACGTGTGTGAAACCTATGGTTTTTTAAGTGAATTTGTACGGTTTTTTAAATGCTAAGTTATGTATTTATTAATATTTTTTTTTTTTCAGGTTTTTCCCCGTGCGCGCACCGAGCGCCCACGAAGCGTTGTGCGTGCCGTGCACGCACCGTGCGCGCTCCTTGCGTGCACCCCGCGCATTTTCGACAAAAAAATAAATGTTTTTTTCACCCTTGGGGGTCCTTCAGTGACCCCCTGACAAAGACTAGGGGGTCAGGAACTGTCCACCCTGCCCCCTTTTCACGTTCTCCATCTTTGTTTTTCACTGCCTCAGACTGCGAGAGCCAAAATGGCGGCCGCCACTTCCTGATTTCAACCGATTCGAATGTTTACTGACATCTAACAACCAATCAGAATTGCGCTCGCGCACGGCAGGGTGCGCGCACAGTGCGCGCACGGTGCGCGCGTATAGATATTGATATGGTTTTAAATGCTATTTTCTCAGGAAATACTAAACAGATTTACACAAGACCTTCAAAAGGCACTTCCTTGACCTTATGGCTACCTCTCTGCCAAATTTCACGTAATTCTGTTCAGCCGTTCGGGCTGTACCTTCGACTAAAGGTCCTATGGAAAAATGCATGGCGAAAATGTGTTTTGGGACCCCCCTTTTTTCTCGGCCCCTGCTTGACTAATCACCCCGAGACTTTCAGGGTAGGAGCGGAGCGGAGCGCCCCACCTATTTTGAAAAATTCGCGAGGATTCGTCACCCGGCGCCAAAGTTATTCAAAATAGAATTTTCAGATTTCCTATGGAAACACGGTCCTAACTATAACTATCTACTGGCGACCGCCAGTAGATGATAATATACATATATATATATATATATATATTTCGGAAATTCCTCGCAGCGCAAGGATGACGACGCCGTGTTCTGGTCAATAAAAAACTTTTATTGCAATCGACCAGAACACGGCGTCGTCATCCTTGCGCTGCGAGGAATTTCCGAAATTTGATACGGACCGTGCTGGGGTGGTCCGCCCCGACGACGCACCCTCTGTTCAGGAGTGCGGTGGCAGTTACCTAAGCCTGGAGGAATTTTTTTATATATATATATATATATATATATATATATATATATATATATATTACCTACTGGCGGTCGCCAGTAGGTAGTTATAGTTAGGACCCCTTTTCCATAGGAAAACCTCAACATTCTATTTTGAATAACTTTGGCGCCGGTCGATGAATCCTCGCAAATTTCTCAAAATAGGTGGGGCGCTACGCTCCGCTCCTACCCTGAAAGTCTCGGGGGGATCCGTCAAGCGGGGGCCGAGATAAAAGGGGGGTCCCAAAACGCGTTTTCCCCATGCATTTTTCCATAGGACCTTTAGAACGAGCTACAGCCCGAACGGCTGAACAGAATTACTCGAAATTTGGCAGAGAGGTAGTCCCTAGGTCAAGGAAGTGCCTTTTGTAGGTTTGGTGTAAATCTGTTCAGTAGATTCTGAGAAAATAGCCTTTAAATCAATATATATATCTGAGCCCGCTTACGGTACGCTTACCGTACGCTTACCGTAAGCGTACGGTGGCGTGCGCGAGCGCGATTCTGATTGGCTCTTAGATCTTAGTAAACATTCGAATCGGCCGAAACCAGGAAGCGGCGGCCGCCATTTTGTGTATTTCACTCAGAAAAAAAAGAGTGAAAACAAGAAAAGGGGGCAATGAGGAGAGTTACAGACCCCCTTACATTTGTGAGGGGGTCAAAGAAGGACTGTAAAGTACAAAGAAAACATTTATTGATTTAAAAAAAAATCACGGGGTACGCGTACGGTAAGCTTACGGTAAGCGTACGGTAGAAAAAAAAAAAAAAAAAAAAATGAAAATCAGATTTAAGTGTTTAGATATTAGGGGGCTCTAAAAAGAGCCGTTGTGTTTATGAAATGATTTTTTAGTGGTACCTACAAGTAAGTACCGATGCGAAGCACACCGCGTGCTCACTGTGCGCGCACGGTGCGCGAAGCGCACCGTGCGCGCACGGAACAAACTGCGTTAAGTGGGCGCGCACGCCACGAATGGCGTAAAGTAACTTAGCATTTAAAAAACCGTACAAATTCACTGAAAAAACCATAGGTTTCACACACGTTATAGTTAGGAATTAGCATTTAAAAAACCTTGCAAATTCACTGAAAAAACCATAGGTTTCACACATGTTATAGTTAGCGGAAATTTTACTGATAAAAAACCAATGAAATTCCCCCATTATAGTTAGTGCAGGCAACTATAACTCACGCGACCGCAATCTTCTGCTGATGACATATGTGTCTTTATGAAAAAAAAATATTTGTAATATATGTATAGCTAAAAATGTATGGAAGAAGACATGGGCAAATAAGTGTCTAAATACAGTATTAGCATCAGCAGAGGATTGCGGTCGCGTGAGTTATAGTTGCCTGCACTAACTATAATGGGGGAATTTCATTGGTTTTTTATCAGTAAAATTTCCGCTAACTATAACATGTGTGAAACCTATGGTTTTTTCAGTGAATTTGCAAGGTTTTTTAAATGCTAATTCCTAACTATAACGTGTGTGAAACCTATGGTTTTTTCAGTGAATATATATATATATATATATATATATATATATATATATATATATATATATATATATATCACGCTCTCTCTCCGTCTTGGTTCCCTGCACTCGCGATCGGGTGCTCTCATGCACGGTGACAGAAACCGTGCGGATTACGAATCCCCAGCTCACGGCAAAATACCAGCACTCACAAGAACGTACCCTTCAAATTTTTATTTGAAAGGATTACACACACAGAAGACGCGTTTCGGCTTGCCGCCTTTGTCAATAGAGGCCGGCGCCAGTTTCTCACAGATTTAAATACCATCACATTATGAGACATCAACATAGGACACCTACACTTACTTCAGTAAAGGTGTCGTCCTTCTTTGAACGGGTTAGTAAATATGCATTATGCCTTGTAAGAGCATGGCTATTTTGCCCTGAATGGGCTTAAATCAAAGTTGCCTAATGCAAAGAACATAGTATTGTCCTTAAGTACCTAAAAAACAGAAAACATTACAATCATGCCCTGTATGGGCTTACATCCTGTTTTATATTTTCATTATGGCTAACCCAATGATCTCTCATATTTCAAACAGAAAACAAAAATTCACAAAGTAGAGAATATTACAAATGTACAGCCATTTCTTCCCCACTATTGAGGCCACCTGGTCTTTTGGTCTGGTTATCGATAATGTGTCGTGATTCCAGTCTGAGTAATTGCAGCAGTCTGTTACCACCTCTCACGTTATTGGGTACTTGGTCCATGCAAAAGAAACTTAAAAGGTCTCTATTACTTTGATGGAACATCTCAAAGTGCCGTGCCACTGGATAGGTGGGATCTTTATTTTGTATGGCCCTGAGATGTTCTAGAATTCTGATCTTTGTCGGATGAATTGTACTGCCAATGTACCGCAACCCACACGGACATACCAAACAGTATACCGTGTGGGTGGTATTGCAGTTCATCAGACTTCTAATTTTCTTAGGTTCCTTCATTCCTGGTACCTTATACTCCAGTGTTTTCTTGCTATTCTTACATGCCCTACATCTGAGACATGGGTAGAACCCTGCAAGTTTGCCAAAATGTGGAACTTTACTATCACTCTCGCAATGGCTTTGAACCAATGTGTTACGTAGGGATTTAGCTCGTCTAAAAGTGAGTAAGGGAGCTTTTGGCAGATCCTTCCCTATTGTTGGGTCTGATCTCAGGATGTGCCAATGTTTAGCAAAAATTTTTCTAATTGCTCCCGCATCCCCAGAGTAATCTGTAATCATCCTCAAGTTGTTTTTGGTACCTTCCACTTGCTTATATATATATATATATATAGGCTCGTAGGGTGACCAAAATATGAGAAGCACTCGGACACGGACCGCTTTTCACCGTAAAAGCCTTTATTGGTTGAACAGCCTCATTTCCCAGTCCTTTAAAAGCATGAGTCCGCAGCCTGACGCGTTTCGTGAACATCACTTCTTCAGAGGCTGGCGCGGTCACAAGGAGCATTACGTTCCACACCTCCCTTTATTTCCATATCGTACGCCGTTGAATCAGCTGTTCTGGATGAAAGGTACGTAAGGGTTTGTGGGAGATGTAGTACTTATTTCTTTCCCTCAGATGGATGCTCCTTTAATAGATGCAAAATTCAAACTCAACATGAGCCCCAGGATATGAAAGTCGGTCTTAATCCAAGGTCCGCATTCCCATTAAGAGATCCACATGATTGGAACTCCTGGCCCCCTTTCTGGGGTGGTGCTTACTCGGCGACAGGACAGCCGCCTAAACATACAGGCTCGTGGGGTGACCAAAATTTGAGAAACACTCGGACACGGACCGCTTTTCCCCGTAAAAGCCTTTATTGGTTGAACAGCCTCATTTCCCAGTCCTTTAAAAGCATGAGTCCGCAGCCTGGCGCGTTTCGTGAACATCACTTCTTCAGAGGCTGGCACGGTTATTATTATTTTATTTTACTCATATTGTTTTAATAAATACCTTTTTAGCTATTTGATTTATATTATAAAAAAGGATGAGCTATATATAAAATTTCATATGCTTTGTGCTGTGTAAATATTACTGTAAAACTGATTTATTGTAATGTTCATTTTGAGTGCGTTACTTGGTTTGTGTGTAGGTATCTAGTTGTTTATTATTTAATTAATGAAATTATTTTCGTCTCTTTGTGCTAATAGTAAATCTCACCGCTAGAGTGTAAAATGTTTCTTTAATGTTGTTTATGCTTTGGAAATGCTCTGTATTGTCCCACCAAAGTCCAACACTTTCCCCCAATGTTTTTGTAGGTCGTAGTGGAAATAATATATCAGATCCCTCCAAAGTTCAACACTTTCCACAGTGCGGCCTAGATTGATGAGGCTGTTGCAAATCTGTCTCCCAAAAGTTCAACACTTTCCTCAATGTTTTTTATTTAGGAGTGGAAATAGTGATGCCCAATCGTTTCTCTAATTTTAGTTAGGTTTTAGCGAGAGTAATGGATTTTAACTCACCAAAGTTTATTAATTATTATTTATGTTTTACACATATACATTTTAATGAAAACCATTTCAATTATTGTGTGTAATAATAATAATCAATTTCACATTTTCTTTAAAATAAATAAGCAGGGCCACTGGAATTAAGTGACTATGCGGCTGAGGCGATTTTTGTATAATTATTCATTTGCCACATAATCCATCCTCTGCTACATAATATTCAGATTTTAACGAAAAATAATTTTGCCTCTAGCTCAAATGGTTCAAAAGTTACTTAAAATGCAGCAACACATGTCGCCACGTGGCGGAAGGCCCTTTGCAAAGCAGGAATGGTCAACTTTCTGTTGTTTATTGGAAAATTTGGGTGTTAAATTGGTACTAATGGGGTGCAACCAATGCCCAGACAGTGTTACCAAGTTACAAAATGTGTTGCATTGTGCCGCATAATTTGGCTTTTCTTGCTGCATAATTTACTCAACCCTAGCCCTCTCTTGCCTTATAAGTCCAGTGGCCCTGTAAATAGGGCACACTTTGGCACTTTAAAAAAATATTTTATTATGTATATTTAATGTAATTATGAAGTAAAGATATTTACCAATTTTTGCAAATAAATTAATATATTTGTATTAGTTTCCATACATCGTGGAAAAACATTATAAGTGCATTTTTTAACATAACTCTTGTAAACCATTTTTTTTCACAATTATTATATTTTTCAAAGTAAAGTAGACGTTTTAATATATAAATATTTATTATTATATTTGCATTTTTGTTAAATGTTAAAACACAATGGGCCTTATTACGATGTTGGTCGTAGTTGCTTACGACCGACATCGTTGCGGATTGGGAACCGACCGACCTCAGGTCAATGGTTTGGACCGCTTTATTTAGATGCGACTGCACATGGCGCAGTTGTAAACCCCCATTTTTCTATGGGAGCTCGTTTGGTGGGCGGAAACCGTCCGCAGCGCAAGCTCTAATTGAGAAATGGGAGTTTGTGAACATACCTGCACCCGGTGCCTACCACACAGTGGAGGGACGTTCAGGGGGACACCATAGGTGCCCCCCAAACTCAGATGTGGCGGGCCAGGGGAGAAGAGAGCCCTGCTAGTGGCACCCAATGTCACTTTCTGACAGCTTTTCCATGTCAGAAAGCCCAACATGGAAGGGCTGTCCGAAACCAACTTCATAATCCCGACGGCGGAAACGTCGTCCTTAAGGGATTATTAGGCCTGTCCAACCGACTGACAGGCTCCATGAGCCCATCGGATTGTGTTGGTCAGTCGGTCCCTCCGACTACTGCCTCTGACCGCACGCATCATAATGCGTTGGCTGGACCGCAGCATTAGATGTGGTTCGGACCGCTACCGACTAGCGGTTGGTTGCGGTATAAACCGCAGCGTAATCAGTCCCTAAGTGAGTTTTTAAACAGTTTTTGCACATTGTAATGATCATTTTTTGTCTAAGATTATTATTTCATTATTAGCCATTTGCTATAAAGTAAACCTGTTCCTGTTTGTGTGTCATTTTTCTGCCATATGTATATTTAACTAGTAACTGTATTTTGTTGTCTTTTTTTCTTCTTTAGTCTTTGGTGGCTGTCCTCATGCATGACTGGCCTCATGGATGGCGGTTTCTGGGCCTGGTTCCCCAATTTAAGTAAGGACATATTTTTTACTATCTTTAAGCTATTCTAGTGGATGGAGTGGTTATTAATAAGGTTAGTATGTGTATGTTAGTATAGTTAGGGTTTCTTTGTCAGTTGGGATTGGGAAATACAGTAAATTAGCTAAATGATTGGAGGAGGTTTTAATGTGAGGGGTTTTGTGTTTATTGCTTGTTAAGGTGTAAATATATATGTTTGTACATATATTTTTACAAGTGTTTAATACATTTGTATATGAGTATTGTTTAGGGGGTGTCCATAACCTGCATAATTTGCTGTAGCATAATTACGTGAAATTACAGCAAATTTACACAAGATTAATTGAGGAGCGTAACCCTGCATTTAGGGCTATTTTCTTAACCAAACTGCACCCTTGCATCCAAAATGAACTAGAGGATGCATTTTGTGCCAAACATATAGTGCTAAATGCAACAGAAACAGCGGCCAGCAGCTACTTGCACTCTGTTTCTGTGTTCTTGGGTAGACCCTTTTGCCTGAAATGATTCCAAATTATGCAAATGGGCGTAAGTGCCTGAATTTTGTTTTCTATTTGTGTTTGCCCTAAAAAATAACTGCATGTTGTCATATGTAATGTTTATGCATGTATTTTATATTACTGAGAATTTTAAGCTATAATTTCAGTTTATATACTAATTTTGATGCGTATATTATATTCGTGGGTTTTCAGTTAGTTTTATATTTTTACTGACTTTCAGGCTTCTGGTGTTTTTACTTCATGTACATTTATCATGTTTCCATTCTTCTGGCCTGTATTAGGGACGCATAATATAAAAAGAGAATTATTTGAGGTGTTCAATTATTTAATTCGTTTTTGATTATTCTTGTTCTAGGGTTCTTTTTTAAATGCCATTTTATTTACTTACGTTTGTGAAATTTGAAGCACTTTCCTCCTTTGCTTTGGATAAGTAGTTCACAATGCCTTTCAGATGGGCAGGAAAACTGACTCCTGGAAATGTGGTAGGAGAACCAGGAGCTTAGTGCATTCTCCTGTTTCCAATTATAGTCTGTTTTAATGTGTGAATTGTTTTGCTTTCAAATTTGATTGGCTATATGTTTTAATTATTTTGAGGGATTTATTCTTGGATATGTTAGTTGTCAATAACGTTGTATTTGAGATTTAGGTTGCATTGCATTTGTTTTGCTGTTGATATTTGAATTTTCTACATTATTCTATTTGATAATATTAAGTTCATTACATTTTTATTGGTGATGTTTTTGTTGTTGATATTTATGTTGTTTGCACTGGGGTTTAAGAATGATCATATATAGGTTATCAATATTTTTGAAACAATATTTTTGTAACATATGATTTATGTATTTGATGTTTCATCATACAACTATGTTATGGGAATTACTGTTATCTGGCCTCGTGAGTGGTCATGTCTTTTGTGGGTGTATGATTCTGAGCACTCACATCCTCTGTCCTAGCCTATCGAATTCCTTCATGTTCTCTTGGTGCACATGTGTCAATTTGCTTGTGGAAGCACTCTATCTGCTTAATAGTTACTTCTTCATCTCATCCCTGGTATGCCCCAGAGGCCCAGTTGAGGTGGAAATTGTGATTTAGCTTTTAATGTCATGGTGGTGCAGTTGTTCAGACTGTGCTGTTTTAGATGCTGCCACAGTGAGAGCATAAGGCTATGTTTCCTCTGTTCCATGCACAGTGCTGCAGCATAGGTTTTTAATTGCAAAGAGACACCCAAAAGTCTGCCAAATAGGTTTGGAGCAAGCTGGGAGGACGAGAGAGTCCAATATATGCTGGCATATATATGTCCCCTGACACTCACAGAGAAGCAGAGATAGTCTCTCAGATTAGCTTTATTGTGACGTGCCTAATTATTATAATGTTCTTAAATTATTATTATTATTTTGTTTTCCAGACAGCACCTCGATAATACAGAAAAGCATTTTGCAGGATGTTGGAAGTATAGCTTCAGAGCCAATATAGAAGTAATAAGAACCATGAACAACAAACCTTCCCTCCCCCAACCACCCTCTCCCCAGGCAATCATTGGCCAATACATATCCAGAATGAAACAAAAGCATTAAGTCCCACGCACCTATACACTGGACCACCTCACACCCATACCCATTAGAACATAGCGTGGTTTAACCCCTCCATCATCTTTCGGTACTTCCCATGTGTGATATGCAACTAACTGCCACAAATCTTACAAAACTTTCAGGGGCAGCCCCTGCTGGTGTACATTACTTTTTCCGCCACGATATACATGTCTATGTCCCAACTCAACTAACATCTGGCTTTCCTGTGCACTCCAGTAACAAGTCATATTCTTTTTTTGCCACTATGAGGCCAAGACCACAAAATAAAAGCTTAGCTCAGGGTAAGTCAATGTCGTTGGGTATCCCCAAGAGGATACATTTGGGGTCCAGAGGTACCAATTTGAAAAGAACCCTCTGGAATTCCTCAATAGTCGCTGCCCAGTACTCATGGATCAATGGGCAGCCCCAAATCATGTGAATAAAGGAGCCATCTTCTCCCTGACACCTCAGACAATGCTGATTATGTGCTCTCCCCGTAGCATTCAGTCTCCGTGTATCATAATACACAAAGTGCAGTATCTTGAATTGGATTAAGTGGATCCGCGTCTTAATTGCTACCTCTCTCTGGTGCATCAGCGCCACCTCCAAACAATATCCACTTTCCCTCCCACAGGGGTATCTCCCACGTGGGTATGTGGTGCCATCCTACGGATTTTGTAGCTTTTCCCCAAGCTTAGGTGGCTGGGAGGAGGCACTGCATCCCTGCCTCCATAGAGATAGCGTAGGCAGGATTATGGCCCCCCCTCTGTGCCCATATCTGCAGAAAAGTTGAGTGATCCATTGGGGAAAAGAGCCAGTCATTAACATTAATTAAGTTGGCCTCCCAGTAATACTCTTCCAGGTCGGGTAGGGCCAGTCCCTTTTTAAACTGGTTATGCTACTGGGTTTTTATGGCAATTCTAGGGTGCGTCCGGTCCCAAAACAAGAGGCGCATGTCCTCCCCAATCTTGGTGAAGACCTCCGGGGAGATCTGATAATACGTTTTTTGCAAAACATACAGCAGTTTTGGGGGGAGATCATTTTGAACATGGCTGCTTGCCCTGTTAGTGTAAAGGGCAGCTCCCTCCACCTCTCCAACTTTTTCAACATGCCCTCACCACAAGATTCTGAGGAAAACAAAGGACCTTCCCAAGTGTCCTGAACTTATCCAGATATTTGAATCCATCCAGTGCACTTGTCAAACACAAGTGGAGTAAGGGCACATCTGTCCCACCCTGTGGAAGATAGAGTACTGATTAGTCCCAATTAATTCAATTACAGGAATCACTCCTATACTCCTCATGCAGTTGAAAAATTAAGGAGAGAAAAGTTGTCAGTTCCTTAAAATATAAAAGAAAATCATTCACTCAAAGCAAACCTTTTCTTCAGTGTCATCCTCCCACATGATTTTGAAATCATGGATTCTAGGATGACATCGAACCACCCAGGCAACCTAGTTTATAGTGAGGGAAAAGAGAAGAGGGAATAGGGGGCAGCACTGCCTTGTAACTCTCCCAATGGGGAAATCAGAGGACAGCTTTCCATTAACCCTGACTGTCACCATCAGGGCCTAATATAGCAGCCACACCCAATTCCTGTAGCAGGGACAAAACCCAAACTTCACCAGGGTGTGTTCCAAGAAGGGCAAATGCACAGCATCAAACACCTTCAAGCGCTAGAAAGACGCATGGCTACGATTGGTCTCTTATCTCGTTCAACCATTTGTGCATGCACTGTAGATTGTATCGTGTCAACCTGCCCGGCATAATGCCAGACTGGTTCTGGGGCTTAGGGCTGGGATGACATGCAGTAGTCTAGTGACCAATATCATGGCCAAGATCTTAACCTCAATATTGAGAAGCAAAATCGGGCGGTAGGAGTTCCCTTGGCCTACCGTATTTATGAATTATCTCTGAGGTCAGGTGGGAGTAGAGCCTGCAGGCCAACCTCTAAGAACATGCTTGAGAGGTGGGCCCCCACAATTCTCTGTAGCGCTTAAATAATTTCCTCATGAATCCTTTTGGGTCCAGGGGCCTTATTGGAGTTCAACTTGGCCGTGACAGTCTGAACATCAGCAGTGTCTTTCATTTTCCTTTTTATACCTCTACTGAAGTTTCAACACGTCCAATGAAGTTGACCTACAACCACAACATTGGTATTTCCTCTTCTTTCCAGTTTCCCTTTGCCTGCCCTCCTTTTGCTCCCTCTCTTCTCTTTAATGCTCATCATGGGTGACTGGCCTTTCCCCCCTTTTGCATAATTTTCTTTGCTTAATTGATGAGCAATACTAGACCAATAGTAGGATGGAGGTGGGTTTCTGGGTGTGAAGTTGGGTTGTTTATGGGGTTAACAGGAGGGGTGAGCCTTGCAGTTTCCTGTTGTGTCCTATTTGCCTAAGGCCTATATGTTGCCCTGCAGACGTACATGTCAGCTGTGTAATATGACCTGCAGCAGCTGCATGGCAAAGTATGTTGTCTTGAAGGGTCCACCTTTGACACACTGAGATGTAACTCAGTACAACTTCACATGTCTTGGAGGGATTTCTCAATGTTCTCCAAGATACAAGCCTGTCTCTCAATCAACTTCAGAGCCCGTTATTAGTACAGTAGATTCTTCACACAGTCTCCATCAGTTGAAAGATATCCACATGAACTGAGGATTGTATTTGGAAAAACAAAAACGAGCGTGAGCAAGGAAAAAAACTCCGCTCCATTGGAGTAGAGTTTTTGTGAACTCCGTGTGCTCTGTGGAGTGTGGAGTGCGAAAAACTCCACAATCTATGCGAACGAGCGGAGTTCACCTCCCAGGGTTAATTATATCTTGTGTTTATTTTTCGGCTGAACCTTCTATGCGCTTTAACGTTGTGTCTTTGACTGGAAGCTAATGGGCAGAGGGATGGCCCTCACGTCTGCACCAACGAAGGTCCTGTACGTATTCATCATTATTACATTGCATTTTGTGTTATTAGGTCAATACTAAAATAATGCATACAAGATGCAGAACTGTGATGCTGCGGGTGCTACGATACCTATTTAACCCCTTCGCCGCGGCAGGAATTCCGCCGCGGCGCTGGGGGGGGTTTGGGGGCAGCGCGGTGGCGCTGTGCTCGTGACGGAACCGCTCCGTCACGAGCCACGGTTGAGCTGTGCTCATGACGGAGTGATTTCATCACGTCTCCGCCCACTGTGCTAATCGCCCTCACAGGCGGGGAATTAGCGCCGCGTGGGCGGAGCGGCGGCCAACAGCCGCAGCATGACGGAAACACTCCGTCATGAGCACAGCGCAACCGTGGCTCATGACGGAGTGGTTCCGTCATGAGCGGGGAAGGGGTTAAGGTTACCACAGCAGGTGTAAGCAGACAATGGGGAACACAGATTTGTTAGACCCACACTCTTGAGTGAGTTTAGTGCTCACCCAAAACTCATGCAACGGCTAGAAGCATCACAGTTGTGCCTGTGTATTGTAACTTGATTCTGAGCATAAGGGCCTGATTTAGACCTTAGCGGATGGGTTAACACATCACAATGGTGATGGATATGGATATCCGCCAAAATATCAATCTCATGGGATATAATAGGATTTATATTTCGGTGAACGGTATATCCGTCACAGTTGTGACGGAGTAAACATCTGCCAATATCTAAATCAGGCCGTTAGTTTTGTGAAGCTAGTAATGCTTCAACAAATAAATGATTAATTGTCAAGGATTATAGGATCAATGTAAAAGGATTGTTGCTATTTTTGATCAGCATAATGATGTGTAATTTTATATAACGTACCGCACAGTTTTTTCAGACAAACTAATGATCTGTCAGTGTTGGTGGTCACAAGATGCACAGGACATATTGATCAAAGCACCAACTACACAGGTTAATAATTTTCTTTGAGTTGCCAAAATATCTTCATCATTTTTCTTCTGGCAATCAATCATCCAGAACAGAAATCCCTTTTGAGAGACAAACAGGCTTTTTGACAACCATCAAATAAAAATATTGTTTATGGGTCAAAATATAGCTTACAGTTGTGTTAAAAATCAGTCACTCGATTTATGCAGCTGGTTCATGCCTAATGCCAGTGGCTATTAAGAGTAATCGGCTGACCCAGTATCCCTCAGAACCTGTGAAATCTAGTAGTATGCAATAACAATTTGTTCTGTGGGGGAGAATATATTTCTTCTACAAAACATTTATTAGTATCAAACATTCTTCGTGATGTGGCAAATCAATTGCGCCCCAATGGGAACAAAATGTTACTATTAGACACCAAAAAGAGACTTTGTAAACACGGTATATTAGCAAGCATATATCGTGAAGTGATGCAAAATGTAATAACATGTGAAGGAAGGGACCCAACTAGGGCCACCCGGGTCACTCTCGACCTCCTCTAGCCTTCCAAGAATGAAGACGCAGTAGAGAATACAAGCAAACTAGTTTATTTCCAAAATTTCCAAAATACACTGCAGTGGGGTCCAATCTGACCAGCCTCCTATGATGGCTGACGAGGGACTGACTCTAACAAGCATAAAGTTATATTATGTATGTTGCGAAGCCCACAAAGACCTGCCTACTATGGAAAAACACTGGTAGCTGTTGTAATACAATGGGGGTACAGAACATAAGTTTTGATTCCACAGCCTGGCACAAGTTATCTACTGCCTAAGGTCGTCTGGCTTATCCTCCCCACTAGGCAGGTGGGAGAAGGCCTCTATGTAACAGAAAAGGCATGTGTTAATGAGCAAGATACCGCATTTGAGAGACAAAACTTAACAAGGACCATTTCACATAAAGGACCAAGTAACATTTTCGACTATAATACAAAATGGCATCTTCGAAACCTAAAATGGTGACCTAACTAACGTAACATCTGCACTTATTAGTTGCATATGCATACAGCAAGAATATATTATGAAATAGCTAAACCAATGCTTACATAATATCAAGTAAAATACGAGTAATATGGCAATAATACATTTTAATTCTAACAGACCCTCCTTTTAGCATTTATTCAGCTAATACGGACATCTTTCTTCTTGCTATCAGGTAAAGGTCTTTACAGTTCTAAAAGTAGAGACAATAGATAAATACAGGCAATAACATGTCAAAGACACTAAACATTAGTAGTACGAGTAACATCAGGAACAGAGCCTGCAAGAGAAGTAGTTGAAGCAAAAACACCCTCCTCTATTTGCATAATAGTATCAAGCTCCGTTTGAAGCATTATAGTTGCATTAGTATCATGAACTGAAATCTTTTTGTGAGAGAAATAAGTAGCACAGTATAAGCAGCATAAGGGAAGACACTGACTTAAGACACAGCAACAAATTAAAAGAACAATGAAATATATCACCTTTTCTAGAATCCAACCCCAACCTCCAAATAAAGTCCAACTCAAATTACCGCTCTCCATTCCTTGAACAGTTTCCAAAATGTCTAAAATATGCTGGGTGTTATTCTTTTCCATATTCGTGATACCGACCACACACTGCTCTCCTATTATTACACATGCACCACTGCTCTTAGCTAAAATAAAATCGACTGCATATCTCGTTTTCTCAGAGTATATGCGCATACTTTCTAAATGGGTGGTGATGTCACGTAAGGCTGCCACTGTAGAATTAGACAGAATCTGCACTTTACACCCATAATACTCTCTAGATCGTTCATCCCTGGCCATGGTGGTGCCACCAAATGTGATAATAGAGGAAAGTATACATCCAAAGTGATACCATTACTGTCATTCTTGACTTCCAAATCGGTAACACCCTCACAGAATTTCTTGGTCAACGTTCTTTTTACCCATCTTGTATTTGGTTTACTATACTTGCAAGGTACCCCAAGAGGTAGCACCATTCCCAAGGCCACATCCTCTGTGCTGTTGTACATATTAGAATATGTACTTTTTGATAAAAAATAAAAACCTGGTTGTGCATAAAGCGGACCCTGATAATCCAATGGAGCATATCTAGTATTCATTCCCTTCATACTAGGGTCATCCTTTTTTTCTAAACACAATATATTTGTGTACGCTATTGATCCAGAACAATTTAGATACAAATAAGCATCAGTACTATTTATTATTGGACAACACGCAGGATAAATTCCTGCCACTTGAGTGACTGTCAGATCTTGATAATGCCAACCTGTCAGAGTGACATTTCTTTTATCAATATATAGATTATCACAATACATTTCAGGCATGCAACCAGGGTACCCTGTCCCTCTGGGTTTTCTATAATACAAGCAAGGGCCAGGATATCCCATACCAAATTCACCCTTTGCCACTACGAAATGAGGAGAACGAACATATGTATAATTCACCAATGATAATGGGTAAGCAGTCCATAAACCTCTAATCAGTGGAATAACAAGCTGTGTTATCTCCGAAAAACTTCCTGCGCGTATCTAAGAAAACATTACTTTGCATAGCTCTTTTACTACGATCTGAAGAGGCAATCTGATATAAAGCACACAATGGGGTATCACCAGAACACTCCAAGACCCAAAACATCCCCCCTCCCACCAATAAGAACAGTAATATGAAAACAATACAGAACACCTTCTTTCTAAGCAACCAATCGAAACTGAGCTGCCCCGGTCGCAGGACAGCAAAAGGCTGTTGATCTTCTACAATGGGACTCCCAAACAGATACATTTTTACTATAGATTTACAAGTAGAATCACCAGAGAAAGAGACTTCACGTAATGGAACCAATGATGGAAAGGACACAAAAAAAAGAAAAAAAGAAAAACGTCAAAAAGATCAGGGTCTATCACAAGCCTCCCTTGCAGGCTTCTATTGTTCGATCCTCGGTGGTGCTATTGAGCACTTCACGGTGGAGCCACACTGTTGCAGCCCATCGGCAAATGTTCACTGTTGTCAGGATAGGGCACTCTCCCTCCTTGGAAAATACCCTCAGCTTATCCTGTCCTGTGTCACAGGCAGTGCACTAATCTTCTGATCCCTAGTCTAATAGGAAAAAGAAGAAACAAGGGGCATTTTCACTAATCTTATCCACAAAGTCCATCCCTGCTCAACTCACTTTTCTTTTGGTGCACTATCCTTCCATCGAGGACACAAATTGTACCTTGCTACTCCAGGCTCTGTGTCATCATGCAAAATAATCTGAAATTCAGGGGGTGTCAGAGACTGAGACTCAGGCTCCTGTGGATCAGATGAGGAGGAGGCTTGGGCAGCTCTAATTTCTGGGAGAACTGCCGCATTCAAAACTGCTTCATTCTCCTCCTCCGTATGCGCTCAAATCAGTTGGACATCAGAAAAAGGAAAAAAACGTGGAACCTTCTCCTTCTCATGGTCCCCTATCCCGTCATGCTCCCAACCATCATAGGGGAGGGGAAGCGGCACTCATCGACAATGGGACTTATGGATCCAATGCTTTCAGCCGTCCACTCTCACTGCCGTCCGTGTCGTGATGAGGACCAAATATGGTGTTTTCCATCTGGGTTCCAAGCTGTCTCGCCTCTGGAAATTCTTAATGAGAACAAAATCACCAGGCTGTATGGTGTGCCCGGGCCCCTCTGGTACTGGAGGCACAACTTCATGTATCTGTTGATGAATATAATGTAAACTTTTAGTAAGAATCATATAAATATTCAACAAGATAATCAATTTCAGAATTCTTTTTCGGTCTAGGGACGCCCCACACATTTGCGGGGCGGCCAAAGACCACCTCGTAAGGTGATAATCCTGTTCTAGAATGGGCTTTCATTCTGGTGGATAATAGAGCAAGGGGTTATGCATCTGCCCATTGCAAACCAGTACTTTCCTTAATCTTTGCCAATTTAAACTTGAGAGCACCATTGTACTTCTCAACTAAACCTGCTGACTGAGGATGATTTGCTACATGAAATTTTTGCCTGATGTGCAGACCATGGCACACCAATTGTATCACCTTTGCATTAAAGTGAATTCCGTTGTCACTCCAAATCAAACGTGGCAAGCCATAGCACAGGAAAAACTCTTTAATAAAAGCCTTTGCCATCGACATGGCTGTGTTTTCTTTCGTTGGGTAAGCCTTAATCCATTTACTGAATGTGCAAACAACCACTAGAACAGATTTCAAAATATTAACTCGTTACATCTCAATATAATCCATCTGGATTACATCGAAAGGGAAGGAAGGTGGCGCAAAATTACCAGAAGTTGTAGGGGTACATTTTCCAGGATTGTGCTTCAAACAAATCATACAGTGTTTCACCAAATGGGCAGCAACCTTTGGGATATTGTCATTTTGCCACACAGGATCCAATAACCTACAAATTCCCCTTGCGTTAATATGAGCCGGACCATGTGCCATTGTAACTACAGAAAATACACATGCATCGGTTAATATCCATCTCTGCTTCTCGGATTTGTCAGTCCAGCACCCTTCGTCATCTGAATATCCTGTACTCTCCTGCCACACTGCCAACTCCTCAACTGTTGCCTCACTCTGTATTTCCCTAACACTCTCTAGCGAATTTTCAAACATAGTAACATCTGGTACCCATCTAGCAGGTCCTGCCACACACATTTTTGCCATTTTCGACCTGGCTGTCTCTTTTGCTATCTGATCTGCAAAGGAATTTCACCTCCCCACATCATCAGTAGTTGCTTTATGGGCACTACACTTCACTATTGCCAAGTGTTTGGGAAGGGTTAAGGCTGTCAAAAGCCTCTCTATCAATGGACCGTTCTGAATTTTAGTGCCATGTGAAGTCAAGAATCCTCTCTCTGCCCAGAGGCGTCCAAAATTATTGGCCACCCCAAAGGCATACTGGCTGTCAGTGTAAATATTGACAGTCAGTCTTTCACTCAATTCACATGCTTGCAAAAGGGCTATCAGCTCTGCAGCTTGCGCGGATTGGTAAGGAATACGTAACGTCTCAACTACAGTGCACAGCGTGGTAATAGCATCCGCCGCTGTAGTGGTGCCATCTCACAATTTGAAACAAGAACCATCGACATATAGTTCCCCTTGTGGATCAGATAAGGGAACATCAGTCAAGTCTACCCGTCCCTTCGTCTCTTCTTCAGTATGAAACAAACAATCATGGACATCTGTGTCTTCATTTTCCAAAGGGAGGGGTAGTAATGTGGCGGGTTCTGAATGGCATATCTTTTGACAGTAATATGAGGTGCAAACAGAGTCAATTCATAGCCGGTCAGATGAGCACTGGTAAGGTGCTGCATCTTTGTCTTGTTCAAAAGTACATCCACAGCATGGAGTACCATTACTGTGAGATTATGATTAAGAACGAGCCCAGCCGATTGTCGAATAGAGACCACCGCAGCCGCGCTGGTCTCAAACAACTCGGGAGGGCTCTGGCGACAGGGTCAAGCGTAGCAGAAAAGTGAGCACTCAGCCTCTGCCTACCTCCAAAGCCTTGTGTTAACACAGAAAGTGCACATCCAGCCACTTCGTTTATGTACAACACGAAAGGCTTCTTATAATCAGGCGTACCAAGCACAGGTGCAGAACAAACCGCAACTTTTAAATGTTAAAAAGCATGCTGACATTCATGCGTCCAGGGCAAGGGTTCATGCACATCTTTAGTTGTTAGGCAAAGCAAGGGCTGTATTAATAAAGAATAAGCGGGTATCCAATGTCGACAATGCCAGGTGATGCCTATGAAAGCACGCAGATCCCTCTGAGTCACAGGGACAGGCATCTTAACAATGGCATCAACTTGTTCAGGTGTCAGCCTCTGACCCTCCTTCGACAGCAGGTGACCTAAATAGGTGATCTGCTGCTGACAATATTGAAATTTGGAAATGGACATTTTATGTCCTTTGTTTGCCAAATGCTGTAATAATTTAATCGTAGCATCCCGACAACCCTCTTCGGTATCGGAGGCTATCAAAATGTCATCCACATACTGCAATAATACATTACCTGCGGGGAGAGAGAGTGAGTCCAATTGACTTTTCAAAGCCTGGCTATAAATACTGGGAGTTTCAGTATACCCCTGAGGAGCTCGGCAGAATTGGAAGCTCCTATCAGCCAGAGCAAATCCAAAAACATACCTACTGCCTGGATGAATAGGAATACTAAAGAAAGCATTTTTCAAATCAATCACAGAAAAGAATTTGGCTGTGGAAAGAATCATTGTCAAAAGAACAGTAATGTCTGGAACAACCGGGAATGGAGGGACTGCTATTTTATTCATCTCCTGCAGATCAATCACAAAGCGATAAACATCAGGATGAGCATCAGGGAAATCCAAAGGTGCCTTCTTAAGAATAGGCAGGATGGGGCTATTGCATACATTCGCTACTGTCTCCTCATCCACCCCCGATTTGATCAGGTCCTGTATAATCTGCATCAAAGCCTGTTCCCCAGCTTGCGATATTTTGTACTGGGGAATACGAGGGAGCACAGCGTTATCCTTGACCTTTAAAGAAACTGGTGGTATCTGCAACAATCCCACATCCGTATCCACTGTGGCCCACGATGAGGACGGCACATCCTTAAATTCAACAGGGAGTGGCGCATCCTTTGCTAAACACTGTTTTGCACTAACCACATTAGGTCCAAGTGTCATATAAACACCATCCTGGGAACAATAAATGGTAGCATGTACCTTTTGCAACAAATCCAATCCTAACAAATTTTCCCCACAATTCGCCGTCAACAAAAATGGGGAGTCCACAGTAAAAGGACCAACAGAAAAAGCAAGAGGTTTCTAAATGGGGCTCACAACCGGTACGCCTGAAAAACCTACCAAAACATTATTACGGCCAGACAGGGCTGCCCCGAGGACCAGCGAAACAAAGCTATTCATTTCACCTTTATCCACCAAACATTTCTGTGCCGAACCATGCAAATCTGCTGTAACATAAGGACCACGCTGATCTACAGGAATTTGGACTGGTCCCTTTCCCTGTCCCTGGCTGTCCTAACCATAGGAGATCCCTGCAGCTTCATTCATATCATAACCATCATGGTAGTATTGCCTTACCCAGGGGTCATCAAAATAGTTCTGATCAGAACGACCTCCTGAGGATGCACCTGCTTGAACCTCATCTCGAACAAACTCACCACGGCCCCTTCCACTCGAACCCGCCTTCTAGGTACTTCAATTTTTTGTAACAACTCTGGACACTCGCTTCGCCAATGTCCCTCCTTTCTGCAATACGCACACTGATTCGGCCCTAAGGGTGCACCACCTCTACCAGCACCCCGCGACCTCTGAGACGGACCAATGCCTCATCTCCTTCCAGACCCTCTTGCCACCTGCTGCAGCAACACCCTCGTTTTCAAATCCTTACTCTTCTTTTCCACCGTGTCCTTTTCCTCATTTTCTCGATGCTCATAGTACTGAGCCATACTCAATATCACCGAAGGGGAGGAGGTAGTCCAAGTGCTCTCCGAAGCTTGCAATCGAGCCGCAATCTCCGGAAGTAAATTCGTGACAAACCTCTTAACAAACAAACAAACACCACCTTCAACTGAGAAATACTGCCCACTGAAATCCAAGAACACCCCTTCAAACCAAGTAAAAAAATCAGACACACTCTTCTCTTTCTTTTGACGACATGCTGTCAGCTTATCCCAATCTACTCGTCTGGGTGGGATAAGAGAATGAATGGAAGTAATGATACAACTTGGCAAAGCCAGAATCTCAGCCCTAGGTTTTTCACCAGACTTTCGCTCATTATCCCATGCCTTAATCTCATAACATGTGCCACCCAATGTCACCCTGTGATCCTGTGTATGCACCTGCCTCCATAAATCCACTGGCACCAACAGCCCGAAAAACATCTCAATATCTGCTGAGGTCATAACTGACGAGGTGGCAGCCTCTGTTAACTCTATATCCATAGGAGTTTTTCTACGATCCGGTAACTGGCTCTTAAGAGCCAGAACCTCACTTGTCTTCCACGGAGTATAGACCCACTGTTCCTGAAAATGAGCCTCTACCCGTTGTTGCACCACATCTCTTCTCTAGTTCTGCTGCTCTGGGATCTCAGGATGAAAAATAGTATGCACCTCTCTCATCGGAAATTGGGACACACTAGTTGGAGTACGGTGATGTAATCTTTCTCGATAACCAAGTAGCATCCCAACATTACCAAGAACTTCTGCAGGGGCCATACCAGTTGAATATACATGATCTTGAATGTCATAAATAATTTGAGGAGCTGTGTCTCCAAAACACTGTTCACACAAACCAATCAATGTAGCTGACATATGCTGAAAGCCATGCTGTTGTACAAATGGATCAAAATCTTTCACCATACTCCATGTATCCTCCACATTATAAATCGGACTCCGAGCCCATTGTGCTGCCTAATTTGCAACGACCCTTTTCTCCTCTTCACCCACATCAGATCAAATCAATACCCGCTCCATTCGCTCCTGTACTGCCGCCCAATTTCCTCCATCCAACCATCACACAGGTGTCCCAAAACTACAGTACACTGTGGATGAAATGTCTGGGGAAGACACAAGAGATACAGACGCTGGTGACAGCGTCAGCATTGGCTGTGTGGTAGGTGTAAGAAAAGGAAGAGAAACATGAGTGGAAACAGCAGACACTGAGGGGCTGCCTGCAGTCACCACACACCCATGTTGCAAAACCAGAAGGGAGACAGACAGGGCTGGAGCGGAAGCTGTTGAATCTGCAGAAAGACCAGAGGAAGGCAGAGGAGCAACGGAGGACTGAGATGACGGAATAGCAGGATATATTCTCTGCGGGGCATAGGCATGTGGGGGACGAGTTTCCAGCAGATCCTCCACAAAAGGATCCTCATCCTCTTGAACAACATACGACTTATTACATTGTAATTGGAACTTCCTATCTGCACCCTCAATACCCTTTTCGGCTTGTTCTCTATCATAAGCTATAGCTTTCTGCACCACTGTTTGCATTACCTTCTTCCTAGATTCCTTCTCAGCTCGAATACGCCTCTGCTTAGCTTCCTTCTGCCATACCTGCAAAGTATCAAACATCAACTGCCTACTTCTTCTAGCAAATAATTTATCCTATAAATACATTTTTGTTCTTCAAAAGTACCATCCAGCTCAATATTGTCCGTCGTACACTTGTGCCATAATGTATGAAACATAATAGAGCCAATACCGTGCTTCACATACATCTCAAAACTCGGAGTGCCTTCTGGAGGCGCAGGCTGTCTTTCCTGAATATGTGACGTTACAACACGTTCAAAATGATCGCAGAACGTTACATCGCAGTTTTTACAACGCAAGTCGTTACAACGCAGGACTTAGGAATAGTATTATTTACTATTCCAACACCAGTCTACATACAGTAGGAAAGTGTTGGAATAGTCAATCATACTATTCCTTAGGTTAGAGCACCATCCAGCGCAAGTCGTTGTAACGACTTGCGTTGTAATACTCGCGATGTAAAGGCATTGCGATGCAATGCCCACATGGTAATGGATATTTCTCATCTTTCCTCCAGCCGATGCTCAGCAAAGCAACAGCGGCACCCCAAACACCACACTTTACTCCAACAAGGCATCCTAGCATCAGACACATTCACTATCCACTCAATCAACACACACACATGCAATAAAATCACACACAAACAAAAGAGCTCTCATAAGCAGTCCTCAGACTGCACCAAGACAAGATAGGCTCTAGCCCCCAGGCCTTTTCAAGAATAAGCCAAATTACACAAGTGGCCTGGCAGAATGTTCAAAAACGCTCTGTATCACAAGGGTCCACAGACCCACCAAGTTAATAAAGACTGCGCTGCTCTTACCAAAAATCAAGATGAACTCACATTGTGCACACAGGTCAAAGAAGGTTATTCTCCACTGCCGACTCTTCGAATCAAACGTAAGATCCAAGGGTTTTGCCTTTTCAGGACCCCAGCCAAGATGACCACTAGACGAGGAGCCGCCCGATCAGACAGGCGAGGCAGCAACGAGAACCAGGCTCTATCATATGGGGATCCCCGATTCGCCCATCCCAAACGGACACAACCCCGACCCCACAGCCCGATTTCGGACGGGATGGGCCACCTGGTGTAGTCCCTGTTTGGGTGCCAACTGAAGGAAGTGACCCAACTAGGGCTACCCGGGTCACTCTCGACCTCCTCTAGCCTTCCAAAAATGAAGAGTCGATGACGCAGTACAGAATACAAGCAAACTAGCTTATTCTCAAAATACACTGCAGTGGAGTCCAATCTGACCAGCCTCCTATGACGGCTGACGAGTGACTGACTCTAACAAGCATAAAGTTATTTTATGTATGTTGCGGAGCCCACAAAGATCCGCCTATTAAGGAAAAACACTAGTAGCTGTCGTAATACAACGGGGGTACAGAACATAAGTTTTGATTCCACAGCCTGGCACAAGTTATCTACTGCCCAAGGTCTTCTGACTTATCCTCCCCACTAGACATGTGGGAGAAGGTCTCTATGTAACAGAAAAGGCATGCATTAATGAGCAAGATTCAGCATTTGAGGAACTAAACTTACCAAGAACCATTTCTCGTAAAGGATCAATTGACAGTTTCGATTAAAATACAAAATGGCGTCTTCGAAAGCTAAAATGGTGGCGCAGATGTCAACCTAACTAACGTAACATCTGCACTTATTAGTTGCATATGCATACAGCAAGAATATATTATGAAATAGCTAAATAAATGTTAACATAATATCAGGTAAAATACGAGTAATATGGCAATAATAAATTTCAATTCTAAAACGTGTCACAGAAAACACACATGACAAGTTATGGAACATATACAATAATGGAAAATACGAAAATGAAGCAAAATGAGGACTACGACTGAATAATCACATACAGTGATACAAAGGTTACATAGATGAATCAATCGGGTGCCCCGAGGAAACAGCTGTAATAGGGTGTGTAGGAGGCCCCGGTGCCACTGCATATGCTGTACCATTGACAGCTCAAGCGTTGGTCCAGCACTGTGTGCAAGAGTCCTCTGTTTTTGCGGAGGCCGCATCTACAAGATTATGCAGCCTGGACACAAGGGGCTCCTTCTGCGTGACCCCCACCCAGTAGAACTCAGGCCAGCCTCAATTTACAGAACTACATCTGACTGTTACTCAGGAAATTGAGCCTATGACAGACATGAAGTCGGAAGAGGTGTGTTCCAGTCAATCTGGGCAGCAAAGGTGCCAAATACAAGGTTCCTTTTCTTCTACTTTTTTTACCTACACAAAAATGGAGCAATTTATCTTGCACCTCTTCTGCTGAAATAGTGTAGACGATTTTTTTAACCTTAGCATTTCCAAGTAAAACGTCTGATGATTTGAAGGCAGTCTATCAGTCAACAACAGAGCTCTCTCAGCTGATGTTCAGCAATCAGAGACACGAATAGAAGAGAAACAGTTATGTGGGTCTGGGCTTTGTGTAGTTGTGTGTCTGTGTAATGTAATAACTTTCCCTCACAGAAGTAATAGAAAATGGATTTTGATGAATTCTAAACGGTAGCAAAAACAGTCCCAGGTAACTTACCAAATCAAAATGCAAACCAATTCGCTGCAGGAGCAAACATATTGAGAATGGTGTGTCAAAGTGGTGAGTACAATGTTTATTCTCAGAAAACACAAGTATCTTTCTGCATCTCACCACAGTTCGTAGACAAAGTGTAATCTGAAGACAGTTTTTTCAAGGAGTTGTGAAGGTTGCTTCATCCCTTTTTATGACGACTGGTAAAAATGATATTCCTAATGCGCACGCGCGGAGTACATCTATTTCGATATGAAGATCCTGTGCAGGCTCAATATTTTCAGGACTTTCACTACATGTGACCCCCAATAAGCAGATGCATTTGCATTTGACAAGACAGTAAGGAATTCTGCCAGGAGGAATTACAACAAATAATGGGACCAGCCTCATAGATGGAATTGGCAGCATGCAAGTGGCAACATAAACAAACCATTACATAGGAGGCAAAATACAGAGGTATTCACTTAATATGTTGTGGTGGTTCAGATATATCTAGAGAATACGTACCGCTGGTGGTGAGCACTGCGCACAAGCCTATGAGGGTAACATCCGTAGGGTGATTTCGGGTTAGTGACATCGGAGCCAGGTTTTAGTCTCCTGACATAAAAGCAATACCTTTGAAGGGATTTGCAGGCACTGACATGTCAACCAAGGTAGACTCGAACATGGATTCCCAAAGGGAGAGGATGTGGCGCAGCGGTCAGAGCTGCTGACTCGGGAGCTGGGGATCCGTGTTCGAGCCTTGGCTCAACATCCTGTGATTTTGGGAAAATTACTAAGGGGCACATGCATCAACCATTTTTGCGAGCGCAAACGGTGCGATTCGCAAAAATCATCCGTTTGCGCCCGCAAAAAGGGCATTTGCGATGCATGAAGGGTCAAGGCACTCGCAATTTGAGACTTCGCAATTAATTGCGAGTTCTCAAATTGCGATTGCATTTAAGGAATCGCAAATTGAGATTCCTTAAATGCAATGCATTAAAGTAAAATAATTAGCGATTACGCTGATAGGGGACGCAAATTTCCAGGAAGTTGAACTTCATGGTAATTTGCAAAAACTTTGAAAATTGCACTAAAGGGCATTTTTCAAAGTGTTGGTTACACACACACATGTCCTTTGGACATGTGTGTGTGCAACATTTGTACACAGATCGATTTCAGGGGTGCAACAGGGTGTCGTTTTGACACCCTTGCACCCTTGAAATTGCATTCTCAATTTGCGATTCTCTAATTGAGAATCGCAAATTGAGAACGTCCTCCCATTCATTCCTATGGGCCTCTAGGCACATAGGAATGAATTGTGAGGTATTCCTTAATTGCGACTCGCAATTTGCGACTCGCAATTAAGAAATATTTAGATATCGCTATTTTGTAAGCGATTTCTACATGCATAGGCTTTTGCGATTCCTTATTAGCGAATCCTTATTTTTAGCTAATAAGGAATCACAAATGGCATTTTTGAAGCATGTGCTTGTTAATCTCCTCCGTGCCAGTGCTATATAAATCAACTAATTTAAATTAAACAAAAAAAGAAGCAGCAATCTCGAAGGGGCGCAGGCAGGTAGTGTTGTGGGAGGGGTGAAGAGGCAGGAAGAGACAGCGCAAGGAGAATAAGGGGCAAATTACTATGTCGGTCGGACGAGCGTCTGGCGGACAGCATAGCGGGATGGAATCCACCCGACTATTAGTCGGCAGTTCTACCTGCTGAATTATGATGTGACTGCCCTACGGGTGGTCAGAAACATCCATCTTTCCATTGCAGCTTGTGCAGCGGCTGGAAAAAGCATCATCAGAGGCATTTTCCACTTTCAAATTCTGCTGCAGAATGGAGCACATTTAGAAAGAGGAAACAACGAGGAGAAATAAAGATATTCCTCCTGGTTGCACATCCCGTGGAGAGGCATTGAGTATTGATACATACCCAGGTTTACCAGTGTTGGTAATTCTGTGAATCTGCCAAAATCCATGGGTGGATGCATGGGAACACCCACACTCCACCCATGGAACACCTCCCTGGGCCAGAGTAACGCAACACAGTGATTTGCGCTGCGTTGCCCCAGATTTATCAAGACATGCAGGGCCACACAAGATGGCTTTGCATGGCTTGAGAAATCTTACTTTTGTGTTGCGTCACCCTTGCGCCCCCTCACATGGCACAAGGGCGATGCAACACAATGCCGAGTCTGGTGCTCACTCAGGATGAGCGCACAAAAATGACCATTGGTGGACTAGAGACTAATTATTTCTGTACATTGGCCACAGACTAAATATTGCCATCAGACACACAAGAGCTTCTAAACGTTGAACTTGTATCTGGAGTTGCATGGTGAGCGACCATGTGAGGAGTATAGTTGCCATCAGAGGCAGAAACTGGAACACCATCCCGGCAGCCAATCTACTGGAGGAACCTTAAACCAGGATAGCTTTCTTAGTCTCAGGGACACACAGTGGCAGGAGAATCCATATTTGAATGCTGCTGATAGGTCTTAAGTGTAGGAAAGGAGGTGAGAATTTCCTTATTTATCTCGCCGTGAAATATAAAGGTTATTCTGCTCTCACCACTCGGTCTTTAATCTATTTCTCTACCAGGCTCTGAGCAATCATGATGACCAACTGCAATCACCTGTCCACCAGCAGAGAAAACAATGGTTGTCCACAGACAATTAAAAATCTAGACTAGAATAGTTGCCAGCACATTTTTCCCGCTGCTAGGTGTAACTCAGGCAGCCATCTTAGTTTAATCCCTGTCTGTATCATTGTGTTTCTCGCCGGTTGTTTAGGTATTAGAAATGGTATGAGTGTGAGGGGGGATTCCACAGCTGCTGTCTATCCTGTTTCGCTTTTACGTTAACTTAAGAAAACGGTTATCTCTGCTGTAAATACAACATTACTGGCTTTGTCAATGCTTGTTGTAATTGCCATTTAGTACACCATTACACGTTTTATAGTTCCACTGATTTGCTTGCAAACAGGAGTTTCTACCTGAATTAGTATGACAAAAAACATGACAATATCTCCTCATCAGTGATTTCCACTGACATATTTGGTCAAGTGTAACCCATTCGACTGTGTCCTTAGAAAACTGCATGGAATATCAGACGTATATATGGAATTCACTTAAGAAGCACCAATTTCGATAGTAACTCTTCAGGGTAAAGCTTGAAATAGTATAGTAGTTCCTCATTCTGGAATAACCAAGCCTCGAGTTACTGGTAACTGCGGGTATCAGATTTATGGTCTGGTATTTTTTCTTCACTCATGTTGGAGCCCATAACCTGTGACTTCTCTATTCTTCATTCTGGAGTTTTCCAGCCAAAGCCCTCATTACAAGTCCCCTTTAAATCCACAGGGCAATATAGGCGTCTGAATAAACAATTCCAGCCATTATCTCCCCAGAGTTAACAGATATTATGAGTTCAGGTTCTCAGAATGAGGAATAGCCTGCAGGACCCAGAATTCTAAGGTTATCTATTGCAGAGTTCCCAGGAGGCCAAGTACTTAAAGCACATATTTACTTCCTGTTTTGAGTAAGTGGTAAATAACTTTGAGGGGGGCTGGTGCGGATTGGGGCGGGGAGCGTCCTAGGAGTTAGTGAGGCTTTCTTCTCCCAGCATGAAGATGCAGTCTGATGAGGGCGGAGGTGTCCCTCTGTCCCCAGTTCCTGTACCTCTGCACCCAGGGCGGGTTCTAGGGCAGTGCATCCTGGTGCAACTGCACTGGGCGCTGACATCGGGTGGGGGCATCTGTTTGCAAACATATTATGGTTTGAAAAGCACCTGCAGCCCTGTTCCTGGCCTCCAGCAATATTCAGGCAGCAATAAAAATGTCAAGGTAACTCCGGGGATTAATGTTCTTCCTAGAGAGAAATCGGAGGTTTGTCTAATGGAAGTTGTGACTCATGGTAAGGTAGTGCAGTGGGTTAATATGCCTGCTGCAAAGAACATGTACTAAGCAGATCACAAATTTCATATAATGTTAAGTAGGTCAGTGGGTTACTGATTTTGTCAGTGAGATCCTTTTGTTACTTGCAGTTTAAAAGTTACAATTCTAATATAGAACAGTGAGCTATTAACCGTCTTAAAAGAGCTGCATACAAACTAAAAAGTATAGATTAGAGCGTTATGATTGTTCATCCAGTCTTTCATTACCCTAATGTTTGAAAAAAGGTTCATTTGGATAGAAATCAATTCTGATTATTAAAGAGAACCCCCCCAACAATGGTGTTATGTTTTAAATTCTGTGTTTCTGCTTCTCCAGACCATGCACTCTTAAACTGTACTGTCTACCAATGTGGATGACTGTCTCCTACACCTTGTCCTCCTCTGTCTTAAATAAAATTTCCTATACACTGATTTACACACCTATGATTGATTATCTCAGTGTAGTATGTAATGTAAAGTGCCCTGACAACCTACGCTGGTATGAGTGGCGCTATAAAACGAATTACATGCATCTGAGAGAGAATGGTTATGGAGACTTGAAAGGCACCTTTAAGGGGTGGTGGTAATGTAATACGTGGCGGAGGTGGTCATTGGAGGCGCCAACAAAAATTGTCACACTAGGCGCCACCAGCACTAAAGCCGGCCCTGTCTGCACCTGCGTTTTATAGGGGCAGAGCCTCATCCAATAAACCTGAGCCTGTATTTCAGAACTTGATAATTTTGGGCTGCCTGATGGAAACATCAGACAACTCGTAGTTGCTGGTGCAGTATCCTCCGAGGAATACCGCTCCGGGAAACCTATAATCAGGTTCCCAGTGGGGCTTATTTACAAGCCCCTTGCGCCACCCGTGTTAAAAATGACGCAAAAGTGGCGCAAGGGGCTTGTAAATAAGCCCCAGTGTGTTTATGACCACGAACGTGCAAAAGTCCTCCAGCCTTCCTTGACTCCTTCTGAGTCTACTTGTCGTCTCAGTGTGTAGACAGCGAGCTTACCATCAATCCACTCTTCTGTGGTAAGCGTCCAGGATATCATTATATGTGTTGATAATTGATTAGCTGAGCTTTTTAGTGCGGTCAGGGGGGCAACTGACTCAGCTCTAGTCATGCCGGTGACCTGATCATTTTTGTACCTAATGGTGCAATTAACCTCGCCCACATCCATGCCTATAAACATGTGATGAAACCGCAGCTGATGGCCGTCTAGCACAAAAAACTCAACTCCTCTCTACAAGAAATGATAGGAACACCACAACAGGCAGAAACCTGTGTGGTTCAACCACCTCCAATTTATTAGGAACCTGTCGAAAATCATTTCATGTCCTTTGAAACGATTTAAGTTTTGAGAACTTAGGTTACTTTCGAGAAGTGGTTTCTGGGTTTGTATAATGTGTTCTTGTAACTGATGTACGTTGCAACCCTAGGCACCAACAATTGCATTGAGAAGTGAAAATTTGTGGCCTCCTCACAGCCAGACGCATGAACTGTACAGTGATGTAAGCTAATAAGAGAAGATTAAGTATGAAGAACTGTGAATTTGATACTTAGTATCAATATGTAACCTCATAACAAATGAAAAAAAATTCAATTACTGGTAACATGAAACAAAATAGTGGGAAATAGAAATTAAAATATCTTTAGCCAGCCTGAGGGCTGTTTCTATCAGGCAAGGTGCATTAACAACTCAGTGAAAATTTTTACTCTGCAGTTTTCCCATGGTAGCCCATAATAGCATAAAATAAAAAGATTTTGGATAATATTTCATTCGGCGAATCAATTGGAAAACCACACAGTGGCATAGCGGTCATCCAGTCTTCAATCTAATGGACATTTTTATGCGTGTGTCAATGTTAAGTTGATTCCTACGGCGGAAGGCACACCCAGGCTATCCGATTGCACAAGAAATAACTGGCTTGTATAATGACATTAACCCCAAAAGTCCTGAACTTTCATGGCATGGACAAGTTCAGAAAGGGTCATTTAAGATGCTCTCCTCAGCTTGGTCATTTCTTTTTCAACCCCAACCTTTTTAAAACCTTCTGCAATTACCCTCTCACAACGAACAGACCTTTTTTCACACGCTTTGATCACTTATTCTGCTTTTATAGGCTCTCAAGCTAATTTCAGTCACAGTAACCGAGAGACTTCCATGCATCACCTGCATATGGCTTTTCACAACCACCCTTCCTCCAGCCTCCAGGCGCGTCTGGAAGTGAGACAAGCATTGGCAAAGTCAGTAGGTATGTCTTTTGTAGCGTAGTGGAGTGTGCTTGCATGAAAGGGGTAGGATAAATATTCCATTAACCATACCAGTGAAGTCTCAACTTCAGAGGCCTGCTACTTTTGTTAGAAGGTCCTTAGCTTGAGAAAGGATGTGCATATTGAGTGTAGCAACGCATATCACTGAATATGTTTTATGACACATACAGACACATCGTATCCATTCATTTCTGATGTGTGCAGAGTTATATAAGGACAGTCGCGAGATATGAGCACCCTGTCAGTTTTATTTCTATAAGGTTGCGAGAGGGACTCACTCTAAACATAAACAAAACTGCGCAATCCGCTATGAGCTTGAGATGCAAGTTTAATCAGTATGCCCCTGCGTCTGCTGCCCGCAGCTGTCTAATGTAAGGGGGGTGGGTGCTGCTGATTCCTGTCTTTGCCACCCTGCAATAGCCACAGGTAAGCGTGGGGCCCTTAAAACTCGTGCCACCCAGGGCGGACCGCCGTCCCCCCATGCTACGCCACTGAGTTTAATCACTTCAGCATGCTTGCAACTCAAGAATGGGCACAAACCAGAATCCCACAAGTGAGTTAGTGTAACTAAGACTCAGTGCCACCTGGTCAGTTCCTGTACATAGCATGTGATACAGTGTGGTGGTGTAGATTCCGCAGGGCTCAGGGCACTATGGTGGATTAGTGCTTCCAGGATACGGTGCAATGTGGTGGGTTGATGTCCCCAGGATTCAGATCAATTTGCATCGCTAGACTGCAGTGTGGCAGTGTTCCTGGTGTGTAGGGAAGAGAGGCGGGGTACAGTCCTCCATGACAGAGGGTGGTAGGTCTGTCAGACAAGGGTGCAGTGCATATTGTTGGGTTATTACATTTCTAAGTTTGAGGGAAGTTTTGTGGTTTAGTACTCCTATACTCCTATGCTGCACGGAAGTGTGATAGGGTATTATCACGAGACTATAGTGTGGACATTTAGGGACTGATTTACAAAGGTAAACTGGGATTGTTTGCTATTTACAAAGGGATTTACGAGTGGTATCTTTTCGAGTGCAGAGTCTCTGCACATAAAAAAAATGTATGATGGGCGGAGACTCCGCACTCGTAAAGATACTACTCGTAAATCCCTTGGTGAATAGCTAACAATGGTGAACTTAAACAAAAGTGTAAGTTTGCCTTTGTGAATCAGGCCTTGGTGTATCGAAAGTACCTAGCAGTTCTTTTATCTAAATGAGATGCTACCAATTAGTACAGTCCTGCTACCTTTGATAACCTTGTGATGGGTAACTATGACTCCAGCGTGGCTCACGTTTACAGTATCTCACCAGTGTGACCTCACAAGTAAATATTTGCATCTTTTAAATCCTATCACTCTGGCAGCTGCTTTAATCTCATGGTGCTACTTTGTTCTTCTTTAATTTCATGATTTCCAGTCTTAAAAAGCCCTCTGGGGTGAAACAAGAGTTTGCTGAACAACCCAATTGAATGCTGTCATAAAGAAACAATATATATTGAAATTGGAACCAAGACTTACACAGAACATGATACCCATGAAGTAAACAATGATTACATTTATTTGTGAATCTTAATTTTATTTAGGAGTTTCTTGTAACTTCGATCACTTGAATGCCATAACTAATATGTGTATTTGACTGAGACTTTTGTTGCACCAGACATTCCCCCTTTAAAAAATAACATATTCTTACAGAGCACTGAACTCAATCTGTTTACCTCGATTGTGTAATGTATTACACAAATAATCCTTATTTGGCTAAACAAGGCTGATTTTATCCTGTGTATTCTTAGCCTTGGGACCCTACTCTTTCACCTCCACACAATGTAGCCGGTTAGTATGCATATGATGCGTTGCGCTGTAAATATAACCACTTTAATGCAGTGCAGTAGGTTAAAGTCCCCAGGATGTAGGATTGTGGTCCAATGCCTTAGGGCGCAGCACAGCTTAACTGGTAAGGGGCCCTATGATGCAGTGCAGTGTGGTGGGTTACTATCCATACAATACTGTGCACTGGATAGTGTATCTGTGGAGTGCCACCATATCGTTTTTTACTTCTCTATGCAATACAGAGGGGCAATGCACGGGTTATCTAGGCTACCTTCCAAATAGCACATTGTACAGTTTGCTGAGGTAGAGTCCATACTGCGCAGAAAGATAAGCTAATGTCCTTGGGCTGAAGTGCAGTGTAGTGTGTTAGCTTCTCTAGTATGTAGGGAAGGGTTGTGGGTTAGTGTTAGGCCTAGGCGGTAAATTTCGTTCCGTTCGCGTAATTTGCGATATTTTGACATTTTCGCGTTCCGCGGAGAGCGCGAAAATGTCAAAACTTTCGCAACCTGCCGCACAACGGAAGTATTTTTCTTGTTCGCACTTTAAAAATGCATTCTCGCGTGCGCGGGTGAAACTTACCGGGTCCCTGCATTCGCCGAGGAGTTTTCCTATCCGTTCGCGCGCGCCACAAGATGATGGATTGTTGGTACCCGGTCGCGCTATCCCGTGAGAGTTTGCGATCTTGAACACGTCATTGCGATCGCGGACAGGAAATAAGCATCGCGAGCAAGATGGCCGTGCCCGTTAGCGACCGCATAGGCAACTTGGAGATATATTTCCCCGCGAGCACGCAAAAACACATCGCTAACGGGCGGGAAAAGCTTTCTGCGCATCTTTGCGAAAGTTTCACATGCTCGCGGAGATTTTGTGCAATTTTGCAATAATTTGCAAAAGTCAATTTCGCAAATTCCGCCCACCCTTAGTTAGTGTACATTGTAAACAGTATACTAGTTAGTGTCCAGAGTGCTATGTGATGAGTAACTGTGCTTAGAATGCAGTGAAGTGTGGTAGAATAGTGTCCTCAGCATTGAGTGTAGGTTGGTGTGTTCTTGTGGTGAGTATGCAGTGTAATCAATTAATGCAGCAAGAACAACATATGCTGGTTAATGCATCAAGGACAACTGAACAGAAGAAAAACTTTCCATTCCATGTAAGATATCTATCTGGAAACAATTCAAGAAGAACTAAAAAACCTGCTCAAACACTTTCAGCCAGACTTAGTTGGCAATACTCTCCTCGACATCTACAACAACATTAAGATAGTTCACCTAAAATGCTATGCTCCTTTGAAAACCCAATCCACCAGTCTAAAGCCTGCAGCACCCCAGTCCACTCAAAAACTGAAAAAGTAAAAACATATCATTTGAAAACAGGAGAAGCAATGGACTAGATCAAGACCCCAGATGAATTCCTCTCTACTCAAAACACTCTGCACATGGCTCAAGGGCTTGAAGAAATCTGACCACTTCACTCCCACATTAATAGACCTACACTGGTTTTCTCTTCCAGCCCAGATCATCTTCCAGACCAGCTGCATTACTTACAAACCCCTCAACAACAAGACCCCATCTTACCTGGCAAACAAACTAACCAATTCTTTGGGACAGCAGCAAACTAGGAGGCTGAATATTGCTGAATTAGAGACAAAACAACGCAAGAAGAAAAAAAAGATGAAAAGCGTTCTCCATTCATGCTCCCAGGCTCTGGAACAACATCCCTATTGATATGAAACCAGCAAAAAAAACTTACAATTTGGAAAAAAGCTCAAGTAACACTATCCCCCCTCTCCCCGACAATCTACCCTTGACCTTCCCTAATAAATGTATCTTCCCAGGGGACATTCCCCCTTTTCATTGATCCATTGCTCTTAAGCTAGGTTTTTACTCTACAAATATCAAAACATGCGTACATTAGAAAATACAATGCCCCAAGAATGCTGTTGACCATTGGAGGTTAGTGTCCAAAACATATGGTACTGTGTATTAATGTCCACAAGATGCAGCGTAATGTGGTGAATTAGCTGTCCTAAGATGAAGTGGATTGCTGCGTATTGGTGTTCCTTAGATGCACAGACGTGCTTTTTAGTGCCCATCTGGTGAAGTGCAAGTTGGTGTGTTAACATCCAGTTTGTTTAATAACTGTCCCCGGTACTCAGTGCAGTGTTGTGGGCTGGTGGGCATAGTGGCCCAGGATGCAGTGCAGTGGCTAAGCGTCGCATTGGTGCAATAACTGTTTCAGATTAGTAGATCTAGGATACAGTGCAGTAAGGCAGGAAGGCTTAGCTACATGCAGTAGAATGTGGTGGGACAGTGAGTTTTCTGGGATACAGTGCAATACTGTATGTTTATATTTCTTTCTAGCAGTGTAGTTGGGTTCATGTCCTCAGGATGCAATGTTGCTTGATGAATATGTGCTCCCAGGCTACATGTGTCCATTGGATGAAGTAAACTGTTGTGCCCCTGGGAGGTGGTGCACAGTTGTAGGCTAATTTCCACAGGATGTAATTAAGAATGGTGCTTTGGAGCCCTTTGGATGCAGTACAGGTTGCCAGGTTCTTGGCTGCACTAACTAGTCTTGCATGCAGCACCATCACAAAACAGTGCTCTGGTATGAGGGTTTCATGACACTCATCATCATAAATACCTTATTTCGACTTTAAGTCTTAAAAGTTCACATACAGTACAATGATGTTATTAAGATAGTACAGTAGAATGCATATCTTGGACTGGGCCTATCTAAAGGTGCATCAAATGTACTGAGGATTCTGCCATTGGTAAAGTGGCTCCTGACAATCTTACAATCCATAAAACTATGTACATCAACCTTAAAACACAGCAAACAATAGGCAAACACCTAAATTAATGACACTACAAAAAATACACAATCAAAGGATAAAATATTTATAATTAAATACAATCTATATTATAAATAGAAGGCGGCAATTATCCTTGTCTGCTCTTTAAAAACCAGTGATATTCAAGGATAAACTGTTTAAAGGCAGCCCTAGTATTAAATTAAGAATGAAAAAACTATATTAAAAATTGATCGAATTTAAAATCCATCCAATACAATAAAACTATGAAAGATCCATAGAATGACATCAATTTACCAGTGTACAAAGTGCTACCTTAACTACCCCGAGGGGGCACCATCTACAAGGGAATGCTAGCGCTATTAAGACTTAATAAATTGTAATTTTTTTAGCCAACCTTTGGGCCCTCCCTCTAATGCTCCACATTTGACCCAAGAATTTTGCCACCGTGCAGGCTAATAGCGGCCTAGCATCTGTCTTCAGGATCCTTAATGCGATCCGATAATTGTTTGTTCCTAATATCTTACAGATCGGGATAAGGCCATTTTTCCTTGGTGTTGTGTAGTGGGCAAGCAAACATTATGTGGGGTACAGGTTTGTGATGGTTATTACAACCCAGGCAGCTAAGAGTGGCTATGCTCCTGCATACCCAAATGCTTGTAAAACCATTCAGGGGCAATGTGCCAAGCCTAAACTGGGTGTATAATTTCCTGTCTTTCGGATGTCCTATAAAATCAACGTATTCTTCCATGGAATGGGTAAATTTATGAGCCAGGAAGTCTAGCTTAAGCTTCCCCTGTGCCTTGCTCAGTTCCTCTTGGAGCACCCATCCCCAATAAGCATTCTTCAGGTCACATTTCTGGGTAAGCAAGGTGGAGTTGTTAACTTCCCATACCATGCCCATCCCGATTGCTATAAGCAATTTTTGAATCCCTCTCAGCTAATTGATTTTACTGAATGTGTCCTTACACTTTACATCCTCCATAGCACGAGCATACAGCAATAATTCAGGGGTTGTCTTAATCTTGAGTCAGAATAAAAAGGGACGTAGTCTCAATTTAGAGTTCATTGAGTGTCTGCCCAAATATAGCTAGAGGGAAAGAAGGGGGGTGCTCTGGGGTAGCATTCCTCGGCCTCTTAGATATTTAGAGTCTAAAGTGCTAAGCTCCTCTACACATTCCAGGCCCCAAAACTCTTATCCATACGACACAGAGCTCATCACTTTGGCGTCATATACCTGGAGTGCTGTGCTGATTGGCTTACTATAAGACAATTGGTGTTGTCTCCCTGAAACCCCAGGCAGCTGTTTATGCTTCAAAACCATCTTGTTAATATGAGGTTTCCAAGAAAGATTTTCTGCTATCTTTAATCCTATATAATCTTAGGTGCTAACCCTTTCAAGCTGGATGTCTCCAAGCTTCAGGCTACCCCGGAAAGATTTTTGTGGGTTCAGGGCCATAGATTTGGTTTTTAGTGTATTAATTATCAAGCCTTTTGTATCACATAATTCTTGGAACATTTCTAGCAGCTGCTGAAGCCCTCCAGGTGTTTTAGATACCAACAAGGTATCAGCAGCAAAAAGAAGAGAAACTACCTTTTCCCCACCTAACATAGGAGCATCTGTTGGTTTCACACTAAGAAACTGTACCACACTGTTCATGAACAATGAAAATAGCGTTGGGGCCAAAACGCAACTTTGGCGCACACCCTTAATGACAGACAGGGCCGGACTGGCCATGGCGGGCACGGGGCATTCCCCCGGTGGGTCGCCAGGGTTTGGGGCCAGTTCCGGGCCCCTGGAGGCCGATTTTGTTACAGGGCCGTTTTTGCAGCATAGCTGCAATATCGGCCGCTGTAACGAAATCGGCCGAAACCGGACGTGGCAAACAGCTCGGTCGCACCCCCAACCCCTCGGGGGGCCGGACGAGCACTTTGCCAGGGCCGGTTATGGTACCCAGTCCGGCCTTGGTGACAGAGATTGGGTCAGTAAGTTGACCTTGCGAACCCCATCGCACCCTGGCAGAATTTCCATTGTGCAAGCGAATAAGCAAAGCTATGATTTCTTCTGACAAACCAAGATCTCTAAGGGTTTGCCACAATTTCTGCCTTGGCACGAGATCCAATGCTGTCTTGAGGTCAATAAATGCAACAAACAGACTACCTTTTCCAATTAGCACTGTTTTCCAATAGAGAAGGAGAAAGCAGAAAACTTGGTCAACGGTCCCTGTTTTAGCTCTAAATCCAGCTTGGTACGGGGAGAAAATTTCATTGTCAATAGCCCATTGCTGGATTTTATTCAATAGCACCCTGCTAAAGACCTTCTGCATCGCATCAATGAGGCTAATTGGTATGTAATTGCTCAGAAGCGACCTATCCCCTTTTTAAAATATTGTCACAACTTCTGCAATTTTCCAGGAATCTGGACTAGGGGCCCCTTCAGCAATTGCGTTAATAGTATACATATATTGCGACCAGCTAGGGATATCCCAAAGGAAAAGGTCACCTGGTATCCCGTCAGGGCCTGGTGCCTTGGCCGGAACTATAGCACTAATTGCAGCCAAAATGTCTTCCACATAGAAGAAGGCACCTTTAGATATAAGGTGCTCACTCAGTTGTACGGGCGACAATTTAGGTGCTCATGAACAGGAGCTTTAAAAGCATGAACAGAAATGTACTGATTGAAAATGTAGGACTTAAGTAACACTTGTGATATGTAATGATTTGCTTCCAACAGGAAACGCAGAGGCAACAAATTTCAGAGTAGCTCTTATAACTCAAAAGACTCGATTCTGCACTCTGGACAGAAGTGATGACTAGGTGCCCCTTAGCGGATGAGCTCTGTTTATAAGCAGCAGTATGTTTATGAAACTATCTGAAGAACTGAGCCTCAAACTGAAGAAAGCTCAATTCGCGTTAAACAAGGATTTGAATTAAATATATTATTCCACAGCGAGTCAATGCAAGGATACCAAGCCTTGTGAAATTACATTAAACATTTTGGGCCCTATATGCAAAAGTATATTTAAAGTGTACATTTACTCATGTATAAATCTACTCCTGCACCTGGGTGAAAATCTACAGTATTCATCATTTGTGCATGTAGATTTACACCAATGTGTAGTGTAGGTTTCTCCATCCCCTCAGCTCTGGATGGAGATACCTATGACTGAATACATGTGTGAACTTCTCACACATAGGCCAATTATGATGTCGTCTGGAAACTCTTCCAACTGAATCGGTTTTGGAATAGTTTCCTTCTGAATCGGGTTCTGCGAGTCCAACCGAATGATTGCGATGCTTCCGGACATCGTTCGGTCGGACTGGCATTGACTTCAATGGGAGCCTGTGTTCTCCGAACGAGAACACAGGCTTCCATTGATAAAAGGGGTGGTTGGGTAAAACTGTGCACCCTGTGGATGGCACCCCATGGTGCCTGGCACAATATGCATGCATGGGAAGGGGGGACCCATGGGTACCCCCACGGGCCCAATTCAGAAGACTGATTCGGAAGACCCTGGGCTACAGGCCCCCAAATTCACATTCTGATAGCCGATCTGTGTCGGAACAACCAATCCGGAAAGGCTGTCCGAATCTGACATCCTAATCGCTCGGCTGAACACACTGTTCATAGACCGCTACAATTCGGCTCCAACCTACTCGGTTACTCCAAATCCCTTTTGGAACTGAGTCGGACAGTCCGAATGCTTTCCAGCCATCGTGATCGGTCGTTTGGAAAAGTGTCCAGGTCGGTCGAAAAGGCGGGTTCCGAATCAGATTCGGACTAATCGATTGCCATTCGGTGCATTTCCGAACAACATCGTAATCGACACTATAGTCGGGGATCACTTTTCCCGTGGCTAGAAGGATAAGTATAGAAAAAAATAATAACGTTTAGTAATTATTTAAACAAAATATGTAAAATATTTAAATGTAAATAAAAAATTTAATTAATTTAAAATTATTATTAACAGAACAACTACAATAAAATGTAACAGTGCATTAACTCATCAAATTAAATGTTCATTAATTAATGAAAAATATATTAATGAAAATTACACATACATTTTTATTCAGAATGTAAAGGATCCACACTATCTAGCATGTTACTATTTAGTCATTTCAATTCCACATTTTGTGACTTTTGTATTCATTTATAATACTTCTTTTCTTTCATTAATTGTAAAATCTTGATTTAATTATTTTTTCAATAATTTAATCACTCATTTTAAAAAGGAAGAAATATGAATTTAAAAAACATATTTTTATACTAAAAACTATTATATATTTATTTAACTTTAAAGTCAAAATTATTTTGTTTATTTAATATTATTTTCTATGGGTTGTTACATTTTTGTCCTGCTTCATTTTTTCTATGACAGTGAGTTGCAGTACCTGTGAGTGGCAGTGTGGGGTGCTAGACTTACATCAAGGCTTGACTGGAGCATATTTACTACTGATTTGTGACATTTTGGACAATACTAACTTTAGAAGTGTACTTTGCGAATAGTGATACACTTACTTTTTTGTGAGAGGATCTTTTTATTAGCATATTCCTCCTTAAACCTCTCCATTACCTTCCCAAAGCCCATCTTTACTTCATCTTAAACCCCTCCCATTTAGTAGTAAGTATGCCACATTTTCCAGTAGCTCCCACTTGTCCCTCCAACATTTACATCCAAATCACAGGTTTACATGCAGCGATCCTCAAATAAAAAAGATAAGCGAGGTAAAGACAGAGGTCTCCGCATGTAGGCTTGTGAATAGCATTCTGCAGAATGCGAGTAGTATTACTGCAGTATTTATTTATTGCTCAACTATTACACCTCCCTTGAGGAGGCATTCTTTTTGGCCCAAATCCCTGTCTACAACTTTGTAGATAGGGATTTGCATCAAAACCAATGGGTGGTTGCATAGGAATGCCCATGTACCACCCCTGGAATGCAATGTCGATGCAGAATAGGTCAACAACACACATCCATTGAGTTACTTTGGGCAGCTTTCCAACACAAATTATGATTTGGGTTGGAAAGTATATTCTGCCAAAACATATTGCACTTGGCTGTAGGTGTGTGCTTTTATCAGCTGCTCTCCATCCCTGGGCCGGAAGGCATGACCCCAGCAGACCTCAGGGCTGCACCCATGGAGGCTATGATGACACGGGGTCTCTGCTGCTAAAAGCTGAAGCCTCCCCTCATCTCTTGTGTCAAAGCAGCAGGTGAATAGCGGCTGCCTGTGCCACAGACACGGGGCTGGCACCTGCTCGGGGGATCACCTACACCAGAGGTCGGGGGACAGTGCCGTCTATTTCTTTTGTGCCACCCAGTGCTATGGGGATTTGGCTGCAACTTTCAAACTCATGTGTAGCAGCACATTTTGGAGTAACCATGGGAGCTTTTTGCAGTTGATACTTTAAGGAAATTATGGATTTTTGTATTTGTCGAACAGTAAGATAAAAAGCATGAATTGCATATTTTTTATCAAATTAACTGCAGTACTGTTGAACTGTTGAGGCAGAGTGTGCAGTCATCAATTGTTTAGCATGATTTATACATTGAGAAGCTCACTGAAACAAGTTCAAAAGGATGAATTCAATACTTATTTTAATTTTTGCTATAAGTTTGGACACTCCATAGTCCATCCTTTTCCTGTATATTAACATGTGCTGAAAGAGGTCGCCCTGTTTAAATTGGTTTACATAATCCGATTATGCCCTTTCTCAAAGATGTACTTTGTTGTAAATGAATTTAGAATAGCAAATGTTTGTTCTATTGCTGAAAACTTTCACAAATGGACTGGACATTATTTCTCTATTATAAATGCTCGTTTCCTACTGAGGCGGTGTGGAGACTAGCTGCATAAGGGTGTTGGGTTGCACATTTTCATTGTTCAAATGTGGTCTGCCTCTGCTCTGGCTGGTTATTGTATCATTTAGTACACTTTGTATGTGCTAGGAGGCGTAGCCATAGAAAAGAAGTGGCTCACCTGGGTTAGTGTTTTTCCCGCTTCCTGTACTGCCCTCTCCACCCATAGACACAAAATGGCCGAAACTACAAAGCTCCTCCACTCGCTGACATAGACCTTACTTCGGGCATCCCATAGATTGTAAGTCAGGAACCACGAGGGCCGATGGCATTACACCAGAACAGCACCCCTCCTGCCAGGGAGGGCAACCAATAACACAAGCAAGGCAAACTCCTCCTCCCACCCAGGTTCCACCTCTCTCGGAGACCACGTGGAGACACTACGAGTCACTATTTGTTGAAACGAAGCTCCTATACACACCCAGAACCACCTTTTATGCAGAGCCCAAGGCACTGGCTCAGCTCTTGATTGATGATTGAGGCCACCTGTGATTACTGAAACACATTTTGCATGCACCTAGTGATCACTTTGACATTGTTAAATAAAGGTAAACTAAGGGCTGGCGGAACTCCATGGAATCACACAGAGTTTTTATGTAACCCCGCAGAATTTCACAGAGTAAAACTCCATGAGTACCACTCACCCCCACTCCTTATCCCTCAGTGTCAGTACAGAACCCACCTTCCATGCTGTCCCCCACCCACACCTCCCCTATCTGTTACTGTGCAAATTCTTGCTCTGCTCTAAGCTATAATATGCTTTAGGTCCAATTATCGTGGAGCAGCTCAACGAAGACTCCAACCTCACACGTAACAGAAATGCAAAGTATATACGTGCACTTGACAATATATTCACTGTATGCCTTAAGTTTATTATCGTGTGCAAAACACTAAACGTATTACTGAAATATGAATTGGGATGGGAGCACACTGCTTCACCTCGGAACACAGTTCATCCCCTAGCATTATGGTAAATGCAGTTCACGGTAAATGCTTACTTGAATAATTGCTGGTGTGTTTCATCAAAGTTTGTGAGGCTTTATGCTAAATACTTATTTGTTTTCTTTGGACTTCTACTGAAGTCTGGTCATGCTGACACCTTCTTTCTTTTCCTATGCTCTTGATTTGTGCATATTCCTATATTCGATCTATGTTTAGAAGAGGGAAGGGAAGTTTCTTTATGGAACACATATTTTCTTTAATCTGCGGTTCTAGAACTGTGATTATTGCAATTCTGTATGAGATTCTGTTGTGCCTTAATTTACTGAGTTATTTCAGCTGACCTATTGTACTGTTGCATTTATTGAGCATATTTTTCATATGGCTATATACTGGATTGATTAGTAATCCAAAATAAAATCTTTAACTATATTCAGTGATTCTTGGTCCTTATTGTGGGTTAACATTGGCTTCACAAGTTAGAAATGTATTGTTAATGTTTCCTCCCTTCCAGGGCTTCATGTCATCTAATAAAGATCCATACAACCAATGGGGAAAAATCTTTGACGGCCTACCCAAGAAATTATGTTTTAGGGCTCAGTGCTCCATCAATTGTGATCCTTTGCTGTACTTCATTGTAGTTATGCAAAAGGCCTACAAATAATTCGGAACATTTCTCTGCATTACATTTGTTCGAGTCTGCTACATCCCACTACTATTAGGAAATCGTTTATGAGTACAAATGATTCATATATTCTTTTATTGTTCTATGTAACTTTTTGAGTTATAAGTAAAGGCCCTAGTATCATCTCGTGCAGGTGTGCTATATAAGACAATTAAAAAATAAATAAAATAAGCAAAATAAATGCATAAAACATCATATAAAAGCCAATGTGGATACTAGTGTGCCTCTGTGGATGGTTTCTACAAATTTGAATTTGTTTCGGGGAAAATGCGATGGATTTTTGGACAGCAGCCAACTTTTCTCTAGTAAAACAGAATGAGGCATATGTTGCATTGTATGGAAAACATTAATAAAGTCAAAAATGTAAGGTTTGTATTGTGCAAGACTAATAGAGTGAAATTACATTTGGGTTGGCCATTATGGTTTACTGCAAACCTGGTGGGTAGAGATAGATTGATCAACAGCACTCAAGAACTTAGTGCCAAGAACCCTTTGGTGAATGAGTGCTCTAAAAAATTCTGTAACATAACATAACATAACAAGACACAATAAGCTGCCAGACAAAATTGAGTGAGAATATAGTAATATGCGTGTCTCTGGCCACATGAGGTGTGCGATCTTTCAAATTCCTTTATCGAAATGCATTTTCCATCTTGTATTTCTCCAAGTAACTTGCTGCAAAGACAAACGAAAGAGACAGCAGAGGGCAAAGTGAGAACATTTGATTTTATTCCAAAAATTGATTTCTTTAATGATCTTTCATTATGTCCCGCAAGAAACATTGTGTACTGATGGCTCCATATTTTCTGGTCTTCATTTGCTTATCAATTGAAAAATGAGAAGTGATGAGCCAGCAGCAAACGAATGATTAAATTACACCATGTGGCATAATAGTAATGTATCTAGGGAAATCACTGTGTACGTGGGAGTTACCAGCTATATTTGCCTTTGTGGAGGTTCCATCCGAATGACTTCTTCTCTCTCTGACCAGGTTTGCTGCTTTTCCAAAACGATTGCATTCTGTACAGTAATAGATGGGGTACCAAGGAGAATTGTGTTGCATATTTAAAGTATGCCATCATTTAATGTGTTATTTTTACAATTGTGCAACTGAAATGTAATCATTGTATGCAATGTATGCTATTGATTTGGTTATTGTAAGAAATTGGTTATTATTTAGGGTAAGTGACTACCCACTGCAACAAATGATCACAACCTCTGTAGGGGTAAACTGCCACTAAATTAAAGTTAGCTCAACCTCTTGGTAGCCATGGCACATAGCAGACAGACTTAACTAAGGGCAATGTGTAAAGTATTAATGCAGTAGCAAAACAGTAATACATTCGAAATGCAGATCACTAAAATTCCCAAACCATGTTAGAAGAATAAGGTCAAATTTAATAAACAAGATCCTGTTCTACTGTGATAATTTTGTCTCTGCCACCTGCCCTCCTTCCCCTCTCCTGTTACTGTCCTTCTATGGATCCCTCCCTGCTGTGATGAGCACCTTTTGCCACTTCGAATTTTGCTGCCTTGTGGGTTTGTTCGTTGTTTGTTTGTTTTTCATCACTTAAAATGAAACCGCAATATGTGATGTTTGCGACCTCTCAACGCCGCCAGTGACACTACTCTGCAACTTGGTTATTTGTTGTTGTTGCTTGTATTGGTGTGGTTATGATTATGTCATTTGTTGGCGGCCGGCCTGGAGGTTGTTGGCCCGTGTCTGTATATTTTTTGAAATTTGTAATAAAGGTTTCAAAAAAAAAGAAAAAAAGAAAATAAAAAAAAAATTTAATAAACAAAGTGACACAAACATGATGTAATTCCAATAAGTGGAACCAAAGTTGTTTGACATGTCAGCCTTTGGGGTGGCAATACCCCAATCATTTTGCCTTCACCTTCCTATTGTGCTGAATTCGTTTTTGTTGGCCTTAGGACTTTGTGCACTTTACCACTGCTACCCAGTGCCAAATTGCTTGTGCTCACTAAAACATAATACAATTGGCTTACACCTGATCATATTTAATTTATTTATGAGTCCCTTGTAAAATGGTATATACCATACACCCATGGTGTCTACATTAATAGCTACTATTGGGTCTGCAGCACTTATTGTGCCACTCACTTAATTGCCCCTTTAAAATATGCCCCAGGTTTGCCATTGCACAGGCTGAATGCAGTTTTAATCTGCCCATTCAGCATGGGAAAATAAATTGTTTGGCAAGCCTTAAACTCCCCTTTTAGTAAATAAAAGTCATCCCTAAGGTAGGCTCTAGGTCATCCATAGGGCAGGGTGCATTGTAATTAAAAGGTTGGATATGTACATTTAAATGTTATATGTTTTGGTAGTGAATAACTCCTAAATATGTTTTTCACTGGTGTGAGACCTAACTCTTCTGTAGGATAACATTGGGTTCCCTTATGTAATGTAATGTAAACTATATTTATATAGCACACTATCACTCTCCGGGTATCCTGGCACTGATAGAGTACCTTGTTGTTATATGGCGTAGTTGATTTGCCACCCAGAAATAAGGCATACGGAATAAAAGTTTAAAAGGAGGGATGGAACCAGAGTGAACACGCAGGGTGGATTGGTGACACTACATCTAAGTATTACTTCTCCCTCGGGAACAGTCAAGTCTTCAGCTTCTTCCTGAATTGCATTAAATTCTCACTTTGCCTGATGTCAGTTGGTAGTTCATTGCACAGTCGTGAGGCTATCGAGCTAAAAGCTCTCCCTCCAGTCCTAGCTCTTTTAAATTTTGTGGTGTTGACCAGATTTGCAGTTGACGAACTGAGTTTTCTTTGGGGAGTGTACCACGTGAATTTTCTCTGCAGTGGTCTAGGACCCAGACCATGTACTGCCTTAAAAACAATGCAGAGAGAATTAAAATGTATCCTCTGCCGAATCGGCAGCCAATAAAGATCTCTTAGGGTCAGAGATGCAGAGGACCCGAGCTGCCGGTTTAAAGCTAGCTTTGCTGCTTTTGTTTGGATTCTTTGCAACTTCAATATCAAGGAATTTGGAGGTCCAAGATACAGGGAGTTACAATAGTCCAATCTGCTCAGAATAACACACATCACTACTTGTATTCTGGCTGAGACTGGCAGTAGTGGGAGAATTCTTCGTAAAGCTCTAATCAGAGAAAAGCAGGTGCCAACTGTTTTGTTTACTTGTGAGTCCAGTTGAAGATTATTATCCAACAATACCCCCAGATTATGTACTGTTTTGGCTGGGATTAATGGAATATCTGTGGGGGTGAGCCGGAAGTCAACAGGAAAGGGACAAGCTATTTTACTCGTGGTGCAGTAAACAACTTCTGCTTTATCTCCGTTAAATTGTAGGAAGTTGTTTCTAAGCCAGTTTGGGGTACTTTCCATGCACTTATGGAATTTATCCATGGGGATTGTTTGATTCCCTTCCAATGAAAACACAAGCTGTGTATCGTCAGCATAGTTGACTATTTCTACTCCAAAGGACTTGATGATAGGAATAAGTGGACGCAGGTATATATTAAATAGAATTGGGCTGATTGCTGAGCCCTGCGGGACCCCATGATGGACGGAAGTCTTCGGGGATGTAAAAGGTTGAATACTCACTGCCTGTGTTCTGTCTGATAGATAGGACTGAAACCATTTTAATGCTTGACCTTTTACCCCAATGTTTCTAAGTCTTTTTAGCAGAATGCTATGGTTCACCGTATCGAATGCTGCTGACATATCTAGCAGCACTAATACGACCGGTTGTCCATTATCAGCTCGCATTCTCAAATCATCAAGCACAGTCACTAGGGCTATTACGGTTCCGTGCTCAGGACGGAATCCAAACTGCAGCTCATCCAGTAGATGATTGTCCTCTAAATAATGGGACAAGGATTTACTCACTACCCGCTCAAGAATTTTTATTGGGTAAGGTAATAGCAAGATAGGGCTATAGCTAGGCAGACAGAGAGGATCAAGTATTGGTTTCTTGAGTAGCGGGTTCACTATTGCCTGTTTCCAGCTTTCTGGGACCTCTCCGCTGATCAATGATTGCAGCATATTTGACGTAGCCACGGGAAGAGTTCCAGCTTAAATTCCTTCCAAATCCTCTGTGGGAGGGGGTCCAATGGTGACCCGGAAGATACAGTCAGAGCTATATTAGTAAACACTTCCTCCGTGGGAGTTTGAAACCACTCCAGAGTAGGCTGGCGGTCTCTATCTATGCTCTCGTCCTGTATCTCTAACACATTTGATGATAATAAATCATTCTCCTGCTTCATGGGTGAAATGTTTTCATCATCCGCCCCAAACTGGTTCTTTAGATTGATTCTGTCAATGATTTTATTAATCTTTTCATCAAAATAAATTGCCAGATCGTCGCATAGCTTCTGCGTACCTATGGTCTTGTTGCTTACACAGGCCGGCTTAGATAGGTCCTTTACTATATTAAAAATAGTTATAGCCTTATTCTGTGCTTGCAGAATGGTTTTTGCATAATAATCAGCCTTTGATCTAGCAATTGAAACCTTATATATGTTCAATTGCTTTTTGTAGGTTCTTTTATCTATTTCAGCATAAAGCCTCCTCTATTTTCTTTATGCCTGTTTATTCTCCTTCCGCGGTACTCTCAGATCCTCACTATACCAGAGGGCAGACGGTTTATCTCTAATCTTTAGCCTCTTTACTGGTATTCTTTGATCCAGAGTTTTGTTTATTTGGGCACAAAGGGTTAGGTAACTTTCTCCCACTGATTTATTGGAGTCAAATAGATTTTTCTCCGTTAGTAATAGAGTTTTTTTTTTTAGTAGTCCGGGCCAATCCCTTCCCTGTCGAAAATTCCCAGGGTGAGTCAATTTATTATTTGTTCTTGGTAGCACTAGCCGTAAGTGGATTAAGAAGTGATCAGTCCAGCATAGAGGGAGTACTTCGACCACTCTGACCTCAGTGGAGTTGGCGAATATTAAATCTAGGATACGGCCTCTTTGGTGTGTTGATTGTAACACTAACTGTTGCTTGTTGAGACTCTCACATGCCTGTACTAGTTCTCTCAGAGCTGTGTTCAAAGCCCCATTATCCCAGAGGTTAAAGTCACCCAGTAAAATCAACCTGGAGTGGGTTAGTGACATATTATACAAAATCATCAATGAAACGGGATGCACACCTCAGTTGCTGAAAATCTTCGTGTTTGTCAAAATTCATCCATTTATGCGTGCATTTACACTGGTGGCGTGCCTAGCCCAAACTGCACGTTATTTACTAAACAACATCCTAATGGGGTTCACTTTAAACTCCAAACCAGTGCCACAGCAAATATTTCATATACTAATGTTTATATCGTTATAACCTGTATTTCTTCCTTTTACTTTAATTCCGCCTAATTTTATCCACTCTTTCGCTCAAGTGTTTAAGATCCTCATGCAAGGAGCGGCAATTTCCTGAATTTCTCATGTTTTAAGTGGGCCATCCGAACCTCTCCTTCAAAAAACACGTGCTGAAGCCATGTCCATTACAAGCAGTTTATTAACACCCAATGCATTTCGGGCCTCGGGGGCCCTTCGTCAGGGGTAACTGAAAATGACAATAAGGTATGCATTACAATCACAACGAATATAATCTACAGGCAAATTTCATGAAATTGTGTAAACGATACTGATTGTGCTACATTTTACAAATAACAGACTGTTTAAACACACTTGATAAAAACAGCAAGTCATCACTGAACTGCAACAGCTAACCCTACATTTATGTGCATCACAACCATTCACCGAGTTAAACACTCCCATCCTCCTGAACAACCCAATCTCTACTACCTCGTGCACTGCCGTTATCCTGAAATGTGACCCTCTAAACTCTTCGTTCCCTAATCTCATCCCTATGCCTCCTTTGGTTTAACAACACGCGTTCATGTCATTTCATTACCTTCTCTTCGTGTAACCACCCCGTCACTCCCATCCTTCTCAGTCTCACATCTTTCCCTACCTTCCACTGTTTCATCCTCTCTGCGCTACATGAAAACCAGCCACTTCTGATACAAATCTCTCACATACCTGCTGTAAAAATTGTTTATCCTCTTCTCATATTGCACCGAAAGATTTACTTAGCGTATTGTCTCACCTGCATTTAATCTAAATCAAAGCCCCTCCCCTTCTATCACGTGTCGATGTCACCCTGAACCAATAACGGTAAACTGATCTTCCTAAAACACTCCAACTCCCATGATGCACCCTAGCTGCTCATCAAAAACATTCACATGTTATAAATGAATCCGTTTTACTAATTCAAATAATACCCCGTACTACTTTTTCGCACCGTTCCGTTAAAAGTGTCAAAACAAATGCAATAATGCAGATATAATCATAAGATCTCCCATAATAGTTTAACACTATTTAGTGTCCATGACTCCCGTAAATTCGTGCTAAACATGCTTGTTGAACAATGATATTCCGCCTTTCATGCGATCCGACGACATTCCTGCAAAGTTCTTTCTTGATCATGTTTTACCAGAGTGGGTGCAAACCCGAAAGGGCCAAAACCGTCTACGACATCATCAATGAAACGGGATGCACACCTCAGTTGCTGAAAATCTTCGTGTTTGTCAAAATTCGTCCATAAACAATTTTTACAGCAGGTATGTGAGAGATTTGTATCAGAAGTGGCTGGTTTTCATGTAGTGCAGAGAGGATGAAACAGTGGAAGGTAGGGAAAGATGTGAGACTAAGAAGGATGGGAGTGACGGGGTGGTTACACGAAGAGAAGGTAATGAAATGACATGAACGCGTGTTGTTAAACCAAAGGAGGCATAGGGATGAGATTAGGGAACGAAGTGTTTAGAGGGTCACATTTCAGGATAACGGCAGTGCACGGGGTAGTAGAGATTGGGTTGTTCAGGAGGATGGGAGTGTTTAACTCGGTGAATGGTTGTGATGCACATAAATGTAGGGTTAGCTGTTGCAGTTCAGTGATGACTTGCTGTTTTTTTCAAATCGAAGATATCACTACAGTGTGTTTAAACAGTCTGTTATTTGTAAAATGTAGCACAATCAGTATCGTTTACACAATTTCATGAAATTTGCCTGTAGATTATATTCGTTGTGATTGTAATGCATACCTTATTGTCATTTTCAGTTACCCCTGACGAAGGGCCCCCGAGGCCCGAAATGCATTGGGTGTTAATAAACTGCTTGTAATGGACATGGCTTCAGCACGTGTTTTTTGAAGGAGAGGTTTGGATGGCCCACTTGAAACATGAGAAATTCAGGAAATTGCCGCTCCTTGCATGAGGATTTAAACACTTGAGCGAAAGAGTGGATAAAATTAGGCGGAATTAAAGTAAAAGGAAGAAATACAGGTTATAACGATATAAACATTAGTATATGAAATATTTGTGGATGACATTAATTACATTTAACAAGTCCTAACTTTTGATTGGGAACAGGAGAACAGTTCATGTTTGGTGTCTGAGAAATTGTAATTTAAAGTCCACTTCAATGGCATAGTCTGATTTTAAGTTATATTTTGAAAATGTCACTTTTAGAATGCTGGCATTTTCCTGCCCAAACTATTTGGTGCCTGCAGCCTATTCCTTGGTCACATGACTGGGTGTAATTTGCAGTTGGACTTTGCTTATTCGTCCCAGACAGCCACACAATAGAGGGATTAGGTCTGCCTGACCAAACCATCACTGGCATGATGGGGGGGGTGGAGCTAGACACAGCAACACTTGCAAATCAATCGGCTGTGCCTTTGCTTCACACAAAGAACTTGTCACCTGTGCATTGTTCATGCAGCCAGTCTGGAGCCAGGGCAGCGGAGGTGTGAAACATCTAGCACTTCAAAGGGAATACTCTAGAAACTTCTCCTATTTCAAACAAGGCACCAGGTATAAAAATAGGACCCTCAGACACACTCTTCAGTTCACTTTCTGGTCCTGTGGAAGGACTCTCAGAGGGCAGCCTGTAGCTGTGGCTTGCTGTGTACTTCAGGGGATTGCTTTACTGCACTTGGAAGGTCTGCTCTGATTCTTGAAGCCTGCCTTGAACCCTCAGAGGCCTGCCCAGTTGCTTAAGCCCTGTTACCCTTCTTGGACCCAGGATCACCAGAATGACTCCAAGGGCTGGTTGGCTTGCCGTCTGATCAGAGTCTCAGGGAAAGAAAAGGATGCAAATATCTTGAACACCCCATCGGGACCTAGCTTGAGTGAATCCCAACCATCTAAATGGTTCCTTCCCAGTCCTGGCCCCTTGTGAGTGGAGCTAAAGGTACCAAGATAGCCAAAATCCAACACTTGGGACGTGGCACATTTTCGGCTAAAAACTGCTCTGAGAACTGAGAGAAGCCTGGGACCAACCTGTTTGTCTATCCGCCCAAGGTGCATCGGTGGTCGGCCTGACTTTGTGACAGCTTCCACTATGTTCTTCTCTGTAGAAGCAAATTCTGTTAAGTGGTCCTTCACAGAAGGCGTAACCTGCCTCATGGAGCCTTCGTCGGCTATAGCCTCCATCCTTGTCCCGCTGGAAATTTTCGGCTTCCAAAAAATAAACTGGCAGTCCAGCCCTACTCCAGAGCAGCTCCCCACACTCACCAACAGGTATTGTTGAGAACCACCTGCCACAGCTCCCCTCTCCACTGGATGATACTAAGCCTGGGCTGCAGTTGTCTGGCAGTCAGATTAGAGGGGGGGAGGGCAGAATCTCAGTCAAAGCCCTAGTCAGTACTCAGGATCCAAGTAACATGACCATAATTTTCTCAAATGCCATTTTCCTTCTTCTTTTTAATTAGAAAGGAGGATATGGCTTGAGATTCATTACAGAAATTTTGTGGAAAGGGTTTCATTCATGTGTGATCATTAATAATGCAATGCCTGCTTTTTTAAATAGAAGCAATACCTGTATTATACAGCAATTCAATAAAACATGCAATCTCACTTAAGAAAACGGGGAGGGGATACACAGTTCACTCATGACACGGACACTGGTAGGCAAGAGCTACATCAGTTAAGAATGAAAAAATGCTTTTCATTTATACGGCCCATTATTATATGTATTCGAAATATTTGAATTAGACTGATTTAGAGTACAGATTACTGAAAGGTAAATATTCCTTTATTGTGTGTACTTAATAGTATTTAGCTTCCCTCAGCACTTTTTTAACAAGATTCATGAAAACAAATTCCTCTTCTAGGAGCACTGATATTTCTTCATATGTTCATGCATGCAATGGTTCTATTCTCATGAGGCAGAAACCAAAATGAAAACTGCTGTTGAGAATGCAGCCTAATAACTAATGTGGTGCACACACATCATGCTTCTCTGCCAAGAGAGGGAGATTGCACTGCTGCTGCCTGTGTGCAGAGCAGTTTGTAATGCTACCACCTGTGCTGCACCTATTTTTTGTCTGAAGGAAGCTTGCAGTGTGGCTGCTTTCGTTCTAGCTTTTGGTGTTTGTAAGCAATTGGGTTTGTGGTTAAGGAGGGTAAAACCCTACTCAAGAAGCAATCCTCCTCAAGAAGCAATCACAAACCTTGTCAGGATGAAGTCACAAACACACCCCAAATTAGCCTGTGCTCCAGCTTCTGGTTGCTTGGCACAGAGCAGTCAGCTTAAGTTAGAGGCAATGTGAGAAGTATTTATGCAGCACCTCAAACAGTAGTAGAAATGTAATAAATAATTTGACACCAAAATGACAAAATTTCAATTAGTAGAAACGAAGATATGCAGTTTTAAAGATTTAAGGAAAATAGCACCAAAAAACACAAACCGCCAACCACGGCTATCTGGTCGTGTGAGACCGGGTGAAAGGCACAAGTTCAGACTGACCATGATGGGGCATGGGCCAGATACAGGTGCCAGATTAGTCCCACTGAAAGAGTTACTTTCAAGTCCAGAGCAACAAGTTCCATTCACGGTGGAAGGGGCTGTGAAGAGCAGGAAGAGCTGTCAAAGTAATGCAAAGAGAAGGCCAGGTGTTGCGAACGGTCGTTACTGTAGCGTGAAGTTCCAGTCAGCATCTCAAATGATCCTTGCTGGTGCTTCATGGTCCCCATGCGTGTTTGAAGCTGTAGCATGAAGAGTGGGTTCGCCGGAACTTAATGTTGATGTGTGGCATTGTTTTGGCGCAATGGGCCCTTTTACATTTGCAAAGAGCCCAAAACCTTTTAATGATCTCAACTGAGGCCATACCAAGAGTCCAGGACCTGAGGAGCACCACTTGGGGTTCAGGAACTCACTCCAGCAGAGGCCATCAGGGCTGAGGATGGTCTAGTTTTAGGTCCTGTGAGCTGGTCCTCTACCTCTGGTTTGTGAATGATCAATTTTGAGATTGCGTAAAACTGTGTCTTCTGCTGCTGATCCCTATTTGACTGAATACGCAGTCAAAAATATTTCTGACTACCCTAGTGCTTGTGGTGTTTCTGACTTAAGTTTGGCTAGATACAATTTTTTCTGGGTCTGCCTATATTGTGGTCATTCTGCTGTGGTACTTCTGTAGGATGGGGAACCACAAGTTTGGTGGTGTTGCAAAACTGCTTATTTATGGTGGTTCCCTATCCCAACAAACACCTAAATGATCTCCTTAATTTTTAAATGGCTAATTATTTAGCTGAAGGATAGTCATTAATAGTCATACATAAATTACACCGATTTCACTCAAATCCACTGGTCGCGCACCCCAGACTAAAACTAGATTCCTATTCCCAAGACTTGAAAAGTGCTTCTGCAAACATCCTCTGTACTTATAGTTGTGCTAATAGTTTGGAAATTGCCTCTGTGTAGCAGAACAGCAACTAAGCTCTACACAATATTGATGAGTAGTGTCCGCCATATACAGGACCTAATATTCTAAGCTGTTTGTGCATATGGATTTAAATTACACATTTAAACGTCCTGATTAATGAGTCCAAGGTATACAAAACAAGTGACCTGGCACTTGCAAGCCCATTTACTCTTTTATAATAAGACCTTCTAATGCTGTAATATTTCTCATTAGTACTTTCCATACAAAAACAGGGAGTGGGTATTCCAGGGTGGAGATGCCTATACAGTATAGAAACAGCCAAAAATTCAAGCATTTTGTGGGTATTCACAAACTTTTCTTCACACCCATTTAAACTCTGGCAAAGGTCAGAGATTTGCCCCTCTGTTATAGGTAATAGTCAAAGTATTGGCACTTGATCGCGGAATACTGCGATTCAAGGCACAGGGCACTACCCATACCAATTCCAGAAAAGGACTGGGTGGATTACATCTCCCTCTTATATGGAAACAATAGCCCAGTTTCTTCCGTGACGACAGATGGGGTTAAACACGCATCTATTGAATTGACTGAATTTGGCCCCCCGTCAGCAAAGGAAGTGGTAAGTTATATAAAGAATGCATGAACCTCTGGCGCACAAGGGCCGGAAGGAATGCCGATTGCACCTATTAAAAAGGAACCAGAAGCGTGGGGTGATTTTTTTAGAGCCTCTTTTTAAATATAGCTTTCTTATGAATAAAATCCCCTCTTCTTGGAAGGGGAGCATTATAGTCCCCCTGTACAAAAAAGGTCCGAAAACGGTGCAGACTAGTTTAGACAGATTGCCCTTCTGGATGCCGCATGCAAATTATTTGCAAAAAACATATTAAGCCATCTTCAACAATGGGTTTATGATCAGAATATCCTTCCCCCGGAACAAGCTGGTTTTTAGAAAGAACCATGGCACCTTGGATAATATAGCTGCTGTTCAGACAATTGTAGAGAAATATGTTTTGTTCTGAAGAATGCCAATATATCCAGCTTTTATTGATTTCTCCACGGCGTTCGACAAAGTGGACCGCCAAACGCTGTGGAGAAAACTTGCCCTCCTTGGCATACCATGTCATCTCTTGGGTCTGATTATGGAATTGCATACAGACACGTGGTGCCGGGTTCTGTTGGGAGGTTCACAGGGGCTAATTTCACACTAGTAAGGAGCAAATATACACAATATTTTCAAACAAATATCTTTGATTCAAAAACATTTATTCTCAAATCTCATATTTTTTAAACATGTAGAATGTCCAATTGTTCATGTACCAATGTATTATTGCTTTGATGCCTCAGTTAGTCCTTTATCCATTAATAAATGTTCTTGCCAAAAAAAAAGAATTTTTTTTTCCTTTTAATCCATCCAAATTTTTCTTTTGATCCATCAATCGTTGTTACCAATTTTTTATGATCCAATCACTTTATCATCCTTTTGATCCATCCATCGTTACTTTCCAATTATATGAAATATTGTATGATCCAATCATTAGATCGAGAGGTTATACTTCCATTCCTAATGTCCAATACTCTCAACAGCTGACGCGTTTCGTCCCCTCCCGGGACATCATCAGGGCTGTGAAATAAATAAGAACATGCCATCATAATCAAGACTTTCCTGTCCATATATTCACACCTTCAAATCAAATCCTGCCTATATAACATGCTCCAAAGTAAATCAGAATAGTAGACAAATTATTCTAATTTATTCCTACCTATATAACAGGCTCCCAAGTTAATCAGGATTTTAAACCAGTAGTTCTAGTTTGTAACAGACATCATCTCTATCAGTCAAAAATGACACAATTGGTGATATAATAAACCCCATGAGTAATATTCATAGCACTCATTGCAATAAACACCCCATTTTTTGTACCAAAAACAAAATCCTTCTATAGAACCCTCTTCGTATGCATCAATCTGTCCCTATTCTCTCCTTAGTCTCAATTCCTACATTCCTGATCGAAATCTGCCCCTTTTATGACCCTACTTCTGTTGTCTCTATCCTGTACTCAAAGTCCTAAGAACCAATCATCTATAACATCCTTAATTTCGCCACCTTATTTAATTCTTAGCTACATTTCTATATTCCCAGATCAAGTACAGTTGAACCGGTCTCACCTTTATCCAGTAATATTGGTGAGTGCATCCAAGACACGTTATTTCTAATGCAGTCTGTCCAATTCGACTAACACAAATATTATCTGTATCAGAGAAAAAGGAGAAAACACTTTCTATAACCTTTCCCCAACTTAAAAAGTAACCTAAATATTCCAAAACCTGTTTCCCCAATTCTCTGTCCAACTACCTGCGAAAATTCAGAAGTCTTCACCATCCTCTACGCATCCCTTCACGGTTTCTCTGCAACTCACACTCCGTATTTTGAACAATCCGCTACTCTGGTTTATAAAGGCAAAGTAGCCAATCCCTAGGCCTCCTTTCTAATTGCTAACCTTGTTCCCTCTCTGGTCCACTCATTTGGTGAGCCAATCACTAAGCAGCATTTCAAAACCATACTCCCCTGGTCACAAGGCAAAGTAACCAATCACAAAGCCTCCTTTCTAATTGTTGACCCTGCTCCCTCTCTGGTGTGCTCATTCAGTGAGCCAATCACTAAGCGGCATTTCAAAACCTTACTTCCCCATGATTTCTCGTCTACTTGCACTTCGCATTCTAACAATGCCGCTCCTCTAATTCGACCAGGCAAAGTAGCCAATCGCTAAGCCTCCTCCAATCAATGAGCGGCATTTCAAAACTGTACTTCCCTGGTCTCAAGGCAAAGTAACCAATCACTGAGCCTCCTTTCTAATTATTGACCCTGTTCCCTCTCTGGTCCTGCTCATTCGGCGAGCCAATCACTAAGCGGCATTTCCAAACCTTACTTCCCCACGATTTCTCATCTACTTGCACTTCGTATTCTAACAAATCCACTCCTCTAATTTGACCAGGCAAATTAGCCAATCACTAAGCCTACTTTCTGATTCCTAACCCTGTTCCCTCTCTGGTCCGCTATTAAGCGGGCCAATCACTACGCGGCGTTTCAAACTGTAGAATAATAATCCAGTTTTCTACATATCCCGCCTAGTCCAACGATCGTAATCACGGTCATTAAAACAAAAATTCCAATAATCATATCTTGCTACCAACACGCATATATATCTGAATCCAGTTATTTTCCAGATACGTGGGTTTCCCGGTTAGTTTAATAAAAACCCTTTGTATGAATTATTCAGCCATATGTGGTTAATATCCATGTTCAAAATCATCAATCAGTCAACAATATTTCAACAGAATCCACACACTCATACCTCCTGCTCTTCAAATCATCACTAGTATGGTGACCCATACTCATGCTATATTCTCCTGCTCCAACTATTTATATCAACCACCAATCACCTCAAATTTCCTATTCACGATGCCCCATCATGATGCGTTATTCCTAATCCTGGCAAATTCTCCCCCATCATTCACCCCTTTCCTGTAATTATATACGGGAAGGGTCGCCCATAACATCACTGTCATATATCACTGTAGGGTTGTTACCCCATATTGTCTCCACTACGTATTTTTATCAATGGGCAACCATTCCATATTCTAAAGTTACAACATAATACTCTAGTGCCCCTTTCCAAAGTGTGTGAATTTCCAGTCCACATGAAATCCCCAGTCTCATCCAAAGCAACATATAGCGGAGTCGTAGTTATCATCTGATCTCAACTCAATTGGACTCATTTCCATCCTCACTATGCGGCTCCTCCCTCCACTTCACCACTCCTTATTTTCCAAATCTACAGATTTGTCACCTGATCACAAGGTACTTGTCAGAGTATCAAGATTGAACTTCAAACCTCACTCCCAAAGTATCATCTATCAAAGAAGTTTCTTCACCCTTTGCTACGTCACACAACATGGAATAAAGTCCTTAGGCCAAAAAATAATGAAATTCATTATCACTGTTTAAACCCATAGTAACTGCTCTGCATTTACTGATCCATTTTGCTTCTTCCTGTCTAATTCGCAATTCCCAGTCTCTACCCCTCTTTACTGGGAAATATCTTTTGAATACCATGGAATTTAAAATCCTGTTGGGAATTGTGACATGCATGTACAGAGGTGATCTGGTATCACAATTGCGAATAGCACGCCTATGTTCCTGTAATCTCAATTTCAAAGTCCTTTTCGTGCTACCAATATAGATCTTCTTACAAGAACAAATAATTACATAAACCACTCCTGTGCTGTTACAGTTAATAAATTCTCTTATCACAAATCTTTTTTTTGTGTTATACATGAATTCTTTGATTTTGTTATTACCCAATTCACACATATTGCATGTACCACACACATAAAAGCCTCTTGGTTGCTTGGGTAACCAATTAAGACCCTCCGTTACATCAGATGGTATATAGTTCCTTGTGATAATATTTTTTATAGTTACACATTTCCTGTAGATTATATCTGGTTTGTCCCCTATTGAACTGACTAATCCTGGTACACCCGTCAATAAGCCCCAATTTTTCTTGAGTGCTTTGTAAATTCCAGTTTTCTCAATACAATGCGTGGTCACAAAAGCTACTTTTTCCTTGAGTTGTCCTCTTTTCTTTTGAACAAGAGTAGTTTCCCTCTGTACCCTTTTTACTCTGTTCCTGGCCTCTAATAGATCAGTCCTTTTATAGCCTCTCTTTGATAGTCTGCTATACAGACCATCCAACTCATTATCAAAATCCCCTTTGGTGCTGCAGTTTCTTCTTAACCTGATCATCTCCCCGTAAAGGGATCCCTTTGATCACGGATTTTGGATGAAAACTATCTGCACATAAGATAGAGTTAGTGGCCGTGGTTTTTCTGTATAGTTTACTCTTAATTTGATCATTTTCCGTAAAAAGTTCCACATCCAGAAACGCTAAACCCTTTGAACTGTAATTCATAGTGAACTTTACATTGAACTCATTCTTATTAAGAAAATCAAAATATTCATGTAGTTCTCCCCCACTCCCTTTCCATATCAATAGAATGTCATCTATGAATCGGACCCAAAATAAAATGCAATCCGTCCATCTTGCTGCCCCTAGGCCCCAGGCATGCTCCTTCTCAAAGAACCCCATAAAGAGGTTGGCATACGAAGGAGCAAACCTGGACCCCATCGCTGTACCTTTAATTTGCTGAAACCATTGGTCCTCAAAAAGAAAAAAAATATTCTCCAAAATCAAAGTGCGCATTTGGACCAACATCTCCGAATGTGCACGTAGGCTTGCACTGCGACTGCTCAAAACGTGTTTTAAGGCTTGTTTACCTTTATCATTATCGATACAAGTATAAAGCCCGATTACATCTAAAGTCACAAGAGTCATTCCATCTTCCCACTTAAAGTCCTGTAATTTATTTAGGACATCCATAGTGTCTCTAATATATGCTGGTAAGTTTACCACTAAGGGTTTTAAAAAACAGTCTACAAATTCAGTTAGGTGTTCCGTAACACTTCCAATGCTGGACGCTATGGGTCTCCCTGGTGGATCCATTTTTGATTTATGAAAATGGGGTGTTTATTGCAATGAGTGCTATGAATATTACTCATGGGGTTTATTATATCACCAATTGTGTCATTTTTGACTGATAGAGATGATGTCTGTTGCAAACTAGAACTACTGGTTTAACATCCTGATTAACTAGGGAGCCTGTTATATAGGTAGGAATAAATTAGAACAAATTGTTTACTATTCTGATTTACTTTGGAGCATGTTATATAGGCAGGATTTGATTTGAAGGTGTGAATATATGGACAGGAAAGTCTTGATTATGATGGCATGTTCTCATTTATTTCACAGCCCTGATGATGTCCCGGGGGGGGACGAAACGCGGCGGCTGTTGAGAGTATTGGACATTAGGAATGGAAGTATAACCTCTCGATCTAATGATTGGATCATACAATATTTCATATAATTGGAAAGTAATGATGGATGGATCAAAAGGATGATAAAGTGATTGGATCATAAAAAATTGGTAACAACGATTGATGGATCAAAAGAAAAATTTGGATGGATTAAAAGGAAAAAATATATATTTTTTTTGGCAAGAACATTTATTCATGGATAAAGGACTAACTGAGGCATGAAAGCAATAATACATTGGTACATGAACAATTGGACATTCTCCATGTTTAAAAAATATGAGATTTGAGAATAAATGTTTTTGAATCAAAGATATTTGTTTGGAAATATTGTGTATATTTGTAGTGCTCCTTACTAGTGTGAAATTATTTCAATGTAGGGATGGTTTAACAGTGACCATTCGTTAAGTGAGTACTGGTAATTTAAATATTTTGAAGAAGTGACTCCCTGTGCGCATGGGTGCGGGACCCTCATCGTTGTGTTGCAATTTTTTTTTATTAGGTTCGCAGGGGCTATCATGTGAAATTAGAATGCACAATGGTCTCAAACAGGGTTGCCTATTGGTACCACTTTTATTTTCTCTGTATATTGCACTCTGAACTCGGTAAGGGGGATGCCCCAAAAATTGGTACAATGTCCGTTGGCTCTCTATTATACGCAGACGATGTTGCAATATTCGATCTAACGCCTATTGGCCTGCAACGTCGGTTAGATGCCTTAAGTAAATATGCAGAGGCTCACTTCTTGATAATCAATACTGCAAAAGGCTAGATGTTGGTATTTCGTAAGAAGGGGCATAAAATAAGGAGATGTTTAAGATGGATTCTTGGTTGCGAAAGACTGGAACTGGTTGACTCGTACCTATATTTGGGGAAGGTTTTTTCCAAAACTGGCCGAGATTTAGAGCATATTAAACATTGTGTCAGTAAAGTTGTCTCCCAGGCAAGTGCACTAAACAGATTCTATAAAACTTGCGGGAGAAGCCACTTTGGCCATGTTTTATCTGTTTTTAAGGTCAAAATCCTTTCCATTAATATATGTTACCGAGGTGCTGGACATTAATTATTGGCTTTCTTTCGATAAGGCGGAAGGGCGAATCCTGCGTCAAATTTTCAATTTAAACTCCTTGGCAGCCCCACATGCACTATGCCTTGAATTTGGATTAGTCTCGTCCTTTACCCTATCCCTCGCTGCAATCCTTAGGTGGGGTAATACCCTTCTTTTAGGGGAGGAGGGCACACTTAGGGCCGCCCTGAGAATAGAAATTTTTGATATGCAAAAAGAACAATCAACGTTTTTTAGGTCCTTTGTATGTGCAAAGGATACATTCGGCCTTAGTTTGAATTCTGATTCTCCTATGTCCAAACCTGTATTGAAACAACTTCTAAAGAAGTTTAGATCGCCTATTAGTTTGTCAAGAGAAGCGACCTCCAGCCAGTCTAGGTCCATGAATGAGGCGGTCATTGGGCGTGCTTTGGGGAATAAACCTCAGACTTATTTAACTTGCAATATCCCTCACGGGATTAGAAGGCTGATACTCCTACTGAGATTTAATTTGCTGCCTCTAAGAGATGTTACTGGTATCTGGGATAAAACACCTAGAGAGAAGAGAATTTGTGAATTGTGCCAGCTGCAAATCCACAATCTTAATCATGTGCTTTTTGAATGCCCAAAGCTGCAAAGTGCTAGGCGATTGTTTTTAAAGTCAGTTTTTGTTTTTAAAGTCAGTTTTTATTAAATATAATGTCCACTCTGCACAGGAGGCACGATCTCTAGTTCTGTCCCCTCCAAATGAAATGGTTTGTTTTAAGATATATTACATTAAAAAAAATATTTCTGCCTATTTATTAGGAATTCCTTTTATTGTCTTATATATTTATAGCCCTATTTTGCCATTTTTCATATGTCGATAAAAGAAATTTACTGGTCGGTTATTTGACTGTATTTTGTATTTTAGCACTACTTGCACACCACTCAGTATGTTTTATACAAGAATTTCCATAGTAATGTATAAGGAAGAATTTTGTATTGTATGTATAGTTTGTCTCTTTTTTTTATCTGATGGTGTGTGTTTTGTGGACCTCCGTAGGAGTTCCATAACAAAATAAATAAATTGTAATAGTCAATCAGTTTCCTGTCCTGGTGGCAGTGGGAACCTCCCCCGTACCAAAACCTATGTTACCGAGGTGCTGGACATTAATTATTGGCTTTCTTTCGATAAGGCGGAAGGGCGAATCCTGCGTCAAATTTTCAATTTAAACTCCTTGGCAGCCCCACATGCACTATGCCTTGAATTTGGATTAGTCTCGTCCTTTACCCTATCCCTCGCTGCAATCCTTAGGTGGGGTAATACCCTTCTTTTAGGGGAGGAGGGCACACTTAGGGCCGCCCTGAGAATAGAAATTTTTGTTATGCAAAAAGAACAATCAACGTTTTTTAGGTCCTTTGTATGTGCAAAGGATACATTCGGCCTTAGTTTGAATTCTGCTTCTCCTATGTCCAAACCTGTATTGAAACAACTTCTAAAGAAGTTTAGATCGCCTATTAGTTTGTCAAGAGAAGCGACCTCCAGCCAGTCTAGGTCCAGGAATGAGGCGGTCATTGGGAGTGCTTTGGGGAATAAACCTCAGACTTATTTAACTTGCAATATCCCTCACGGGATTAGAAGGCTGATACTCCTACTGAGATTTAATTTGCTGCCTCTAAGAGATGTTACTGGTATCTGGGATAAAACACCTAGAGAGAAGAGAATTTGTGAATTGTGCCAGCTGCAAATCCACAATCTTAATCATGTGCTTTTTGAATGCCCAAAGCTGCAAAGTGCTAGGCGATTGTTTTTAAAGTCAGTTTTTGTTTTTAAAGTCAGTTTTTATTAAATATAATGTCCACTCTGCACAGGAGGCACGATCTCTAGTTCTGTCCCCTCCAAATGAAATGGTTTGTTTTAAGATATATTACATTTAAAAAAATATTTCTGCCTATTTATTAGGAATTCCTTTTATTGTCTTATATATTTATAGCCCTATTTTGCCATTTTTCATATGTCGATAAAAGAAATTTACTGGTCGGTTATTTGACTGTATTTTGTATTTTAGCACTACTTGCACACCACTCAGTATGTTTTATACAAGAATTTCCATAGTAATGTATAAGGAAGAATTTTGTATTGTATGTATAGTTTGTCTCTTTTTTTTATCTGATGGTGTGTGTTTTGTGGACCTCCGTAGGAGTTCCATAACAAAATAAATAAATTGTAATAGTCAATCAGTTTCCTGTCCTGGTGGCAGTGGGAACCTCCCCCGTACCAAAACCTATAGGGTTGTAGGGATCAGGGTTTGAGAAATATTGTTCCATAGAGAAAAAAAAATGTGACTTTGCACAGATGATTACAAATTCACTTTGGAAATGTAAAACATTTAGATTAGCACTCACAAATGTGTTTTTCATGTTTAATATCACCCCAATAAGGTGAAATAGTATGTACAGGTAAATGTTCTTGCGGGGACACTGAGTGTGGATACATGAGCAAGCATGTCCTCACAGTTAAGAAAACCCACAAAATCATATTCTTTGGAGCATTCAAAAACTTCTCTTAACTAATTTCCAACAGGGAAACTGTTGAAAATGTAGACCCTTATTTGTTTTGTGGACAGGGTAGTCTGCCACAAACGTACCCTGTCTGCTGGACTGATTGTCTGCTTGCACCATTTAGGGTCAGGCGGACTGCCATGTTTCCACGAGCGGTGATCCCCACTGGCTACTATTTAGGGCGGACATTCTGAGGCATTTTAGGGCATATTTACAAGCCCCTATCGCCACCGGAATGTCAATTCTTTTGACGCTCCAGTGGCGTAACACCATTTTCAATATTCACAAGTTGGCGCTAAGCCACTTAACATATTCTCATTTTCAGAAGTAAAGCAGGCATATATTAATAACACTTTTAGAAATATGCATATTGGATTACCCAATATTATTTCTTTCTGCCTTTAATGAGATGCTGTGGGCTAGCTTTCCATTTTGCAGCAGGTGCAGTGAGACCAGCACCCAGAGCTGTGAGTAGCCCTCTGTACCCCAATTATGGATATGTTTACCGCTGAACATGGGCATAGGTGTTTCATGTTCCACGATTGCATGAGGGCCAATGACATCCTTTACTCTGCCTCAGATCTTGATTGATATAGATCCCTCAATGCGAATTACTACCTGACTTGCCAAAAAAGATTATTTTACGGCATTCGAACATGGTATTGTCCATTTTGTTAACCCTTTGACAGGCTCTAAATTGCAGTTTGTTGTTATTTCTGAACTATTAATATCTATGTTTCACAGGTATGTGTGGAGCCCCCACAAGTATGCTTTCTACTGATGAAGACTAGATATGGGAGAAATTAAAAAATTACCCTGGCGTAATTTGTGTAATTTTGCGAATTTCACATAATACTTGTCACCCAAAATTATGCTACATCATATAATTATGTACCATTTGTGGTAACATTTTGCAGCGAGACTACAGGAATAAGGTGAACAGCCAGAATGTGAGTGGATGTTGCTTACATCACACTAAGTCCAACCTCTCATCAAAAATTGATGGAAGGACATTGTTATATTTTTTATTTAGCTTTTGTTTGACTTTGTCTTTGCTGCTGGGCTTGTGGTATTCCCTGGGCTTGTGGACGTGTTTGAGTTCCACTGCTCGAGCCCAGGGTTCCAGGTTTAGCAGTTGACTGAGGCACTTTTCCCCAACTGAAGTGGTCAGGTTTGTTCGTCCTGGCTTGAAGAATAAATGCTTACACTACCTGTGGGATCGTTATCTTCATTAATTTACAATATTTTTGGTGACGATCGGAGTTTGTGAAGTTACGAAGAAACGTCAGTACTCCAGTGAAGTGAAATACAACGAACAACCCACCACCAACCAAGCTACGTCACTGACAGCTTACATAATTGAACACTTGTGGGTAATGAGTTAACGCGTTTTACTTCGTTAAAAAGAGATATGTTACGAGACTTACTTTATTCTCTACTATGGTCTTGATTCTGGCTGTGCGTGAAGCAAAAGTGAAAGCTGTTGTGTTGCGCCTGTGACACAACAGGCGTGCAACGTGGGAGTCATGTGACCCCAAGTAAATAAAGAGGGTCACGAGCGTACGTGAGGCAGTTGGGCTACGACGTCGCCACCAGTTAAATTAGCCACCCGACTCCCGTCTCGTTATTTGCCCGAGGCCCATAATATACTAATTACTGGGAGCAGGTTGCTGGGCGTCCCATTGCCCTGGCAACACAACAACTGGCGACGAGGGTGGGCGTGCCCTCGCTGGTCGGTGGACGCTGGTGTGGCGGCCGCGAGCACTGCCATCGGCTCGCGGCGCTCGTGCCCCAGAGCGTCGTCCCTGGTGTCCTGACAGCGCTGTGTCCCCTGGTGCACCTGTAACTCGGCATGACAAGCGGAGGGGGCGCTCCCATCAGCGCGAGCCCTGGAGGTGAGATGCGGTAGTGCTGCCCCTCCCCCATGCTCGTTGTGAGCTACGCGCGAGGCTCTGGCCTACCGGCCACATGCTGCAGGCCCCAAATCCAAGCGCTTTGCCTGCACAAGGAAAGGATCAGGCCACTGGACCCCACTGGCAGCAAAGCTCGACTGGCAAGACAAGGGGCAAAAGAGAGTGCACACGGCTGAAGCACAGAGCAGGGCCCAGGTGGAGTCAGCATCCCAGCAAGAGGGATAGGGACCCCAACAGCAAACACAGGCCCTGGACCATTGAAGGAGGGGTGCACAGCCAGCAGTAGCTAAACTGAATACTGTGAGCCCAGGCAAGGGGTGTGCAGTCACTAAGCACTTGCAAAACCTCCCAAAAAAAAAAAAAATCACACACGCCCGAGGGAAAAAGTCAAGGCGGCGAATATGGCCACGATACCCCCCATAGAGCCGTTCATTGTTGAAGGGTCACCGTCATCACTGGTACCTAAGTGGAAGGACTGGGTGGATCGCCTACTTATATTCTTTGAGGCCACTAAGGTCCATAAGGACCAGAAAAGAGCAGTGCTGTTGCATTTGGGGGGCAAAGACATCCATAACATCGCTAAGACCATAGTAGAAACCACGCCCAAGAGTCACCACACACTGATAAACGCCCTCAACTGACATTTTTAACCTATGGCCAATCAAGATTACGAAAGGTTCATATTCCGGCAAGCGCGCCAGCTCCCAGAAGAATCGCTAGACACGTACCATGCCAGGCTTAAAAACCTAGCGTCCACATGCGGTTTCCCCGATGAAACAGAAGAAATCAGGGGACAGATAATTCAAGGTTGTGCCTCCACCAAGCTCCGGGAACGGATACATGAAGAATCCGGTAAGTCCCTCGCGGACATACTGACGCTAGGGCGGACCAAAGAATTGTCGAAAGCGCGAGCGGTGCACATGGAAGTAGCTCTGCAAGTACCTGTGAAGGCCGAGCCAGTGAACGCTGTAACGACCAAACCCACGACAAGGTGTGTTAAGAAGGGGCCAGGGACATCTACATCAGGGCAACCCAAGACCCGCGGATATTGCGGAGGCTCGCCTCATCCAGCGGCGAAATGCCCCGCCAAAGGCAAGAGATGCTCAGGGTGCGGGCGGTTTAACCACTTCGGAAAAGTCTGCAGGTCCAAGAGATACCGCAAACCCTGCCAAGTGGTAAACGCGCTGCCCGAGGAAGAAAGAGGACACAGCGATATGGACGACGACGAAGAGGAAGATCAGGTGATGCACAAAGTGCACATGATCGGCAGCACGACCCGGAAGGTGCGACGCTTGCCCCAGTGCAGCATCCGAGTAGGGTCACAAGACGTCACAGCCGTGGTCGACACCGGCGCGACCATCAACATCATGGCGTCGGTCCTACATCGCACCATGGATCCGATGCCAGCTCTACACCCCTCGACCATCACCATGTTCGCATATGGTCAGGACACACCCTTGAAGATATGAGGACGATTCCGAACATCCATATCGCACGGCACCTATTATTTTATTATTTATTTATAAACTTTATTCGATATAAAAAATATCATAAAAGTATAAAACAATTATTATTTTCTTTTTTTAAAACAGTGTTATTAAAAACTCTTCATTATTTACACACTTTTGTACGATATAGTGAACAAGTTTCCACATTCCCCAGTTTGGCCAGACTATACATTTGATAAAAGGTGTAAGGTGCATAATTAAAGTAAAACAATGGACACAATTCATTGCATTAATATCCCAGCCGTGTCGGCCAAATTGAAAGAAGGCTAGCTCAAGGCAAACTATTCAGCGATTGTTCCATCTTAATGAGCTTTTGTCTTATCCACCATGCACTGCCAAGAAACTTTGCTGTACCACAGATTACACTGAAGATAAGTGACTCATGGGTTAGAATGCGTAGAGCCACCCTGTAGGATGTACAGCCCAAATTAATACAGACTGGTTTTAGCCACCTTGACCTCACTTGGATATATGCCCTGCAGGCAAACATAAAGTGTGCAATAGATTCCGTGGCGGAGGCACAGCCCGGGCAGCCCGCGTCATTCTCCTTCTGGTTGCTCCACCCTCCTTGAAAATCACGGAGAGGAAGTGTGCTGTATCTAAACTTTAGGTACAGCACCCTGTCTCCCGGAGACTCAATAAGGTCCAGGAAAGATTCCAGTCTGGGGACAGGTTTGACATCTAGGAATCTCTCTGTCAAAATGCCATTCTGATTCCTATTAACAGTGGCAGAGACCCAGTCCCAGTACAATTTTTTTACCAGCGGTTTTGGCAGTGGCATCTGGCTCTCCCATACCCAGTCCAGACCGATTTCACCCACCAATTTTTTCAAATTGGATACCCAACCAATTTTGTGTCCTGCACCCAGATGTAATAATTCACTCAGGCCAGAGGCATAGTGGCTCAGGTCAGGGGACCTCCTGAGCCGAGTCCAATACAGCAGGGGACGCAACCTTGCCACTTCATTTATTGGGTGTCTCCCAAAATCGTAACGGAGCGGGACTAGAGGGGTTGACGGAGGAAGCGAGACCAGAGCTCTAAAGAATTTATTCTCAGATCTCGCTAGTTCGGTAAGATTTTCGAAACCCCACAGTTCCGCCCCGTAAAGACACGCGGGCAGGGCCTTGCCCTCATATACTTTAATGGCTGGAGCTACAGGCCGACTGTAGGAAAGCCTCTGGTGCCTGGCTATGGCCCCTGAAATCCGTTTGTGGTTTAAAAGAATTTTTGACAAATGGGGAGACCACTTCATTTTGTTGTTCACCCTAACCCCTAAATAGTCAAATGCCTCCACAAGCTCCAGTGGGCAGTCATTCAGCCTGATGTTATTCCTGAAGTTTTTTGATGGTGCCAAAGCCATTAACTTGGTTTTGGATGTATTGATTACTAAGCCTCTGGCTTCACAAAACTTAGTAAAGCAGTCCAGAAGTTTCTGCAAGCCCATAGGGCTTTTTGAAATCAGGAGGGTATCATCCGCAAAGAGTAATGTCGGTGTTTTTTCCCCACACAGGGTTGGGGCATCGGCCGAGTCCTCTCTCAAATGGTCCGCCACCCCATTTATAAAAAGAGAGAACAGGGTCGGCGCCAATACACAACCCTGGCGGACCCCTCTCTGGACTGCTATTTTCTCAGTCAACTGTCCCTGGCCGCCCCACCTCACTCTAGCAAAATTGTCTTCGTGGAGGCGTTTAAGAAGGTTTAAGATCAGGGGAGGAATTCCAAGGTCTAGTAAAACCTGCCATAACTTGGAACGAGGGACCAGATCGAAGGCCGTTTTTAAATCAATAAATGCCAAATACAGGCTACCCTTCTCAATGGTTACTGATTTCCGATAAATCAGACAAAGTCTAAATACCTGGTACATCGTTCCAATGCCACATCTGAACCTTGCCTGGAAGTGGGACAGCACACCCTCCTCATCAATCCATTCTCTCATCCTCATTAAGAGGACCCTGCCAACCACTTTTTGAACGACATCGATTAAACTAATCGGTCTTTAGTCGGCAGGGTCCTCTCTATCCCCCTTCTTAAAGATAGTCACCACCTCCGCCCCTTTCCAGGAATCTGGTACTGGGTGGCCGTTCACTATAAGGTTCAGAGTTCTACAGATAAATTGAGCCCAGAGGTCTTTTTCGCGGAGCATAAGGTCTCCTGGGAGACCATCAGGTCCAGCAGCTTTACCGGGCGCAATCATAGCGATGGCTGCTTGTACCTCGATAATCCCAAACTGCTCTCCCTCGATTGGGGGTACGATTAGCTCAAGATTGCTCCCTTGCTCCGTTGGTACGAGCCCTTCGCCACCCACGTACAATTCCTGGAAGTGGTCGTGCCATTCTCGCCCTGCTATATGGTTTGGTATTGGATCTACCCCCCTCCTCGTACTGGCATTAATGAGGTCCCAGAATAGAGTTGCACCTTTCAAACGTGCAGCGGATTTGAGTTCTTGCCAGTGGGTTTCTTCCCAAACTCGCTTCGCTATGTCGATAGACCTATAGTAAAGTTTCCTTGCGATGACAATATTTGTCTGGACCTTAGATTTTAGGGCTCTTGATAGGTCCTGCCTCCTTTTCCTACAATCATCAGAGTACCATAGGTTTTCGACCTTAGGGGGAAATCGCTTACGGCCCCCAGTATCTTTAACCTGGAAGAACTCCCCTACCTTATCCACGGTTAGAAGATATATTTCTTTGAACTTTGAAGACTGGACGGGTGCGGGGGGAGTATCGGGGACAGCATTAAGCATTACAATACTGGCGTCTATGATCTTCCTAATACCGTCTAAGAATAACTCTCGTTCGGCAACCTTGGACCATTTGAGGCGCTGATTACAGTTAGAGGGCACGATTACCCTCGAGCAAAGCCTCCTAGTGCTGACGGGCTCGATTTGTGTGAGATCCGAATCGCGCATAAATTGCATAGACAGGGGATTATGGTCGCTCTCACACCTTGAAATGACTTCCATTTCGGTGAGGTCAACCCATGAACCAACGCCCAGCAAGATGTAGTCAATGCGCGATGGCGCACTGGTTCTAATAAATGTAGGGGCTCCCATGGTATCTGATTTTGTTCTACCGTTAGTTGCCCTCAGGTTTTGCTCTAAGGTCAGGGCATTGATTTGAACTGCTCTTTGGGACCATTTCTTTATTGGGGGTAGGCTGAGGCGGGGGATTTCCCACTTAGAATCTAGATCCCCAGTGCCCAGGACGTCCTCATCAGAAAGGGGCTCAAAGGTGCAATTGAGATCCCCAGCGACAATGATGCCCGCTGCAGAAGTGATGGCCGAAAGCTCAGAGTCCAGGGATGATATGGTGGAGCTCACTTGGGCTCCTGGGGTCCCTCTAGCATAGATGTTAAACATTTCTAAACCTCCTTTAGGATCTGACCCACCTATAGATATGTGAAGAATATCATGGGAAAGGGTTACATGGTTTTTAACTAGCCAATTCAGGTGGATATTTACCCAAATAGTGAGTCCCCCTGATGGCCTTCCTCTAACTGAAATAATCGCCGGAATATGAAAGGTAGTGTATCCTGTCCTATGAAGGGGGACTAGATTCCATGTCTCCTGAAATAAGATGATGTCAAATTTACTAATGAAGTCACTCCAAAGTGGGTCTGCAAGATTCTTTTTCAAGCCCGCGATGCTCCATGACAAGAGATGGATTACCCTTGTATTATTTTGGATAGTATCGCCATCTACACCCGACTCCCCATTTACGTGTGCAACTCCACTAGTTACTCGGGTCTCGTCGGGGTTATCAACGCAGACCCCCTCCCGGTCTGCAGACAGGGAATGTCCTGATGCATTATACTCCACTGAATGTTGTTGTTCGGGGACAGGTAAAAGGTTATTTAAGCGGATATTCGCTAGTCAATCGACCTGTCTAAGCCCTGAGTCATCACCCTCCTGGGGTTGTGGCCATGCGGGAGAGGAACGGATCTGGATCGAAGAGTGCTCCGGTGGGGATGTCCTAAACACTAGCAAAAGTAATTGTTCTGCTAGAGAGGGATCCTTAAATTCGATCTCTACACAGTCCAGCGGGGCATCTACCCTGCAGATCCTTCTTACTCTCATCATGTCCTCTCTGATGATGGATCTACACCCCCTTACGTGACGCAACCAGTGGATTGCTTTGTTATGGATTGAGTCCCTGCTTTCAAATCCCCCCGACGTAGCCAATTTCGGGACATACGTCATATACACCGTGGCCCTGTTGAGAGGGTGGTATAAAGGAGGACCTTGGGTGGCTCTAGACATTGGTGGTCTACTCTGGACTAGGGGAGGGAGGGGGGACCTATTATATCACCACTAATGTCTATGTTACCGAAGATGGGCAAGGAATGCTCCTGAAGTGCAGAGCCACCGAAGACCTGGGAATAGTGACATTCGCCTTTGGGGTCCATCAGGAGTCCGTCCAACATCTGTTAACTGAATTCTTCAAAGTATTTCAAGGGATCAGACGTTTCAAAGGGAAGGAAATACACCTCCATATTGACCCCACCGTCCAACCAGTGGCCCTGCGGCATCGGCGGATAGCTTTCCACCTGCGTCCCCTGGTTGAGGAAGAGCTCAAGAAATTGGAGGCTGCCAGTATAATCGAGAAGGGTTCAGGCCCCACTCCGTGGGTGTCCCCGATCGTCGTCACCCGAAAGCCCAAGCAACCAGGCGCGGTGAGGATTTGTGTTGATATGAGGCTTCCCAATGCTGCCATCAAGAGAGAACGCCACATCACCCCCACAATAGACGACCTCATCAGATAAATGGCCGGAGCCTGCTGGTTTTCCAAACTAGACCTATGGTCCGGATACCATCAGTTGGTGCTAGACGAGGCATCTCGCAACATCACAACCTTTTCGACACACGTGGGGTTCCGAAGATACACCCGGTTGAGTTTTGGAGTGTCCAGCGCAGCGGAAGTGTTCCAAAACATCATACAGGAACTCATTGCAGACATCCCGGGCGTCATTAATGTCAGTGACGACATCATGGTACATGCAAAAACCATTCCTGAACATAACACGTGCCTCACGCAGGTGCTCCGATGACTGCGGGAAGCAGGCCTCACCCTACACAGGGAGAAGTGTGAGTTCCTAAGAAGGAAACTACAGTTTTTCGGGTACACGTCTGAAGCCACCACACTTGCATTCTTTGACCCCAGGAAGCTAACGCTGGTCGCAGTGGATGCGGGCCCCATGGGCCTTGGGGCAGTGCTGCTGTAGAGACAGAGCCAGGAGGAGGACTGGGCCCCCGTGGCTTTTGCTAGCCGATCACTCACCGAGACGGAGCAACGATACTCCCAAATTGAGAAAGAAGCCATAGCAATTCATTGGGGGTGCCACCATTTCCATTTGTACATCTATGGAAAACCATTTGCAGTAGCAACGGACCACAAGCCACTCGTGGCACTCTTCTCAGGGACCTCCACGAAACCTCCGCCGCAAATCGAGAAGTGGATGCTGCAGCTCCAAAATTATAACTGCAAAGTGGAGTATCAGCCCAGCTCTCGAAATCCCGCTGACTACTTATCTCGACACCCCCGAGCTGCCACGGTCCGAGAGATGGAAGACCCGGCCGACACGGAAGAATACGTCAGGTCCGTCACGGCTCGCTCCTGTCCGATTCCCCTTTCCATGGAGAGCCTCCGTGAGGCCACCAGCAAGGATGAGTGCTTGCAACGAGCAAGAGCAGCTCTGCAGAGTGGCAACTGGCACAAGGCCAAGTAATAATGGAGGGGACTGACAGCCAAAGCACAACGGATAATGGACAGCCTACACCATGTCAGAGAAGAGCTGACCGAAGATGACATGGGGTGCCTCCTAAGAGGACACAGACTGGTAATCCCGACGTCGCTAACCGATCAGGTAGTCCATCTGGCACACGTCGGACATCAGGGCATCGTCAAAACTAAGTCCAGACTCCGAACCAAGGTGTGGTTCCCGCTAAAGGACGAACTGGTGTAAGCCACTGTCCGATCATGTGCGGCCTGCCAAGTGACAGGGGAAATACCTCGACCGGCCCCGATCATGATAGAACCACGGCCATCAGCTCCGTGGTCCCGAGTCAGCCTGGACTTCGGTAGCCTTCCTGACAGACGTCACACGTTTGTGGCTATTGATGACCACTCCAAGTATCCCGAAGTTGAAATCCTTCCGGCGCTCAGTGCCGCAGAGGTAATACCAAAACTTGAAAAAATAATGGCCACGCATGACCTTATACAAGAGCTAAGGACAGACAACGGTCCCCCCTTTCAAGGGCAAGAGTTTTCCTCTTATTTGAAGTCTCTCAACATTCACCACCGAAGAATCACACCTCGGTGGCCACAAGCAAATGGCGAGGCCGAGAGATTCATGCGGACCTTGAATAAGGTAATCCGGATTGCGCATGACAAAGGACAGTCTGTTGAGTGGGCCATCTTTACACATCTGAGGAGTTATCGCCAAACACCCCACACCACCACCGGGGTAGCCCCGACCCATCTTCTCATGGGGCGGGTAGTCGCCGACTCGATTCCCCATCACCCCAAGTGGCAGCCGGAGGCCCTGGACGACCTACAGATCGACGCTCGGAGGTACAGGACACATGCACAGGTCAGTCACCGACGGAGGGCCCAAGTACCCCAATTGCGGAGAGGCGATGAAGTACCTCTCAAGAATCGAGTTACAAGCTGCAAGTTCAGATTGACATATGAAAGGATCCCGTGGACGGTGGTCCATGTCAAGGGAACCCGGATTGTTGCTAGGTGAGGAGGAGAAACCATAACTCGAAATGTGTCACACTTCAAGAAATATCAACCAGAGAAGTCGGGACCTTCACTATCCCCGTCTGAACATAATTCCCCGAGCACCCCAGTGGCGGAGGCCAGCTCCAGCGGAGCAGCAGATGCCATGGCCACGGGAGACATCTGGGAGTCGAGGAGTCCTGCGTCGAGCCCGGGTCCAGCTGCCTCATGTGTGGCACCTGATGGCCTGGATCGCGGTCCTGATACCCAGCCCGGGGAAGAGGCCTTGGAGTCTCAGCATCACCTCCGGGGTAACCCAGCACCATCCTGCCGATTGAAGGACTACCTTACGTAAGATCGTTTTATGTTATGATTTGCTACACTTTGCAGAGTAAGCACTTAACGCAATAAGCTGTAGGTCAGCTCAGACTGTTGATTATATTTGTTGTTTTTCATGTTTGTTGGGGAGGAATGTTGTGTTGCGCCTGTGATGCAACAGGCGTGCAACGTGGGAGTCATGTGACCCGAAGTAAATAAAGAGGGTCGCGAGCAGACGTGAGGCAGTTGGGCTACGATGTCGCCACCAGTTAAATCAGCCACCGACTCCCGTCTTGTTATTTGCCCGAGGCCCGTAATATACTAATTACCGGGAGCAGGTTGCCGGGCGTCCCATTGCCCTGGCAACACAACAGAAAGCTACCTCACTTAAGCAGCGTAATTTCCTGGAGCTGCTTCGTTGTTAGAGCAACGCATTTCCTGGTATTAAAGTGTAAAGGGCTACGCTTAACCAGCGTGTGCATTCTTAAAGCGGCATTGCATTCCCTGCCTTTAAAGTGGAAAGGGCTATACAGCGCGCCTACAGTGTGGGCTGAGTTATGCAGTGAATGCCCTGCCGATGCTAAATTGAATGTTGCGCTTATAATATCCTGCATTCACCGGCTGTTCTTCAATTAAAGCAGCAACGCCAACACTGGGCCCCACTTAATTGGATACAACAGGCGAGCTTCACGCTGTTTTCAGTGACACACACCTTGTTTGCTTATTGTATGTCAAGCATGGATCTCAGTTCTTGAGGCTTCTATTTGGGAATATGCTGTATCGGTGACACACACACCTCGTTTTCTTCTTGGTGTGTCATAGTATTCATTGAATTGCTGTATTGTCTGTGACACACACACCTTACAAGTAGTCATTCTTCATTTAGTGTATTGGTGCATAATTCATCTTCTTCAGCGATGAGTTGCGCACCTTATACGGAATGTCTTTGTGACAAATGCATGGTGTAAATCTAACTACGGTGACATACACACCATCTCCTAGTGTGCATCTTAAACCCTCTCACGCTGTTACACACTGCATAGTGTTCTTATTTACATTTGTTGCACTTTACTGACTTTTTTTTGTTTGGGTGTGTTAGCTTGTTCATATATTTACAATGAATATTGCAAATTCTATTTCAGCACCACCTCCTTTCCTAATGTCTGCTGGGGAACCGTCCATGGAATGGGAGGATTGGTGTGATTGTTTCGAAAATTATCTAGTAGCACTGGATGGTACTAAGTTTTCTGCTATGGGTAAAAAGGCATTGCTTTTAGGTGCACTAGGGAAAGAGGCACAACATATTTTTAAATCTCTCCCAGCTTCAGGTGAAGAAACTGATGATGTTTATAAAGATGCCATTATTAGACTACGCACGAGGTTTGCAAAACAAGAAAATATTGTCATGCGTAGACATAAATGTTATATGCAACCTCAGAAGTCTAATGAGGCTAAAATTAGTTTGTGTGGAGATTGAGATAGTTATCTACTAAATGTAAATTTGGTCCTTTGCAGGAAGATATGATTAGAGACCAGCTCATAGTACAGTGTTATAGTAAGAAGGCTCAAGAAGGGCTGTGGGCGGCTAGTAATCACACTTTAGAAGAAGCCATTACCATTGCTAAAGTGGTTGAGGAGTCAGAACAATGCATGAGGGAGATGCTATATGTAAGAAACAAACTAGAGGTATGGTTAGTAGAGGCAAGGCTGTTTCCTCCAAACCTTCTACACACTCCTGATAAGAAAAGGGGCCAGAGGTTGCTGTTTCACAAAGCATTTTTGAGGAGGTGTATGCTATACGTAAGAAACAAACTAGAGGTATGGTTAGTAGAGGCAAGGCTATTTCCTCCAAACCTTCTACGCACTCCTGACAAAAGGGCAACAACCGTATTTGCCATAGGTGCGGTAGCACTTTTCATCTGGCAGATTCTAAGAATTGCTTGCCGTTGGAAAGGACTGCCTCAAGTGCTGGAAGAAGGGCCATTATGCATGCATGTGTAAGGCTAAAAGTAGGAAAGTAGCGGTGGTAGATGAGAAGGAAGATAATGAAGTCAAGATTATGGTTGTTAAGGATGATGGGGATGAATTCTTTGAGGTGGGTAGGAAAAGAATTCGACCCAAGGCTGACTTCACTATACATGGCCAAGTGTTATCTTTAATGGTGGATACTGGTTCTTTACACAATAATTCCCAAATCTGTATGTGATTCGATGTGGAAGGATGTTAAATTGATACCTTCAGATGTCATATTGAGGGGTTACCATGGTGCCAACTTTGGGGTCTTGGGTTACTTGGATGCGCAATTTGCTTTTGAAAACAGATCAACTGAAGATAAAGTTTATGTTGCTCCTGAGGGACCGGCTATTCTAGGCTGGCTTCACCAGTATGATCCTAACATTAGAGTTGATCCTAGGGCTGATCAACCTTTGATGTGTATTGATGATAACGACATTCAACGTTTTTTACGTGCACATGCTAAAGTTTTTCTTACTGTCTCGGGAGAGGCTGTGTGTTATCAACATAAAATTAAACTGAGAAAGGATGCTATCCCGGTCAAGCATTGTGCAAGGAGGATACCTTTAGCTGCAAGAGCCCAAGTCAAGGACATCATCAAACAAATGCCTGACGATAACATTATTGAGACTGTGGAGGCTGCCGAGTGGTTATCTCTGGTCGTTATTACTCCAAAACAGGATGGCTCTTTTTGTTTTCGTGTAGACTTAAGAAGCCTAAATAAGGGGGTCATCATGGATAATTTTCCTCTTCCAAATATTAATGAGATCATTCTGAGCCTGGTGGGAGGTAAGGTATTCTCTAAACTTGATTTGCTCAGTGTGTATCACCAAATCAAACTTCATCCGGATTCAAAGAAGTATACCTCCGTCATTACAACGGAAGGCACGTATCAATTTAAAAGACTTCCTTTTCCTCTGTGTTCAGCAGCCAGCGTTTTTCAACGGATTATCACTGATTTTGAAGGGAATTGACCGTGTGGTAATTTTATAGGATGACATTCTGATTTATAGCCTGAGTACCAAGGATCACAACTCCATCTTGGATCAAGTATTGTCCTGTTTGTCTGCTGCTGGTTTGACTTTGCGTAAGGACAAATGTGCCTTCACGGTGGATGAGGTTGACTATCTTGGATATCATATCACAAAGGAAGGCATTCAACCCAAACATGGCTTGGTCAGTGCAATTGTAAATGTGAAGGTACCGGATGATAAAGACAAGTTAAGATCTTTCATGGGCATGATAGAATATTATGGTAAGTTTGATGGCTTTAGGAACTGATCTGGTAGACTTGATCGCTTAGCAGTTGCTTTACAAGACATTGTGTGCAAAATAGAATATGTACCTGGTTGGCGTAACAATGTTGCAAACTGTTTGTCCAGATTGCCCGACACTACGGTTGTTGCCTCTGATTTGATCACGGAGACTGTTGTTGCCAGTCTTGAGGATCTTGCAGAGGATCTCGGTAGTGCCATTTAGCGAGAGGAGTGGTTGGAAGGTCTGCGTAAGGACGAAATACTTGCTGGTGTGGTCAGAATGGTTAGGAAGGGGGTGTCTAGGGAAAGTACTGTATCACCTGGGATCAGACCTTTTGTGCAGCTACAATACCAAATATCAACACAAGGGGATTACGTTGTTTGAAGGGGCGAAAGATACATACCACCTCAGTCCGTGAGGAGTCGTGTTATTGCTTTGGTTCACGAAGGCCATTTAGGCCAAACTTTGACTGGAAAACGTTTGAAAGAAAGATTTTGGTGGCCTGGTATGGATGTTCAGGTTAAGGGGTGGGTCGAGAATTGTGCAAGGAATCTGAGAAAAGGTAGCGTGTTGGTGTGGATAAATCTGTTTCCTCTCAGCATGTTGTTGATGTGGAAGGTTTTTGGTAAAAAGTTTGTGTGGATTTTATTGGTCCTTTCAATGATTTACATGATAATAAAAAGTTTGCTTTGGTGTTGGTGGATTCGACGTTAAGGTGGGTAGAAGTGGCCTTTATGAGGAACATTAATACTGAGTCCACCATTAAAGTCCTGAGTGAGGTGTTCCGTAGGGAAGGTATTCCAGCTGTGCTTCTCTCTGATAATGGCACACAACTCACCTCCAGGGAAATGGAGCAATATTTAGTTACGATTGGCTTAAAACATGTCCGTACTTCCTTGTACAACCCCCCTCAAGGGAATGGTTTGTGTGTGAAAGAATAAACAGACTTGTGAAGAACACAATGCAATTGGCATTAGCAGCTGGTTCTCCTGTACAACATCAAATCAAATAAATGTTGTGGACATATCGCACCACGGTGCATCATGGTATGGTGAACTCTTCTTTTGAACTTATGAGGGGTAGGCGACTGGCACAAAAATGGTTCCCACTTGGTTACTCAAGAATCTACCGGATGATCTTCTTGGTTCGGGTCATCCCACCAGTAAGGTTGAGAAGAATGTGCGACCTGGTGATTTAGTAAAAGTCAAACCGGGTGGTGTCAACAAAGTTTATAACAAATTCAGAGGGCCGTTTCTGGTGAAATCTGTGGGGGAGAGTTGGGTCAAATTGCATAATGGCCAGACATGGAACCTCAGAAGAGTCGCTTTGTATCAAAAACATGTTGGATCTTTGCCTAATTCTCTTCCCTTTCAGGGGGGGCAATCTGTTCGTCATACTGATACTGGTATTGGCAAATGACAGTCTGTGCGGCAATGCAAATCACCTGTTTATTTGAAAGATTTTGTTTGTGCTTAGATTATTTAGGAAGGGAGTGGGATGCATGACTTGGTTTTAACTTGAGTTTATTTTAACTGTTGCTCGTTTTACCTATTATGTTTTCTTTCTGTTGGCTTTATACTTTCTTTCCTTTCTTTTTGTTTTGAAAGGAGAGGAGATGTGTTGTAGTTTATATTTAGCTTTTGTTTGCCTTTGTCTTTGCTGCTAGGCTCGTGGTATCCCTGAGCTCATGAACGTGTTTGTGTTCCATTGCTCAAGCCCAGGGTTCCAGGTTTAGCGGTTGACGGAGGCAGGTTTCCCCGGCTGAAGTGGTCGGGTTTGTTCATCCTGGCTTGAAGAATAAACTCTTACAACTACCTATGGGATCGTTATCTTCATTAATTTACAATAGACACATTTCACAAAGAGCTGTTATGAGCTGTTATGAAGCAAGCCGATTATGCAGCAAGTTGTTTAGGTGACATAGTCGTATTAGTTATTCGTTGCAATTTATTGTTTGTCCTGCTCTGAATTTTTCTTTCCAGGTCCTTTTGAATATGAACCCTTTTGACACCCAGCCCTTTTCCTCCCACCTCTCCCAGGAAAGAAGGCCTTTTTAGCTTTGAGTACTCAATCCCCGAAATCTCTTGAGACTTCGGGGACAGCGGACATCTTAGATGCGGCCCTGTAATAGAAGAAATAAAAGAGGGATAGATTCAGGTAATCAAAAAGGAGAAGATCAATATTGCTATTAAGTAAGAGAACTCCCTCAACACATTGATTTCATGCGCATGAAATGGACTCGTGCACCGATATCACAGACGTGGGCAGAAGTTACCTCAACATTTGCGGAGCTGTTCACGCATCATCTCACCCCCTCCGCCGAATGCTGCCTAATGGGATTGCGATCCCGCGCAAAGGGGGACAAACACTTACATTGCTTCATTGATCTAGCCTTTGGTCTGTTTAAATGGAAAATAGCCATGGCATGGAAGTCCCGGGCTCCTCCGGAGATCCGTGGATGGCTTAGAGTATTGCTGACGTAGAGCAGGGCTGAGGCACACACTCTCAGACTAATCCATGTGAGGGGTGACTTCTGCACATGGGTGAGGAGTGGGAGATGTTCTTGGTGGTAGTTGAAGCCAAGACTGACAAACGCCCACCTTGAACACATTACACAACACAAACTCTCCTCCGTGAAGCATTAATGGTTGCCACCCTGATGACCGTGCCATCACTTTTCCTGACATCCACCATGGCTTAACCTCTGCGCCACTCTCATACACCTCATGCAAAGATTCCCCCCAATGCTCGACTGCCTGCACCCACAGCTCTTCTCTAGGAATCCAATTAGCCCTTCACTCTCATACTTGTGGCACATCTGATGCCCAATGGATCTGCCCACGTACCACCACTACACAGTGATATCCACACATACCGGATGACAACGGCGTTCCATGTTGCAATTCGGACAAGTAGATATCAGGACCCTGCATCTCACATTGTAAATTTCATGGGCCGTAGATCTCTCATAATGTTGTATTGTTGTTTCCCTTCTCTATCTCCTCCACTTCTCCCCGTCCCCTTCATCCCGCCCACGTTCTCTACATGGCAGTGTAATCATATGTACTGCATGTAGACCCTGATTGATGAATATCTAATGTGTATCTTGTTGCCTCTATACATATGGAAGCACCGTGATGAGAGCTCCACTGTTAATCGTTACTCACTATAATCTGTGTTGTTAAAAAAACATTTTAATAAAACAAAAAAATAAGAGAACTCTCTCAAAGTTGTACTAATTGTTAATTCACAGAATGTGTGTCAACTCTAGTATCTTCCTTGAAGGGCTGATCAGAAAACACTCAGGGGCATATGTACATAGCCCTTGCGCTGCCAGCGCATCACGTTTTGTGGAATAGGACACGTTACAACGCAAACTTTTACAACGCATTCCTTTACAATGCAGTTTTTACATCGCAACATCCATTACAATGCATGATTTTACAACGCATGCCATCACAACGCATTTTTAGAAACTACACTTACAACGCATACCATTACAACGCATACCCTTACAACTCATAATACTTTTAGGGCAATAGTATTGTAAGTGTTGGATAGAGTAGGGGTAAAAATGACTATTCCCACTCCAGTGAGTGCAACAGTAGGATAAGTGTTGGATAGTGTAGAGGTAAAAATGACTAGTCCCACTCCAGTGAGTGCAACAGTAGGGTAAGTGTTGCATAGTGTAGGGGTAAAAATGACTGTTTCCCATTACTTACCTTATAATGAGTTGCAATGGCATGCGTTGTAGTAGCATGTGTTGTAATGGCATGCGTTGTAGTGACATGGGTTGTAATGGCTGTGTTGTAATGGCATGCGATGTAAAGGATGATGCGTTGTAATGGCTGCGTTGTAAAGGTAGTGCGTTGTAATGACTGCGTTGTAATGGTTGTTTCCCCTCTTTGTGACGCACCAGCAGCTCATTTTTTGCCCCATATTTACAAAGACAGGAAAAGCCTCCCTGCGTGGCTTTTTTGTCCTTGTAAATACGGCCCCTTTACATGCAGCACTTTGCGTGAAAGGGGTGTTCCATGGGTATTGCTGTGGGTGTTCCCAAGCAACACCCATGGAACCTGACACATTTCCAGATTTACAAGAAATCGTAAATCTGGAAATGCGTCTGTATGGTATGCCTCCCCAAGCGAGGCGTAGGGAGGCGCAACGAGGAGAAATGTATTAATTTCTCCTCTTTCTATGCGTGATGCATTCTGCAGCACACATAGAACGAGGAAATAACCGCTAATGACTGTTTATGTACTGCACATAAACAATCCTTTAAATAAGTGATGCTTTACAAGTTCCATGTGTGCTAATGCAGCACACATAGAAGTTGAAAAACGCCATTTCTGATTGTTTATGTGCAGGGAGGGAACCCTTCCTGCACATAAACAATCTCCTCACGACGCAGGCATCCTTGCACCATGGTGCAAGGGTGCCTGTGCTGGCGCATGGCAGCAGTTTGTGAGCCAGCGCAGGGAGAAGCACATAGATGCTACATATTGTTGTCAATATGTCGCATCCCTGTGCTTTGAAAGTGACTCAGTGCGGCGCAGCAAAATGTCTTGAGGCACTTAAATCTGGCCCTCAGAATCGAATCACATCTATTGCAGCATAGGAGACTGAATCCGAGAGACGCTTCCAGCTTTGTAGCTCTCGCGCTCTCTCACTCACTCCCAACCCCCATCCCCTGGGAGCTACACATCTCCTCACAGTAACTTCTTTTCAGAAGAGTGACTCGTTTTTGGGTGAGTGGGTGACCATTCTTCGCTTCCACAGAGTAATGGACTTCAGGTGAGTGGACCGGCTCCTTTCAAGAGCTAAAAGACAGATTTGCATTTCAAGTAGTTTTGAATAAGTTTCCGGAAAGTTGACATAATTACATAAAAGCAAATTCCGTGAATTCTTCACATCCCTAATGCAGAACCTGCTTGCCTAGTGGCCCTGCCATTTCGGAGTATAGACTGATGTCTAGATGTAAATGTAGCATATTCAATATGGGAAACATTTTCAACATTAGATGTATCAATCACACTCACTTCTTGATCATATTTAGCAGGCAGCCTAGTGTCCATTTCCTTTACATGGTTATCATCTCTGGTGGGAGATGAAGTTTCTAGGTTCAGAACTTCCAGATCTTCAATGTCAGATGATTCTTCTGCTGATTCTGTCTGATCTTTGAAATTGGTTCTGTTTGGACACATATAAAATTTACAAAGAGTATGCACATAATTCAAAGTTCATAATTTTCGATTATAATAATGATTTGCATAAAAAAATGTAAGCTACAGTTTAAAAAAAAAAGTTGTCTATATATTATGAAAGTTTTTTTTAGGTATCTGAATTTTATTGTGAGCTATTAATCTAGAGAAAATGATCCTGTATGAAAGACTTTTGTAAAACCCGACGTGGGTTTGCGATTGACATTGTTTATAAAATATTTTTGTTGCTATTAGTTATGTAATTTTTGTATTTAAATATAAAATGTTAATAAATAATAAAGTATTTGGAATGTAAATACCTTAAGTTTTTCTCCTTGTTGCAGAAGAGTAAATATTAGAAACTTCTGCTAACTACTTTAGGCTAGAGAGTTGTCTAGATTAATGGCTCCAAAGGTGATGGGGTTTCCTCTGAGCTTGGACCCCCATCTGTCGCATCTGCCTTCTGTCTCCTGGTGCCAATTATTTTTTTATTATCAACCTTAGATCTTTACCACTATTCTCGGATCACTTCACACCTCTATTTGTCACCCCTACAGCATTTATAAAGGTTTGGATTCTTCTTTAGATATGTTTTTTTTGTAGACTCTGGGACTTAGGGAGGACTTCCCTGTCATTCTCCTCAACACATCACTCAACAAGGATTTCCAACTCCTTGTCGTTAAATGTTCTCTTCCTCTGTCACCTGACTTCCTCATGTGGTTCCTGTGATGACATTACATTTTCTTCTCTTTAAACTATTTTGGAAGAGCTGCTTCTCTCCCAGTCTCTGAAATAAGCAATCATATTTTATAAATGGTGGAGTCTGGCCGCAGACTGTCATGCCTGCTTCCATGTTGTTCTCCCCAGTCCTGAAGGCATCGACTAGCCTTTCCCCTGACCTTCTGTAATAGGATGTTTGGACTGTCTCTGGGGAAGTAGACTGAGGGGCCACATTCCGGCTGCAAGGAACAACCTCCAGGACAGCAGGACACATGACACAGCTCTGATACAGCATATGCCATTCATCATTAAACAAAAGAGGGGGGACGGGGAGCTATTTAGAAAAAAGGTCCTGTACCAGAGCTCCCAAGTTAAATGCGGTAATACAAGTGGGATGGTAACAGTTCCTATAGGTAGAGAAATGCGAAAAAACAGCCAGGTAGGCTGAAGAGAAGTGTGAGATGTCTCCAAAAGAGTTCGAGTGTGCCGAGAGAGAGTAAGGTACTCCTGTGTGGATCCAGAGGTGCCCTCACACACCCTATCAGGTGTATAGCATCATCATCGGGCTGGTGCTCCTCGTGGGGGTGGCGCTGCAGTCCCTCATGGGCCCGTTTGACGGGGCTCTTTGATGGAGATCTTTTAGGAGTTTGCCGCACTTGTGCATGAGGGTGTGTGGGACAAAGTGATGGTGGTGAGTGAGATATAAAAAGACCCAAGGACACTAACAATTTATTGAGGATGTCCCTGGGGTCTGGTTAAGATATATCATGGGGGATGGAGAAGCAAGGTCAGTTGCCTATGTGAGAGGGGAAATTAAACAAATACATTCCCTCTTCTCTCACCCGTGTAGTGAAAAAGGTGGATATGTTAGGGGGTCGACATGTTTCGCGCTTTTGTGAGTCCCTAATGGATCTGGGAGCGCTTCATCAGGACCTTAAGAAAGAATGTGCAATATGGGAATCGGGAAAAGACACCCTATAATCCCAATAGTCCTAAATTATAGGAATTATTGTAGAAAAAGTTTGACCGGAACACGTCGTTTATGCGTGTCACTAGATGCGGCCTATGAAGGAGACATAAACACAAAAAGGGGGGGGGGGAGAAAAAGAACACAATAATACATCACTATTATGGTCTCAGGTGGTCTGGATAGTCAATCTTGTGCAAGACAACAGAGTGTGTCTGTGAGCGCCCCGTGGGGGATAATATCTGAGCATCTGCGCACGTGTAAATTAGATAAGAGGATACGGGTGGGTGAGGGGATCACTGGCATGCGCCGTACATTCATCCGTGGTCATAGTCAAATGTCCGTACCTGGGGATAGAAACTGCCCCTTGAAGAGAGATCCCCCGAAGGGGACCGTGGCGCCGAGTTATTGCATGGGCCCCCTTACGGTGCAGAATCAGAGCGACTTATTCTATATATTTATTTACCTGTGGGGGAAGTGCTCAAATTAAGCGGAATGACATTTATGTACAGCGTCTTTGTTAATACCTGTACCTGGTGAAGGGAATAGTCTGTAAAAGACAGATCTCCCCGGGGGACCGTGGTGCCGGGTAAGTGCATCGGCTGCCTTCCGATAAAACAACACTCTATTTAACTGTTGGAAGTAGTGCTAACATAGTGCAAGGTGACAGTTGTTAATAGCATGTCGATGATAACCCGTGATTACAACTACTGGCATCTATCGTGCATTGTGGTGCACATGAACATGGTGAATATCAAAAAACTTAACATTGCCTACCCTCCTTAGCTAGAGGATGGACCTCGTCAGCGAAGCCGTGCGGTAGTGTGGAGGCGGCTGAGGAAAAAAAAAAAAAAAAAAAGGGGATGAAGACAAGGCAATGGAGTTAAAGCCGGACAGCTAGAGTAAGGTTATAAACGGGCAGGAAAAGTACCGATTACAAAGTGATGGGTAAAGATATCCAACAGGATGGGGGGCACTTACTTCACGCTCTCCGTCCGTGCTCCGGAACACCTACCCGGTTGCCGCGGCTGCTGGACGGTGAAAATAACGGATGTCTCCGTTAAATACAGACATAAGGCTGTAGGGATAGGTGCAGGTGTGCGGATGGGCGTGAGGACGTAGTGATGACGTCAGGTTGGGAACCGCGTAAGGTGTAGGATGGCGGCCATAATGGAACGGGACAGAAAAGCGGCATTACTAACGCTACTTGTAAAACATAATGAGTGATATCGGCATGCCGTTGAAGGGTAAATGCACCGGGATTGAATAGCGGTGCCATGGTCCTGGGTGAGGGGTATTATCACACCCAAAAAATAGTCTTAAATACAAATAATAAATATAATAATGATGCGGGGGAAAGGTGAGGGGGAATTCTATTATGTAGTAGAGACATTGTCACTCACTCTCTCTAAAAGAGCAGTAGAGAGTGGGGGAGGTGCGGGCCATCCTCGTAAAAGGTCTCTAGGATAATAGTGACACGTAATAACAGTGATGTATTGTCATAGTAGGATGGTGGAAAAAGTCAGGGGGGGGTTGGCCCATGTGGAAGGGAGCCGATGTACAGTTAGTTTTACAGGCTTAACTGAACCTGAGCGATATGGGAATTTTTTTTTATATATATATATATGTATATATACACGCGGATAAAGGGACAAATGATGGTCTTCAAACTTGAAAACCAGGGATCCAGATGGACGGGTCTCTACTAACATCAGTAATGTGAGTGTTGGGGTACCGACTTAGTGGTAGGGTTGTTAGTTAGTCATCAAGTTTCAAATGAGATTGTCTCAACGCCATGGAAGTGAGTGTGGTATCAGGAACCATGGAGCTATGTTGTGTCATGTGTGCGATGGATGTAACGGGAGTTCTCACTGGGTAGTTATCTGGTCAACTCAACCCAGGGTATCTCATCATTGAGACCGCCCTTGTCACTCTTAAATCTAAAGACCCACCGTTGTTCACGCTCAAACAGAGTTGTTGCGGACCAATGGGGATTGGATTCTATAATGGTCCACCGCAAACTGTCTGGGGGGTGATTTTGCTCCAGGAAATGAGTCTGTAATCTCGCTGGGAGCGCTTGCAACGGATAGTGCTTTTATGTTCTCCGATGCGTATCTTTACTGGTCGAGCTGTCATTCCTATGTAGTGGGAACCACAGGGGCACGTGATCAAGTATACGCAGTTCTTAGTGTTACAGTTCGTGTGGCGTCTTTGCTGCCATGGTTTCGGAAGTCCAAGATCAAGTTCTTTGGTTGCGACAGTCTGTGAACAGACTGTGCATGTGCCGCATGGGTAGTGGCCCATCACAGGGGGTAGCCTCCAGAGAGTTGGTTGTGGGTTGGCTTTGTTTTTTGGACGTGTGTGCACCAAAATGTCCCTCAGATTCTCAGTCCTTTTGAATGCGAATAGGGGTGTAGGTCCTGGTGATCCATTGCCTGTTTCCAAAATCCTCCAATGCTTCTTGATTATTTTTTGAATTTTGTTGGAGTTGGGAGTGAATGACGTGACGCAGGTTAGTGTCTCAGTTTCCTGCTTCTCTTTGACTTCAAGTAGAGCTCCTCTGTGGTTGTTCCTTGCTCTCTTATGAGCCTGTCTTATGATGTTGGATTGATAATTTCTTCTGATTAAGCTGTTCGACAAGGTCTCTGCTTCTTTCTCGAATTCTTTTTTGGTGTTACAATTTCTCCGGAGGCGAAGGAACTGGCCCACAGGTAAGTTATCCCTGAGTGCTTTAGGATGGTGGCTTTGGAATAGAAGCAAGCTATTCCTATCTGTAGGTTTTTTGTAGTTGGTTGTTTTGAGAATACCATCTTCTAGTGATATCAAAAAGTCAAGGAAGGGAATGGAAACTGATGATAATGAACCGACGAATCTGAGAAAGGGATTGATGGTATTGATCCACGTGAAGAATGAGCGACAGGTCTCCTCATCCCCTTTCCAAAAGATGATGATATCATCTATATAGCGGCGCCATAGTAGAATGTTGCCGGTAAATGGGTTAGTATCCGTGAGGATATGATCTTCTTCAAACCTGGCCATGTAAAGACATGCCAGGCTTGGCGCAAATGTACTGCCCATACTGGTGCCCTGTACTTGGTGATAGATCTTGTTTTTGAAGGCGAAAAAGTTTTCTTTTAACGCAAGAGAGGCACAATCACAGATAAAGCTGATAGGTGTTGGAAACGGCCAGGGATTCAGATGGCGTAATGCACGTTCCAAGACCAGCAGGGAGTCATCTTGCGGAATGTTTGTATAGAGCGCCTCCACATCTAGGGTGACGAGCAGTGTGATGGATTCTGGTTCCTCAAAATGTTCTATTAGGTTGAGTACTTCTGTGGTGTCCCTCAGATAAGATGGAGTCTTGGTGACCAAGGGTCGTAAGAAAACATCACAAAATTTGCTCAGCGGTTCAAGTAAAGAATCGATGCCAGATACTATCGGCCGTCCAGGAGGGGGGGTCAATGCCCTTGTGAATTTTTGGCAGACAGTAGAAATATGGCATGCGAGGGTGGTCGTTGATGAGGAACATGGCTTCATCCTTGGTTACTCAACCTTGTGCTTCGGCTTCAAAGGTTAAACAGCGTATGGCTGTGGAAAGTCGTGACGTAGGGTCCTCATCAGTAGGTTTGTAGTATCTTTCATTGGATAACTGTCGTAAGCATTCCTGGTCATATACTCCTCTGTCCTGTATGACAATAGCTCCGCCTTTATCGGCCGGTTTTATGATGATGGAGTGGTCTTCTGCCAGATTTTTTAACATAGATCTATCCTCTTTTGAGAGATTGTCAAAAGTGCGGTTGGTTGTGATTTTATCCACATCTTTGAGGATGGCCTGCTCGAATGTAAGGATCTCGTTAGGAGTCATAGCTGCCGTAGGGGTAAATCGAGACTTATTCTTGAGGCCACTACCTTCGGGTGAATTTTTAGGTTTATCATGAAAGAAAGCTTTCAAGCGTATCTTCCGAAAGAATTGGTGCAATTCTTGATGTAATTTGAAGTCGTCTACCTTAGGTGTCGGGACGAATCCAAGACCTTTCTCCAAGAGGTTGATCTCACCGGTGGTGAGATGTCTTGACGACAGGCTGACCACTAGGGTCTTGTCGTCTTGCTCCGTAGTACCATCTGCTCTGGTTCCTGCCAATGGATGTTCTTGACCCCTCCTCTTCTTCTGCCTCTTCCTCTGCCCCTCCCTCTGTTGAGAAAAGGGGGGTTTTGGAATGATTGATAATTAGGCTGGGGATGCTGTACTGGTGGTCCATTCCACATAGGTTGAGGACCCATCCATGGTCCTTGATAGATCGGTGCGTGAAAAGGGTGGGTAGAGAAACCCTGAAATAAGGGTGGTGGCATAGGTTGGTATCTGTAGCCTCCTCTAGATCTCTGTTGTCTATTGCCATAATTAGATTCGCTCCCGGTGGAATCTGAATTCACTGAGTTGTTGCTGCCGGTGTCATCCGATGTGGTATCCTGGTTCGGGAATACATAATCATCTTTGATGTATGGATAAACCTTCTCTTTATCGAACCTCCTCACATCTTTTTGAAGTTGATTAATTTTTTGTTTAGTGAGATATTCTTTATGGTCTTGCATTTCTTGATTGATTTCTGTCAATCTTGACTTAAAGGCTGTGACGGAGATACCAGTTTTCAGTCTATTCTCAGAGAGTGTGATCTGAATCAGAAGGTCATCTGATAGCCGTTTGGCCGTATTTATGATGAGTATCAGCCAATCGCGGGTACATTTCCATGAAATCCTTGACCATTCTCGACGGAATGTCAGATCCTCTAAGAAGATCCTGGGTGCTAGAGTGATTAATAGCCCATTCGGAGCGATATTGGCTCTCAAATACTCAGTCATGATTGTTCCATGTAAGGCAGTCTTGATCTGTAACTTTCTAAGTGTTTGAAGTGATCTCCAATCGTCGTTTCCGCTGCCAGTTGGTATGTTACCATCTTCGGCCAGTAGGGCAGGTGCTCTCAGAATCTCGGCTACCATATCGTCGTCAAAGCTCAGGCCAGTGTGGTCCATTTTGCCTGGTGGACCAAGGAGGCAGAGGGGTGGGGACAGGGATAAAACGCAGTCCTTGAATTTGGACCACTGTGGAACAGGATCTAAGTGGTAAAGAAAGAAATATAGAGGGGCGTCCCACAGCAAAGCAGCCGTACAAATACTCATTAAACAAAAGAGGGGGGACGGGGAGCTATTTAGAAAAAAGGTCCTGTACCAGAGCTCCCAAGTTAAATGCGGTAATACAAGTGGGATGGTAACAGTTCCTATAGGTAGAGAAATGCGAAAAAACAGCCATGTAGGCTGAAGAGAAGTGTGAGATGTCTCCAAAAGAGTTTGAGTGTGCCGAGAGAGAGTAAGGTACTCCTGTGTGGATCCAGAGGTGCCCTCACACACCCTATCAGGTGTATAGCATCATCATCGGGCTGGTGCTCCTCGTGGGGGTGGCGCTGCAGTCCCTCACGGGCACGTTTGACGGGGCTCTTTGATGGAGATCTTTTAGGAGTTTGCCGCACCTGTGCATGAGGGTGTGTGGGACAAAGTGATGGTGGTGAGTGAGATATAAAAAGACCCAAGGACACTAACAATTTATTGAGGATGTCCCTGGGGTCTGGTTAAGATATATCACGGGGGATGGAGAAGCAAGGTCAGTTGCCTATGTGAGAGGGGAAATTAAACAAATACATTCCCTCTTCTCTCACCCGTGTAGTGAAAAAGGTGGATATGTTAGGGGGTCGACATGTTTCGCGCTTTTGTGAGTCCCTAATGGATCTGGGAGCGCTTCATCAGGACCTTAAGAAAGAATGTGCAATATGGGAATCGGGAAAAGACACCCTATAATCCCAATAGTCCTAAATTATAGGAATTATTGTAGAAAAAGTTTGACCGGAACACGTCGTTTATGCGTGTCCCTAGATGCGGCCTATGAAGGAGACATAAACACAAAAAGGGGGGGGGAGAAAAAGAACACAATAATACATCACTATTATGGTCTCAGGTGGTCTGGATAGTCAATCTTGTGCAAGACAACAGAGTGTGTCTGTGAGCGCCCCGTGGGGGATAATATCTGAGCATCTGCGCACGTGTAAATTAGATAAGAGGATACGGGTGGGTGAGGGGATCACTGGCATGCGCCGTACATTTATCCGTGGTCATAGTCAAATGTCCGTACCTGGGGATAGAAACAGCCCCTTGAAGAGAGATCCCCCGAAGGGGACCGTGGCGCCGAGTTATTGCATGGGCCCCCTTACGGTACAAAATTAGAGCGACTTATTCTATATATTTATTTAACTGTGGGGGAAGTGCTCAAATTAAGCGGAATGACATTTATGTACAGCGTCTTTGTTAATACCTGTACCTGGTGAAGGGAATAGTCTGTAAAAGACAGATCTCCCCGGGGGACCGTGGTGCCGGGTAAGTGCATCGGCTGCCTTCTGATAAAACAACACTCTATTTAACTGTTGGAAGTAGTGCTAACATAGTGCAAGGTGACAGTTGTTAATAGCATGTCGATGATAACCCGTGATTACAACTACTGGCATCTATCGTGCATTGTGGTGCACATGAACATGGTGAATATCAAAAAACTTAACATTGCCTACCCTCCTTAGCTAGAGGATGGACCTCGTCAGCGAAGCCGTGCGGTAGTGGAGGCGGCTGGGGAAAAAAAAAAAAAAAAAAAAGGGGATGGAGACAAGCAATGGAGTTAAAGCCGGACAGCTAGAGTAAGGTTATAAACGGGCAGGAAAAGTACCGATTACAAAGTGATGGGTAAAGATATCCAACAGGATGGGGGGCACTTACTTCACGCTCTCCGTCCGTGCTCCGGAACACCTACCCGGTTGCCGCGGCTGCTGGACGGTGAAAATAACGGATGTCTCCGTTAAATACAGACATAAGGCTGTAGGGATAGGTGCAGGTGTGCGGATGGGCGTGAGGACGTAGTGATGATGTCAGGTTGGGGACCGCGTAAGGTGTAGGATGGCGGCCATAATGGAACAGGACAGAAAAGCGACATTACTAACGCTACTTGTAAAACATAATGAGTGATATCGGCATGCCGTTGAAGGGTAAATGCACCGGGATTGAATAGCGGTGCCATGGTCCTGGGTGAGGGGTATTATCACACCCAAAAAATAGTCTTAAATACAAATAATAAATATAATAATGATGCGGGGGAAAGGTGAGGGGGAATTCTATTATGTAGTAGTGACATTGTCACTCACTCTCTCTAAAAGAGCAGTAGAGAGTGGGGGAGGTGCGGGCCATCCTCGTAAAAGGTCTCTAGGATAATAATGACACGTAATAACAGTGATGTATTGTCATAGTAGGATGGTGGAAAAAGTCAGGGGCAGGTTGGCCCATGTGGAAGGGAGCCGATGTACAGTTAGTTTTACAGGCTTAACTGAACCTGAGCGATATGGGAAATTTTATTTTATATATATATATATATATATATATATGTATATATACACGCGGATAAAGGGACAAATGATTGTCTTCAAACTTAAAAACCAGGGATCCAGATGGACGGGTCTCTACTAACATCAGTAATGTGAGTGTTGGGGTACCGACTTAGTGGTAGGGTTGTTAGTTAGTCATCAAGTTTCAAATGAGATTGTCTCAACGCCATGGAGGTGAGTGTGGTATCAGGAACCATGGAGCTATGTTGTGTCATGTGTGCGATGGATGTAACGGGAGTTCTCACTGGGTAGTTATCTGGTCAACTCAACCCAGGGTATCTCATCGTTGAGACCGCCCTTGTCACTCTTGAGTCTAAAGACCCACCGTTGTTCACGCTCAAACAGAGTTGTTGCGGACCAATGGGGATTGGATTCTATAATGGTCCACCGGGGGGTGATTTTGCTCCAGGAAATGAGTCTGTAATCTCGTTGCGGAGCGCTTGCAACGGATAGTGCTTTTATGTTCTCCGATGCGTATCTTTACTGGTCGAGCTGTCATTCCTATGTAGTGGGAACCACAGGGGCACGTGATCAAGTATACGCAGTTCTTAGTGTTACAGTTCGTGTGGCGTCTTTGCTGCCATGGTTTCGGAAGTCCAAGATCAAGTTCTTTGGTTGCGACAGTCTGTGAACAGACTGTGCATGTGCCGCATGGGTAGTGGCCCATCACAGGGGGTAGCCTCCAGAGAGTTGGTTGTGGGTTGGCTTTGTTTTTTGGACGTGTGTGCACCAAAATGTCCCTCAGATTCTCAGTCCTTTTGAATGCGAATAGGGGTGTAGGTCCTGGTGATCCATTGCCTGTTTCCAAAATCCTCCAATGCTTCTTGATTATTTTTTGAATTTTGTTGGAGTTGGGAGTGAATGACGTGACGCAGGTTAGTGTCTCAGTTTCCTGCTTCTCTTTGACTTCAAGTAGAGCTCCTCTGTGGTTGTTCCTTGCTCTCTTATGAGCCTGTCTTATGATGTTGGATGGATAATTTCTTCTGATTAAGCTGTTCGACAAGGTCTCTGCTTCTTTCTCGAATTCTTTTTTGGTGTTACAATTTCTCCGGAGGCGAAGGAACTGGCCCACAGGTAAGTTATCCCTGAGTGTTTTAGGATGGTGGCTTTGGAATAGAAGCAAGCTATTCCTATCTGTAGGTTTTTTGTAGTTGGTTGTTTTGAGAATACCATCTTCTAGTGATATCAAAAGGTCAAGGAAGGGAATGGAAACTGATGATAATGAACCGACGAATCTGAGAAAGGGATTGATGGTATTGATCCACGTGAAGAATGAGCGACAGGTCTCCTCATCCCCTTTCCAAAAGATGATGATATCATCTATATAGCGGCGCCATAGTAGAATGTTGCAGGTAAATGGGTTAGTATCCGTGAGGATATGATCTTCTTCAAACCTGGCCATGTAAAGACATGCCAGGCTCGGCGCAAATGTACTGCCCATACTGGTGCCCTGAACTTGGTGATAGATCTTGTTTTTGAAGGCGAAAAAGTTTTCTTTTAACGCAAGAGAGGCACAATCACAGATAAAGCTGATAGGTGTTGGAAACGGCCAGGGATTCAGATGGCGTAATGCACGTTCCAAGACCAGCAGGGAGTCATCTTGCGGAATGTTTGTATAGAGCGCCTCCACATCTAGAGTGACGAGCAGTGTGATGGATTCTGGTTCCTCAAAATGTTCTATTAGGTTGAGTACTTCTGTGGTGTCCCTCAGATAAGTTGGAGTCTTGGTGACCAAGGGTCGTAAGAAAACATCACAAAATTTGCTCAGCGGTTCAAGTAAAGAATCGATGCCAGATACTATCGGCCGTCCAGGAGGGGGGTCAATGCCCTTGTGAATTTTGGGCAGACAGTAGAAATATGGCATGCGAGGGTGGTCGTTGATGAAGAACATGGCTTCATCCTTGGTTACCCAACCTTGTGCTTCGGCTTCAAAGGTTAAACAGCGTATGGCTGTGGAAAGTCGTGACGTAGGGTCCTCATCAGTAGGTTTGTAGTATCTTTCATTGGATAACTGTCGTAAGCATTCCTGGTCATATACTCCTTTGTCCTGTATGACAATAGCTCCGCCTTTATCGGCCGGTTTTATGATGATGGAGTCGTCTTCTGCCAGATTTTTTAACATAGATCTATCCTCTTTTGAGAGATTGTCAAAAGGGCGGTTGGTTGTGATTTTATCCACATCTTTGAGGATGGCCTGCTCGAATGTAAGGATCTCGTTAGGAGTCATAGCTGCAGTAGGGGTAAATCGAGACTTATTCTTGAGGCCACTACCTTCGGGTGAATTTTTAGGTTTGTCATTCCGCTTAATTTGAGCACTTCCCCCACAGTTAAATAAATATATACAATAAGTTGCTCTGATTTTGTACCGTAAGGGGGCCCATGCACTAACTCGGCGCCACGATCCCCTTCGGGGGATCTCTCTTCAAGGGGCTGTTTCTATCCCCAGGTACGGACATTTGACTATGACCACGGATGAATGTACGGCGCATGCCAGTGATCCCCTCACCCACCCGTATCCTCTTATCTAATTTACACGTGCGCAGATGCTCAGATATTATCCCCCACGGGGCGCTCACAGACACACTCTGTTGTCTTGCACAAGATTGACTATCCAGACCACCTGAGACCATAATAGTGATGTATTATTGTGTTCTTTTTCTCCCCCCCCCCCCTTTTTGTGTTTATGTCTCCTTCATAGGCCGCATCTAGGGACACGCATAAACGACGTGTTCCGGTCAAACTTTTTCTACAATAATTCCTATAATTTAGGACTATTGGGGTTATAGGGTGTCTTTTCCCGATTCCCATATTGCACATTCTTTCTTAAGGTCCTGATGAAGCGCTCCCAGATCCATTAGGGACTCACAAAAGCGCGAAACATGTCGACCCCCTAACATATCCACCTTTTTCACTACACGGGTGAGAGAAGAGGGAATGTATTTGTTTAATTTCCCCTCTCACATAGGCAACTGACCTTGCTTCTCCATCCCCCGTGATATATCTTAACCAGACCCCAGGGACATCCTCAATAAATTGTTAGTGTCCTTGGGTCTTTTTATATCTCACTCACCACCATCACTTTGTCCCACACACCCTAATGCACAAGTGCGGCAAACTCCTAAAAGATCTCCTTCAAAGAGCCCCGTCAAACGGGCCCGTGAGGGACTGCAGCGCCACCCCCACGAGGAGCACCAGCCCGATGATGATGCTATACACCTGATAGGGTGTGTGAGGGCACCTCTGGATCCACACAGGAGTACCTTACTCTCTCTCGGCACACTCGAACTCTTTTGGAGACATCTCACACTTCTCTTCAGCCTACCTGGCTGTTTTTTCGCATTTCTCTACCTATAGGAACTGTTACCATCCCACTTATGCCATTCATCACCTACTGCTTTTACTGCCTGACCTGGAGAATGGGTGCCTGGTGTGCTATGGTGTTCAGCGTTTTTTTCCCTCCCAAAAATGACCTGCTGTGTCCAGTGGCAAAGCCATAAGACACCTTATTTTTACGGAAGTGGTGGGGAGTGCTAAGCAACCACAGGCTCTAGGCACCCTCACATAACACCACAGGAAGCATCCATGGACCTCCTTCTCAAGGAACTCTCAGTGGTGGGGCCGCAACTAGGCACTATGTTCACAAAAATCAAGGATCTTGCAAGAGAAATTAAGACTTTGTGGGTAGATATGGAATCTTTTCACACCAGAGTGGACATCCTGCTGGAAGAATGGCAGGTCAACACAGACTCCTGGGGCCCAGACATCTGACATCTCAAACAAAAGGTAATTGACTTAGAGGACTGGGCGAAGTGATATACGTCTACAGAATCTCTGAAAAGATGGAAGCGAATAATGATGCTATTAGGCCTCACTTTCGCACACCCTCTTGAACGGCAGCAGTCCCACAGGATTCTACAAACTAGCCTGACCAATCATGGCTTGCTACCTCCGCCATGAAGATCCCACATGGTTTTCTGACAGCAGCCCGGAAACATGGCCTCTATGAGCTGGACGGCCATAACATTCAGATAGCCATGGATGTTTTAGCTGAAGCCAATGCCAAGTGGAAAACCTTTCTCAAACTCAATGCAGCCCCACAAATGGGACAATTAAATATAGTCTCTTGGACCTCCCACGACGTGTGCCACGATGGATGGACAGTCCCGAGATTACACTAAACTGGACGAACTGGGTCATTTCTCAGACAGAACAGAAGAGCAAAGAACGAACCTCTCCCTGCCGTCACCCACAGCAGGAAAAACTCACCCACCCCCTGCGCATACAGGATGCCTATTGGCTTTCCCAAATCAAAGACTGATAGGGATAGAGACAGGGCGATCTGCTGCATGGAGGAGCTCACCCAGGACAATCCTTGAGACAAATTGAGATCATCCCTGCAGCTTTGGTGGCAGTCGGTCTCCGGCAGATGAGTAACTCCATTACTTATGTTGCAACTCTGATGTTTTATTCCTGTGGTCATTGATGTAGCTGGTCTATCTCTATGTTTTCTACACTTCCATCTCCAGCTCACCCTATGACCTCCCACACTGCAACTACACATCATTGTTTTCGTGTCCTTGTTGTCCCCCTTATTGCTGCCCCTCATTATCTTGCAGAGTAAGGTCCTAAGGATCCAGATTTATCGGTTCTCAGTCTTTTTTTCTTTAATTAATCAATGCCCGTCCACTGGCACCTCAGCATGGGTGCTGCACTCATCCACGTGGAATGAGTCCTTGGACTGCGGGATTACACCCCGACAGAAGTTACTTGGGGTATTCCCGCTTCCTATCATCCTCTCATCCCACAGATACGTTTGTTTTATCCAGTGGCTGGATTAGCCCACTGACCGTGATACATCTTTCCCCGTATTAGGTACGGGATTGCCCATCATTCCCTCACCTGACTATCTCTGACCCTGGCCCCTTACCCTCCCATTGCGAGTGGCCACCATGGCACAACCTCCCAAGCACATGGTCTCCCTTAATGTGAATGGCCTAAACAACTTTATCAAATGGAAAACATTTCTCTCCTACCGAACCTCCAGATTAGTAGATATTGCCCTTATTCAAGAAACCCACTTGTCCAGCACAGAAGCTACTAAGGTTAAGCATGATTGGGTGGACAAGATACTTTTCATCTGTGGGACCGCATCATCGGTCCCAGGCTAACTGGCATCCAGTTCCAGCTCCTAGAAAAGCAGGCCGGCCACAATGATCTGGAAACCATTGCAATAGAAAATCCTTAGGTCCTGGGCGGATGCGGCTGCTGATGCGCGATTCATAATAGCTAATTTACAACTGGGTGACAAGGTTCTCGAGACAGGCTCTGTGTATGCTTCTACAGGAAAGAAAGAATCATTTCTCCTTTAACTCAACAGAGTAATGATGGAACTGGGAACCTCCCAGCTGATCCTGGAGGATGACAAGAACTTGGCCCCTGACGCCATCCTTGACTGAACTGGCACCCTGGACACACATATGATAATGACAGAGCCATACTATGAGCTCTGATTGACAATTGCGGTCTGTCTGACATTTTGCACCTACTACACACCTAAGACAAAGGCTTAACTGGTACATGACACCAACTCCAAGAGAGGCTATTTCCTCACTTCCCACTCTGTCACCCCTTATGTCCTAGACAGTGACATCCTGGTGATAACAATCGTGGATCATGCACCCATTAGCTTACAGCTGGACTGGAGCTTGAGGTGCCTCTATAGGAAACCGTGGCACCTCAATGTCTTTGGCTATAAAATGCCTGCTGAGAGGCAGCAGGCAGTTTGATAAAGCGGGAAGCCTGTTAGTGGCACAAAGAAACAAAGAGAAACACTGACGGCCATCTTTGCCATATACAACTTTGAAGGGCAACTGCTTATGGACTCTTTGGTAATCATTAATGCTTTGCAGATTACTATGTGGAACTGTATAGCTGAGAAGTGTAACTCAACGACCCCCTTGGAACAAGTGTTCTTTGAAAGAGTGACGCTCCCTAGATTCAGGAAATAAAGAAGGGCTCTTCTGATGCCTTCTGTATAACAAAGCCCAGGCAGACTTAATCGTTTGGTGAAATCAGAGGTGATGGACTCCATTTATGAAGCTTACAAAGAGGTTGGGGAAACAAGCAGTCTCTCTTCCCTCTCAAATACCGCACTTATAACGGTCCTCCCCAAACCCGGGAAGGACTCACTTCCCTTCAGTAACTACCACCTGATCTCCCTACTGAACACCAACTCTAAAATACTGGTGTCAGTCCTGGCCCGGCGACTCAGAAAGGTGATCCTGACGTATTTGCACAGCTCACAAGTGGGGTTTGTGCCAGGTAGGACTTTCTGCGACCACTTCCAAACCTTGACCTTTAAACTATGGTTCTCCAAGGACATACAGGAAGACCATGTGGTTCTCTCCCTGGGCAGTGAAACGGCCTTCTTTCAGATCAAATAGAACTACCTATGACATACACTCCTGAGACTGGGGATTGAGCCTGACTTCATTGAAAAAGTCTGGTGGCTCTATGAGGCTTCAACCGCACAGGCTAACTGTGGGGGTTTTCTCTGAGCCTGTCCTGGTCTGAAGAGACCCTAGGCATGGATGCTCCCTCTGTTACCCTGGCCGTAGACCTCCTAGCATCTGTCATATGCCAACACCGAGTAATAGGAGGAATACCCATGAATGTGGGGGCCTCCAAAATCCTCCTACATACAGATGACATACTGCTTACACTCTCTGACCTCCCTTCATCTCTACCGGTGCTCATGTCCATCATCTCAGACTTCTCAACCATCTCTAGTTACAAGATCAACGGGGCAAGAGCGACACCCTGCCACTCTCCCAGATCAGCACTACAGCAGGCCCCTTCGGCTATGACTATCAGTGGGAAATACCAAGGGATGTTGGCAACAGAGAGCTAGAACGGAAAGCGGTGGACAACCTTAAACCACTTATCGCCAAGACTAAGCGTGAGTGCACCAAATGGGCCCATCTAAACCTCTCTTTTTGAGGACGAGTGCAGGCAGTGAAAATGGTGATAGTATCTTGCTTTACCTATGTCCTGTGCATGTTACCGCTCCAAGTTAAAACCTTGAGTCTACGGGAAATTTATGAGGTTCATAAAATCCTTTATCAGGGGAGCACCGAATAATGCAGCAAGGCTGACTAAATTATGCTGCAAGAAAAGGTAAATTATGTAGGATAACGCTGCACCTTTTTTGATAGTATTACTTTATTATTTCATAATTTTTACATATGGTAATACTGTCTTGGCAAAGATTTCACCTCATTAGTACCAGTTTAACACCCAAATACAGAAATAAGCAACTGAAACTCGACCAGCTAACCTTTGCAAAGGGCTTTCCACCGTGAGCAAACTTATTTTGCCATGTTTTAAGTACCTTTCGATATGTTTGAGCTCGAAACAATTTTATTTTATTTTAAAATCTGGAGATTATGCAGCAAATGATGGGTTATGTGGCAAATGTGGCAATTCGAATTAAGTGAAAAAAGTTGCGACCACAGATTTGCATAATTCTAGTGGCCTGTTGATAGCCCAAATGGGGACATGGGCAGACTTTTAAATGATATGTTTCACTTATTGCACCAAGAGAGTCCCATAGAATATCTAAGTAACAGTGTTGTTGTCGTCACAGCAGCTTTGTTGACTGAAATAGCCTTCTCACAAAATGTCGAAAGTTTGGAACTTCCAGCAGGTGAATTCATCACCAACTTATACATGAGAAATCATTGAGTTGATGTTTTACTTGCTGTAGGTCATAGCATCTTCACCCTCCTGCAGCCAGTATTTTCTGCTCTTGCCCTTCTTTCACATACCATTCATCCCTCTCACTGCTTTCCAGTTAACTCCCTTCCTTCTCAGGTTTCATTCAGTTTAAATCAGGGCTAGAGAAGGGTTGTGAAAGTCGATGAGGCATTATGGAATCCCAGGCAGTGCCACGTATTTATTTTGATGACCACACTTTATAGTGTTGGACTTGTTTAAAAACTATATAATACATAGGACCCTGCAGTCTATGTAACAAAATCTCAAATGTTCTTACTTTTGTCTAGCTGTGACTTAACCATAATGGAAAAGTGGGGATTCGATAAAGACACCACACTTCAAAACTCCACAGATAGTATGATCCTGGTGCAGGGAGAAACTGTTTGTGTTAATGTATTAGTCCTCTGACCCTACAACTCAATAAAGGTAAAAGATGAAAGGAGGGCAAACCCCCATCCACAACATGGATATGGTATATATGGTGATAATCACAGTCTAATATGTTATTTATTACCATTGTTGAGTGTGGGGAAGGGATATGCCTCCCGGCTTGGTACTCACACTGCAGACTTCGGACAGGGACCCAGTACGGGTCTGCGAGTTTCACAGTTCATGTTGCTGCCACTAAAACCACTAACTGAAGATGCAAATTTTGAATGTATAGGGTCCTCAGCCTTGAACTCAAGACTGCAAAATACATGGACTTATGTTGGGCCATCCTCTATTATCTGTTGTCGCAATACCTAGACTGTAGTATACAGGCTGCAGACCAGGGTGTCAGTCTCTTGCCTGTCACAGTCCACAGTTTTATTGATAAAACCAAGGATTATGGTCATCATTTTGGGAGTGCCAATTCCATGACCTCAAGAAATAGTTTGTGGACTACCACAGTAGAGGCCAGCATGGATCCGGGGTAGGAGGGAGGGGCGTGAGGAGGTAAGGGGGTCACCTCTCCTCCATGTCCGCTGAACAGGATGCAGCCAGGCTCCCCTGAGCTAATCACAATGCTGCAATGCAGAATTTTGATTGGTCTGAGCGCCATAGCTCGGCACTCAGATGGGGACTGGGGGCCTGGGCATGTTCTCCGCCCAGGCTGTATTGCAGCCTGGGTTAAGAACATGCTAAGTGAGCATGACTGTTTGGCCTTTCCAAGACGGCCAGCCAAAGTGCCATGCGCACTTAAGTGTGCCCACCACTCCTGCCCTGTCCTGCTCTGTGAGCAGAGCAGCCCTACGCTCCCACAGCAAGAACAAATACAATTATAATAACATCAAGATATTATCATTTTATTTTTCCTTTCTTTAATTGCTGCACAGCAGTGAGTGAGGTGACGCTCCCCTGGCTTAGCGGAGGAGCCACCACTGGACTACCAAGACATGTGTGGGTAGCACACAATTTTTAAAAACAGCCATCCACATGCAAAGTGGCACACTTAGGTGTGTCCAGGCACCTCATTAAATTTTTAGAAGGTATTTATAACTGAGCTCAACTCCTTTTAATACATTAAGGTCCAATGTCTTTCTCTCCAATATGCCTAGAAATAAGAGCAGTTCTAACTACATGGACTTCTTCTTGTCCATGGTATATCTGACATTTAAAATGACATTTTGAGCGTGCCATTCTCTTAGAGCTGTGGTATCCTACTAACATATACAAAGTCCCCGTTTGGCAATTGGAGATGCATCCACCATTTTGTGAGGAGGAGGACAAGATCAGGTGCTGCTGCTACTTAGAGCTTTGTGTGGCTCCAGTGTGGCATACTCTGGAGCAGGAGAGCTTCTAGGACTATCCCCTGATGCTTCACACGAGGAGGAAGAGTACACCCAATGCCCTGGAGAGAGGCAGAGGTGGAGAAGCAATTGATGTGAGGGAGTTATTCACCTGGTCAGCTAGGATGAAAAAGCTGAATGCATGCCAGGTCATCTGCAAATTAAGGACCAAAAACTTAGCGGAAACAACAGCACACTGTTTCTTCTACACATCAATGACGAGGTGACACCCGAAATCCAAACATGAGAGGCAGTACTTGTGGAAGCAGAGGAGAGCAAAACTCTGCCAAGCAATCCAGCAGAAGTGCTGAATACTTAACAAGAGGATACCAACCAGTACCTAAGAGGAGTCACACTGTACGGTATGGAGTGTAAGGTCCACATAAGGGGTTTGCAAACTTAATAAAAGAACACTAAAGAGCATTTAAGGATGTTGCATCAGTAAAAACAAATATTTTAAAGTGGGCACGTGATGCAACAGTTGTTAAAAAATGTTAAACTAACAAAGAAACACAAAAACAACCTCACCCGGAAACAATGAGACCCACCAACTCAAATTCATCAAAGAACTGGTCCCATTAACTCTAAGGTCCTCCCAGTGGACCATGGTGTGTAGGGTGCAGTGCGTCGCTAAAGGCACGGCCCATCCTCCAACTGCAGCAATGGGTTGTTCAATAAATCTAGCTGAAGGTCAGACTTTGTGTACAACCCCTGCTATGCACATCCAAAGGGTATCAAAGGATTTTCCATTTCAACCCATCTCTTAATCTCACTCCAAGAGTGAACAGCATCCAACAGCTTTTTCTACTCTCATCAGCAGAAACAAATAAACATAGAAATGCCATCACCTATATGATCTACATAGAAATAACCATAGAACACTTCCCATTTGCATTGGTTGGTGTCAAAAATAATAATCTCCATCACAGAGGGCACTATTCACAACTATGGTGCATAACATGCCATGCCTTTAATACCAGCAGTCTTTCCACTGGTTCTGGAGCCCCCACACATTGGCCCTATTCATATGCATATTCTGCAACAACAAGGGAACCCAAGAGAAGTCAACCAGGGACCTTGGGAGACAATTGTTTTCAACAACAGTGGTCCCCAGAAAGTGAAATAGAAACCAAAGGAATTAATAAAGACTCAATCGTAGCTATATTTAGTGGATTTGTCCAGCCGGACAGAGGTCTGATATTTACTTATAGGTTTAGGATATAATCATACAAAACAATACATAAAATGGGACACAATCCTGTGTCCTACTTAGCCAGTAAAGTACATAAACAAGGGGAAAAAACGAACAACAGGGGGCTCAGGCAAAGCTTTTCCGGTTTGTTACACAAGGAGGATATACAGTGTTACAAGAACAAATCACTACAAAACACCTTTACAGCGGAATGAACTAAAGGTTTTTTGCGTATAAGGTGTATTAGGGTGTCGACGGCGTTTCGATCCGTTTGAAGGGTGAGCGGATCATCATCAGGACTTAAATAACATGCCTGTTAAATAGAGCCTCATTACCCTGGGGGAGCAAGGGGGAAAGGACGATACATAAGCGAAACAGTTAGGAGGATTACAGATAACTAGGAAACTTAATAGTGGCAACGCAGTGACAAAAACATGCACTTCAGACTCTAAAGGTTCTGGTTAGCATGCATTAAGATACGAGAACCACATAGGAAGAGGTTATTTTGTGAGTAGTATGGGACGTGAAAAAGGGCTGGTGTGCTCAAGTGGTATATGGACCATGTATATAATACGACGTGTAGACAAGGTGTGGTGGTTAACCTAGCAAGGTAAGGCCACGATGGGGCATTGAGAAGAACGGTTAGATAAGTTGTTGCGCCATGCTAAATAGTTAAGTGCACAGACAAGCGTATGCAGGAGTGTCAAACAAGGCGAGTGTAATCGCTGCGAAATAGGTTACAATCATGAGCCATGCAGAATAGCTAAGCGTACAGACAAGTGTATGCAGGAATGTCACCCAAGGCGAGTGCAATCGCTGCGAAATAGGTTAAAATTATAACGAGTGAGGGTGGGGGATTGTAGAACATGCTTGGACTGTGGAGGTTACTCAATTAAACATTGGAGGCAGCAAGGCTGAGTAGGAACTGGTCACATAATTAGTCAGGTGTCTTACTGCAATAGTATTGGCGGTGATGTTGAGTCTAACCAAGGAGTGTGGGAGGGTAAAATCAGGTAGCATCTAGTCAGTAATTCAGAAACAATTGAACGGTTGTAACGTTCTGACAGTTGCATACATAGGCTCAGTTACATACTAAATAAAAAAAATCAGTGCAGTGAAAATTTGAGATGGCAGCATTAGAAGCAATTGGATTAAGGAGAATAGCCAGTTGCATACATAGTCTCAAACACGTGCTAATTAAAGAACTTCAGTACAGTATAATTTCGAGATGACAGCATTAAAATCAATAGGATTATGGAGAATAGCCAGTGCATACAGAGAACAGTACATGAGTATAAGCGATGGCGTGGTCAGAAGTGATCAGAAGTGAGGGGGAGGCGCTAACGTGAGGAGAAAAACATGCAACAGGGCTCATAGAGTCATGTTTTACCGCAATTCCAGAATGGGGGAACTTGGGCGAGGAGACAAGGGCTGCTATAATGGTGGCTCCTAAAGGAAGGAACTAAGTTTAAACGCGGATCTACATGGTTGAGGGACCGAGTGAAGGGAAGGAACTCACCAGATATGATGAATTTCAGCTCGGATACGGGGGAGTCGCCTTCGCGTACTCTAACGGCTCAGTCGCCTAAGGAAGGGGAGGCAAATTAGTATGCAGACAGCAATTAGGAGGTATAAACGGGGGAAGTGGGGCCAGTGCATACCAGTATGTTGCAGGGAAGTTGCTGAATAGCAGGATTCTTCCGGGTGTGATTGCAGAGCAAGCATCACATGACCAACTTTTGTAACCCTGCGGGAGCAGTGATTGGAGCAATTGGGTCAGTTGGGAAAGTACTAGAAACTGGTAAGGGGCTATGGGACAAAACCCCAATGAGTGTTAATAGAAGAAGGACTTGTGCAAGAGACAAGGTGAAGACGCCATTTTGGAAGTGTTGGTTGTGCATAGAGGGGAGTGACCTGTAGTTTATAAACAGAGTTATGATGACATATAATTTACAATTGCAAAATAAAACAACTTTTTGGCAATTTAGCGAACATAAACAGTATCGGTCATACACATCGGAACTGCCTTGAAGACTGGACCTCATTGATATAACATAATTCCGATGTGTATGACCGATACTGTTTATGTTCTCTAAATTGCCAAAAAGTTGTTTCACCTTGTCTCTTGCACAAGTCCTTCTTCTATTAAGCCCCCTGTTGTTCGTTTTTTCCCCTTGTTTATGTACTCTACTGGCTAAGTAGGACACAGGATTGTGTCCCATTTTATGTATTGTTTTGTATGATAATATCCTAAACCTACAAGTAAATATCAGACCTCTGTCCGGCTGGACAAGTCCACTAAATATAGCTACGATTGAGTCTACATTAATTCCTTTGGTTTCCTATTCATATGCAGGCAAAGCTCAGAAGTCAACATCAAAGTAGCAGTAAGTCAAAGCATGTTTAATTTGTCTTACACCACAAATGGTTAACACGCATATGGGCAATGAAAATGGAAGAGTACAACATAATAAACATCTGCAACAACATAAGAGAAAGGCTCTAGAGAAAATGACTACCACATAACAATGACACTTGCCCTATGTAAGTGACACCAGCTCTCCAAGAAAAATAAGTAGCAATCACCAGCAGCACTCTCATACTTTCTTTCTTTCGCTTTCTGATGCTGGCTTGAGCGGATTAAATTGTTGTGGAGATTGAAATCCCCCAAAAGACACTTGACCCTCTAACCACTCTCTTTTTGGTATTTCACTTGACTTTTGAAACAGGGTTTGCCCTTACTTTCAATTTTCACGGAAAACACAGGCCAAAGAAAAGTAAAAAAATACTCATAACTTGAAATAATTGTGTGAAGATAACACATACTTCGCAAAAAAATCACAATTTCACCATCCCTACATGAAGCAAGACTACTCCTTATTGAAAACTCCCTATTAGCTGGAAATGTAAACCATTCTCATAAACATCTAAAAATATGCACAACTAACCCATCAATGAAATATTGAAATATTGGAGCTGGGTGGGGAATAAAAGGTGCACATCTTTTTAATTTCACAAAATTGCATATTTCTTGTTACATCTTTGCAGCGGTCATGCAGAAAATGCATCCCAGTTAATCGGGAACCTCAACCCTGCAAACCTCAGAAACCTCTGAAAAGCTCTCAGAAGACAATCTGGTATTGGAGCTGATTAAAGGGAAATATTTAAACACTTATTTGAAAGCAAAGAATATGTTTCAGAAGGGAAGTATCAAACATCGTGTGAATGTGTAATATTTTTCTAGTGACACTTTAAAACAGCCCATTTGCCTTCTTAGTTTACATTTACCATTTTGCTATTAAAAAAATAATGCTTTAAAAGAGTGTGAAAATAATGTATGTGTGGCATTTCACACCTTTTTTATGCTCGACACTTTCATGGATAATTATGCATCCTACAGAGTATATGTATTGTGCACAACCCCACGGTTTTGTCTCTATGTTATTGGATGTTGCACGTTATCTTTAAACAAAAACAAAAAAAGGCAAATAAATCATGCTGCTTATAGCTTGAGATCTGCTGTCTCGTTTATTATCTCACAAGAACGTTCATAAACTACTTGTACTTATCCAGCTTACATTTTTCTTTAAGATTAGATCGAAATCGGAGAGAGAGGAGGGTGATATGGTGTGCTGCTCTTATTTTCATGACCCATGTCCCGGGATGGCTAAATGTTGTTTTTGCCCAGATTGCTGTTGTTCCAGGACCATCTCAAGCATAAACTGAACAATCTCAATGAGCTGGAACATCCACTCTCAAGTGCATGTGGACAAGTTATTTCCCCTCAGGATTTATGGTACTTAGGAAATGCGCTGGACTCAGGTAGTTTATCATAAATTGCTGAAAAAGGGAAAGTGTCTGCGGTCGAAGTGGGCTGTGCCTTCTTTCACCCGGAGCCCTGTCAACCCAAAAACATTTAGGACTATATTTGACCCTGTTTGCGTCGCTCTTGCACCACGCCACAGACGCAAACCTTAAGTCAGATTTTTGTAGCCAAGCAAATCCACTTTGTGTAGCTCTGGGTGGCTCCAAAATGTGGAGTAACACAACACCGAGCAAATCATTGGGTTGCTCTGCCCTGGGTAGGCATTCCCACAAAACTCCCATGGATTTTGACACATTCCCAGATTTTCAAGACTTTGTAAACCTGGGAATGCACCAAAAAGATACACCTTCCCAGGAGAGGTGTAACAAGGAGAAATATCTTTATTTCTCCTTGTTACCTCCTCTTTCTATGGGAAAAAGCCAGGAATGCACCATATGCCTTAAACGCTGTGCTTTCCTGTGCTTACCCAGTGAAGCAGTGCAGCACAGCAAGGTGGCTTGCTGCGCTGCACTACATTTTCATAAATATGCCCCTAATTACTTGTGATCTGTCATCTCACCCTTCGCCAAATACCAATGCACAAATTGAGGTGTACATATATATATGATCAAGGTCCGTGGAGGGGCTGAAACGCGTCATGGCGAAATTTTGCACCTACAATAAATAACTTTGCAGTAATCCTGTGGTCCGTATCCGTTTTTGCGTGAAGACAAGGCAAACAAACAGAGTTTTCTGGATATATATTTATATATATATGTACACCTCAATGTGTGCATTGGTATTTATAGTATTTATTTATTTATTTATTTGTATTTATACATATATATATGTATATATATATATACATACATTGAAACCGATCATTCCTGAATCTCCTGGTATGGCGAAAACGAACGAGGCGAACTCCTCTTAGTGGTAATAGAAGATTATTTTATTTTATTTTCTCTCAACTGCCTGCCATACATACATTTAATATTTAAAAAATCACTGAGATATACACACACCTCAATAATAAGCAATATTTCTATTTTGTTTCTTTTTGTTGTCATTTATTTTTCCTAAACAGTCAGAAAATAGCCGCCGTCTGTAAAAAGCCAACACGTGTTTGGCGCTCCACGGCGTTTCTTCAGGGCTTGTGCAATATTTAGATTTTTGCTATCTCTGTTTCTTCCTATATTGTCAGGACATATACTCCCATCAAAAAAGAATTCTCATAACGTTTTTTATCTCCAAACTTTAACTTCATCACTCTCAATTTTGCTTTGTAATGGTTCAGACCGGGTTGTTTTTAGATTCTTCCCCTTAATAAGGTCTCAACTCCGGCTGGAAGCCTCCTCGTCCGTCTCCCTTCAATTCCTATCGCATAGATATATATATATGTATGTGTAGATATATGTATGTGTATATATATATATATATATATATATATATATATATATATTCACTTAAAAAACCATAGGTTTCACACATGTTATAGTTAGCTGGACATTTCACTCGTGAAAAACCATTGAAATTCCCCCGTTATAGTTAGTGCAGGCAACTATAACTCACGCGACCGCAATCCTCTGCTGATGACGTCAGATATTACATCACTGTATTTAGACACTTATTTACCCATGTCTTCTTCCATAAATTTTTAGCTATACATATATTACAAATATTTTTTTTCAGAAAGACACATATGTCATCAGTGATGTAATATCTGACGTCATCAGCAGAGGATTGCGGTCGTGTGAGTTATAGTTGCCTGCACTAACTGTAACGGGGGAATTTCAATGGTTTTTCACGAGTGAAATGTCCAGCTAACTATAACATGTGTGAAACCTATGGTTTTTTAAGTGAATTTGCAAGGTTTTTTAAATGCTAATTCCTAACTATAACGCGTGTGAAACCTATGGTTTTTTCAGTGAATTTGTACGGTTTTTTAAATGCGAAGTTATTTATTTATTTTTTCTTTTAAGGTTTTTCACCGTGCGCGTACCGTACGCGCACGGTGCGCTTCGCGCACCGCGCGCCCACGTTCGCTTCGCCCACCGCGCGCCCACGTTACGCAGTTCGCGGAATTTTTCCGTTTCTACCGTACGCGCACGCTACGCGTACTCCGCGATTTTTCGCAAAAAAATTAAAGGACATTTTGGCCCTTGGGGGTCCTTCTGGGACCCCCTGACATAGGCTAGGGGGACAGGAACTGTCCACCCTGCCCCCTTTTCACGTTCTCCACCTTTGATTTTCACCCCCTCAGACTGCGAGAGACAAAATGGCGGCCGACACTTCCTGGTTTCGACCGATTCGAATGTTTACCAAGATCTAACAACCAATCAGAATCGCGCTCACGCATGACAGTGTGCGCGTACGGTAAGTATTACCGTACGCGCACGGAGCGCGCCTATAGATATATATATGCTTTTAGATGTAATTTTCTCAGGAAATACTGAACAGATTTACACCAGACCTGCAAAAGGCACATCCCTGACCTGAGGACTACCTCTCTGCCAAATTTCAAGTAATTCTGTTCAGCCGTTCGGGCTGTAGCTTGGACTAAAGGTCCTATGGAAAAATGCATGGGGAAAACGCGTTTTGGGACCCCCCCTTTTTCTCAGCCCCCGCTTGACGAATCCCCCCGAGACTTTCAGGGAAGGAGCGGAGCGGAGCGCCCCACATATTTTGAAAATTTCGCGAGGATTCGTCAATCGGCGCCAAAGTTATTCCAAATAGAATGTTACAGATTTCCTATGGAAACACGATCCTAACTATAACTATCTACTGGCGACCGCCAGTAGATAATATATATATATATATATATATATATATATATTACCTACTGGCGGTCGCCAGTAGGTAGATATAGTCAAGACCTATTTTCCATAGGAAATCCGCAACATTCAATTTGGAATAACTTTGGCGCCGATTGACGAATCTTCGCGAAAATTTCAAAACTTTTGGCCAGCTCTGGTCTGCACCTATCTTGGAAGTTTCACGGTGATTCATCAAGCGGGGGCAGAGAAAAAATGGGGGTCCCAATACGCATACTTAGTGTGTTATAAAAACACTATTACAAGTTTACAGTTATCCATACAGTCACTCATACAATCACTGAGTCTTATGTATACTTATTTATATACAACAACTGACACATACACTGGCTTTTATTTTTCTAGTTTGTTAGACATGTACCATTGAGACATATATTGGCTCATCACCAAACCCATAAAGATATTCACTCACCCAAACAACTGTTATAACATGTAGTTTTAACTTCATATACCTACTGAATCAACTATTCACACATCTTTGGGCAGTCACACACACCCCACCGAACCACACACACATTCACTCTCCCATACAAATACTCAGTTAACTAATCAATAAATAATATAGACTTTCACGTAGCTAGTAACCAACTGGTGCAGCAGTTTACACAACAACTGACAAAGTGATACAGATATTCACACAGTTTAGTCACTATCCAATATATTTAGTGAGACACTATAAATTAGTCAAGTAAACAGTCAATCACACTGCTACTAAATCCTCCATCCAGATATTTATATATCCACTCATTCTTCAATGCAAATTGCTATATATACACAATACATATTAAAATAACGAACCAAACCACATTCACTGGATGATGTCATCAGTGATGTCATTTGAGATGTCATCAGTGATGTCACTGACCATGTCATGAATGATGTAATATGTGACATCATCAGCAGTGGATTGCGGGCGCGCGAGATGTAGTTAGTACAACTAACTATAACACCGCTAAAAAATATTGTTTTTTCAGTGAATTTCTAAGGTTGTTTAAATGCTAATTCCTAACTATATCAGGCCTGAAACCTATGTTTTTTTCAGTGAATTTCAAAGGTTTTTTAAATGCTAATACCTAACTATATCAGGCCTGAAACCTATGGTTTTTTCAGTGAATATATATATATATACTCTGTTCTAATTTAATTAGAAATCACTGCTGAATGACTTGGCTCATATAGAGCAAAAATCTCGATCATGCCGGCCTGTCGATGAATTCATCTATTACTATTTCTTTTCAGGTTCTCATGTTTATAATTATTTTTATTGATGAACTTTAATCACAAAGAGTAAAAAAACGAATGTTTTAATGTAAACATAGTTTGAAAATTAATGCAAAGTCTTTTTACTCTGTTTATGATTTAGTGAACCGGAACTAGAATTCATGAACCGGATATAATGTTGATCGAAAAACAAGATCCTTCATACCCGGTGGCGAGACATTTCGCCGAATATCACAATAGTGACAGAAATTTATTGTCATTCTTCTGTCTGGACCATGTCCCAGCTAGTGACCGCATGAGAAACCGGGAACTTAAACTGAGAAGATTAGAATCTCGGATTATTATTGATCTCCAAACCACTACACCTTTTGGTCTAAACACAGAGGAAGAAATGTCATGCCACCTAGGACAGCGTTGAGACACTCTAGATATCTGGGGTTTTGTGATATATAGGCTAACTTCAATTGCTGCTAGAATTGTCATTAAAAATTGTTTCTATTATGATGTTAATGTCTGAAATTGCTCATATAGGGCTTCAATTGAATGCAGTTTCGTATACTTATACTTATTTGAAATGATTTTTAACCAAGTGAATGTTGCCTGCCCATACAGGGCTTAATTCTGTTCTAATTTAATTAGAAATCACTGCTGAATGACTTGGCTCATATAGAGCAAAAATCTCGATCATGCCGGCCTGTCGATGAATTCATTTATTACTATTTCTTTTCAGGTTCTCATGTTTATAATTATTTTTATTGATGAACTTTAATCACAAAGAGTAAAAAACGAATGTTTTAATGTAAACATAGATTGAAAATTAATGCGAAGTCTTTTTACTCTGTTTATGATTTAGTGAACCGGAACTAGAATTCATGAACCGGATATAATATTGCTAAAACAAACTGCACTTCGTAACTCAGTCGAAAAAGGCGCGAACGCCGAAACGCGTCCTGTTGTTACTGCTGCTTTTCTCGAACTATGGAATAAATTATACACATCGAGAAACCTTGCTGTGTGCGGTCCCCTTCATTCATTGAGTGGAGTTTTCTGGAGCTGAATATTTACGTGGAACCACCGCCACGATTGGGACCTGCACCCGCTCTCGAGTGCCGAACAAAGCGGATTTTTGGTGGACTTTTGAGCGTTTTATTGCCGCTACGAGCACCGCTGCCTACAAAAAGGACCCGGTCGGTGAGTTAAAACCAACCGATATTTTCTTTCATATAAATGGTCCACATTTGAAATCATTTACGGCAGCACGAGCGTCATCGTAAGAACTACAATTGATTAGTGCAGCTCACAGAGTCCGAAGATAATCATGTTCTCTAATGAATCTAGACAGGCAGAGGCAGCACAAGTCTTTTAATGTGCCCCGATACAGAATGTCGAAAAGGATCGTGCAACCACTGTACCCAGTTCACTCGCAAATCAATTTGTTAAACTTGAACGACTATTGGAACGTGAAACAAGGAAATGGTGGGAAGCCACCTCACTCCAACATTATCTCGATGTGCAACGTATACCTCGAGGTCTACGTATTTACACGATCCCCTCGTATGAAAACCCGGATCCCGCGCTTTTGGAGGAATGGGCAGCACATACAACCGAATCGTCAGTTGGCATGCTGAAAATCCTGATAAAATTCGCATGGAGCGACCGTGACAAATGTCTCAAGGAAATCAAGGAACTGGAGGCCATTGTTGCAACGAATCCGGATACAAAAACTAAAGAGGAACTCAGACAAGCAATGAAGGAACGGCTAATAAACTACCAAGAAAAAATCAAGACACGAAAACACACAAAATTCAACAGAGATGCAAGAGATTACGAACAAGGAAGAATACTCACCTTCGCACGGAGATTTGATGGGCCAAGGAAAGCCCTCAAGAGTTCCATTTCTCAAGAACAAGAAACTCGAGACACCTCTGAATCGAATGTGAGTACAGATGCCGAACAATCTGGGGATGATGCCAGCGAAACCCCCTTGTCTTCCTCAACACAAAGTCGTTTTTTAGAGGAGTTTCACTTAATGCGCAACTCACGACAAAGAGGGGGACGGGGCAGATTTCAATCGTCAAGGAGAAGAAATGTGGCCGGAAACCAAGACGGGGTGGCCGCACAAAGCTCAAACCAAGGGATCACTTGGCAAACACGCAGCAAGAGAGGATCCCAAAAATAGGAAGCTCTGATGACCTTACCATCGTCAATCTGACTCCAAAAAAACTAACGGAAGATCAACAATCCGTTCTTAAAAAGGGTCTAACTTTCTGCCCAGCGAAAAGATGCGAATACACTCAAACCCGGATTGACTTATATCTCTTTTCCAGAAAATTAAAATTGAAGACATTTTTCAAATTAAAAGGAATATAGGACAGTGAAAGTCAAGCTCCCAAACAGATCTCAGCATCAGACCAAACAACATCTCTTACAGGAGAAGATCTTGAAACACTACGTATCTTATCTAGTCAAGAAACAATGAGATCTGATGTCGCTCATGATGTTTCCTGTATTCAAAGTTTTGGAATTGAACAAATTGCTCCAGGAACTCCTTTCAAACAGACATCAACTTTCGTACCAATGTCCACTTATGACTCTATTGACATCTTTGAGGAATCAGTGAAGAAAGACCTCATGAAACTGAGACTATCAGAAACTGTGAATTTTCAAAACAATCTTACCTTGAGACAAAGGACTGCCCTCTCAGAAATAATGGCCGACTCAGACTTAATTTGTAAACCTTCTGATAAAGGAGGGAATATTGTGCTAATGACAAGAAAGTTTTATGTAGAGGAAGCCATGAGACTACTCTCAGACAGGTCATGCTATTCTGCAATTTCCAAGTCTGAGTATATTTCGAGTATTGAGGAATATCACACATTGATTCAAAAGTGGTTTGATTGTCATATGCTCAACTTTGAAGAATTTAAATACCTGACATGCCCATACCCTACTACAGCTTCTTTCTACCACTTGCCTAAAATACATAAAAACGCAGAGAGACCACCAGGCCGCCCTATTGTTTCATCCATTGGGTCATTGACAGAACACATGTCTCAATACATAGATTTTTTCTTGAGAGAATTTGTATTAACATTATCCTCGTATATCAAAGATACGACACACTTCATCAGCAACATTACCGATACACTTTGGGAATCTGACATGCTCATGATTGTCCTTGATATTACTAGTCTCTACACGATCATCAAACATGAGCATGGTGTCCAGGCAGTAGATTACTTTTTGAAGGAAAGGTCCCTACAGTTTGCTGAGCACAATGCCATGCTGATTGAATTCATCATGTTTTGTCTCAACAACAATATCTTCCTATTTGATAAACAACATTACCGACAGATACAAGGACCAGCCATGGGCACCTGCTTCGCCCCCAGCTACGCGAATTTATTCGTGGGCTGGTGGGAGAGGCAGGTGGCCTGGGCAGACTCATATGAACACTGGACCAAAAATGTCATCTTATGGTATAGGTACATAGACGACCTGTTTATCTTGTGGAAGGGACCTGAAACTGAAGCTAAAAAATACATTACAGCACTAAATACTAATACTTTGGACCTTCACCTAACTGGACAATTCAGTACACAACAAGTCCCTTTCTTGGATCTTAAAGTGTTTGTCCAAGATGGGAGAATCTGCACAACCCTCTTTAGAAAAGAGACTGCAGGAAATTCAGTACTGGAAGTGCATAGTAGCCATCTTTAAAAAATAGCATTCCCTACGGTGAACTACTACGTTTAAAAAGAAATTGTTCCCGTGAGATTGATTTTCAACATGAAGCATCTATTGCTATTGAAAGATTCAGAGTACGTGGGTATTGCCCTAACCTACTTATTAAAACTTTAAGTAAGGTTAATGAAATTTCTAGGCAATCTCTATTGGCTACTAATCGTGCAAAGACTAAAACAGAACACGACACCTGTAGATTTATTACAACCTTTTCTAATGAGACGAACAACTTGAGAAAGATTTTATGTCGAAATTGGCATATTTTGAAAACAGACCCAATAATTGGTGACTTGTTACCATCTTACCCACAAATAACCTTCAGGAGGTGTAGATCCTTAAAAGATAAACTGGTACAAAGCCACTATGAACCCATTCCCTATGTTCAACGTATCGGTAAAGTTACTGGCTTCTTTCCCTGTCTGAAGTGCAAGGCGTGCAGGCATAGCAAAAAGGTATCATCGTACAATGTTCCTGGAACAAAGAAACCCAGATTGATTACCAAACTGTTAACCTGCAATACGCCATTCTGCGTTTATTGCCTGACATGTCCTTGCCCCAAGCAATATATTGGTAGCACGATCCACCCCACAAAAAAACGTATCCTAGAGCATGCAAGAGCTATCGAAAAACAAGATCCTTCATACCCGGTGGCGAGACATTTCGCCGAATATCACAATAGTGACAGAAATTTATTGTCATTCTTCTGTCTGGACCATGTCCCAGCTAGTGACCGCATGGGAAACCGGGAACTTAAACTGAGAAGATTAGAATCTCGGTTTATTATTGATCTCCAAACCACTACACCTTTTGGTCTAAACACAGAGGAAGAAATGTCATGCCACCTAGGACAGCGTTGAGACACTCTAGATATCTGGGGTTTTGTGATATATAGGCTAACTTCAATTGCTGCTAGAATTGTCATTAAAAATTGTTTCTATTATGATGTTAATGTCTGAAATTGCTCATATAGGGCTTCAATTGAATGCAGTTTCGTATACTTATACTTATTTGAAATGATTTTTAACCAAGTGAATGTTGCCTGCCCATACAGGGCTTAATTCTGTTCTAATTTAATTAGAAATCACTGCTGAATGACTTGGCGCATATAGAGCAAAAATCTCGATCATGCCGGCCTGTCGATGAATTCATTTATTACTATTTCTTTTCAGGTTCTCATGTTTATAATTATTTTTATTGATGAACTTTAATCACAAAGAGTAAAAAAACGAATGTTTTAATGTAAACATAGATTGAAAATTAATGCGAAGTCTTTTTACTCTGTTTATGATTTAGTGAACCGGAACTAGAATTCATGAACCGGATATAATATTGCTAAAACAAACTGCACTTCGTAACTCAGTCGAAAAAGGCGCGAACGCCGAAACGCGTCCTGTTGTTACTGCTGCTTTTCTCGAACTATGGAATAAATTATACACATCGAGAAACCTTGCTGTGTGCGGTCCCCTTCATTCATTGAGTGGAGTTTTCTGGAGCTGAATATATATATATATATATATATATATATATATATATATGTATATATATATATATATATATATATATATCACCTACTAGGTAGGTAGGTATAGTTAGGACCTATAGGAAAAGCATTTTTTGATTTGCCAAGATCTTTGGCACCTTTTGACGAATCTTCGCGAACGTTTTCCAAAACTAATGACCAGATCAGGTCAGCTCCTGTCTGGAAAGGTTGGGGGTGATTCGTGAAGCGGGGGCCGAGAAAAAAGGGGGGTCCTAAAATGCGTTTTCTCCATGTTCATTTCCACAGGAAATTAAGGAACAAGCTTCAGCCTGAACTGCTGAACGGAATTACATCAAATTTGGAAAAAAGGTAGCTTTTGGTTCAGAAAGCAACCTTTTTTTTAAATGGTGTAAATCCATTCAGTAGTTCCTGAGAAGTTCAAAAACATAAAAATTTCGATATCTGAACACCGAGGAGGATTCGCGAATCCTCCCGGGCACGAGCTTAATTCTGATTGGCTGCCAACACTCCAAACCAGGAAGTGTTGACAGTCAGTTACCGAACCCCATGCTCCAGGGACCACCACCTCCCGGGGCTTTAAAAATGCTGGGAGGGGGGCCACTCGGCCCCCTACTGAGGCCCTCAATGGCCCTGGGGACCGCCTCCCCCCATTGCCGGCTCCTGCAATGTCCCGAGGTGCCCACCCCCGGGTCATTGTTGTTTCCCAACCTGCCACAGCAAACACTGCTTTGCTTCCTTGAAGCCAGAGCAGGAAACCTGCTCTCGCTTCAAAGAAGCAGAGCAGAATTGCTTTTGGGCAAGGGGAGCTGCATGTTAACAGACCCCCCTTGCCCAAAAGCAATGCCGGCTCCTGCAGGAGGCGGGGAGCTGGCTGGGACCGTGGGGGCATTGGGGCTCCCCCCACAGTCCCCATCAAAGAGGCCAGGCCCCGGGGAATGGGGTCCCCAGGGCAATTACCGAGTAATGGAAGTGGGGCTTTTTTTTGCTTTCGAGTTTGAAGTCATGACTCCAACGCGGCTCTCAGCGAACCCCCCACCCCGTGTAACGTCACCTTAAATAAATAATTAAGTAGTATATAATTTAGAAGGTAGTGTTGTATTTGTGAAGTTGTTTTAAAGAGGTACTATGATTGAAGTTAATGACAAGATTACAATTGATAGAGTTCTTAAAAATATATAAATTAAAAAAATTATAGTTAGACTTGAAAAGTGTGTTGTGTTGTAGTACATTAAATTCATGCTTTTGTGGATTTGCGCCAGGTGTGCGAATCCACAATTTACAAAAAATATGTATGTGTAATTTTTTTTTTACATTCATTACTATGTTATAGGGTGGCTCTAAAAAGAGCCCTTGTTTTTATTATGAGTTTTTTGTAGCTATATGTAAGTATGGATGCACAGCTTTAAGTTGTTGAGAAAGACTGTTTCCTTGATCTGTGAAGTGTACTCCATCATTTCTGTAGATGTCATCCATATCAAAACTTAGATTGTTGTTATAGATGGAGCCCATTCTATGGTCTCTGAGGTAAGCAGAAACAGCTTTATTGACATTTTTTCTAGCTTTCTCAATCTGTGGACAGAATTGATTTCATCACTTTCATTTCTGTCTATGGCATATATTAGAGTATACAAAGACAGTTTGAGGCAAAAGCAACATAAATTGTGCATTTCAAGACCTACCCCAGTCAATGTGCCTAGGTCATTGCTACCACAGTGCACAATCATGAGGTCAGTGGGTTGGAGATGCAAAAATATTTTAACCAAAGGCATCAATTGGTGCCACTTTAATCCTCTCTGTGCAATCCATTTAATATCCACATTTTGCAAAGATAGGACATTTGTCAATACCTCTGCGTTCAGCATACCTTTTGAACCTGAAAACATAGCTGCGCCCCACAATCCATACTGTAATCATCTTGAAGTGATGTCTGGAAGTAATGAAAAGATGACTGTAGCTGAGGTAGTCAGTTGGTAGAATGAGAGGTATCTAAAATGGTGGACAAGATGCAGTATTTAAAAAAAGTAGAGAATTGATTGGCTGTTTGAGAAGATTGCACACTCAAACAAGCATTGGCATAGTCAATAGGTCGCACCTTTGGTATCCTATAAGTGTTTAGTCATGCAGCATATTATGCTGGGTCATGTGCCGCTAGGGATAGCTATTCAATTACTACACACTGGATCATGCAGTGTAATTCAGGAATACATGCTTGCCTCTGCCACATTTAACATATAATGTCAGACTGAGAATGTAAATCCAAATAACTTCACATTATACGCGCAAAACCCGCCAATCTCAATACAGTCAACAGGCACACCCTCCATTTATAATGTAAATTCTCTGACAGCGAAATCCGTCTTGTCACTATCAAAATACCAGATGGCAATATGAGCAATGGAGCGCTAGTAAAGATTATATATAAAACTGAAATCAAAATTAAAAACTATATTTTTTACAGAAAAATCATACGTACCATTGAACTTATTTTCTTTCACGAAACATTTCTGCCATAAAAGTTCACAATGCAGCTATCAGGTGGCCCATTCCCTGAGTAATCTGTAACATGATTCCAGGGTGCCCTATTCTGAATACTGCATCGTTACCGCTTTACCATGTCAACTCACGAGCTGCTGTTGGCCGTTGGTGTGACCCCTCTTTCAGCTGTATATGCACATCAAGACTGATCAAACCATTCCGATGGCCAATTCTGTTTGCTGACCCATCTCTCCAGTGCTGTTCTGTCTAAGGGTCCCCTTCTCCACTGGTGACAGCGTGAACCACAAACAGAACGGCATGAGTGCCGGTTCATGTGCAATGGCGGCTGCTCTCAATGCCAACTGGCGAGGCAGCGTGGTAACCACATCCAACATAAACACACAAAAAAATCTGTGATACCGCTATGTGTCTACCAGCATGCTTCTGTCACAATACCAGGGCGCTCAGCATTAAATCGTGTGCAGCTAATGCAGAGAGCGACTTGCTTCGGAGGCAGCAAGTTGAGCAGCGTTAATGCACTCTAACAGTAATCCATGGAGTTCCAAGTGAACGTTTGTGTAGTACTGCCAACGTGGACGGCAGCAGGTTAATAACTCAACTTATAAACATTTTTATTATAAAGTGTGTCCAACAGCACATGTTGCTCTCCAAAGGAAAACACCAGACTGAGTAGTAGGCGAAGGTACCAGATAAATTGTTATCAAACTGGAGCGTTACATGCCAGTCCCCAAGTCACCCCACGCTACCAGGCCACCTCCCTTAATCCCCTCAACCACATTCCAACCCCGCTAAAACCCTTAAACATAAACACCCCCATAGATACTGTTGCCAGCGGTTAAGGATGCAATAGCATTCTTTGACAAATGCGCGAGCGCGCAACAACACTTTTCACTCGCGCGATAGTCATTACTTCGTAAGCATTTAAAACCTAAACAATTGACAATATATACCAGCGCAGCCACATAACTGATGTCACCAGACTCGAACACGAACCACGCCACCCAACAGTTATAGCAGTGATTCAATGAATGGCCTTGCCTGCAGTGCTGAGAAGGGACCGATTTACAGGATAAGGAGATATTTTGCAAATGTTAACCACACCTGCTGTTTGCACTTGTAACCTTATGTGCTGGATTTGAAAATATGGTGAACTTGTGACCTGTCAGTTCAGTTGAATGCTCCTTGAACTGTTACTATGGAAACTGGCATTAAGCAGAATGGGGGAAGGGTTGAAACTTTACTGTGAACTTAAAATGTAAATTTGTAATTTATATTTAGGTGATATGTTATTAAAGTGTAATTTGCTAAGTCAGTGCAATCTTTAGAAGTGCTGTGTTGTTAAAAAATAAGTGGTATTGTTTAACTCCCGTGTGGACCCAAAAAATTCCAGAACCAGTTTGGGCACTTTTAGAAGTCAGTTGGTAAGGGTTTGTATGTTTAACCAATAAAAATGTGCTTTATAATTTGAAATAATGTAGGAAGCAATGTGATTTGTTACTTACATGTATTTGTGTCGAGAAAGAGAGGAAAAGTTTGCCATTACTGGTTTTACCTTGCTAAGAGTGGTGCATTACATTGATTGTGTGCATTAGAAAATCGTTTATGAGTTTCTGATATTTTAAATTCTACAAATCAATTTGGAAGGTGAGTTATACATTTGTGAGGTGTATTATGTTTTAGGTTTACTTTTAACCCCTTCTGTGCCCATGACGAGATGGTCTCGTCATGGAGCACAGTCGCGCTGTGCCCATGAAGAGACCATCTCGTCATGGGACCCACCCTTGGGGGAAGCGCTGGCGCTCCCCCCGTGATTCGTCGATTTGTTTTTTTTTTACTGGGGAGGCAGGGGAAGACCTTCCCCTGCCTCCCCCCGCCCCCCCGCCCGCGTCATCAATGACGTCAGCGTGCGAGCCGCGCTGACGTCACCGGAGGCTTTCCCTTTGCTCTCCGAGGCGCAGGAAGCCATTTGCTTCCTGCGCGTCGGAGAGTAAAGGTCAGTTTTGGGGCTGGGGAGGGGGTATTATTGCATCGGTGGGTTAGGTAGGGTGGGGGCACAATGTTGGGGGGGGTAGAAATCTTTTTATGTAGGCTCCGCTTTGTTCCTGCGCTTGGATCGTCCAAATGCAGTTGCTTCTATGTGAAATGGATCCAAAAAATAAACGCTCGTTTTCGAGAGATGCCCTTTTTCTCTCGTTTTCTGTATGAGGGGTGCTGCTAGCGTGGGATGGGGGTGGGGGCGAAATAAAGTAAGCCTTTGGGGTTGCAAAGTGGCCAGATTGATTTTATGTGCATCCAAATACACCAGCATCACATAGTTTTCCAGTGTAGTGCTACTTTCGTTTTCTGGTCTTCCTTTGAACAGCATTGTTGTTCCCCGGGGGCAAAATAAAGTTAGACAGAGGGATTGCAAAGTGGCCAGATTGATTTCTTTTACATCTTGTGATCGGTGGGTGCTGGTAGGGGGGTGGGGGGTGAAACAAAATAAGTCAGAGGGGTTGCAAAGTGCCCTGTTTTTTTTTTTAGTATGCAAATACACCAGCATCACAGAGTTTGCCAGTGAAGTGGTACTTTCGTTTACTCTTGTAACGTTGAAGAGCATTGTTGTTCCCAGGGGGGGGTGAAATAAAGTGAGACAGAGGGGTTGCAAAGTGGCCAGATTGATTTTATTTGCTTCCAAGTACACCAGCATCAGAGTTTGCCAGTGAAGTGCTTCTTTTGTTTACTCGTCTAACTTTGAACAGCATTGTTGTTCCCAGGGGGGGCGAAATAAAGTAGGACAGAGGGGTTGAAAGTGGCCAGATTGATTTTATTTGCTTCCAAGTACACCAGCATCAGAGTTTGCCAGTGAAGTGCTACTTTCGTTTTCTCGTCTTCCTTTGAACAGTATTGTTGTTCCCGGGGGGGCTAAATAAAGTAAGACAGAGGGGTTGCAAAGTGGCCAGATTGATTTTATTTGCATCCAAGTACACCAGCATCAGAGTTTGCCAGTGCAGTGCGACTTTCGTTTTCTCGTCTAACTTTGAGCAGCATTGTTGTTCCCAGGGGGGGCCAAATAAAGTAAGACAGAGGGGTTGCAAAGTGGCCAGATTGATTTTATTTGCATTCAAGTACACCAGCATCAGAGTTTGCCAGTGAAGTGCTACTTTCGTTTTCTCGTCTTCCTTTGAACAGTATTGTTGTTCCCAGGTGGGGCTAAATAAAGTAAGACAGAGGGGTTGCAAAGTGGCCAGATTAATTTTATTTGCATCCAAGTACACCAGCATCAGAGTTTGCCAGTGAAGTGCTACTTTCGTTTTCTCATCTTCCTTTGAACAGTATTGTTGTTCCCAGGGGGGGCGAAATAAAGTAAGACAGAGGGGTTGCCAAGTGGCCAGATTGTTTTTATTTGCATCCAAGTACACCAGCATCAGAGTTTGCCAGTGAAGTGCTTCTTTCGTTTTCTCATCTAACTTTGAACAGCATTGTTGTTCCCAGGGGGGGGCGAAATAAAGTAAGACAGAGGGGTTGCAAAGTGGCCAGATTGATTTCATTTGCATCCAAGTACACCAGCATCAGAGTTTGCCAGTGTATTGCTACTTTCGTTTTCTCGTCTTCCTTTGAACAGCATTGTTTTTTCCAGGGTGGGAGAGTGTACCATTTCTGGAGGTACTGCAATACCTGGTTGATGGGTGAATTGGAAAACACAATGTGCACCATGGTTCTGTGTTTATAGATGTGGTCTACCATACTGCTTATGTTTTGTAAGGATGTAAGCAATGGACAGTGAAACGGTTCCCTTCAGGGCCCTCTAGTCATGTCCATAACTTTTCCGGTGAAACCACTCGCTGATTTCTGAATAGTTAGTGAGAGATCGTTTAGGTAACCATGTTGTTTCTGCTTACATTTCACATGCTTTGCATTCCCTAGGAGTGTTTTTTTTTTTTAGGCAGCGTATTACTCTTATCAAGTACATAATTTGAATTGAGCCACATCCAAGTGTTTATAGCGGGCACAATTAGGTTATAGCTGAAGGCAGTGCGAGTTTCTCTCAGTGGGCAAGTATGGCGTTCAGTGGGGATGTGGCACTATGGCCGGAGCTGTTGAATTTGGAAATGGGGAACCGGGTTCAGCATTCATGACCAGTCCACCACACCACTGTACTGAGGGAGCACATTCCCATGCTACACCGTAGAAGGCCCCACTAGACCTTAGAAGGCTTGATGTCGTAGCACAAGCAGGTGTACTGTAGTGGTGTCAACTTACAAAAGAGTACAAAGTACAAGTAGAGGTATAAAAGTGCAATAAATGGCAGACACGCAAAACACAGGAACACACTGGGTAGGCACTTCTACGGGCATGGAGAACAGAATTTCCTATAATGTAAAGACTTCCTTTACACAATAGAGAGGGTGTGAATTAAGTTTGGAAGTGTCTTTGCAGGAGGAGAACTTTGAGGTTAGTTTTGAAGGACTGGGAAGAGGGAGGGGGTGGTCCGGAGCTGAGGCTCAGTTCCAGATTCTCGCCACGTTGCTTGTAAAGGATTGGGCCATCGATCTTTCCTTTTTGAAAGTGGGAGGGTCAAGCAATACATTTTGCGCAGTACGTGATGGTCTAGAGCATTATATGCATATGTTACAATAAGGTTTTTTTTCTTCTTTTTATTCTAGTCTAAAGCTTTTTGACGGTGGCTGTTCTGCAGTTTTGTGTAGTTGCATTGTGTTGGTAAGAAATTTTTTGTTGTTGTATTTACACCAAATGAGTAATAATATAATGTCTGAATTAATTTTTTTGTACGTGATGTCATAATGGCGGCATATTTAGTTAGTGGTTTGAGCATGAAATTCTTTGCCATGTGTTTTGCATAGTCTTATGTGTAATTGCTTTTCTCTTTCTTTTTTAGTGGGATATTGTTGATCCATACTGTGTCTGTACAGAGTTGGTGGTGGTGAGTAGTTTAGCTGCCTCTTGCAAGTGAGTGGTATTGTTTTGGAGTATATTTGAGTTTTTGATAAAGGTGCTTTTTGCTTATTACTTATTTTACAAAGAGTTTGTTGTTGTTGACTTGTTTGACAAGTTACCTTTATTAGTAAGCAATATGGCTAGCCGTAGAATGACTGCTCAACAGGTGGTCGGTATGCTTCTTGAATCTTCCTCTGAGCATGATTATGAGACTGACAGTGCGTCTGAGGGAGAGGAGGGAGGGGAAGATTCTGGCAGTGAGTTTTCACTCAACATGGAATCATCGGATGATGAAGGTACTCTCAGTGCAGATGAAGGTACTCTTGGTGTGGATGAAGCAACTCTCAGTGCGGATGAAGTGCCTGTCTTAGAGGAGGAAACTGCTGTGCCGATGGTGCAAGAGGCATCTGGATTGCAGTCTGAGGCTGCTAGGCTTCCTACTGGAAGTGCTGGACTTTGGGTTGATCCAAACATGGTGCAGCTGGTGTTGCCTGCCTTTATCGGTGATGCAGGGTGTACAGTGAATTGTGAAAACTTTTTGCCTATACAGTTTTTTCAGTTGTTTATGGATGATGTATTTTTGGGTGAGGTTGTTGAGCAGACGAATTTGTATGCTGAACAGTTTTTGAGGAACAACAGCGACAAACCTAGGCCCCAGTCTAGAGCTACCCGGTGGACTCCCACATATCTGGAAGAGATTAAGAAGTTTTTGGGTTTGACTTTATTGATGGGTGTGGTAAGGAAGCCAACCTTGGCTTCATATTGGTCTACTAGCCCCTTGTTGGCAACTGCCATATTTCCTGCAGTTATGACTCGTAATCGGTATTTACTTTTGCTACGTATGCTGCATTTTGTTGATAATTCTATGGCGTTGCCACGCGATCACCCTGACTGTGACCGTCTTTTTAAGATTCGGCCCGTTCTTGATCACTTTGTGGATCGATTTTCTGAGATCTATACTCCAGGGAAAGAAATATCTATTGATGAGTCTTTGGTCTTGTTCAAGGGCCGTTTGGTTTTTAGGCAGTACATCCCTAGCAAGAGGGCACGCTATGGAATTAAGCTGTATATGTTGTCTGAGAGTAGGACAGGATATGTTTTTAATTTTCGTGTGTACACTGGTAGAGATTCTGCTTTTGACCCCCCAGGTTGTCCGTCCACTTTTGGAGTTGCAGAGAAAATTGTGTGGGATCTTGCTAGGAGACTGTTTAACAGAGGCCACCATTTGTACCTTGATAACTTCTATACTGCTGTGCAATTATTTAAGGAATTGTATAAAGTGGACACTTTTGCATGTGGCACAATCCGCTCTAACCGTAAAGCTTATCCGAAAGAGCTTGTTTGCAAAAAACTTCAGAGGGGGCAGTGCAGTTCCTTGCGTAGTGATGAACTACTAGCTGTAAAATTTGAGGACAGGAGGGATGTGTACATGCTGACTACCATCCATGATGAGAGTACTTCACCTGTGGCTGTTTTGGGTCAGGTTGCTGAAGTGCGCAAACCTGTGTGCATTCTAGACTACAATAAGCACATGGGTGGTGTTGACAGAGTAGATCAGAGGTTGGAACCTTACTCTGCTATTCGGAAGGCTTATGTTTGGTATAAGAAGTTGTCCATCCATTTCTTCGAATTAGCAATGTTCAATGCTTTTATTGTGTTCAAGGAGTGTTCTCCTGCGTCAAAGTTGACATTTCTTCAGTTTCAGCACTCTGTGATAGCTAGCCTTGTTGTTGTGGAACAGGCAAGTGTTCCTAGATTTGGAGTGGTGGAGGATGTGGTTCGATTGAAAGATCGCCACTTTCCTGATTTCATCCCTCCCACACCGGCAAAAGATTTTCCCACTAGGAGATGCAGAGTCTGTTGGCGAAGAGGTACGCGGAAGGAGATTCGTATGTATTGCCCCGACTGTCCATCTAAACCTGGGCTCTGTGTCCCTGCTTGTTTTAGAGCGTACCATACGCCAAATAATTTTTAGGAGCATTCATGAGTGGTAAAGTTAACTGATTGGTTTGTATTCTTTGAAAAATTTGATTCTGTTTCAAGGTTGCCGTTAGTGCAATGTGTTTAGTTTCTGATTTTGTGTTTGTAGATTTGTATCTATTTGTGATTTGTTTGTGTTTTTATTTTTGTCTAAAAAAATCCTAAATGTGTTGGCAGTGTGTGTGGACTGGCACTTCTTTGGCGGTGTACGTGGAATGGTGCTTGGCTGGCGGTGTGCATGGACTGGTGCTTGGCTGGTGGTGTGCGTGGACTGGTGCTTGGCTGGCGGTGTGCGTGGACTGGTGCTTGGCTGGCGGTGTGCGTGGACTGGTGCTTGGCTGGCGGTGTGCATGGACTGGTGCTTGGCTGGTGGTGTGCGTGGACTGGTGCTTGGCTGGCAGTGTGTGTGGACTGGTGCTTGGCTGGCGGTGTGCGTGGACTGGTGCTTGGCTGGCGGTGTGCGTGGACTGGCGATTGGCTGGTGGTGTGCCTGGACTGGCGCTTGGCTAGCGGTGTGCGTGGACTGGTGTTTAGCTAGCGGTGTGCGTGGACTGGTGCTCGGCTAGCGGTGTGCGTGGACTGGCGCTCGGCTGGCTGTGTGTGAGTAGTGACTTGCTGCTGGTCACTACACACACTGCTAGCTGAGTGCCACTCCACGCAATCCATCTGCTTGTGTAGTTGCTGTGTCAGGAATGTGGGCGTGTGAAAGTGATGGGCCCTTGAATGGCGCTGTGTGCTGGTGTGAGTTTTGTTATGTGATGGGCCCGCGGCTGGCGGTGTGAATGGTTTTGTATGTCTCACGCGTATGAAAGGTGTATGAATGGCCTGTAAAGAGGTTGGTGCCTTGTCGTGGCTTTACAGCTCACGAGCTGTGAGTCAATGGTTCAGTTTCTCGCCCTTTCAATTATTAACAGTGCATTTCATTTTTGTGAAATCACTTGCTAATACAATAGTATATTCTGAACCATCACTCACCCTTGTGCCAAATCCAACCAGTATGTGTGTGTGCTTGAGGATTAGATGGCTGTGCAGTAATATTTGCCTTTCTGAAGCAGGGTGTACCTTGTCCCTTTTGTGAATTTTGTAATGTGTTGTTTTTGTGCCTGGTGGTGCGAATGGTCTTGTGTGTATCACGTATGAAAGGTGTGTGAATGGCCTGTAAAGCGGTTGGTGCCTTGCCGTGGCTTTACAGCTCACGAGCTGCGAGTCATTGGTTCAGTTTTATCTCCATTGAATTATTGACAGTGCATTTCATTTTTGTGAAATCTCTTGTTAATAAAATTTAATATACTGAACCATCACTCGCCCTCGTGCCAAATCCAACCAGTATGTGTGTGCGTTTGAGGAATAGGTGGCTGTGCAGGATTCTTTGTCTTTTTAGTTTCTCTGCCAAGGTGTATGTTCCATGTAAAAATAACCCACCAAGTGTAGATATTGTTGTAAACCCATGGGAGTTCATGCTGATGTCTCTCTTGTGAATTACAAAAAGGTTTTTTATCCTCAATGTCCTGCAAACCTCAAAATATCTGTCACATTGTCCATGCAATATTGTGCCGAAATTCTCACGTTGTAGAAACAATGTCAAAACGTTCTGGTTTTGCAAGGGGGTCAACTGTCTTTTTGGCCCGTGCTCGGCGGCCATCTAGGGAAACCTACCAAACCCATACATTTCTGAAAACTAGACACCCGGGGGCTTCCAGGGAGGTATGGCTTGCGTGGATCCCCCAACGTTTCCTTACCCAGAATCCCCCGCAAACCTCAATTTTAGCTGAAAAAATCACTTTTCTCACACTTTTTTGTGTGGGAAACTTGTGGCATCACCGGGCTCACTCAAATTTCCCATCTCCCAGCGTTCCCCTGGGTCTCCCGGTAAAAATGTAGCCTCACTTGTGTGGGAGGCCCAAGTACCCGCGACAGGCAAGGGCCCAAGACGTAGTGATGCGACATCAACATTGCCTATCTCAAAACCACCTGGTTTTGCAAGGGGGGTCTCTTGGGTTTTTGGCCCGGTGCACAGCGGCCATCTAGGGAAACCTACCAAACCCATACATTTCTGAAAACTAGACACCCGGGGGCGTCCAGGAAGGTATGGCTTGCGTGGATCCCCCAACGTTTCCTTACCCAGAATCCCCTGCAAACCTAACCTCAATTTTAACTGAAAAAATCACTTTTTTCACAACTTTTTGTGTGGGAAAGTTGTGGCATCAACGGGCTCACTCAAATTTCACACCTCCCAGCATTCCCCTGGGTCTCCCGGTAAAAATGGTGCCTCACTTGTGTGGGAGGCCGAAGTACCCGCGACAGGCAAGGGCCCAAAACGTAGTGATGCGACATCAACATTGCCTATCTCAAAACCACCTGGTTTTGCAAGGGGGGTCTCTTGGGTTTTTGGCCCAGTGCATGGCGGCCATCTAGGGAAACCTACCAAACCCATACATTTCTGAAAACTAGACACCCGGGGGCTTCCAGGGAGGTATGGCTTGCGTGGATCCCCCAATGTTTCCTTACCCAGAATCCCCTGCAAACCTCAATTTTAACTGAAAAAATCACTTTTTTCACACTTTTTTGTGTGGGAAAGTTGTGGCATCACCGGGCTCACTCAAATTTCCCACCTCCCAGCGTTCCCCTGGGTCTCCCGGTAAAAATGGTGCCTCACTTGTGTGGGAGGCCCAAGTACCCGCGACAGGCAAGGGCCCAAAACGTAGTGATGTGACATCAACATTGCCTATCTCAAAACAACCTGGTTTTGCAAGGGGGGTCTCTTGGGTTTTTGGCCCGGTGCACGGCGGCCATCTAGGGAAACCTACCAAACCCATACATTTCTGAAAACTAGACACGCGGGGGCTTCCAGGGAGGTATGGCTTGCGTGGATCCCCCAACGTTTCCTTACCCAGAATCCCCTGCAAACCTCAATTTTAGCTGAAAAAATCACTTTTTTCACACTTTTTTGTGTGGGAAAGTTGTGGCATCACCGGGCTCACTCAAATTTCACACCTCCCAGCGTTCCCCTGGGTCTCCCGGTAAAAATGGTGCCTCACTTGTGTGGGAGGCCCAAGTACCCGCAACAGGCAAGGGCCCAAAACGTAGTGATGCGACATCAACATTGCCTATCTCAAAACCACCTGGTTTTGCAAGGGGGGTCTCTTGGGTTTTTGGCCCGGTGCACGGCGGCCATCTAGGGAAACCTACCAAACCCACACATTTCTGAAAACTAGACACCCGGGGGCTTCCAGGGAGGTATGGCTTGCATGGATCCCCCAACGTTTCCTTACCCAGAATCCCCTGCAAACCTCAATTTTAGCTGAAAAAAACACTTTTTTCACACTTTTTTGTGTGGGAAAGTTGTGGCATCACGGGGCTCACTCAAATTTCACACCTCCCAGCGTTCCCCTGGGTCTCCCGGTAAAAATGGTGCCTCACTTGTGTGGGAGGCCCAAGTACCCGCGACAGGCAAGGGCCCAAAACGTAGTGATGCGACGTCAACATTGCCTATCTCAAAACCACCTGGTTTTGCAAGGGGGGTCTCTTGGGTTTTTGGCCCGGTGCACGGCGGCCATCTAGGGAAACCTACCAAACCCATACATTTCTGAAAACTAGACAACCGGGGGCTTCCAGGGAGGTATGGCTTGCGTGGATCCCCCAACGTTTCCTTACCCAGAATCCCCTGCAAACCTCAATTTTAGCTGAAAAAATCACTTTTTTCACACTTTTTTGTGTTGGAAAGTTGTGGCATCACCGGGCTCACTCAAATTTCACACCTCCCAGCGTTCCCCTCGGTCTCCCGGTAAAAATGGTGCCTCATTTGTGTGGGAGGCCCAAGTACCCGCGACAGGCAAGGGCCCAAAACGTAGTGATGCGACATCAACATTGCCTATGTCAAAACCACCTGGTTTTGCAAGGGGGTCTCTTGGGTTTTTGGCCCGGTGCACGGCGGCCATCTGGGGAAACCTACCAAACCCATACATTTCTGAAAACTAGACACCCGGGGGCTTCCAGCGAGGTATGGCTTGCATGGATCCCCCAACGTTTCCTTACCCAGAATCCCCTGCAAACCTCAATTTTAGCTGAAAAAATTACTTTTTTCACACTTTTTTGTGTGGGAAAGTTGTGGCATCACTGGGCTCACTCAAATTTCACACCTCCCAGTGTTCCCCTGGGTCTCCCGGTAAAAATGGTGCCTCACTTGAGTGGGAGGCCCAAGTACCCGCGACAGGCAAGGGGCCAAAACGTAGTGATGCGACATCAACATTGCCTATCTCAAAACCACCTGGTTTTGCAAGGGGGTCTCTTGGGTTTTTGGCCCGGTTCACGGCAGCCATCTAGGGAAACCTACCAAACCCATACATTTCTGAAAACTAGACACCCGGGGGCTTCCAGGGAGGTATGGCTTGCGTGGATCCCCCAATGTTTCCTTACCCAGAATCCCCTGCAAACCTCAATTTTAGCTGAAAAAATCACTTTTTTCACACTTTTTTGTGTGGGAAACTTGTGGCATCACCGGGCTCACTCAAATTTCACACCTCCCAGCGTTCCCCTGGGTCTCCCGGTAAAAATGGTGCCTCACTTGTGTGGGAGGCCCAAGTACCCGTGACAGGCAAGGGCCCAAAACGTAGTGATGCGACATCAACATTGCCGATCTCAAAACCACCTGGTTTTGCAAGGGGGGTCTCTTGGGTTTTTGGCCCGGGGCACGGCGGCCATCTAGGGAAACCTACCAAACCCATACATTTCTGAAAACTAGACACCCGGGGGCTTCTAGGGAGGTATGGCTTGCATGGATCCCCCAAAGTTTCCTTACCCAGAATCCCCTGCAAACCTCAATTTTAGCTGAAAAAATCACTTTTTTCACACTTTTTTGTGTGGGAAACTTGTGGCATCACCGGGCTCACTCAAATTTCACACCTCCCAGCGTTTCCCTGGGTCTCCCGGTAAAAATGGTGCCTCACTTGTGTGGGAGGCCCAAGTACCCGCGACAGGCAAGGGCCCAAAACGTAGTGATGCGACATCAACATTGCCTATTCCAAATGTCGCATAACTACGTTTTGGGCCCTTGCCTGTCGCGGGTACTTGGGCCTCCCACACAAGTGAGGCACCATTTTTACCGGGAGACCCAGGGGAATGCTGGGAGGTGTGAAATTTGAGTGAGCCCAGTGATGCCACAACTTTCCCACACAAAAAAGTGTGAAAAAAGTGATTTTTTCAGCTAATATTGAGGTTTGCAGAGGATTCTGGGTAAGGAAACGTTGAGGGATCCATGCAAGCCATACCTCCCTGGAAGCCCCCGGGTGTCTAGTTTTCAGAAATGTATGGGTTTGGTAGGTTTCCCTAGATGGCCGCCGTGCCCCGGGCCAAAAACCCAAGAGACCCCCCTTGCAAAACCAGGTGGTTTTGAGATAGGCAATGTTGATGTCGCATCACTACGTTTTGGGCCCTTGCCTGTCGTGGGTACTTGGGCCTCCCACACAAGTAAGGCACCATTTTTACCGGGAGAGCCAGGGGAACGCTGGGAGGTGTGAAATTTGAGTGAGCCCGGTGATGCCACAAGTTTCCCACACAAAAAAGTGTGAAAAAAGTGATTTTTTCAGCTAAAATTGAGGTTTGCAGGGGATTCTGGGTAAGGAAACATTGGGGGATCCATGCAAGCCATACCTCCCTGGAAGCCCCGGGGTGTCTAGTTTTCAGAAATGTATGTGTTTGGTAGATTTCTTTAGATGGCCGCCGTGCCCCGGGCCAAAAACCCAAGAGACCCCCCTTGCAAAACCAGGTGGTTTTGAGATAGGCAATGTTGATGTCGCATCACTATGTTTTGGGCCCTTGCCTGTCGCGGGTACTTGGGCCTCCCACACAAGTGAGGCACCATTTTTACCGGGAGACCCAGGGGAACGCTGGGAGGTGTGAAATTTGAGTGAGCCCAGTGATGCCACAACTTTCCCACACAAAAAAGTGTGAAAAAAGTGATTTGTTCAGCTAACATTGAGGTTTGCAGGGGATTCTGGGTAAGGAAACGTTGGGGGATCCACGCAAGCCATACCTCCCTGGAAGCCCCCGGGTGTCTAGTTTTCAGAAATGTATGGGTTTGGTAGGTTTCCCTAGATGGCCGCCGTGCACCGGGCCAAAAACCCAAGAGACCCCCCTTGCAAAACCAGGTGGTTTTGAGATAGGCAATGTTGATGTCGCATCACTACGTTTTGGGCCCTTGCCTGTCGCGGGTACTTGGGCCTCCCACACAAGTGAGGCACCATTTTTACCGGGAGACCCAGGGGAACGCCGGGAGGTGGGAAATTTGAGTGAGCCCGGTGATGCCACAACTTTCCCACACAAAAAAGTGTGAAAAAAGTGATTTTTTCAGCTACAATTGAGGTTTGCGGGAGATTCTGTGTAAGGAAACGTTGGGGGATCCACGCAAGCCATACCTCCCTGGAAGCACCCGGGTGTCTAGTTTTCAGAAATGTATGGGTTTGGTAGGTTTCCCTAGATGGCCACCGTGCCCCGGGCCAAAAACCCAAGAGACCCCCCTTGCAAAACCAGGTGGTTTTGAGATAGGCAATGTTGATGTCGCATCACTACGTTTTGGGCCCTTGCCTATCACGGGTACTTGTGCCTCCCACACAAGTGAGGCACCATTTTTACTGGGAGATCCAGGGGAACGCTGGGAGGTGTGAAATTTGAGTGAGCCCGGTGATGCCACAACTTTCCCACACAAAAAAGTGTGAAAAAAGTGATTTTTTCAGCTAAAATTGAGGTTTGCAGGGGAATCTGGGTAAGGAAACGTTGGGGGATCCACGCAAGCCATACCTCCCTGGAAGTCCCCGGTTGTCTAGTTTTCAGAAATGTATGGGTTTGGTAGATTTCCCTAGATGGCCGCCGTGCCCCGGGCCAAAAACCCAAGAGACCCCCCTTGCAAAACCAGGTGGTTTTGAGATAGGCAATGTTGATGTCGCATCACTACGTTTTGGGCCCTTGCCTGTCGCGGGTACTTGGGCCTCCCACACAAGTGAGGCACCGTTTTTACCGGGAGACCCAGGTGAACGCTGGGAGGTGTGAAATTTGAGTGAGCCCGGTGATGCCACAACTTTCCCACACAAAAAAGTGTGAAAAAAGTGATTTTTTCAGCTAAAATTGAGGTTTGCAGGGGATTCTGGGTAAGGAAACGTTGGGGGATCCACGCAAGCCATACCTCCCTGGAAGCCCCTGGGTGTCTAGTTTTCAGAAATGTATGGGTTTGGTAGGTTTCCCTAGATGGCCGCCATGCCCCGGGCCAAAAACCCAAGAGACCCCCCTTGCAAAACCAGGTGGTTTTGAGATAGGCAATGTTGATGTCGCATCACTACGTTTTGGGCCCTTGCCTGTCGCGGGTACTTGGGCCTCCCACACAAGTGAGGCACCATTTTTACCGGGAGACCCAGGGGAACGCTGGGAGGTGTGAAATTTGAGTGAGCCCGGTGATGCCACAACTTTCCCACACAAAAAAGTGTGAAAAAAGTGATTTTTTCAGCTAAAATTGAGGTTTGCAGGGGATTCTGGGTAAGGAAACGTTGGGGGATCCACGCAAGCCATACCTCCCTGGAAGCCCCCGGTTGTCTAATTTTCAGAAATGTATGGATTTGGTAGGTTTCCCTAGATGGCCGCCGTGCCCCGGGCCAAAAACCCAAGAGACCCCCCTTGGAAAACCAGATGGTTTTGAGATAGGCAATGTTGATGTCGCATCACTACGTTTTGGGCCCTTGCCTGTCGCGGGTACTTGGGCCTCCCACACAAGTGAGGCACCATTTTTACCGGGAGACCCAGGGGAACGCTGGGAGGTGTAAAATTTGAGTGAGCCCGGTGATGCCACAAGTTTCCCACACAAAAAAGTGTGAAAAAAGTGATTTTTTCAGCTACAATTGAGGTTTGCAGGGGATTCTGGGTAAGGAAACGTTGGGGGATCCACGCAAGCCATACCTCCCTGGAAGCCCCAGGGTGTCTAGTTGTTTGAAATGTATGGGTTTCATAGGTTTCCCTTGATGGCCGCCGTGCCCCGGGCCAAAAACCCAAGAGACCCCCCTTGCAAAACCAGGTGGTTTTGAGATAGGCAATGATGATGTCGCATCACTACGTTTTGGGCCCTTGCCTGTCGCGGGTACTTGGGCCTCCCACACAAGTGAGGCACTATTTTTACCGGGAGACCCAGGGGAATGCTGGGAGGTGTGAAATTTGAGTGAGCCCAGTGATGCCACAACTTTCCCACACAAAAAAGTGAGAAAAAATTGATTTTTTCAGCTAAAATTGAGGTTTGCGGGGGATTCTGGGTAAGGAAACGTTGGGGGATCCACGCAAGCCATACCTCCCTGGAAGCCCCCGGGTGTCTAGTTTTCAGAAATGTATGGGTTTGGTAGGTTTCCCTAGATGGCCGCCGTGCCCCGGGCCAAAAACCCAAGAGACTCCCCTTGCAAAACCAGGTGGTTTTGAGATAGGCAATGTTGATGTCGCATCACTGCGTTTTGGGCCCTTGCCTGTCGTGGGTACTTGGGCCTCCCACACAAGTGAGGCACCATTTTTACCGGGAGACCCAGGGGAACGCTGGGAGGTGTGAAATTTGAGTGAGCCTGGTGATGCCACAACTTTCCCACACAAAAAAGTGTGAAAAAAGTGATTTTTTCAGCTAAAATTGAGGTTTGCAGGGGATTCTGGGTAAGGAAACGTTGGGGGATCCACGCAAGCCATACCTCCCTGGAAGCCCCCGGTTGTCTAATTTTCAGAAATGTATGGGTTTGGTAGGTTTCCCTAGATGGCCGCCGTGCCCCGGGCCAAAAACCCAAGAGACCCCCCTTCCAAAACCAGATGGTTTTGAGATAGGCAATGTTGATGTCGCATCACTACGTTTTGGGCCCTTGCCTGTCGCGGGTACTTGGGCCTCCCACACAAGTGAGGCACCATTTTTACCGGGAGACCCAGGGGAACGCTGGGAGGTGTAAAATTTGAGTGAGCCCGGTGATGCCACAAGTTTACCACACAAAAAAGTGTGAAAAAAGTGATTTTTTCAGCTAAAATTGAGGTTTGCAGGGGATTCTGGGTAAGGAAACGTTGGGGGATCCACGCAAGCCATACCTCCCTGGAAGCCCCAGGGTGTCTAGTTTTTGGAAATGTATGGGTTTCATAGGTTTCCCTTGATGGCCGCCGTGCACCGGGCCAAAAATCCAAGAGACCCCCTTGCAAAACCAGGTGGTTTTGAGACAGGCAATGTTGATGTCGCATCACTACGTTTTGGGCCCTTGCCTGTCGCGGGTACTTGGGCCTCCCACACAAGTGAGGCACCATTTTTACCGGGAGACCCAGGGGAATGCTGGGAGGTGTGAATTTTGAGTGAGCCCGGTGATGCCACAACTTTCCCACACAAAAAAGTGTGAAAAAGTGATTTTTTCAGCTAAAATTGAGGTTTGCAGGGGATTCTGGGTAAGGAAACGTTGGGGATCCACGCAAGCCATACCTCCCTGGAAGCCCCCGGGTGTCTAGTTTTCAGAAATGTATGGGTTTGGTAGGTTTCCCTAGATGGCCGCCGTGCCCCGGGCCAAAAACCCAAGAGACCCCCCCTTGCAAAACCAGGTGGTTTTGATATAGGCAATGTTGATGTCGCATCACTACGTTTTGGGCCCTTGCCTGTCGCGGGTACTTGGGCCTCCCACACAAGTGAGGCACCATTTTTACCGAGAGACCCAGGGGAACGCTGGGAGGTGGGAAATTTGAGTGAGCCCGGTGATGCCACAACTTTCCCACACAAAAAAGTGTGAAAAAAGTGATTTTTCAGCTAAAATTGAGGTTTGCGGGGGTTTCTGGGTAAGGAAACGTTGGGGGATCCACGCAAGCCATACCTCCCTGGAAGCCCCCAGGTGTCTAGTTTTCAGAAATGTATGGGTTTGGTAGGTTTCCCTAGATGGCCGCCGTGCCCCGGACCAAAAATCCAAGAGACCCCCCTTGCAAAACCAGGTGGTTTTGAGATAGGCAATGTTGATGTCGCATCACTACGTTTTGGGCCCTTGCCTGTCGCGGGTACTTGGGCCTCCCACACAAGTGAGGCACCATTTTTACTGGGAGACCCAGGGGAACGCTGGGAGGTGTGAAATTTGAGTGAGCCCGGTGATGCCACAACTTTCCCACACAAAAAAGTGTGAAAAAAGTGATTTTTTCAGCTAAAATTGAGGTTTGCAGGGGATTTTGGGTAAGGAAACTTTGGGGGATCCACGCAAGCCATACCTCCCTGGAAGCCCCCGGGTGTATAGTTTTCAGAAATGTATGGGTTTGGTAGGTTTCCCTAGATGGCCGCCGTGCACCGGGCCAAAAACCCAAGAGACCCCCCTTGCAAAACCAGGTGGTTTTGAGATAGGCAATGTTGATATCGCATCACTACGTTTTGGGCCCTTGCCTGTTGCGGGTACTTGGGCCTCCCACACAAGTGAGGCACAATTTTTACCGGGAGACCCAGGGGAATGCTGGGAGGTGAGAAATTTGAGTGAGCTCGGTGATGCCACAAGTTTCCCACACAAAAAAGTGTGAAAAAAGTGATGTTTTCAGCTAAAATTGAGGTTTGCGGGGGATTCTGGGTAAGGAAACGTTGGGGGATCCATGCAAGCCATATCTCCCTGGAAGCCCCTGGGTGTCTAGTTTTCAGAAATGTATGGGTTTGGTAGGTTTCCTTAGATGGCCGCCGTGCCCCGGGCCAAAAACCCAAGAGACCCCCTTGCAAAACCAGGTGGTTTTGAGATAGGCAATGTTGATGTCGCATCACTACGTTTTGGGCCCTTGCCTGTCCCGGGTACTTGGGCCTCCCACACAAGTGAGGCACCATTTTTACCGGGAGACCCAGGGGAATGCTGGGAGGTGGGAAATTTGAGTGAGCCCAGTGATGCCACAACTTTCTCACACAAAAAAGTGTGAAAAAAGTGCTTTTTTCAGGTAAATTTGAGGTTTGCGGGGGATTCTGGGTAAGGAAACGTTGGGGGATCCACGCAAGCCATACCTCCCTGGAAGCCCCCGGTTGTCTAGTTTTCAGAAATATATGGGTTTGGTAGGGTTCCCTAGATGGCCGCCGTGCACCGGGCCAAAAACCCAAGAGACCCCCCTTGCAAAACCAGGTGGTTTTGAGATAGGCAATTTTGATGTCACCTCACTATGTTTTGCGCCGTTTCCTGTCGCGGGCCCTATCCAACCCTCACAAGTGAGGTACCGTTTTTCTCGTAAGACTTTGGGGAACGCGGGGTGGGTGGAAATTTGTGGATCAACGCAGATTCCGGAACTTTCCACGACAGAAATGTGGGGAAAATGTGTTTTTTTGGACAATTTTTTAGGTTTGCAAGGGATTTTTGGTAACAGACCCTGGTGGGAGGCAGTCAAGTCACCCCATCCTGGATTCCCCTGGGTGTCTAGTTTTAAAAAATGTATAGGTTTGCTAGGTTTCCCAAGGTGCCCGCAGAGCTAGGGTTCAAAAACTACAGCTAGTCATTTTTCCAAAAAAGGGTTATTTTTCACTGCGAAATTGAGGTGTGACCTGGTTGCGTTTTGTGCCGTTTCCTGTCGCGGGCACTAGGCCGACCCACACAAGTGAGGTACAGTTTTTCTTGTAAGACTTTGGGGAACGCGGGGTGGGTGGAAATTTGTGGATCCACGCAGATTCTGGAACTTTCCACGACAGAAATGTGGGGAAAATGTGGTTTTTTTGACAATTTTTTAGGTTTGCAAGGGATTCTGGGTAACAGACGCTGGTGGGAGGCAGTCAAGTCACCCCATCCTGGATTCCCCTGGGTGTCTAGTTTTCAAAAATGTATAGGTTTGCTAGGTTTCTCAAGGTGCCCGCAGAGGTAGGGTTCAAAAACTACAGCTAGTCATTTTTCCAAAAAAGGGTCATTTTTCACTGCGAAATTGAGGTGTGACCAGGTTGCGTTTTGCGCCGTTTCCTGTCGCGGGCACTAGGCCAACCCACACAAGTGAGGTACCGTTTTTCTCGTAAGACTTTGGGGAACGCGGGGTGGGTGGAAATTTGTGGATCCACGCAGATTCCGGAACTTTCCACGACAGAAATGTGTGGAAAATGTGTTTTTTTGGACAATTTTTTAGGTTTGCAAGGCATTCTGGGTAACAGACCCTGGTGGGAGGCAGTCAAGTCACCCCATCCTGGATTCCCCTGGGTGTCTAGTTTTCAATAATGTATAGGTTTGCTAGGTTTCCCAAGGTGCCCGCAGAGCTAGGGTTCAAAAACTAGAGCTAGGCACTTTGCAAAAAAAGGGTAATTTTGCATTGTGAAAATGTGGTGTGACCATGTTGCGTTTTGCGCCGTTTCCAGTCGTGGGCACTATGCCTACCCACACAAGTGAGGTACCATTTTCATCGGGAGACTTAGGGTAATTCAGATTTGTAAAGGAACTGTTATTATCTATTGACTTTCCATGCATTTCTGCTTTCCAAATGAAAGATATTGTGTAAAAAAGAAGTCATTCTAAAAAATGACTGATAATTCTCATGCTAGTATGAGTATTCCCAATTTCAGAAATGTGCAAATATCTACTGTTTCTAAACTCTATATTTTTTTCCCATTTCAGAAATACATAGGTGTCTTTCATACCGATTTTTCCATGTACACTTTTTTACAGAATAATTACTATATACCCGGTACATAATAAAAAACCATTGCAAGTTACTACTCAGTTTTTGGCTCTGGGTTCGTCGGGTTCTTGGTGAACCTACAAGTCCTATATATCCCCACAACCAGTAATGTCCAGCGGATGCAACGGTATATTGCTTTCAAAGAGCTGTCATAAATAGAAGAAGTTACAGGTGAAAACGTTGACACAAAAGGCTGTTTTTTTCAACTAAATTTCAATTTATCCTACATTTAACTGTTTGTTTCTATAAAAAAACCTTGATGGATCTACACAAATGACCCCTTGCTGAATTCAGAATGTTGTCTTCTTTTCGAAAATGTATAGCTTTCCAGGATCCACTATTGCTTTTGTACCCATTTCTGCCACTAACTGGAAGGAGGTCAAAAGCACAAAAAATAGCAAAAATAGGCTATGTCCCAGAAAAATGCCAAAACTGTGTAAAAAATGTTGGGTTTCTGACAAAAGTCAAGTATCCCCGAAAAGCTGGGAAAATGGTGATTTCAACCCCACAAACCCTTTTTTGATAACATTTGCAGCCCGTTTTTCCAATTTTTCAAAAAAAAACCCAAATTTTGCTGTATTTTGGCTTTTTTCTGTGACCCCTCCAGGGGAATCCACAAACCCTGAGTACTTTTAGAATCCCCATGATGTTGGAAGAAAAGGACGCAAATTTGGCGTGGCTACCTAATGCGGTCAAAAAGTTACAGGGGCCTAAGCGCGCACTACCCCAAATAGCCCAAAAAAGGCCTGGCACAGGAGGGGGAAAAGGCCTGGCAGCGAAGGGGTTAATGTTTAAAAATGATTGATAAACTGTGATGTTTGAAATATATTATTAAATGTACAGATGTGTATTCTAGTTTGTTTTATTCTAGTTAAATGTTGTTTGAAATAGGTTCTGTATAGTAATATGTGTATATTTGAAGATGGATTAGCGATTATGGTTATTTGTTTTAGTGTGTGGATATGTAGATTTGTAGTATGCCACATAATTTTAGGTGTTCCTTTAAAATTGGAGGTGGAGTGTGTCAAGTTTTAAGGTGTGCATGGACTTCTGTCTCAAGTGTGTCTGTACTTGTATATTTATTTTCATATGTATTATACAGTTGAAGGTGCATGATGTATAACAAAGAGGTGTTGTTGCCTTTTATGTGGTAGGCTCAAGATTGTGAGTAGTAGTGGAATGGTGAAGATGTAGGATAATAGTGTGCTTAAAAAGATGTTGACATAAGGTATTAATGATTAGGCTTCTTTTTATAAGTTCTAGAGAGGCAAAGTTGAAATATGCCATATAATTGTGGCTGTTTGCTTGAAATTGAAAGTTTGTTCTGTGAATGTTTAAGGTTTGGATAGTGTTATGCTACAGACATACTGTACTACCCATTCAGTCTTCCAATGATCCAGGCAGAACATATGCACTGATGGAATCGCCCAGGCATTACCCCTGCATTCATGCAATCACCCAGACACTAGCGATGCACTCATGCAATCACCAAGATATTACCCATGCACTCTTTGAATCTTGTAGCCCCTACTCATGCACTTATATACTCACTCAGGCACTAACATTGTACTCTTTTAATCACAGAGGCACTAGCCTTGTACTTATGTAATCACTCAGCCAGTAGTCATGATATTATTACATCACCCAGGCACTTCCTTTGCACTCATTTATTCACGCAGGTGTTACGTTAGTAGTCCTACGATCACCTAAGAAGTACCCATGCTCTTATAAAATCACCCAGTCACTTTCTATTTAGTCATGTAAATCCCCAGATATTACTCTTGTGGTTATGCAATCACCCAGGCATTACGTATATGCACTCTTTTAATCCTCCAGACCTTACTTCTGTACTCATGCAATCACCAGTGCATTAGCTATACAGTGATTCAATCACCCAGGCACTATCTTTGCACTCTTTTAATCATGCAGGCACTACTCTTGTACTTATGTAATTACTCAGCCAGTACTCATGCACTTATACAACCACCCATGCACTACCTTTGCACTCCTGTAAACACTCAGGCAGGACTTTAGTACTGCTGTAATCACCCAGGCAGTTCTCATGGACTGATAAAATCACCCACTCAATTCCTATGTACTCCACGAATCCCATAGATAATTACCTTCCAGTCATGAAATCACCCAGGCACTAGTTATGTGCTACTCCTGCAGTCATGCAATCATGCAGGCTGCACCTATGTATTCATGCAATAACCCAGGCTCTACCCTTGCAGTCGTAGAATGACCCAAATCCTACTGTTGCACTCATCTATTCACCTACATACTACTCAAAGAGTCATATATATCTTTAGGTGCTATTAATACACTTATCCATACACTCACCGTTTATGTGTGCACTCATGCAATTTGCTAGTCACTATCCATCTTCTCTTACAATCATCCAGTGACTACCCATCAACTCATTCAATCACCCAAGCACTACTGTTGAAGAAATGCAATCACTCAGGCAGATCTTTCACATGTTTCAGTTGTACGTTTCACTATATTCCAGAAATATTGTATACATATTTCTTTTAGATATGATGATGATTTGAAAAGGGAGAGACGTATGTATGCATGCTTTTAACGATACGGAGAGACTTAAGGTTCAGTCATGTAATAGTCTGCTGCTTTCTATGTGGTTAGGCCGAACACTCATGCAGTTATAAAAACATTGAAGTACTACCCATTCAGTCTTCCAGTGATCCAGGCAGTACATATGCACTGATGCAATCACCCAGGTTATTATTCCTTCACTCATAAAATCATCCATGCACCACGTATGTACTCATGCAATCAGCCAGGTATTAACCATGCACTCTTTCAATCACCCAGCTACTATCTATAAACTTATATAATCTCTCAGGTACTATCATTGCACTACTTCTATCATATAGTTATCACCCTTGTACTTATATAGTCACTTAGTCAGTACTCATGCACTTATAAAATCAGCCAGGCACTACCTTTGCACTCCTTCAATCACTCAGGCATTCCCTCAGTACTCCTGCAATCACCCAAGCAGTACTTATGCGGTTATAAAATCACCCATTGATTTGCTATGTACTCCATTAATCCTCCAGATATTACTCCTTCAGTCATGCAATCACTCAGGCACTAGTATGTGCTATCCTTGCAGTTAATGAATCATCCATGTTCTACTTTTGCCTTTATCTATTCACCTATGCACTAATGTATTTCTTTATTTATAGATGACAATATTTGTATATAATTATTTTAATAATATTAAATATTTTTTTGAAAGATAAACTTTTTTTTTTTAATACTCCATATTTATTGAGAAATATTCAGTATGACAAGAAACGATCAAAAGAAAAGACAACAAAGAAAACAGAACTATTTAAAGGATAGAGAAAAGGAGAAAGTAGATGAAGTATAACATGTGACGTTAAAGAAAAAGTCTTCTGGTAAGAGAACGAAATAATTTGTTAAAAGTCTTTTAAAAAATTCAAAAGATTTTCAAAATGGCGAAAAGAGAAAGAAAACTACCTCAAGCAATCAGAAGGAAAAGAAACAAGCAGAAATCAATGCAAAATCAGGTTACAGGAATACAATCCTTATTGAAAAAAGGATGAAAGAATACAAAGACATGAGGAAGAGAATGTATAAAAGTAGAGTACTATAAAAGTTATTGAAAGATTGCAAGAAATTTGAAAAAGACCAGTATTTTACAAGAAGAAACAACAGATTGAAAGTGTAGTCAAAAAGGCTTTTGAATTGAAAAGAAAATTGGTGATATTAGTATTGAAGAGAATGAAAACGTTGCAAAAAAACCAATGCAGTTTATGAAGGAAAAAAGTAAAAGAAAAAGACTGGTTAATAGAACTAACTTTTGCTAAAAAACTTTGGGTGAATGGAAGCACAATTCTAGTACTGAACCTTTTTTTAATGAAGAAAGCTATTTTCAACAAAGTACATTAGTTAATGCAGTTGATACCAGGGGTCGTTGTTATGAGGTTAAAACGGTTGTCCAATTGAAAAGGAAGGATGGTTCCTAGAAATGTGGAAGAAGTAATAGCTGAAGAAGTTCAAGGGAGACGTACACAAGCTCCAGTGTATAAGTGGGGTTGTAGTAGTATTTGTAGTGTACGACAAGAATCTATTCTTACAAGATTATGGTAATAAAAGTGTTAAATTGAAGATTAAGATATTAGACTATTAGACAAACTAGGAATGTTGATGTGTATCTAAAAAGTGAAAAGGAAAACAGTGATAAGTAGGAGCAATTTGGTGCTTATTTGTTGATGGAAGGTCGTTTTGAGTTGGGAAGTGATCAACGTATTTGTAAATATTGTTACAGCAAATTAGAAGAGAACAAAATGCCAGCTAGACCTGTACATAATAACCTTGAGTAGGCAGCTATTCCTCCGGAACTGGAGTCCATTCTTATTCAATCGCTGCACCAGTTTCAGGCTATAGTTCGTATGGAACTTAAAACAGGTAAGCTACCTCCAACATATTTACAAAGAGTTTTTAAAGGAAGAGTTGTGTATTTACTTTTATATTTTAAGAAATATATTGACACTGTTGGTGTAGAGAGAGAGGAAAGTGAACCTGTAGTTATTCTAGTTAATGGTGTACCAACAAAGAGTCGGAAAATATGGCAAGAGATAGTAGATGTCAGCAAAGTTCAAAAGGCTACGTTATATCTTATACAAAACAATATTTATTATAATAATGTATATCTGTAAGAACAAGAAATATCTTTAGAAGATGACAGAGGAATTTCAACTGGCCATGTCAAAAAAGTGGGCAACTCCAGGTGTGAAAAAATTTATGAACATTATAGTATACATCCTTTACATTCAAAAGAAGTGATTGGAAACATATTGAATTATTCCAAATGAAGAAAGTGAAGGGAACTCCCATGAGTGTTTGGGAAAAAAGTTTAGAAGCTCGTTGTTCTTCACAGCTCTTCCCCAATGGAAAAGGTGGATGATATGATTAACGACCAGCACAGATTCCAGCTTCAGAATTCCGTTCAACGAGATTGTACTCAGAAGATTCAAGATTTCGACAGTATGTTCCATATTTATTTCATCTTCTGTTTGAAAGTGACTTGTCTGGACTTTCACATGCAGTGAACCACATATTAAAAACAGGAGTTCATCTTACACATCTTTCTGCAAAGGAATTTTTGGACAATGTTCAACAAAGAGATGATCATTTAGAATCTCAGTTAATTAATTTGATGGCGTGTCAATGTGGTACTAATGAGTATTGGTATCGTCATCACGGAGAACCTAAATGTATGTTAAGGAACTAAAGAACCCCTAAGTGGTTTCTTACGCTTAGCTGTGCTGAGTACGCATGGGCCGAATTACTTGGATTTCTTAGAGAAGCAAATTCAAATGTAAAAAACATTGAATTGAAAACAGCTGGAGAACTGTGTTCCTTGGATCCTATAAATGTGCGCAGATATTTCAATCATAGGTTTCAAGCTATGATGTCTTTTACCTGCAAAAAAGTAATGTGCCTTTTGGAGAAGTTATTGATTTCTTTTCGAGAAAGGAGTAGCAAGCCAGAGGTGCACCTCATATTCACATGCTGTTATGGATCACAAATGCATCAACATTTGGAACTGATAGTGATGAAAGTGTTTTGTCTTTCATTGAAAAATATGTTACCTGTGCTATACCAAAAGAAGGAGGAGAAAACATCTTGAGACAGCAGGTTTTCCGGTTTCAAAGTCATCGATGTGGGAAATATTGTTGATGGAAATACAAGTCTAAAGGAACATTTTATACAAAATGTTGTTTTGAATTCCCACATCCAGTAATTTCAAAAGGAAGAGTCAACAGTTTCATGTCAGCAGTAAGGCATACTATAACTCTGAATTCTCCGAATAATACTTAAAACATAAAAAGACCTGAAGATTCAAAGTATATTAATGACTACAATCCAGTGATTTTGATGAAGTGGAATGCAAATATGGATATCCAGTATGTTGCAGATAATTCGATTGCTGTTGTTTGCTGTTACATCATATATAACCAAATCTGAAAAGGCAGAGTTGAAAGAAATGTGGGAAGAAATTTCACAAGAGAAGACTCTTAGTAACCAATTGTACAGCTTTAATATGAAGATGCTTTCCCATTGAGAGATTGGATTGCACGAATGTTCGGATCTGTTGACCTCGGCAAGTTTATATTCAAAGTCAAGAGAAATCATTTGGGTAAGTCTAGGTCTTGCTGCAACACGAAATCGAGTATTGAAATCTGTGCAACAAATTGAACACTTAGCATTAAATGAACCGGAGAGTACAGATATTGTTAAAACAAATATGTTGGATACGTACTTATCCTAAAAGAAGTCCACATCTGGAAAACATATGTCTCTATGAAGTACTGCAACATTACAGCTTTAAGAGAAATGGTACAGAAAATATAAATGACGAAAAATATGCAGTAATTGGATGGGATGGATGTTTGGTAAAATATGTCAAAGGAAATCTTATTAATCACAGGAAAATCAGTTGTGATACTCCAGATAAAAGGACATTTTTCTATTTAGCACTTCTGCAACTCTTCAAGCCTTGGCGTACAGAAATTGAATTACTTGGAGGTTTTGACTGCTATGAAGATTCTTTTAATGCATGTAAAGATTGCATTGAATGCACATTTGTTTTCCAAATTATCTACAAATGTTGAGTGAAGAGATTGAACAAGAAACTAGTATTGCAGATGAAATAGCTAGAGATAGTTCTCAAGATAGTCAAAGTTCTGCTCCACTAAGTCAAGATCCACTAGGACAACCAATTCTTGAAAATGAAGCAGCAATAGCCATGAATAAAGTAGAAATGGCAATGCAACAAGCACAACAGGATATTATTGAGTTGGGAAACTTGGAAGAACAACAAAATATTGAACAAAAAGAAATATATCAGCAAGTTAAACAACAGATACAGCATGGTTTACTGCATGAAAAAAAAGAATGCCAATGCACATCATCTAAACCGATTTGAATGTATATCAGTGGGCAAGCTGGAACAGGAGAACGTTTCTTAATTAAAGTTTTCTACAGAAAACCACTGAATCACATTTATCTTGTGTTGTAACCGCTTCAACTGGTTTAATAGCACATAACATTAAAGGGATAACATTACATTGATTATGCATGCTACCAGTTAAACATGAAAATAAGTTGGAATATCACAAGCAATCTGGAGAAGCTAGTTATGAAGTTTCAAGATTACTAAAGAAAATGAAAGTTCTGATCATTGATGAGGTGAGCAAGGTTTCAAAACTTAATACTTGCCTTTGTACATTCAAGAATGCAACAGATTTTAAAAACAGATTATGATGCTTTATGTGGAGGAAAACATGTATTTGTATTCGGCGATCTACTACAACTTACTCCTGTGAAAGGACAACCAGTTTTTAAAACACTTGTCCATGAAGACACTGAGAAATCTTTGGGAAGTATTGGAAATGTGGTCTCTTTTTGAATATAAAGAACTTATTAAGAGTATGCGACAAGCAAGTGATGAACATTATGGAAACCTTCTTCAAGATATTAGAATTGGTGTTGTGACAAAACATGGTAAAGAAGCTTTACAAAGTCAGCTACTATCAAACTTGTTTCCAAATGAAAATTTTGCACCTGAAATAATGTACAAACAAATTGGAGAAAAGAAGTCTATAGTTTGCCTAATGCCAACACTGCAAGAGTGTTCTACATTCAATCAAGAAATTTTGAAACTGGAGAAACAACCAATAGTGAAAATGGAAGCCATCGAGAAAATGGAACATGAAGGAATTACTATTCTTCTCTCAGAGAAATTACAGTCAAAATTGTATTCTTTGGAGAAGTCTGTATCTAAGACTGCTGGTTCAGAAAATACTTTATATGTATGTGTAAACTGTTGGGTACTCTTACGGCGTAATTTGGATGTAGAAAAAGGATTAGTAAATGGAGCAATAGGAAAAATTGCTGATTTAGTAAATTTTCAGAACAGAAAAGGAATTGAATTTTTGAAGATTAAATTTGATCAGATTGAAGAGGTAAAACAGATTGAACGTTGTGCTGTTCATTTTTTGCTTGTAAAAGACTTGTATGTTCATAGAAAACTGTTTCCTCTTTCTTTAGAATATGCAGTGACCATTCATAAATCTCAAGGTTTAAGTGTAGACAGTGCTTTGGTGAATATTGGAAGAACAGTGTTTAAAGAGGGTATGGCATACGTTGTATTGTCTCGAGTAAGAACATTATCTGGTATGTATTTGATTGATTTTGAGGAGAAAAAGGTTAGTGCTGATGCAAATTGTAAAAGAAAGTATAATCGGTTAGGAAGACTGCATGCTCCAAAATTATGTTAATATCCTGTATATAAAAAACGTGTAGTGTGCCCAAAACGTAAATATGAGAAATATTCTATTAAGGTTAAACAAAAGAAAACAATTCAAGAGAATGATGACGCTGCAAAGAAAATGAAAATGGACAAGTTGATGATATTGTAGGATACCAGTTAGAAAATAGTTCAGGTTTCAACTGCTGTGCTAATGTAATTGTAAATGTTGTCTTTTATCTAGAGGATCTCCATCAGGAAATTTTGGAAAATTGAGAAAAAAGATTCTGTACTTTTCTGTATAATATTCTTCAAAAGTTGGTAACTGATATAACTAAAATCCATACTGCTTCTGACATTCAACATATTTTGGATATATGTACTGGTTCTTCGCAATTTGCACTTAATATACAACAAGATGCACAAGAATGTCTTATGTTTATGCTTGCAATATTGGAAGATGAAGGAATAGAATTTGTTTGGACTAAATTACAGATGGGATCAAAAATGAGAAGAGTGTTCATTTTGTTATACCAGTCAAATCGACACTCAACGATTCATATATTTGATAATACCAGGTTGCAAATCAGTGTCTTTTAACAAATTAGTAAAAACAGCTAATCAAGATATGAAATGTTCTGATTGTAAATCAGAAATGTTTTCAGCATTATATATAGAAAGATTTGGAAAATATGTCATTTTAATGCTACAACTTTGTAGAGAAAATGTAAAAAAATTGGAAACTAAAATGTAAAATTTTGTCGCAAGTCAAGTGTCAATTTCAGGAAGAACTTTTAAAACAGTGGCTATTATATTCCATGATGGACCTACTACAACATCTGGACACTATACTGTATATTTAAAGTGCAAGAAAGGATGGACACATTGCAATGATGCCCATTTGGAATTCAAAGGTAGGTTGCCTTACGAATTACCAAATTCATATCTGATATATTTGATGCCAAAATTTTGCAAACATCATATGGCCTATTGGGAAGATGTGAACACAAAATAACGAGTTTATTTTGGATATTATCAAAGCAAATGGATTTGGAAACATTTTTCGGCCTATTGGGAAAATGTGGGCAATTACTGTTTGGATTATTATTTGTGCTATTTTGTATTGCATTTGCAAAATTGTGTTTGAAGGAACTAGTTTATATATTTGATCTTTACATTATATGCGATGTAAATGAGAGTGTATATTTTAGAAAATGTACTTCAGAAAAGTAAATAATTTAATGTAGATTGTAATTTAGAAACTGTAGATAGGTAAACAGATAGTTGAATTTGTTGTAAATATTTTCGTCACAGATTTGATCTTCTTTTTCCTATAACATTGATTGTATTTTTTCCCGCTGTTATATGATGATCTACGTTGAAATCACTGTGTATGGTGAAATTCACTAGAATCTGAAAACAACAAGAAAGGGAAACTGAATATGTTATGTAATTGTAAAAATTATGTTGTGTTCTAAAAAAATATAATATATGTAATAACAGTTTTCCTTCTTTTTTATTACAGAAAGTAATAGTAAACCTTGAAAAGATTTGAAATTCAGTTTACAACAAAACAACTGTAAAATAGTTTCACTGAGTTTGGTATGTATTTGAATAAAGAAGGTGAGATGAAATAATATAATAATCATACTATTATGAAATAATGTTTACAGTCATTTTTATTGTACTGATCCATTTTTTCAAATACTATCCATGCACTGATCTATACAATTAGACACTATTCTCATTCTCCTACCATCACCCACGCACTAACCAAGCATTTCTCCATTCACCTAGCCTGAATCTATATACTTATAATTTCACCCAGAGACTTCTTATGTACTCTTCCAATCACCCAAGCACTACCCATGCGGTCTTTCAATCATCCACACACTACTCCTGCACTCATGAAATAACCTAGACCCTACCCTTGCACTCCTCCAGTCAACTAGGCACTATCCATGCACTCCTCCAATCACGCAAGGATTATATGAGTGTATAGGTAGTACATTGGTGATTTTATAAGTGCATAGGTAGTGACCTATGCACTTATAAAATCACCAATGTACTACTTATACACTCATATAATCACTCAGGCACTGCCCATGCACTCCTTTATTCACCCAGACATTACTCCTGCATTCATGCAATCACCCAGGTATTACAAATTCTCTACTCCATTCAAAGATGACCATGAGCTTTGCTGCCTTGAATCACACCCTTGCTTAGAAATCCAAGTTGCCCTTATGATACCAGAAGGGGAGGCGAGAACTGTGGGATCTTTTCTTAACATACATCCGCACCGCATACCTGCTGCCACCCTCCGGTCCAAGGGGACCGCAACGCTTGGTCCTTCATCTTCCGCCAGCTCTCGGCAGCTCCCGCTTGATTCCATCACCATAACTGTTTGAGGGGACCACAACAACCAGCATTCCTTACGTGGCACATGGCCACCAACGTCACCAGGAAGTGCTAGGAGGCGCTTCAAAAGCAGCCGTGGGCTCCCGCAGCACGGGTCCTGCTTTCCCTTTTGCCGCATAGAGCTCCGCATACCTGCTGCCACTCTCCGGTCCAAGGAGCCCGCAGCGCTTGGTCCTTCAGCTCTCGCCAGCTCCCGCCTGGTTCCATCGCCATAACGGTTTGAGGGGACCGCAACAACCAGCATTCCCTATGTGGCGCACGGCCACCAACGTCACCAGGAAGCGCCAGGAGGTGCTTCAAAAGCGACCGCGGGCTCCCACAGTGCGGGACGCGTGCGGGCCAAGGGCGGGCCCGTCTGCGCCTGTCAGAGCCCAGAAGAGACTGGGCTGAGCATACCCTCTGACATTCGGATCAAGGCATCGGAAAATTCACATCTGAGGTACTGGGTTTTGTATTCATTAGCCCCCTGAGTCATTAAGGCCATGGAATAATGGGCAAGTGAAAGGAAACATGCGCACCCATGGGAGGCGGAGGTGGAATTGTGGGGACTTTAGACGCTTTTCTATCAAGGGCAGAGTTGGTCCTAGTCAAAGAAATACAGTTAACTGAAAAACGGCTCTCCCTGGGTTCCTCTGCAATCCAGAAGCGCTCGCCGCTAGGAGGCATTAGTCTGGTCAAATCACCTGTGCATTCATGTGCTGAGCACCAGCCTGCCAATACCACAAGCATGTTGGGGGTCGGGACCGGCGGGGTAACAAATCCTTCATTAGTAAGTACAGGCAATGTCCATACTATTTCATTATTGACGGAAGCACTCCCCTTGATATTGACTACATCCTCAGAACACTCTATAATCTTTGTACCCCCTGCACCCCCTGCTCTGTTAGTGGCTTCTGATCTCGATGGTAGTGAGGTTTCCACTAGGGCCAACAAGTTTGTGAGTGGTGGACCGTCAAGGCCATCATCTGCACTTAATAACAAACCACCCGCAACAACGGAGTTGGAGGAGCACCTCACTAAAGCAAAATCCCAGACCAAAGCCGCAAAGTATAAAACCAAAGATCACCAAAATATTGATTTCAGAAAATGATCATGGACCAACACTACTATCTAAGCCCAACGGCAGTTCACAGATTCCATCGGACTTTGATTGTGACGCTGTTCAATAAAAAAGACTGGATACTTTGGTTACTGTCTTATTGAATCCTTTGTTAAGTAAACTGTCTTCAATAGAGGAGAAAGTGCTACAGATAGGAAGGTTAGGGCCATGCCACTGTAAACACTTAGACCCTAATCCGGCAGTAGCCTTTAGGGGGTCCGAACCATCTGCAACTAGAGGTCCTCTATCAGGAATACCCACCACAGAGTGTTCTATTATATGTGAGGACCATCCTGGCGCATTGATATCAAATGGGAATGTGGGTAGTAACATAAATGTTAATACAAATCCCAGCATAAATCTCAAATCAAACCCCAGTACATACCCTGCAGCCAATATAGCAGGTAGGGTTACTAATACTGGTCAACAATTGAAGGAATATGGAAAGGAGCCAGGTTTATTGCAACAAGGGGTAGATTTAAGGAAATCCAACACCGTGCGCCAGTCGCTATATCTGCCAGAGGCATCATCCCCACTAGTATTGATCTTGGGAAACGTCCAACGCTTGAGAGAGGACCAGAATGAGTCTGCCGGCCAATTAATGAATACATCTTTGCACTGGTTAACCCATCAAGTAACTGCAAGAGGGATTCGGGGGGACACACTTGGTAACCAAATCATAATGGCCAGAAGAGTAGAATGGCTTGGACCAACCCAAAAAACACTAGGGGGGATTGCGTGATTTTAAATGTCAGCAATCGAATAATGCCACGATTTCTTGCAGATCAATTGTGATGGAATCCATGTAATGGTACAGAAATTAGAGCACTGCCTTATGCGTTCTTTTTTAAGTCTTCAGATATTTGGGGCAGTGGGACAGGTGGAATTGGTGTTTCAGTGGGGGGGGGGGAAGGAATGAAATATGGTGCCTCAGGCCACCCAGGTGGTTGGGGAGTAAGCATAGAGAATAGATTTGCCCCCCTTTGTGGTTTGGATTCCTGTGACTGACTAACGCCCGAAGTGCACCTAAATCTATTAGGTAATAAAGGGCTAGTTGGTTACAAAACCCCACAAAAAGAGAAGGGAAGTAAGAAGGGAAGTAAGAACGATCCATCAAGTATCCATTCCATTGGTCCAGATTTGCTGAAACAATATAATACCTCACTGATTTCTTATATCTCCTGGAATGTTACGGGGCTGCAGTCCAAGTTAGAGTCCCAGGATTGGCATGAATTCATATAGCATTACCACATCTGCGTATTCCAGGAGACGTGGTCAACCAACCCTTTATATCGGTTGGGTTATCTCAATTTTTTCAAACCGGCAATTCAAGGGCAGAAAGGCAGACCCTCAGGGGGGCTAACTATTTGGGTCAAACAGAACCTGGGATTCACCACATGTATAGTCCCCATAGAGAACCCAGATATTATGGCCATACGTAAACAGGCTAACTCTAATACCCAGATAATTATTGTAAATGGGCCCAACGCAGCTGCCAACGGTACCATCACTGCATCCAACCAGAGATGTTAAGCTTTGTAGCAGCATGAGGAGGGTAAAATGGGCCGACGTAGAAACCAGTGAACAATCACTTTCAGATATAAGGGCTGCAGTCTCCACAACCATGGAAGTGTTACGAGCCATTGCAACACAATCCGAGTTAAATGGTAGAATTACGAAGCTGCATGAGGATCTGTTTGGTAAAATCAGTACCTACTTCTTAAAACCAGCAAGTAGCTTAAGCAAGCGGAAAAGTTAAGAAGCTAATTGGTACAATAAGGATTGTAGGGTAGCTTAAAAGTCGCTGGCTGTAGCCATCAGGCAGAATAATCATACTACAGTCAAGCTTACCCGACAAAACTATAAATCTGTACTAAATAAAGTCAAGAAGGAATGGGATGAACAGAGGGGGATAGATCTCTATCAGGCCAGTAAGGAAAGGGACTCCCTGTTTTTTTGGCAGCAGGTAAAATGGGGGAGAGGAGGGCAAGCTCCTGCACCCCATAACCATGTAGCTCCGGAGATGTGGGTCTCTTATTTTGCAACACAATTTGCTTTACAGGCAGGGGGTGAAAACAAGGTTGTACGCACCGTCTCCTGATATGGCATTGAATTTTAATATAGAGGAAGTAGAAACAGCGTTGGGGTCATTAGCCAAGGGCAGAGCGCTGGGTCTCGATGGGTCCCGGCTGACCTGTTTCAGAGTGACAGGGTTATCTGGCAAGAGTACATACTCTTGCTAGTGAACGCAATAGCTAGTGGAGCAGCCATACCAGATGCATGGAAGGGTGCAGAGATCCTGCCAATATTTAAAAAAGGTGATTGCTCTTGTCCAGGTAATTATAGACCAATTAGTCTTATAGATGCCATTCAAAAAATCATGGGTAGAATGGTACTAAACAGGATACGTGATTGGACTGTTGATCAGAACATATTAACCCCATTACAGGCAGGATTTCGTACCAATGTGAGCACGATCGATCAGGTCTTTCGGTTTGTTTTGATTTATTGGCATGTTGTAGTGTTGGCTGGTGGCAATATCAATGCAGCCTTTGTAGACTTGAAATCCGCCTTTGATCTGGTCTCTCGAAGTAAATTGTGGAGGGTATGCAAGGATTTGGGCATGCCAGCAGAACTGTTATCTGTGGTGGAGCGTCTACATGCTGGAAATTATGCCCAAGTACGTTGAACACCCAGGGTTATAAAACAAACCCATTCCCGGTGTCTAAAGGGGTGCGTCAAGGGTGCGTTCTGGCACTGACTTTATTTTCATTGTTTATTAATGGGGTTATAGATTACATTTCAACTTTCCCGACTGACGCTCCGTTACTTGCAGGTGTCAAAATCCCCCTACTTATGTTTGCAGATGATACTTTAATAATCTCCAAGACACAGTGTGGTCTGCAGAGGGCACTAATAAGATTTGAGGGGTTCTGTAATGATCGTGGCTTGGTGATCAACACAGATAAAACTAAATGTATGGTTCTCCATAAACATAGAGTAATTAAGGGTAGGGTGTCCCTAAATTGTGAACGTTTGGGGCAAACAGATGTTTTTAATTACCTGGGGATCACGTTGGGTAATAACCTCAATTGGAACCCCCAGATAGATATTATGGCCCTAAAGCATTGTCAGTTAGGTGGTGTCCTCACATTCCCAACCCATGTACCCCCTACTTAAGATTTATAATACGAAAGTTATTGCCTCTGTAACATATGGAGCAGAATTATGGGGTTTTAATGATTTAAAGCAATTAGTTTTAGCGCAGAACAAGTTAGTGAGAAGTGTCATTGGCCTACCACAGAGCACTCCACTAAGGCCAGTTTTTCACGACTTAGGTCTTAGATGAGGTTGCTAGATTTCGTCCAATTGCCTACTGGCAAAGACTATGGACTACTCCTGAGTTATCGCAGTATGCAGCTGCTCTAAAAGATGTATGGGACTTAGATACATCACGTAAGAGTAAGTGGTTGCAAAATGTAAAAATCACACTGGTCAGCATGGGCCTGCCACATTTATGGGACAAGCCTGAGAGCCACCAATTCCCCCCCAAAAAAGAGATGAAAAGGCTCTATTGGTCTATGGTGGCAAACAATAATATACTAACCGCAGAGTCAACATCACTGACGGGCACATTTTTGGAGTTTAAGCCTTGTCCACAAAATTAGCACTACTGGGATGTTATTACTAAACCTAGGGATAGACATCTATATTTTCAATTTCGAGTAGGCTCATTACCGGTCAATGCATTTACACATAAATGGTATAGTGGAAACAACAGTATGTGTAAGTTGTGTTTGGAGTACGAGGAAACTTACTTGAACGTTTTATTTGTTTGCCTGGCCTACCAGGCTCCACGAAAAAAGTTGCTGCGCCCATTATGTAAGAATATGGCCGTTAATACTGCTGATTGACACAAATGTATCATGCGTGATAGCAGTTGCCAAATGTTTGAGTTGGATGTGGTCAATCTGAGAACGAAAAATGATATAGGCTGTTTAGTTCTTTTTGGCTTATCTAATTTAAAGCCAATAAGATCATTAAATGATGCTGAATTGGGTAGGCTGTTTTTTACACCCGAATAAGATTTCTATTCCAATATAAGGTGGAACCTTGCTTATCATCCCCATCCTCACCTTTGCAAATCGATGTATAATAGACAAATCCGGTATCTGATCCTGTGTGCCCCCCATGGTTGTGGCCTGCAAGGTTAGCTTTCTTGCTTAGAAACACCAACTGTATTATAAGACTTGTTTTATGTCTTTTGATATTTATATGAACTTTAATGTTTTAGTAAATTATTTTAAATTTGTAATTCTTGTAACTAACAGAATGATTGTTTATTAATTGTACTGACCCACATACTATAATAATATTTAGTAATTTTTTTTCTTTTAAAAATATGAGAGAGAGTGCCTTTTATTGTAAATGTTCTTTTATGATCTTAATTGATCAAAATAAAGATTTATGATGACTACTTCAATCACTCAGGCACTTCCCATGTGCTCAGGCATTTCTGCAGCACTCATGCAATCAACCAAGCCGTACCCTTGCAGTCTTCCAATCATCCACGCACTACTCCTGCACTCATGCAATCACCCTGCTACTACTTATGCACTACTCCAATCACCAACTAACTACCCAGGAAGTCCTACATGCACCCAGGCATTACCCATGCACTCCTTCAATCACCCAGACATTACTCCTGCACTCACACAATCACACAGACATTAGCCATGCACTCCTTTAATCACTCAGGCACTACCCCTGCAGTCATGCTATTACCCAGGCACTAGTTATGTACTACTCCTGCAGTCATGCAATCATGCAGGCACTACTTATGCACTCATGCAATACCCCAGGCACTACCCCTGCACTCCTCAAGTCATCCAGGCAATATCCATGCACTTCTCCAATCACCCCGGCACTACCTATGCACTTACAAATCACCAAGGCACTACCTATACACTCATCTAATCACTCAGGCACTGCCCATGCACTCCTTTATTCACCTAGATGTTATTCCTGCATTCATACAATCACCCAGGCATTACCCATGCACTACATGAATCACTCAGACACTGTTCATGCAGTCATACATGTGCTCATACATGTGCTCAGGCACTTCTTCAGCACTCTTGCAATCAACCAAGCACTACCCATGTAGTCTTCCAATCATCCACGCGGTACTCCTGCATGTTAGACCTGGCACCTTGGCGTGAGTTTCCCTTCCACTTTTTGATGGTGTGCCTCGATTGTTTTGCTGGTGTTGTCCGCTCAGGGCACTGCGCCACGGCTAACCCGGGCCGCAGTGCAAGTGCTCCCTAGGTAAAGTGTACCTGTAATTGATGCTCATGATTGGTTTATTGGATTTACTGTCAGTCCCCAGTAAAGTGCACCAGTAGTGCCAGGGCTTGTGAATGCCAATGCTGCTGGTGGGCTTGCAGCGCTGGTTGCGCCACCCACAGAAAGCAGCCTTGTAAAATGTGACTAGGGTCTGCCACCGCAGACCCTGTGCGCGGTCTGGGACCGTCGCACTGACTGCGCAAGTGCCCCCACTGCCAGTCCCCAAACCTTCCCTTACCTACATATTAGCCACCCCTCTGGTAGGCCCAAGGTCAGGGTGCATTGTAGGCATTAGGTAGGACATGCCCTGATGTGTGTGGCATGTCTTAGTAGTGAATTACAGCCATTTTCGTCTTTCACTATTGAAGGCTACCTGCTCTCCATAGGCCAGAATGGGCTGCTGGAGTCACTACATGCTGTGACCCCAGTGGACTCAGAGAGCATGGTAGAATGTCAAGTTTAGTATGCCTGAACTCAGAATAATAAAATACTTCTTGTAGTCAAGTTTATTTTAATATCCTGGGTTTGTAAATACTACTTTTAGAAAGTTAGTATTTACTGACCTGGCCATTCAGTCCGCCTCTGCTGTGTGTGTGTGTTCTGCCTAGCAACAGTAAGGAGCAGGGGTGGGGAATCCCCAGAGACAGGTTGGCTGCCAGGTGGTGGGTAGAGAGATGACACCAGGATGGGTGGGAGGAGTACACCTTGACTCTTGAATAGACCTGTGCTCTGCCACCACAAAGCCGGCGCCGCCCCCTGTGGGGCGGCTGATGTCTCTGCCCTGCTGCTGAAAGGAAAGAGCAGAGTCACCTTAACAAAGTGCTCCAGAACTGGACTGAGCCAGGCCCAGGCCCCCTGGCGCTTAAGAACAAAAGAATCACTGTATAAAAGTAGGAGCCTGGCTCCTAAGAAATCAGAATCCTGTTTTACCACAAAGAACCTCTGCCCGACTAGAAGGAGAAGAAGACGTTGGAGGAGCTGGCCTGCTGCTTGCCTTGCTGAGAAAGGAGAGGAAGAGACTACTGAAAAGACTTTGCTGCTTTGTGCTTTAAACATTCTCCAAGGGCTTGATCTGAGCTTGCCCCCTGAACTGAATCCCAGGACCAGTGGGTTCTCTGTGCTTTGGCTCGTCCTCCGATTCGAGCCGTGTGTGCATCCCGCTGGAAAGAGACTGTGCCCCTCAACGCCCCTCCTAGGGCCGTGACACTCAGGAGCTCACCTGCCGCAACCCAGTGAGAGCCCCGCTCCGTCCGGAGCCGCTCTCTGTCCCCGGGCTAGGCCGCCTGCGCCCCTGTCACCGCCTGCCACTGGAGCGCGCTGAACGCGCTATCACCCCTCCCGCCGGAAACCGTCCGACGACTGTGATCTACGCCGGGTCATCCAGCTGCGCCGACCGTGCCCTGTGACCCCGCTTCGCTATCCCCGGACACCTCAGGCCGCGCCGCCCCCGCTGTGGAGACCCCCCCTGCACCGCCGTGCTGAGGGTCGCTGGCCGCGCCTGCCTACCTGCCCACACCCGCTGATCGAGGACCCAAGACCACTTCCCAAGCTGAGAGTCGCACCGACCTGTGCCGATTCTCCACATCACTGAAGAAGTTCCAGTATCGGGCTCGGGGCCCACAACGCCTTATTTCCCCGTTCGCAGGAGTCGATCCCTGTAAGTACTGGAACCACAAGTGACATTTGCAAGAGACTGCAAAGTATCTATTTGAAGCTACGAACAAAGAACATTTGCCTGCTTTACAACCTGGTGGCATAGCGAAAACGTTATTGGTCTTGTGATAAGTCTGCTGAGATATATATACCTATTTTTACATAAAGAAGCGTATTTTTCTACATATCCAAGTCTGGTGTCCGTTTCTGGGGGGATTGATGTATTTACTGTGTGTGCAATTGTAAGTGCTTAACCAACAACACCTGAGGAATCGCCTTGGCTGCTCACGCCACGCACCTAGAGGTTGAGCAAGGGTCATTCAAAAGGGGTTATTCTGCGCCCTGACGTAGAGGAGAGGGTTCCTGCTTGACACAAGGGCAACCTTGCGCCAACCAGAGACCCCCAAGTCTAACATTGTTGGCAGCGGCTGGGATTTCGGATTTGCATTTGTAATTTGCATACAGTGAATTATTAATCACCAGATAGTGAGAGCAGACCAAGTAACGCAGCCACAGGTTTTCATTTTTGAACTTTGTTGAGACATATGCCATTACTGCAACCATGCCTGGCTCACTCTCTGCTGGAAGAGCACTCTCTGTGATTTCTGGAATGGATGAGGTGGATTGGGAGAGACTGGAAGGCTACACGGTAGAGCAATTGAAAGGCTACAGTGTAAAATTCCGAGTTCCCCATGCTGGATTCAAGAGGAGGGTCCAGTACGCCAAGGCGTTGAGAGCCTGGAAGGAGTCACGAGACCCACGGAATGCGGGGGACATCGTTCCACCCGACAACCTTGAGGAGCCCAGCAGAGTCCGGTCGCCAGAGGAGCTGGCAGACAGGGCAGCAGACAGGGCGCATGCAATGGAGATGGCAAAGTTGGCAGGACAAATGGAAATGGAAAAGCAGAAGTTGGCCCTGGAGGCACAACAACGCCAAATGGATCACGATATAAGATTGAAGAAGTTGGAGCTGAAGGCGAAAAGTTTGGACACCGCTCCTTCTGGTGGCAGCACTCCACCGGTGCAGGTAGAGTCCAAGGTGTACATCCCCAAAGATGTAGTAAAGGAGTATTTTAGAAAGGATGACATAGGGCAGTGGTTTAGAGCCTACGAGGTGGCCATGTCTTCACACCGGGTCCCTGAGAAAGACTGGGGAGCGGGGTTGTGGGGAAGGTTCCTTGCTGAAGGGCGTGACACACTGTTAGATTTACCCTTAGATCTCCAAGCCTCATACCCCCATATGAAGGAAGCTTTAATGACCAGGTATGGGTTAACTCCTGAGCTATATAGACAGAGGTTCAGGGAGACTAAGAAGATCCCTGAGAGTACGTATGTGGAGTATGTAACCTTTTTCTGCAGAGCACTGGATGGTTGGGTGAAGGGTAGCAAAGTGAATGATTATCAAGGGCTGCTTGATTTAATTGCATGGGAGCACTTGTCCAGTCAATGTTTTCCTGAGCTACGCCAGCACCTGATTGATAGCAAGCTGTCCAACCCGAGGAAGCTTGCTGAGGAGGCGGACCGCTGGCTCAGCACCAGGGTCCACAAGGGTCAAGTGGGAGACTCCGCCAAAGGTGGGCAGGGTCCCCAGCAGAAGAGTGGGGGGGACAGGGGTAAACAGAAGGGGTTCCAAAAAGGCCCCCAAAGTAATCCCCAAGGGAACCAGCAGAAGGGTTCTCAGCCTCCCCCACCCCCGCAGCAGAACGGGGCCCCGACAGGTAGACCTGTTCCAAAGGGGCCCTTCAATTGTTATAGGTGTGGTGACCCGGGTCACATTGCCTCTGATCCTAAGTGTCGCCTGTTTGGTAAGACCGCACCCACTGGTGCTCCACCCCGGCAAGTAGCTAATATTAACTTTGGGGAGGAGGTAGCAGTCCAGGAGGGTGGGGGTCCCGGGCAGATGACCCTAGTCTCGCTAGGAGACAGTGAGATGGTCCCTGAAACCTACTTACCCTCTAACACTAAGAAATATGGGCAAGTAGTGACCATCAATGGAAAAAAGGTTGAGGCTCTTAGAGATACAGGAGCCAGCGTGACCTCGGTGAGGCAACACCTGGTGTCTCAAGAGCAGATTGTACCCAATGCCTACTGTAGGGTTGTCAATGCTGGCAACATAGAGAATCGTTGTCCAATGGCTCAAGTTCCCTTTGAGTGGGGGGAGGTCTCTGGTACTCTACAAGTCGCTGTGAGAACTGACATGCCTGTGGACTGTCTGCTAGGGAACGACCTGGAGAGCTCCCCTTGGGAAAAGGTGGAGAAGACCACGCATCTGAGGATGGTGGGTCTACCCGACTGGGCGTGCGTGACCACCCGGTCCATGGCAGCCAGTAGGGGTGTGGAGAGGGTCCTGGAGCCTGAGGGAGAGGTCCAGGAACCGGCCTTAGGGAGAAGGCGCAGGAGGCGCGGGAAACCGGCCCCCGAAGTTCCCACGGCCCAGGAGGAAGTAGACCCTGAGGGAGATGCTCTGGAGCCTACCGGGGAACAGATTGCCGAACTGGGAGACCTGCCTGAGCTGACCCATTGGCAGCAAGAAGGAGGTCCCTCCAGGGAGGAATTCTGCAGGGAGCAGAAAGAATGCCCTTCTCTCGTGGGTATGCGGCAACAGGCTGCAGACCAGGCCAATGGTGTTCAGGCCAAAACACACTACGTGTACTGGGAGAGTGACCTCCTGTATTCCGAGCCTAAGGCTGCTGAACCTGGGTCAGCCCGTGTGCTGGTGGTACCCCAGAAGTTCAGAACCTTCCTACTGGGGCTGGCTCATGATGTGCCTTTAGCAGGACATTTGGGGATGGACAAGACCTATGACAGGCTTGTCACCCACTTTTACTGGCCCCAAATGCACAAGAATTCAGATTCCTACTGCAGAACCTGTCAGACTTGCCAGGCAAGTGGTAAGAGCGGAGGGAAGCACAAGGCTCCTCTGCAGCCCTTCCCCGTGGTCGGTACGCCATTCCAGCGAGTGGGTATTGATATTGTGGGGCCTCTGGACCCCAAGACAGCCCTGGGCAACAGGTTCATCCTAGTCTTGGTGGACCATGCCACCCGGTACCCTGAAGCCATCCCTCTGAGGACAGTGACGGCCCCCGTGGTGGGACGAGCACTGATGGGAATTTTCTCCCGAGTGGGATTCCCTCTAGAGGTGGTGAGCGACAGGGGGACCAATTTCATATCCACATATATGAAATCCCTGTGGAAGGAGTGTGGGGTAACTTACAAGTTCACCACTCCTTACCACCCCCAAGGAAATGGGTTGGTTGAGAGATTCAACCGAACCCTCAAAGGCATGATCATGGGCCTGGACGGTCCAATGAGGCGTAAGTGGGACGTCCTCTTGCCATGCCTGCTCTTCGCTTACCGAGAGGTGCCACAGAAGTCTCTAGGGTTCAGCCCCTTTGAGCTTCTGTATGGTCACCCGGTAAAAGGACCTCTGAGTTTGGTAAAGGAAGGCTGGGAGCAATCTCCCAGGAAACCTCCCCAGAATGTATACAGTTACATGCTGGCCTTCCGAAACCAGACTAGGCGTTTCAGGCAACTTGCTGAGGCAAATCTGGAAGCCAGCCAGGAGGAGATGAAGCGGTGGTACGACCGGAATGCCACTCTGGTAGAGCTTCAACCTGGACAAAAGGTGTGGGTCTTGGCCCCAGTGGAGCCTTGTGCACTTCAGGATAAGTGGACAGGTCCATTTGAGGTTGTGGAGCGCAAAAGTCCTATCACCTACTTGGTGGACATGCAGTCTCCCAGGAACCCTTTGAGGGTCCTACATGTTAACCGCCTTAAGCCCCACTTAGAGAGGACCGAAGTGGGCATGCTGCTGGCCACTGATGATGGAATGGAAGAGGAGACCGAGCCTCTTCCTGACCTCTTAGTAGCCTCTGAGAAAGATGGGTCAGTGGATGGAGTTAACCTCTCACCCACCCTGACGCCCGAACAACAGGAAGATTGCCGCCACTTGCTGGGGCAGTTTCCAGATAGGTTCTCCCTGGTTCCTGGTGTCACAGATTGGTGCGTCCATGATGTGGACACAGGAGACAGCTTACCTGTGAAGCATAAGGCTTACAGGGTAACTGACAGGGTCAGAGCTTGCATCAAGGAGGAGGTCTCCAAAATGCTTGCGCTAGGGGTGGTTGAGTCCTCCAGCAGTCCTTGGTCCAGCCCCGTGGTCTTGGTCCCCAAAGCTGCTGCGCCGGGAGCCACACCTGAACTCCGGTTCTGTGTGGACTACAGAGGACTCAATTCAGTAACTAAGACTGACGCGCACCCCATCCCCAGAGCTGATGAGCTCATTGATCGGCTGGGGGCTGCCCGGTTCCTCAGCACGTTTGATTTAACGTCTGGGTACTGGCAGATCGCCATGACCGATGGGGCCAAAGAAAGGTCAGCATTCTCTACACCAGATGGGCACTTCCAGTTCCGAGTCATGCCATTTGGAATGAAGAATGCCCCTGCCACCTTTCAGAGGTTGGTCAACCAGGTACTGGTTGGGCTGGATGCGTTCAGTGCCGCCCACCTGGATGACATCGCAGTGTTCAGTGCCACCTGGCCCGAACACCTGCGCCACCTCTGGGAAGTGTTGATGGCTCTGCGCCGAGCAGGCCTCACGATCAAGGCAAGCAAGTGCCAGATCAGGCAGGGTTCCGTGGTGTACTTGGGACACCAAGTGGGGAGTGGCAAGGTGGCACCCTTGCAACCCAAAATTGAGACCATCCTGGCTTGGGAACCCCCCAAGACGCAGACCGCAGTGAGGGCCTTCCTGGGGCTCACTGGGTACTACAGGAGGTTTGTCAAGGGCTATGGAACGATTGTTGCCCCCTTGACAGAGCTGACTTCCAAGAAGCAGCCCAGGAACGTGATCTGGACTGACACCTGTCAGAAAGCTTTCGACACCCTGAAGACTGCCATGTGCACGGCGCCCGTGCTCTTGGCCCCTGACTTCTCCAAGGAATTCCTAGTGCAGACAGACGCTTCAGAGCATGGTGTAGGGGCTGTTCTCTCACAGATGACTGAGGAGGGCTGGGACCAACCCGTAGCCTTCATCAGTAGGAGGTTACTTCCACGGGAAAGTAGGTGGAGTGCAATTGAGCGAGAAGCATTTGCTGTGGTCTGGGCGCTGAAGAAGCTAAGACCCTACTTGTTTGGGTCTCACTTCCGGGTTCAGACGGACCACAGGCCCCTAAGATGGTTGATGCAAATGAGGGGTGAGAACCCGAAGCTGTTGAGGTGGTCCATCTCCCTACAGGGTATGGACTTTACGGTGGAACACCGTCCTGGTACAGATCACGCCAACGCTGACGGTCTGTCCAGGTATTTCCGCCTTAGTGACGAGGAACCCCCTGGGCAAGGGTAGTTCTCCCCACATTTCAGCTGGAGGGGACACGTGTTAGACCTGGCACCTTGGCGTGAGTTTCCCTTCCACTTTTTGATGGTGTGCCTCGATTGTTTTGCTGGTGTTGTCCGCTCAGGGCACTGTGCCACGGCTAACCCGGGCCGCAGTGCAAGTGCTCCCTAGGTAAAGTGTACCTGTAATTGATGGTCATGATTGGTTTATTGGATTTACTGTCAGTCCCCAGTAAAGTGCACCAGGGGTGCCAGGGCTTGTGAATGCCAATGCTGCTGGTGGGCTTGCAGCGCTGGTTGCGCCACCCACAGAAAGCGGCCTTGTAAAATGTGACTAGGGTCTGCCACCGCAGACCCTGTGCGCGGTCTGGGACCGTCGCACTGACTGCGCAAGTGCCCCCACTGCCAGTCCCCAAACCTTCCCTTACCTACATATTAGCCACCCCTCTGGTAGGCCCAAGGTCAGGGTGCATTGTAGGCATAAGGTAGGACATGCCCTGATATGTGTGGCATGTCTTAGTAGTGAATTACAGCCATTTTCGTCTTTCACTATTGAAGGCTACCTGCTCTCCATAGGCCAGAATGGGCTGCTGGAGTCACTACACGCTGTGACCCCAGTGGACTCAGAGAGCATGGTAGAATGTCAAGTTTAGTATGCCTGAACTCAGAATAATAAAATACTTCTTGTAGTCAAATTTATTTTAATATCCTGGGTTTGTAAATACTACTTTTAGAAAGTTAGTATTTACTGACCTGGCCATTCAGTCCGCCTCTGCTGTGTGTGTGTGTTCTGCCTAGCAACAGTAAGGAGCAGGGGTGGGGAATCCCCAGAGACAGGTTGGCTGCCAGGTGGTGGGTAGAGAGATGACACCAGGATGGGTGGGAGGAGTACACCTTGACTCTTGAATAGACCTGTGCTCTGCCACCACAAAGCCGGCGCCGCCCCCTGTGGGGCGGCTGATGTCTCTGCCCTGCTGCTGAAAGGAAAGAGCAGAGTCACCATAACAAAGTGCTCCAGAACTGGACTGAGCCAGGCCCAGGCCCCCTGGCGCTAAAGAACAAAAGAATCACTGTATAAAAGTAGGAGCCTGGCTCCTAAGAAATCAGAATCCTGTTTTACCACAAAGAACCTCTGCCCGAGTAGAAGGAGAAGAAGACGCTGGAGGAGCTGGCCTGCTGCTTGCCTTGCTGAGAAAGGAGAGGAAGAGACTACTGGAAAGACTTTGCTGCTTTGTGCTTTAAACATTCTCCAAGGGCTTGATCTGAGCTTGCCCCCTGAACTGAACCCCAGGACCAGTGGGTTCTCTGTGCTTTGGCTCGTCCTCCGATTCGAGCCGTGTGTGCATCCCGCTGGAAAGAGACTGCGCCCCTCAACGCCCCTCCTAGGGCCGTGACACTCAGGAGCTCGCCTGCCGCAACCCCGTGAGAGCCCCGCTCCGTCCGGAGCCGCTCTCTGTCCCCGGGCTAGGCCGCCTGCGCCCCTGTCACCCTCCCGCCGGAAACCGTCCGATGACTGTGATCTACGCCGGGTCATCCAGCTGCACCGACCGTGCCCTGTGACCCCGCTTCGCTATCCCCGGACACCTCAGGCCGCGCTGCCCCCGCTGTGGAGACCCCCCCTGCACCGCCGTGCTGAGGGTCGCTGGCCGCGCCTGCCTACCTGCCCACACCCGCTGATCGAGGACCCAAGACCACTTCCCAAGCTGAGAGTCGCACCGACCTGTGCCGATTCTCCACATCACTGAAGAAGTTCCAGTATCGGGCTCGGGGCCCGCAACGCCTTATTTCCCCGTTCGCAGGAGTCGATCCCTGTAAGTACTGGAACCACAAGTGACATTTGCAAGAGACTGCAAAGTATCTATTTGAAGCTACGAACAAAGAACATTTGCCTGCTTTACAACCTGGTGGCATAGCGAAAACGTTATTGGTCTTGTGATAAGTCTGCTGAGATATATATACCTATTTTTACATAAAGAAGCGTATTTTTCTACATATCCAAGTCTGGTGTCCGTTTCTGGGGGGATTGATGTATTTACTGTGTGTGCAATTGTAAGTGCTTAACCAACAATGCCTGAGGAATCGCCTTGGCTGCTCACGCCACGCACCTAGAGGGTGAGCAAGGGTCATTCAAAAGGGGTTATCCTGCGCCCTGACGTAGAGGAGAGGGTTCCTGCTTGACACAAGGGCAACCTTGCGCCAACCAGAGACCCCCAAGTCTAACACTGCACTTCTGCAATCACCCAGGAACTACCCAGGCAGTCCTGCATGAAGCCAGGCACTACCCATTCACTATTCCATGCACCTAGGCATTACCCATGCACTCCCTCAATCACCCAGACATTACTTCTGCCCTCATACAATCACACAGACATTAGCCATGTGCTCCTTCAATCACTCAGGCACTACCCCTGCAGTCACACAATTACCCAGGCACTACTTATGCACTCATGGAATAACCCAGACACTACCCATGCACTCCTCCCAGCATCCAGGTACTATCCATGCACTCATGCAATAAGTCAAGCACTACCTATACACTCATGCAGTCAGTCAGGGACTACTACAGCCCTCATTCATTCCCTCAAACACTATCATGCACTCATTCAATGACACAGACAATACTGCTGCACTCATTCAGTCACTGAGACAGTACTTATTCACTCATACAATGACTCAGATATTACCATAACAGTCATTCATAGAACACATACAAGTTTTTCTATTTTTAACCAATTAGGCGGTTCTAAAAAGAACCATTTTTGTCTTCTTTTTTGTTTTAAATATATTTTTTTTAAACCCTTTTTTGAATTTTTTGGGTGTTTAAAAAAAGAAAAAAAAATAAACAGAACCAACAGTGAACATGATGAAAAAATGATGCAATTATAAACTCATTGCATAGAAAAAATAAAAATAAATTAACAGTGGTCATTTATAATAGCAAACAGGACAGCGTCCAGTGATTGCTCACCAAAGCAGAGAATCTTTTTGCATTATATGCTACGCTGTTCCACTTGAGTGAACTCAGGCAAGATGTTGGCTGTGGTAGAAGATGTTGAACCACCTGACGTGCTAGGTCCAGAAGTGTTGTCATTGCTTCTTTGCCTCTCTTGTTCCCGTCTTAGCTGTTCCTGAGCTAGATGTCGAGGATGCATAGTTTGTAGATATTTAAACATCGACGACGTCCCACAGGAATATTTTTTTTAAGAACCTCGTGAGAGGACATTTTGGCAAATAGTGCACATAACTTTACGGGCATTTACTTTTATTTTCTCCTAGAGGAATAGAGAAAAATGCCCATACAACACATTCATACCTTTTCTTTACAGGTTCCTTCATCTTTTTCTTCTTTTTCAGGGGGAAGCTGTACAGGTGCACCACCAGCTGCCATTTTCAGTTATGTTTAAAAAAAAAAGAACAAAAGGCAAGCTGGACCAGAAGACAATAGGTGTGTCTCCTAAGATGCTCTTAAAGGAATGAGAAAGAAATGGGTGGGGTCCTTGAAGTTCTAGAATCAAAAGGTTCTTAACCAATGAAATGCTTTCTTTTGAAGTCACATGGGATCCCTGCACCCGGCGAGCAACTGGCGCGCACCCAGCGGGATTCCCCAAAAATGTATTTAACAATAATATATCTTTATTCCAGTTACAAATATATGATATTTACAATTATCTTAAATAATGTCTTGGAATAATATATATAATAAAATATTATACATATACTTTTAAAACTTAAAGATTTGCGATGGATTTGCGCACCCGGCGCAACCACCCCCGGAACTCCATACGTGAAGTTACGCGAGGCCAAGATTCGCGCAAACGGGTGGACACAGGGCGATTTCCAAAAAATATATTTAGCTATGGTATATCTTTATTCCAGTTACAAATATATGATATTTACAATTATCCTAAATAATGTCTTGGTATAGTATATATAATAAAGTTATTTACATATACTTTTAAAACTTAAAGATTTGCGATGGATTCGCGCACCCAGCGCAACCCCGCAACTACATACGTGAGGTTACATGGGGCCAAGATCCATGCACCCATCGCATACCAAACGCGCATCCTGTACGACTTGACCAATATGGCGGCAAAACTCTTGGATTCGCGCACCCACCGAGACAGGTACACCATCGGTACGCGAATCCACTTTTTAATAAAAAAATAATAATAAAAATGTCTATTTATATTTTAGAAAAGAGAAAATGTTATATTATTTTTATAACAATTGAAAAACAAAAAAAAAGATTTTTGGGACTTTATACTCAGAAATTAGCATTTAAAAAACCTTTGAAATTCACTGAAAAAAACACAGGTTTCAGGGACATTATAGTTAGAAATTAGCATTTAGAAAACCTTTGAAATTCACTCAAAAAAACACAGGTTTCAGGGGCGTTATAGTTAGAAATGAGCATTTAAAAAACCTTTGAAATTCACTGAAAAAAAACATAGTTTTCAGGGACGTTATAGGTAGTTGAACATTGCACTCGTACAATACCAGAGAAATTTGTCCGTTATAGTTAGTTGAGCTAACTATAACTCGTGCCCCCGCAATGCATTGCTGATGACATCACATATTACATCCCTCATGACATGGTCAGTGACATCACTGATGAAATCACTGATGACATCTCAAATGACATTATCCACATGATAATCTGATACCTCCTCATACACTAATATAACCTTTGATACACCCACTCTAAAATACACACTACCATCTTCGAAACCATAGACACATCAATATCAGTTAATACATACCCACTCACTGATTCAAAGGTCTACACACACATCCACTCATTTACCCATACTGTCACTCATACATGTAGTCACTTATCAATACAGCACTATCATTTGCACTCATACACCTATACAGACACTCACACACTGCCACTCACCCATTGAGCTGCTCACACACTTAGTCAGTCTTGCAAAGAATCAATCATATAGTGCCTTTCACATATGTAGCTACTAACACATATATCACTGAGACATCCATTCACTCTCCAACACAGCCGTATGCACACTTACTCACCCACAGAGCCCCTCGCACACGTACCCATGAACCTATAAATCCACTGAATCACCCACTCACACATCCATGCAGGGAGTTGCACCCCCACTCACCCACACAGACACTGAGGCACCTATACAAGTACTCAGACAACCAATCATTAACCCATACAGACATTCATATAGCTACTCACCAACCCATGCATCCGCTTACATACCAAGTGACAGACTGATACAAACATTCACACAGATTAGTCACTCACCCATGCATTCAGTAAGACACATTTAATCATTCACTTATACAGCCAGTCATGCGCTCACTAAATCATCCATTCAGACACTCATACACCCACTCATTCTTCAATACACCTTGGCGTACATATATATATATCACATTCTTAACCCCTTCCCTGCTCATGTCGGAACCACTCCGTCATGAGCCACGGGTGCCGTGTGCTCATGACGGAGTGGTTCCGTCATGCTGCGGCCATTGGCGGCCGCTCCGCCCACACGGCGCTAATTCCCCGCCTGTGCGGGCGATTAGCGCCGTGGGCGGAGTCATGACGGAACCACTCCGTCATGAGCACAGCTCAACCGTGACTCATGACGGAGTGGTTCCGTCATGAGCACGGCGCCACCGCAGTGCCCCCAAACCCCCCCCCCCCAGCGCCGCGGCGGAATTCCCGCCGCGGCGAAGGGGTTAAACCTTTGAGAAACACTCACAGTCACTGGATGATGTCATCAGTGATGTTATCAGTGATGTCATTTGAGATGTCATCAGTGATCTCATCAGTGATGTCACTGACCATGTCATGAGGGATATAATATGAGACGTCATCAGCAGTGCATTGCGGGGGCTGGAGTTATAGTTAGCTCAACTAACTATAACGGACGAATTTCTCTGGTTTTGAATGAGTGCAATGTTCAACTAACTATAACGTCCCTGAAACCTATGTTTTTTTCAGTGAATATATATATATATTTTCACTAAAAAAACAAAGGTTACCTGGACATTATAGTTAGGGTCAGATTTCACTTGTACAAAACCAGTGAAATTATGCAGTTATAGTTACCTGAGCTAACTATAACCTATGCACAGCTTATGACCTCACATATTACATTACTCATGACATGGTCAGGGACATCACTGATGACATCACTGGACCCTCATTTTTTCCAAGAAAAGTCCCCAGTTTTGCCGAAAACATCTACCCAACTGGGGTACTTTCCTTTGGTTAATTAGCAAGTGCTACCTCATTGGGTAAATGTCTTGTGCATATTCTACACTACAGCTGCCTAAAGGACCACGATGTGTGCATGAAATTTGGCAATGTGATTATTCCTTGAGCGTCTTCATCCACAAATCTGTGATAAAACAAAACTACAAAGAGGTGAATCACGACCAAACAGGGGTACTTCCCATTTACTAAATGAGGTAAGTGCTTGTTTATTTGGTGGAGATGTCCTCATAATCCTCTGCATCAATAACAAATCACCAAAATTGTCGGGAAATGCATTTGAAGGCCTTTTGTTAAGCTGTCCATCAATGTAGGAAAAGGCGGGAAGACCTTACATACTACTAAGGAAAACAGGACATGAGCAAATGGTAGGTGATTTTGTGCATTTGCATACTCAGGGTAATTAAAAGTGAGACCCATGGTCTCTTTGTAAAAAAAAATCCAAAGGGAGTAGAGCCACGGGGCACCCTTCCCAAGCCAATTCCAGCCCCAGGGACCCCATCTCTCGGGGCCCAACTAAGACTTAATGAGGGAGGAGGTCGCACATCCCCCTCCACAGGCAGACTTTTGTCCGGGGACCCCATCCCTTGGAGCCGGCGATGTCTATCTGGGTGCCCTGGTCCCACCCTGAGCACCCAGTGTGCTTTGATGGGGACCATTGGGGCAGAGCCTAAATACCCCCGTGGTCCCTGCTGGCTGCCCACTTCCAGCAGGAGCCGGAATTGCTCCAGCACACAGGGGAGCTGCATAAATATGCAGCTCCCTTCATGCGGGAGCAATCTTTCATCTGTTTCCCTGCCTGCATAGCAGCGGGCAGGGAAACAAATGAAAACTCCACTCCCAGCAAGCACTTTGGCACCTCCTGCATGCTGGACGCGGAGTTAGTGTTTGCTCTTGATTGGTGGGAGCTGTCAGCACACAACAAGTGAAAGCAAACTGCTATGTCCCTGGGGTGGGCACCCTTGGACATGCCATGAGTCAGCCCTGGGGGGTGGAGGTCCCCAGGGCCATTAATAGCTCCAAAAGGGAGCCCTCCGTCTTTAGTATTAATGGGTCGGACCCGGGTAAGTGATGGTCCCCAGGGCTATATATGGCCCGGGAGGGGGGCTCATGGCTCCCCTCTCAGTTTTTAATTTTATTTTGCCCCGGGGAGGTGGTGGTCCCTGGTGCCCAGGGGATCCACGTGGCCCCCATTACTATTTATTTAGCCGCAGTGAGGTGGTGGTTCCCAGGGCATATTGAAGCCCCTGAAGGGGGCTTCGTGCGGCCCCCCTCCACTAGTCTTAAAAAGCCCTGGGAAGGTGGTGGTCCCTTGTGCTCAATAAACCCAATGGAGGGGGGTCCGCTCAGCCCCCCTCCCAAATTTAAATAAGCCCCAGGATGATGGTGGTCCCTAGGGCTAAAAAGAGCCTTAGGAGGGGGGCCCGTGCATCCTTCTACTTCATATTTTTTAAATGTTTGTGTAGGCCGCCGGGACCTGGCCCACTGGGGGGCTTTTTTATAAACTAGCATGGGAGACCGTGTCTGAGTTTTGAAAACTTTTTTGCCACAGATTCATGAATCTGTTGCAATTTCATGGCATAATTGTAAAATATATTACTTTTTTTTTTTGCCCTTCCGGGTCCCAGGGAGACCAGAAGGAACAGGGCTAGGGGATCAGAGTATTCCTTCCTTGCCCCCTTTTCTTTTTTTCTATCTTTTTTTTGGGACTTGGCTGAAGCCAAGTCCCAAGATGGCTGCCTACACTTCTGGGTTGAAGTGTTGGCAGCCATTCAGATTTCAGCACGTGGACTGTCAGATCCCCGTGCATATAGAATTTTTTTTTTTTTAAGATGTCGGAAACTACTGAACGGATTTACACCGAATTCACAAAAAGGTCGCTTTATAGACCAAGAGCTACCTTTCTGCCAAATTTGGTGTGATTCCATTCAGCAGTTCAGTCTGTAGTCATGTCTAAAATCCCTATCGTAAATTGGATGGGGAAACATGTTTAAGCACCCCCCCTTTTTCTCGGCTCCCGCTTAACGAATCACCCTGAAGCGTTTAACACAGAAACTGAACTGGCTTTCATACTAATTTTGAAAATTTCATGAAGATTCATCAAATGACACCAAAAATTATTGGCAAAAAAAAATAGCTTTTCCTATGGAAACTAGATCCTAACCATAACTACCTGGTAAATCTGTACTAACGCAAGGCAGCGCAAATTGCTGCCTTGCGTTATTCTATATGGTGGGGGTGTTACATGGCTGGAAAGTGGGTGTTTCCACACGTTCATTCATATTCTGAAACATTCCCAGATTTACCATCAGTGATAGACCTGGTAATGCATCAGAACTCCTTACCACCAGAGGTGCACCAAGGAGAAATATCTTTATTTCTCCTCGGTTCCTCTTTCTAAGAGTGCTGCTTTCTTAAAAAGGTGGAAAGATGGGGAGAAAAATATATTTCCTCTCTGCATGAATGAGTTGATTCTTTTAAGAATACATTGATTTATATTACTGTTATTATTGGGGATTTTTGATGAAAGGTCAGATGTAATGATCATGGACATCCTTATTGTGTTGGATCTTTACTGTGAAATGAGGTTATAGTGCTATGAAACATTAACCTTTTAAAGATGGCCAACACATGATCATATTATTGTGAGCCTTTTTGCCCTTCGTGGATCTCAATGACTGATACACAATGATTTGCCTCCTTTTTCTGTTTTGTTTGTTTTAAGTAGCAGAATGAAATTGAGTCACAACAACATTGAGAAAGGCGTAGGTGCTAAAATGCGCCTGTCCGGTGTTTTAGTGTGATGGTAATAAAAAAACAATAAGGATATTCCTGGTGTGCACTTTATTGTTTGTGGTTGCAACAAGACCACCCTTGTGGAATTAAGACGTGTCTCACCAACGCGGAAAGTTGGCCCGTGTCGAGTGGTGCAGCAGCCGGTGACGACGTAAAGGAAAATTTGAATTGCTGCCTGCCCCATTGCGTACCTTGTTCCACAGCATTGTGTGGAATCCAGCTGGATGTGAAGCAAATGAGGAGCGGACGCGAACCCACCAAGGAAGGAGACAGAGAGTTCGAGTTGGAGGACCCGAGCGATCCATAGGAGATATTGGCGGTGAGTGAGCCTCCTCTTTTACTCTATATTGGCACTTAGTGGCAGACACGTAAGGAAGATAATTGATTTATTTATTTATTTGCCAAACGAAGGAAGAACGGATGTGTTCACCAACACAGAAAGAGAGGAGGCAGCAGAAAATATTTTTTGCAGAAACTCACACAATGTAAATATTGAAACGAAAGCGGCATCAGGCAGTAAAAATGTATCCAGTAATTTAAAAAGCCTCTTCAATGCATGGGAAGAAACATACAAAAAGGAGATTAGAAAGTGGTGGGAGGCCGCATCCCTGCAGAAGTATCTGGATGTAAATCGTATACCAAGAGGATTACGAATTCATACAGTACCATCCTGTGAAAACCCAGAGCCATTATTACTACAAGAATGGACAGAGTATACAACCGAATCTGCAAAAGGCATGGTGAAGATTTTAATTAAATATGCCTTTAGAGATTAAACAAAACTTCTGGAAGAAATAAAAAAACTAGAGGATGCCGTCGCTCTAGACAAAGATACTAGCCTGAAGGAGGAGCTCCAACAAAGAATGAAAAAGAGACTAACATATTATGAGAGTTCAATCAGACACCGGAAACAAACAATATTCATTAGAGATGAGCATGATCATGAATATTGGTGCATTTTAACATTTGCAAAAAAATGTGATACTCACAAAAGACAATTAAACTTGGGAAGAACATCATCTGATACCCCATCAAGGGAGACATCAGAATTGGAGGTAGAATTTTCAGAGGGAGAACTCGTAACAAAAAGAGGAGAGAAGGAGAGTGCGCCCAGTTATTTTCATGAATACCAGCTTATCAGGCAAACCAGACAACGTCCATCCCAGCGCACCCACCCCCCTGAAAGAAAGGAAGAAATACAAGAAGGGATAGGAAGGGAAAGAGGAATGCCCCATATCAACAAGTAACACGGAGCAAGTGAGGGGGGGAATGGAAGCAATGAGCACAAAACAAACAGTGGTCAACCTGTCAAACAGGGAATTAACATCTGATGAGACACGGTGCTGGAGTTTGGCCTAACATTCTGCTCGACAGTACAATTTGTTTATGCTAGGGTTTGAATTGATTTGTATAAAAACATAAGATAATTGAAATTGATAAATATACATCTGATGCACCCTAAAAAAGATTTCATAGATCTAACCACAAGTAAGGAAATCACTGATTTATTGACAGGGAAAAACCTAGAAACACTCATGATATTGGGTGAATTGGATGAACTCTCAAACCCGGATAGAAGGATGTTGGAATACAGAGATACATCAGAGTTTCTCGAAGATGTAGGACTAACAAAAAAAAGTGGCACTAATAATTTGAAAGTCAAATCACGTTTTATTCCACAGACTCCTCATGATGCAATTGATACCTTTCAGGAAATAGTTATGAATGAATTGAAGAAATTACAATTGGAAGGTCCAGATCTAATCAAAGGCAATCTCACTCCAGGTCAATGGAAGGCTATCATGGACCTGAAAAAGGACGAGACTCTAGTAATCAAGCCCTCAGATAATGTCAGAAGCTTCAAGTAACACTGGAGTCGACACTGATTCCTATGCCCACTACCTCTGAAAAAGAATTCAAGAAACACTCTGGACAATTGCTGTGAATTAATTGGAAAATAACAGACGAAGTCTCTTACCCTCAGTATAATCTGTACAAGCCCCTGGAGGTGATTGATGACAGGCAATGTTCTGTTTATCCTCACAAGAGTCAAGCGAAGGAATAATGGAGAATGGTCTGACAACACTCTTGAGGAATTGTAATGGAGTAAGTTCCGACTCAAGGAATGAACTTTGAAGTAGACACTAAATGACTTAAAACCTAGCTATGAGTAACTAATATTGTCCTATTGAACTGACTGAACTGTGAAGGAGTACTGACCCCAATTCTGATACCAGCGATAACTAACTAGAATTTCGTGAAGTGGCACCAATTAAATACATACTACGAATTCTTCAATTAAAGTCACTTGCCAGAATCCCACGTTGCGCATGCGATAAGAACAACCAAAACAGAAGCGCTGACAGGAATCCCCTAGAACAAGAACTTCACTCAGAGCCACGCTGTGACTCCGGTGAAGAGGTCAGTTGAAGTGCGCAGATTCCAGAGCGGCTGTGCGCTTCATCTCCACAGCTGCTCGCGCGCTCTCGAAGACTAGAGCGCTCACTCCTCGCTGTTTGTAATCCCCTTCGGCGGCCATGTTGGGATACTCGCTTCTTCAGGTTCTGTACACAGCGCCGCAGGAACAACGTGGTGACTCTATGCTGCCTTCGCCAACATGGATATTTGGAGCCCTGTTTTAATGACCGTTGAGTTTTTGCTGGCACTGATCTAATGCTGGCTATGGTTCTGGAAGTCTTGACAGTACCCCCTTTCAAGAATGGTCCTTCCACAGCGGGCTTGTTGGGGTGTGCCTGATGAAAGGCTTCAACTAGTCGTGGGGCATTTACATGGACTGCTGGTTCCCACGACCTCTCCTCAGGTCCGTACCCCTTCCACTCTATCAAGTAATACAGTTTGTTTCTCGCCACCTTGGAATCTAAGATTCTGCTGACTTCGTATTCTTCGCTCGATTCTACCACTATGGCGGGTGGAGAGTTTTTAAACCTGACCTTGTCTGGACTTTTCTTCAGAAGGGAAACATGGAAGGTCGGATGAATTTTCAATGACTTTGGTAATTGTAACTTCGCCACTACAGGATTTATGATCTTCTGAATTTTAAATGGCCCTATGAATCTAGGCTGAAACTTCCGATTACCCTTTAATCTCAAATGTCTTGTGGATAGCCACACCTGGTCACCTTTTTTAAACTGTGGGCCTTGTCTTCTCTTTTTGTCTGCCTGCTTTTTATAGGATTGTTTGGCCTTGATTAAATTGCTCAAAGCTCTTTTGTAAGAGCTCTGTAGCTCTTCCATTACTCTAGCCACGGCAGGGACCTCCCCAATCTGTTTCCCCAGTGTGATAGCTGGATGTCTGCCTGTGTTCAAGTAAAATGGAGTGAACCCTGTGGAATCATGAGTTGCGTTATTGTATGCGAATTCTGCAGTCCACAGTAATTCGGACCATTCAACATCCTGCTCTAACAGATAGAGGCGTAAATATTGTTCTAGTTCCTGGTTCAACCTCTCGGTCTGACCGTCTGTCTCGGGGTGATAACTAGTTGAATAACGTGCGTCTATGCCTAAGTTGTGCATAAAGGTCTTCCAAAATTTCGACATGAACTGTGACCCCCTATCTGAAATGATTACTTGTGGAATTCCGTGTGCCCGAATGATGTGTTGGTTGAATGTCTGTACTAATTGCGAAGCTGTGGGTACAGTCTTGAAAGGAATGAAATGTCCCATTTTGGAAAATGAGTCCACCACCACCAAAATCACTGTGTTACCTTGACTAGAGGGCAGATCCACTATTAAATCTAATGTCACGGTGTGCCAGGGGTAGGGTGCGTTAGGTAAGGGTTGCAATAACCCTTGCGGGGCCTGACGACTGGGCTTCCCTTTGATGCAGATTTCACAGGTCGAAACATATTGTCTTACTTGGGCTGCCAGATCTGGCCACCAAAAGTGTCGCCGGACCAGTTCTTCGGTCTTCTTGACCCCTTTGTGGCCTGCCATCCGATCATCGTGACAACCTCTCAAAGCCTCTTCTTGGAGTTTTCTGGTTGGAAGATATAGCTTGCCTTCATGATATGGGAGTCCTTCGACAAGGTTTCTTTTACCATCTGCCTCGGCCCACTTACGAAGATCCTCTTCTGAGCAGACTTGCTGAATTTGTTCATCGAATTCTTTCATTTGCATGGCTCCGATTATTTGTTTCAATGGAACTATGGGTTCTTCGACTGAAGGTTTCTCTTCGGCTGCTGGGTTCATGCGCGAAAGAGCATCGGCCTTCCCGTTTTTCGCACCTGGTTTGTACGTGATCACGAAGTCAAATTCTGAGAAGTACAAGGACCATCTCAATTGACGTGGCGAAAGTGTTTTAGCAGACTTTAGGAATTGGAGGTTGCGATGGTCTGTAAACACAGTGACAGTATGCTTGGCCCCCAGTAAGTAGTGTCGCCAATCTTGGAATGCTTCTCGAACAGCCAGTAATTCCTTGTCGGCGATGGAGTAATTGCGCTCCGTGTCCGACAGCTTCCTGGACCGGTAGGCCACCGGATGCAGTTGTCCCGTCGTTTTGTTCCTCTGTGACAAAATTCCTCCGGTTGCGAAGTCTGATGCATCAGTTTCAACGAAAAAGGCTTGTTCCGGATCAGGGTGCATTAGAATGGGGGCGTTAATGAAGGCCGTCTTCAAGTCCTGGAAGGCTTGTTCTGCAGTTGCAGTCCACACAAATTTTTGTCCCTTCTTTAGCAGGTGAGTGATGGGAGTGACCTTAGACGAGAAATTAGGAATGAACCTCCGGTAAAAATTGGCAAAACCAATAAAACTTTGGATTTCCTTCACACTTCCTGGCGATGACCACTCCTGAATGGCACGGACCTTTGAATTATCCATCTCGACCCCAGCTGCGGACAACATGAATCCCAAGAACTCCACCTTCTCGGCATGAAAAGAACACTTCTCCAATTTCACGTACAAGTGGTTATCCAAAAGCTTCTGGAGTATAGCTCGCACATGCTTGACATGATCTTCCATGTTGTCGGAAAAAATCAATATGTCATCAATATAGACGACAGCCACTCGGACCAAAAATTCTCTCAGAACATCATTAACGAAGTTTTGAAATGCTGCTGGGGCATTGCTCAACCCATAAGGCATCACTTGATACTCAAACAACCCATACTTGGTCCGAAAGGCTGTTTTCCATTCATCACCCTCGGCCACTCTCACCAAATGGTAAGCTCCACGCAGGTCAAGCTTGCTCCTTTGCTCCTTTGACTTGATCCAATAGTTGATTGATTAGTGGCAATGGGTACCGATTTTTCACTGTAACTTGGTTCAAGGCTCTGTAATCGATACACGTGCGGAGAGTCCCATCCTTCTTTGGCCAGAAGAAAAGCGGAGACGAAACTGGAGACTGTGATGGCCTTATGAATCCCATCCTGGTAAACTCTTCCAAATACTCTTTGAGGTAGATGTTCTCCTTTTCAGTGAGTGCGTAAACTCGACTGCAGGGCAGGTTGGCACCGGCTTCCAATTCGATCTTGCAATCATAGCTTCTGTGTGGTGGTAATTTCTCAGCATTCCTTTTGTCGAACACACTCGCCAAATCTTGGTATTCTTTTGGTATTTCCACTGCGCTAACAGTGCAGATGTGGAGCGACAACTTGGCCAACTCCGTAGCCGGCGATCCCTCGCACTCTTCTGAGTTCTTAGTAAAACAATTCCTCTGACAAAATTCCGAGTTCATCTTGACTGTTCTCCTCTCCCAATCAATAATCGGGTTATGCGTGGTCAACCATGGTAACCCTAAAATCAGCTGGAACTGGGGTGCGTCTATGAGGTTAAATCTAATAAATTCTCGATGACCCTGCAACCCTTCCAATTCTAAGGTCTCTGTTTCTTCTACTATGGGTCCTGAAGTCAAATTGGAGCCGTCGACTGCCTTTACGACTTCGAGATTCTTCTTCTTGATCGCCTTTATGCCCATTTCTTGCGCATATTTCAGGTCACAGAAGTTCCCAGTGGCCCCCGAATCAATCATGACTGAGACTTCTTCCAAATTCTGGGTTCCGAATTTGACTGTAAAAAATACTGTAAGATGGGGGGCCGCTGACTGCAATGTGTTAATCAGTTGCTGAGGTTCATGAGTTGACTGTTCGGAACATCCCACCAGGGCAACTCCTGTTACTGGTGGGATCGATCTTTTAACCCCTGGTTACTCTTGTTTCTCTTCGGACACTCCCTCACAAAATGTCCCGAGGTACCACAATACAAACACAACTGATTTGCTCGCCTTTTATCTTTTTCTTCTTGAGAGAGAGGGCCCCTGATGGAACCTATTTGCATTGGTTCCTCTCCGGTACCCGTATCAGGTTTTGAGGGTTCGGGTCTCATACGGTCTAGGCGTGGCACAAACGACTTGTAGTCTCGCTTCTTTTCTGACCTTCTTTCAAACAATCGATGCTCGATTTGAAGAACTAAATCAATAAGTTCTGAGATTTCCTGAGGACGTTTCGGGATCTGCGCCAATGCATCTTTTATTTCATCTTTGAGACCACGATAGAATATCGCCGCACGTTTACTGTCGGGCCAATCTGTCTCGACGATTAGTTTGTTGAACTGAGCTATATATGCTACCAATTCTCGATTGCCTTGCTTAAGGTCTAGGAGTTCGTTGTCGGTGGCTTGATTGGCCGTTCTTCTGTCGAATATTCGTAGAAATTCTTTCTTGAAACGATTGAAATCGTACAAAGCTGCGTCGTTTCGAGAGACCAACGGCATAGACCAGGCTGCGGCGTCGCCGCTCAAGTAAGACAACATGAATGCGACCTTGGCTTGATCCTCTTTGAACACAACTGATCTGCACAAGAAATGTAGAGAACATTGGGTCAGGAAAATCTGGGCCTTATGGGGGTCCCCGCTAAAGCGTTCTGGGTTGGCTAAGGGGACAATAGGTGCCACTGAATGAATTACTTGCGTGGCCACTTCTGCACCAGAGTTCTGAGAGGAGTTGAAGCTAGGTAAAGGAGTTGTTCCCGCTAAGAGTTCCTCTAATTTCTGTTGAACGTGACGAGTTTCTTGTTGGGACCTTTTTACCTCATCCCTCAGGACTCTATTCTCTTCTGTGGAACGTGTAAGTTGGGCCTGTAACCCTTCTAGGATTCCCGCCAAGGAGTTCATATCAAATCCCTCAGCCATGTCGACTCGAGTGAAAGGTTGGCACTTCAATCTGTCAGAAGCTTCAAGTAACACTGGAGTCGACACTGATTCCTATGCCCACTACCTCTGAAAAAGAATTCAAGAAACACTCTGGACAATTGCTGTGAATTAATTGGAAAATAACAGACGAAGTCTCTTACCCTCAGTATAATCTGTACAAGCCCCTGGAGGTGATTGATGACAGGCAATGTTCTGTTTATCCTCACAAGAGTCAAGCGAAGGAATAATGGAGAATGGTCTGACAACACTCTTGAGGAATTGTAATGGAGTAAGTTCCGACTCAAGGAATGAACTTTGAAGTAGACACTAAATGACTTAAAACCTAGCTATGAGTAACTAATATTGTCCTATTGAACTGACTGAACTGTGAAGGAGTACTGACCCCAATTCTGATACCAGCGATAACTAACTAGAATTTCGTGAAGTGGCACCAATTAAATACATACTACGAATTCTTCAATTAAAGTCACTTGCCAGAATCCCACGTTGCGCATGCGATAAGAACAACCAAAACAGAAGCGCTGACAGGAATCCCCTAGAACAAGAACTTCACTCAGAGCCACGCTGTGACTCCGGTGAAGAGGTCAGTTGAAGTGCGCAGATTCCAGAGCGGCTGTGCGCTTCATCTCCACAGCTGCTCGCGCGCTCTCGAAGACTAGAGCGCTCACTCCTCGCTGTTTGTAATCCCCTTCGGCGGCCATGTTGGGATACTCGCTTCTTCAGGTTCTGTACACAGCGCCGCAGGAACAACGTGGTGACTCTATGCTGCCTTCGCCAACATGGATATTTGGAGCCCTGCTTTAATGACCGTTGAGTTTTTGCTGGCACTGATCTAATGCTGGCTATGGTTCTGGAAGTCTTGACAGATAAGGAGCAGTATCAAAAAGAGGGTTTGAGGAAGCTTTCAGTGGAAGGATGCTATGAATGCAGCACTAGATCAATGTATGAGGACAGTATACAGAACCTCTACAGGCTTTTAATGAAATGGAGAACAAAAGGAATTGTGGAAGAGCGAGATTTCCAGTTTATGTATTGTGAATATCCTGAATTACCCACCTTTTACCATCTTCCGAAGGTTCACAAGAACCTAGTGGATCCCCCAAGACGTCCAATTATATCTTCAAAGAACCGTCTACTAGAGAATGCATCAATAGATATAGACTACTTTCTTAATCCTATTGCAAAGGATTTGAGCTCATATGTGAAACATATGAAAGACTTTCTACGGATTGTAACAGATAACATTGGACATAACAAGTTTGTATACAAGTATTTCCCATGATAAAAGATTAGCAGAAATACAAATATTTTCTGAATAGATAAACTCTTAAATATTAGGAACACAATGAAATGTTACTAGAACTGATATTGTTCTGCTTAAATAACATCTTTCTTTTTTCAGGAGAGCTTTACCGGCAGAAGCAAGGGACTGCCATGGGCACATGATTTACCCCCAGCTATGAAAACATATTCGTGGGCTGGTGGGAGAAGCACGTGGCCTGGCAGATGCAAATGAAAAATGGTTAGAAAATATAATCCTTTGGGCTCATTATATAGACAACCTTTTTATCATTTGGAGGGGTACTCAGCAAGAGGCAGAAGATTACATCACTGCCCTAAGTCATAATGATCTTAATTTGCAATTCACAGAATACATTAGTGACACACAGGTTGCATATCTAGATCTTATGGTCTACATTGAAAATTATAAATTACAGACCACTTTGTATCGCAAGCCCACCGCAAGGAATAGCACACTGCACGCAGGCTTTTTTCATCCCTTGAGTGTGATCAGTACTATTTCCTATGGGGAGCTCTTGCATATTAAACACAATTGCTCAGCAGAAGATGAACATACAAAGACAAGGGATTTTGCCCTGTATAGATTCAGAGAGAGAGGATATTCAGAAGGAATTTTATGAGAGGCGGCTAGAAAGTCAAATGAAATACAAAGAAAAGAACTGTTGCTAGAGAAGGACTAAACAATAGGAAATAAACAGGAAGATCAGAAAATAAGAATGATTACCGACTGCATCGTCAACTCGTCAAAAGTATACCAGATATTTCGTAGAAACTGTCTCATTCTTAAAAATGACAGCACATTAGGTTTGCGACTTCCACCATCACCCCTCATTACATATCGAAGAGGCTCCGCTTTAAAAGACCATTTGGTAAGGAGTCACTTTATGAAATGAGGTTATATTGTGATGAAACATTAACCATTTAAAGATGGCCGACACATGATCATATTATTGTGAGCTTGTTTGCCCTTTGTTGAGCTCAATGACTGATGTACAATGATTTGCCTACTTTTTCTGTTTTGTTTGTTTTAAATGGCAGAATGAAATTGAGCCACACAGACATTGAGAAAGGCGTACGTGCCGAAATGCGTCTGTCTGGTGTTTTAGCGTGCTGGCAATAAAAAAAACAATAAGGATATTCCTGGTGTGCACTTTATTGTTTGTGGTTGCAATGAGACCACCCTTGCGGAATATATATATAGTGGGCGCAAAGACGACGTAAACCAAGATGAGATTTACCAAGTCACGCAAGGCACCTTGGTGGCCCTGCTTGGCTTGGTAAATCTGTACTGACGCAAGGCAGCGCAAATTGCTGCCTTGCGTTATGCTATGTGGTGGGGGTAGAAAGTGTGTGTTCCATGCGTTCATTCGTATTTTGAAACATTTCCAGATTTAACAACAGTGGTAGACCTGGGAATGCATCAGAACGCCTTCCCACCAGAGGTGCAAAGAGGAAAAATTTCTTTATTTCTCCTCGTTTCTTCTTTCTAAGTGTGCTGCTTTCTTAAAAAGGTGGAATATGCCTTTAAGGATTGTTATTGTGTAGGAAGGTGTCCTTTCCTGCACAAAAACAATTCTGCTTGTAACGCAGTCCCTCTTACACTATGGCACATGGGACCCTGCATTCGTGCTAGACCGCTGATTGTGCACCAGTGCCTGCGGAGGACAGGAATGTGCCATATCTTCATAGACATGGTGCATTCCTGCCCTCTCCCTTTCACACAGCACAGCAAGTTGTCTTGCAGTGTTGTGCTGCATGAAAGAATGTTAAATCTGGCCCTTCATTTGCTAATAACTTTAGCACCAATTGACTAATCTTTGCAAAACATTAAAAAAAGTCTCATCCATTTCAGCTCATTTTTAGACAAGCAGGGGCAGAGAAAAAGGGGAAGGGGGGGGCAAAACAGGGTTTCCCCTTGCAGTTTCCATCGGAAAACTAGACACAGCTATAGCCAAAATGGTTGAATTGTATTTGACCAATTTTGACAGAAAGCTAAATCTTTGTCCAGAAACCGTGCTTTTTGTGATTTGGTGTGAATCCGTTCAGGTGTTTATAATTTTTGTATGAATAGAGACCTGAGGTATCTGAATATACATTGCATTCAGTTGTGCAATGACAATCATGCAATCGACAAGAGGAGTTATAAGAAACTCGGGGCTATAGGTGGGATCACCTTGGATTAATCATCATGGACTGTGGATGGAATCTGGTTTAAAGGTGACTGTTGCCGGGGTGTTATGAAAAAATGTGGTCTCATACAATTGGTTCGTGAACGGTGGTGTGAATTGCTAAACAATAACGCACATTTTCACACCACCATTCACAAACCAATTGCATGAGACCACATTGTTTCATAACACGCCGGCAACAGTCACCTTTAGTCCAGATTCCATCCACAGTCCACGATGATTAATCCACAGTGATCCCACCTATAGCCCTGAGATTTCTGGTAACTCCTCTTGTCAATTGCATGATTGCCATTGCAAAGCTGAACGCAATGTATGAAACCAATATACCACTACCACCGCACAGTGACCTACGCTTTTTCGCGCTACATTTGTTTAGGCGTTTAATATGACCCCGATGAAGGGCCCATTTCAGCCCAAAATGCATTGGGACCAATAACTTTGGAGCATCTATCTGCCTAATCTTAAGATCTCCTTCTTTGTTGACAACATGTGAACAAAACATCTATGAAGCAAACTTTATGACGATTGAATAAATTCAATTCCTTGAGAATTGATCAATCTGTTTTTTATCTTTTACCAAGTTTTGATCTCTCCATTTTCTGGACATCACTCTGTGCACTTGGGAGACGTCGCCACTGGGGTGTCACTTACCTTGCATAAGTACTCATCCTGACAACCAGGGATGAGCAAATAGATTGTTTGGATGATGTCTTTTTGGCTCTGCCTGAGGAAAATTCTAAGCCACAAGACCCGCCAAGCCTCAAGCTCTGCAGCAGCACATCCCCCTCCTGTACTGGTGCTTCCTACACTCACCTGTAACATCATGTCAGCACTGCAAAAGCCAGATGCTCATCTGGTGGTCAGGCTGTGGCAAGATCCCTACGGTTTGCTTACCATGGGCCAAGCACCTCACACCATATAATACGGCTGCTCACCAACACTCCAGAACCTGCTGGCTTTGCTGGCCTGTGCTCTATTACCCAGTAGACAGGAGGACACACACAGATTTCTCTTGGAAAGTATAGAGACTTTACTAAAGAACTTGTCACTATTTAAGGAATTGTCCAAGACAAATAAAAAAAATGCAGCATTTTGTTTCCTTCCTTTTTCCTCCTCGGACTTCTTACACTGGGCACTCTCTATGGGTCACAATTCTCTGGTCATCTTTATCACCTCTCTGGAGATGGCGTAGTGGCCCTCAAACACAAACGCAGAACATTACATCAGTAGGTGTTATAGGGTCAGGAGCTTTTGGGTGCTCAGTGCAATGTGCCCACCACCAGGTGATTAGGGTTCAGTGTTTCCCGCTCGTGAAGGTGGTTTAGCACACCCCTCACTTGTGCCCTTGTAACCCAACCCACCACCTTTTAAATAAAACCACGTGGGGTGACCGGACTTGCCTAGTACCACGACCCTCCTGGGTCTTGGCTACGGGTGGGAGCATCTACTCCTACTCCAGGTCCGCTGGACTTAAAGGCAGTGCTCCAAAAGTGGTCTCCCTCTACATCTGGTCTGACACCACCTTCCCAGTTCTCTTCGGTTACTGGTTCATGGTCCTCTGTTGAAGGAAGTCTCTCACCTTGATCCGCAATCTCCGGCGTTTCCTCACTTTGGTAGCCATCTCCAACATGTAACTCCCTCGCTGGTCTTTTTATCTTACAACATAGGGTGCCTTTGGTCACTCTTTTATGTTGATTGCGGCCTCAACACGGTTCCCATGCGCAGCTGGTACATATTTTGTCGAGACACCTGGGGAATATTCTGCAGCTATATTGGAAGGCAAAGGCATGTTTTGCTCTGTATTGTGTATTTCATCTGAGGTATGGATGGTGGCCATATTGGGTGGTGCATGCGAGCCCAGCATAGTACTATTTGGCCGTAACCAACAAAGGCCAGCATAAAGATACTGTGCAACCTGGGAAGAACCAAGAAAGGAGAAATGGACCTAAAGCAGTGGAACGGAGATAACTGTCTGGACCCTTGACTATGCTGGTCACCCCACTAGAACTTCTGAATTTCACACAACTGTACAGGAGAATCCCACAGACAAACTATGACTATTGCATCAGAAGTATCAGGAGAGGGTGTTTCAAGAGAACAGTCTAGTCTGTCTCCCCACTATGACGCAAGGGACGTTAGCAAAATCCACAACCTCATTTGTGCTTCTTTGCAATGCTCTGTACTGTATTACATTGTGCGTGAATAAAAGAAAAAATGATTCCTCTTTTCAAAAGGATAAGCAATGGCTGGATATTTAATAACTGATCTGCATTAGTTGTCCTCTTAAATTCTGAGGGGCAGATTTACAAGCCCCTTGCGTCACTTTTGCACCGTTGTTGCGTCACTTTTGTGACGCAGCGGCAGGGTATAAGTTGCGGATAATTTACGTGACGAATCTAGGGAGATGCGTCACGTTGTAAAGCCCTGCGCCACATTAAACCTGCGTCAGGTTTAAAGTATGCAGGGTGGGCGTTCCGTCGCAGGAAGCCCGGTAAAAGTGACGCAGTGAAATCTACAAGATTTCACTGAGTCACTTTTACGTCCATGCTGTGTCAAAACCCTGCGCTTGCTTGAAGCAGGCGTAAGGAGTGACGCAGCGTGTTAGGCATAGGGCGCCCCTGAGCATTGCTGGAGTTGCGTTGTGCTTGCGACACGACTCCAGCAATGCGTGACTTTTCCGTCAACAGATGCGTCAGAATTTCTGACACATCTGTAAATCCTTGCGCCATGGTGCGCCGTATTGTAAATACGGCGTATCCATGGTGACGCAAGGATTTGGCATGTTGGCACAAGGAAAGTGACGCTTCTCTACAGATGCGTCACTTTCTTGTAAATCTGCCCCTGAGTTTCGAATCCCACACAAACCTCACTGAGAAGGTATTCAACTGCTCAACTTTTCTACTTTGAAGGTCAAATGCTTAAGGGGTCTACTTGGTACTCAGTTTTTGGTCTAATAGTAGGTAAAGCCCTAGGACAGCAATGGTAAATGGCTCTGACCAATACAATCTGAGCTCAGTAACACCTGACTACCCAACAACGCCTTCAAAAATTCCCACAATGTGGAAGCATGCATGTCTGCTCCCTGTACTGTACCGCTTCTTTACCTGTGATCATACCTTGCACTACCGCCAGGCCATTCATGTCCTCGAAAGTCAGTGGTACAGTCGGGATCACAAGGGGCCGGAATTTACCGGGTGCGGGAGCATCAGGCCCGATTTTACTGACTGGAAACAGTGGTGGTTAGTAAAATTGAGTGTGGGTCATGTCACGGAGTCTAACCCCTACCTGAGTCCATCCTTGCTGTGGTGAAGGTGATAAACGGGAGCTGAGCTGTATTGGAAACAGATCTGTATTTGCAGGTCTGCTTCGTTATTCCCCATTCCACGGACAATGCCTCCTATTGGCAGAGTTCAGTGGTGCAATCAACAGTTGAACTCTGTGAGTCCAGACCTGCTCAGTTCGGCAGCCCTGAACCATGACACTTCTTTCTGGTTACATAGGAACAAGGCAATGTAAGCAACTCCTTTCCCCTACAACGCTACAGCTCTGGGTACACAGTTCCTCTCTTAAGATTTTCAGGCATTCCTTCACATTGTCACTCACATCAAATTTAAGGAAGTGAAGCCTTGATGAGTCCTGAAAAGTTTACAATTAATACGAGGCGAAATTTACTTTGTTAGACTTGAATTGTCATGATCGATTTGGTTCAGTCAGTCGAGAAAGTGAGTGAATTACCAACAGAAAAGGCAACCACCTGGGTTTAATATATTTGACAAAGAGGCATTTATTTTTGTAAAGATAGAATATATTTATCCAGACTGATTTGGAAGAACAGAGTTCACCGATTTTAACCTGAAAAATTAGGCAGTGTTTGTTTTACAACGCGTAATTATATTAACCTAAAAAACACAGTAAGGTTTCCACTTGAAATGTAACTCTTCAAGACATGCAGACTGCAATACTGTAACTGTTAATTAGTCAGACCCTTGCATAGATAGAAATCTAAGGCCGAAGTGGGTAACGGGTCACACGTGGGTCATACCTACGAATGAATGAAATGTCTTGGCTACAAAGTAAGGTGCTGATTGACGTCTTGTGCAGTTATGCTTATAATGCTAAGTGCCTACCTTTGCCAGAGCTTTAATTCTGCAGAAGCTTGCAAGTGGTCAAATATTGGGAGAAATTAACTTATTTTTTTTCATCAGACTTTGACCGAGAACAAGAGAGAGGTAAAGAAAAAGAGAGATAGCCAAACAATAGCGCAAGAAGGGGCATATCAACAATAGACGGCGATAAATATCGCAAAGCGCGCTTCGTGCTTTTTTATTTATCGCTGTCTATCGCTGGAATTTATCGCCCGGTTAGTGCGTTATTAACGACGCGTTTCTCCAGGGCAATAAAATTCCAGCGATAGGGGGGAAATGGCAAACACATCACTGGAAAACCAGCATTGATCTCCTGAATACAGCGAAAACCTTGCTGATACGACCCTGTGGTTGTATCACCATAATCCACCCCCAATGTAAAACATACATAACTCATGTTTTTTGCAGACGTCTGTAAGCAGCGTAAAGGGCGAGTTAGTGCTGAAACGAATATCGCTACGCCGGATGGGGCTGCGTTGTAAATATCGCGAAGCCCCATTGGCGATATTTCACAATGAAGCTTCACGAGGCACGACCACCTTGCATCTCATTACGGATGCGAGGCGGCAAGAAACCGGGCGCTAATGCAAGGAAACGTGCGCTAGCGTGTCCTTGTAGACAGAGCGATAACATTATCGTCACTTTTCGCCCGAAAACGGACGCTAAAGCGACAATAATAATATCGCCAGACCTTGCTAATATGCCCGAAGTAAGCAGCGAAGAAAAAGGAACTGCGATTTCATGCTTTGTGTAGGGAGCTGGATGTAGCCAGTATGCCTAGTTTACAGCCCTCCTGTCACCAGCCATGAGTCAGTTGCTGTTCAATATTTATGGTTATTGGTCAACTTCATTTGTGTCAACTTTTGGAGAGGTTTCATTTAGGACTTTGCCAACTTTGTGGCGTTTGTAAAATGCTAAATAAAATGCGGGTGCAAACTAGGCCTGTGTATAGTTTTATTATGGAAGTGTAATCTCACACAGACCAGACCCCAATTATTGGGCTACCCGAGGCTTATACAATTTGCTGTTTTCCATTTTCTGCAGCGTTCTCTTTTGCAATCGTTGGTTTGACCAAAAATGTCTCATGTGAGCTTTGAAACCGTATGTTCGATGCACTAGCAATGTTCATAAGCTCAAGGTAGAAATTGACTGAATTTAGGGCCAGATGTACAAACGTTTTTTCCGGACTCAAATGCATTTTAGACGCGTTTGCGCACGCAAAAAATGTGTGGCCCATGTACTAATCCTATTTTGCTAGTCGCAAATCAATTTGCGACTTGCAAAATAGGGTTAGCGACACGCTATTAGGAAGGGACGTTCCAAGGGCGTCCCTTCCTAATGGTGACTCCTGGAGCTATGTAAGACTGTTTTGCTACCGTAATTGCAGTCTCAAAACAGTCGCAGTAACCACTGGCAAACAGGAAGTGATCCCCAGGGGACCCCTTCCCCTTTGTGAGTGGCTCTAATAATATTTTTAAAGGGCAGGCAGTGGTTCCAGGGACAACTGCCTGCCCTTAAAAAATGAAATTGAAAAGTTTAATTTTTATTTCTTAAATGCATCCCATTTACCTTTAAGGAAAACGGGCTGCATTGAAAAAAAAAACTGCTTTATTTAAAGAATGCCACCATCCCTGGGAGTTCCAGCCATTCCCATTGGGGTCGCAAATTGCAACAGCCTCATTAATATGCATGAGGCATGCAATTTGCGACCCCATTGAGAATCACAAACAGTGTCTCAGACACTATTGTGCATCCCAATTTGTGAGGCGGAAATTGCGAGTCACAATGCGTGTCGCAAATGCGACGCAATTTGCGACTCACAAATTGGTGAGTCGTTCATCTGGCCCTTAGCCGTTTTTACTTGCCAAGTCTGTCACTTAGAGAAAGTAGTTACTAAGTATGTTTTTCTGAAACTTTAAATCATCAATTCTGTATTTTTTATTTCAGTTTTTTTTTGCCTCACACTTCATTGTACTATCATCTAAGTGAGAACATTAGAACTCTTGAATAAATGGTGAAATTGAATGTCTACACTCGGTTAGCAGACATAAAATCCCTTGTTGTCACAAAACACAAGCAAAAATCTATGTGACCTCTCTGATATAATACCAAAATATAGAGTCCTAAATGTCATGCTGTAAAATATTGCAGCCAGAATATGCCTATAAAATATTGTGATGGTAAATATATGCACGGGTTATATGAGAGAATATTGTCAACAACTATATGGATTTACCAGAATATTTTGTCACAAAATCATTAAAAAGGAAAACATGTTGAAATTTTCATAACTATAGCATTATGAGTAATTTATTCAAAATAATTAATGACAAAAATAATAATATAATCAAAAATAAATAGTTTTAATATGGCCTTACAGCCCACTGCTGAGGGCTATACCAGTTGTTAAAGGCCCTGAACCTGAGTGCCACTCAGGCCTATAACGAGGGAGGGTGTCTTTAACATCCTGTATAGTCCGAAGCAGAAGGGCTATATGGCTGTTGGACCATTCCACCCGCTGAGGGTAGAATGTTCTAAATTAAAAAGAGAGAAACGTGAACTCAAACATTGGAATGTTGGAGCTCCTGGTCTATACCAGCCATTATAAGCCCAGAGCTACTCCATTGCCTTCAATGAAGCTCTCAACATTCCAGTGTTCTAATAAGTAATGTGAACTTTACTGCTGTTCTGGTGTGCCAGTAATTCTTCTTTCAAGATCTTTTGATGCATACCACGTGAACTGCACCCATGGCCTGCATGCCAGAGATGACCAAAGCTGGTGTCCTCACTGACAATATAGTCCCATTGCAGATTTTCTTTTTTAACTCCAGAGCAGAAGTAGTTTTGAAGGGGAGATAACGGCAAATGAAGAAAAATAGGGCAAACATCAAATAAATGGGGTGAAGGCTTAAGTTTGTGAATTGCTCTAGAAGCTTAAGTTTCTGCAGTAGAATTCTATCTATAATATTTTGTATGAAAACTGTAAATCCCTACTATTGCAAAACTTATTATTTGATACAGAAAGTCCAGATATTCATAAAATGGATAGCTGTAGTGCTTAACAAATGAGAGAGTAAGCCTGGTACAAGTGATAATAGGAAGTTCAATTTTAGCCTATGGAAAAAAAAAATACCTTAAATAAATATATAATTTTCTCCACAGGAGATTAGCTATACTAACATACTGCTGATGATAGTAGTGGATTTAAGTAACAACCATCTCTCTAAGACATCCATTGTGAGACAGGGAATTAAACTAGAGTGATAATTCTAGGTGGAATTCCACCACCCACTATTCCAAGTGTTTCCAGGCTCACGATCATCAGGCCTGCAAACACAAGACCATACAATTCTGGTCGGGAAACCATTGTGCTCTCTTATTGCTGCAGGGGCAAGGACTGTGGGCGGCACCACAGCCCATAGCCCACCTGACCTCTATAACACACATGTGGGGAGCAGGCAATGCTCTCCTCAGACAGGCAAAAGTCTTTGCTTTCCACTCTGATCCGCCAAGCCCACCGCCCCCGCGGAAACTGTATGCTTGATCAGAGCTGGTGGAAAATGTCAGCAGTTTCTGCCTAGAATCAAGGAATGCTGCCTGGAAAAGGACTTATTATTACTGGGTCCATGCAGTTATTCCCCATCCTGGGGGAAAAACTTGGAATAGCTTGAATTTGGTATGGGGATACCAGCCAGAATCAGAGATATCAGCCCTATGGTATCCCCACACCAAGTTCTGATATACCTGTAATGAGAACCTAAGAAAGAGGAAAGAATATTTTTTTCTGATATATTCTGAAAATAAATGATTTACATGCACCACCAATGGTGTGTGAGGAAGGGTGTTAAAATATGTCCGAGAGACTAAGAGTAAATTTAACAATAGTATTTGTGAAAAAGATGAAGTATGGTTTAAATTGAGCAGTACACTTGAACAGTGTGCATAAATTCAGCCTGATAAATGTGCACGTGGTGGTTATCCTCAGAATATAGAAGGGGTAATAAAATCAAACTATTAAAATAGGATATGATTAAAATAGATGGTGAAAGAAGACATATGTATAGGAGGTAGACAACATCAAGATGATATCATCATGGGTAGCATACAAGAAAAGCCCCTACAGACAGGGCTGCTTTCAGCTGGCTATGCTGGTTTGCCTTGCCTCTGGGCTATGGATTTCTCTATTACTGGGAGGAGCCTACAGCTGCATAGTAGACATGGACGTACATCATTCACTCCGCTGTATCTAGTATGCCAGTGGAGATACCAGCTCAGAGACTGACTACTTGGCTGACAAATTGTAATCTCACAGATAAGTGGTGAAAAGTGCATCCTGACCCGACAGAGTTTTCCTTTGACTCATCAGTATACTATTTACTTGTCATTCTAGGTAGATTAGTGTGTCCAACATCTCTCCAGACATTAGTATCAAACACAGACTACCAAGATAACAACCCTATTGGACCATAACTCTTTTCTTATGAATAAGATATTAGGAAGACACTACACATCTATCCTGTTCTATTCTTGGCATTTCTAAAGCGCATGGCTACCCAGATCGGGTGTCCCAGAACTGAGCAAAAAATGCTGACTGTATTCCAACTTGGAGGATGCACATTGCAATGTAGGAAAACAAAGCATTTAGAGAAACATTAACTGACACCATTCAATACTACCTTTGGAAAAAGAAGGGGAATGTTACTAACATGCTAATTGAATGGGAAGCATTTAAAGTGATGGTTAAAACCATAGAATTATTGACGTGGTCAGTGGCAGTAAAACTATGGCACAAAAACTGACAGTTCTAGATAAAACACTACATGCCCTAGAACAGGCATCGATCGATTACCCAACTAGCTGAAAAAGTCTGAGGAAAGCAAGGGAAAGAGTATGCAGTGGTGACGGAAACACTGTGCTGTCTCAATCATACTGAATATCTGACCTATACACATTGTAAGAGAGATACGTCAGGCAGACTTCAAGCATGGCTGATCACAACTGAATTGAAAGGCACAATAGTGACACAAATCCGTGATGGGGTTGGACGTTCATCAAAAACTACATAAACGCAATCTTTCTAGAATTTTCCACTGATCTATCCACTGTATGAAACATAGATCTAACTGATTAACTGAGCTCTTACATGGTTAGAGCGAACTTTACACAGATCCTTCTGGATTGCTGAGAATCTCCACATCAGCCTGTTAAGGAGGATGAGGTAAATAAGACTATAAAGAAACTGGCCACAGGCAAAATCCATATACATAGTCTCCCTATGAAGTTGTACAACATGTATGCAGACAGACTGGCTCCACATTTCGCTGCTACGTATAAAAAATGCTGGAACTGGGATACCTCTTAGAGGCAACCAGAGAAGCACTCAGCACTTAAACCCCATTATGACCCAAGAGCACAACCACATACTGGCCCTTGTTCATGGTAAACATGAACTATAAGATTCTGATCACAGGAATAACCCGATGTACATACCCATTACTGCCCATTTTTGTACACCCAGACCAGAATGGCTTTATCCCTAAATGTAATACATCAGTGAACCTCTGACAGTAGATCTAGAGTAAGCAGTCAACACTTTGAGCTGACACTATCTGCTCGCTGTGCCCCAATTCATTGTTTTGAACAAGGAGATACTTCACTTGATTTTCCTATTATATTCCACACCAGCAGCTAGACTAATATCTCCTCCTTTGGTGATATCCTGTGGCACTAGATAGGAATGCCCACTATTACCCAAGTTATTTTCCCATGCAACTGAACCCTTCACCAATGTGTTGAGAAGCCTAGGGACAAAGGGATCAATAAGGCTATAGGACGGTTCACATGTCATCTCATTACACCCTGACTGACTGACTGAATTATTTATTGAGCGCACTATTGCCGAGGCGTCTTGGCGCTGAATGAGGACTAGGCTTGGCAGCTTCCAGTCTAAGATTTAGTGAATAGACAGGTTTTTAATGCCTTTCTAAACAAGATCTTATTCGTTTGCAAGCGTAGCTCTATAGGCAGGGAATTCCATAACTTTGCCGCCTGAAATGAGAAAGCCTTGCCACCCCATCGGGCTTTCTTTTTCTTAGGAAGGCAGACCAGACCTAGACTGCCAGATCTTGGTGTGCGGGACGGTACATAACGTGGAAAAAGAGATGTTATGTCTGCTGCTCCTCCTCCATTTACAACTTTGTGCACTAAGCATAATGCCTTGAACTGCACCCTTCGTCGAACAGGCAGCCAATGTAGTTGCCTTATGCCATTAGACGTCGGGTGGTGTTTGGGAAGATCCAGCAGCACTCTTACAGCAGCATTTTGCAATGACTGAAGTTTGGAGAGCTGTCTTTCTCCAATCCCAACATACAGTGCATTGCAGTAATCGACACGCGATAAGACCAAGGCTCCTACTACTGTCTTCCTCAATGCAAAAGGTATAAATGGCAGTATTTTTCGGAGGACCTTAATCGTAAAGAAACAGGCCGAGGTAACCTGATTGACTTGAGAAGTGAATGTTAAATCCTTGTCAATCAGGAAACCTAGGTTCTCAGCCTTTTGTACCAGGACGGGACAAATGCCAGCTTCTGGGGGCCACCATAAATGGTTCCAAATTGAGGGTTTTTGACCAAATTCTATCACCTCAGTTTTCTCTGTGTTGAGCTTTAGAAAATTAGTATTCATCCACCTCATAACACTTGTGAGGCAATTTCGGAATCGTTCAGCTGTGACTTCGACAGTCTGTGTAAGTGACACCACTAACTGTGTGTCATCAGCGTATGACACCAGTCTCAGACCTTGATCTTTAACCAGTTTTGCCAATGGGGTCACATACAGATTAAACAATGTGGGGGATAACGCTGATCCTTGAGGGACTCCAAATGGGAGGGAGAACTCTTCAGACTGAATTCCGTCCCAGTAGATTTGTTGTACTCTGGAGTCCAGGAAGGACCTGAGCAAGGTTACAGCAGTATCCCTGATACCCACGGCTTTGAGCCTTTGTAGCAGGACCACGGTGTCAAAAGCTGCCGTTAAATCAAGCAGAATTAGGACCCTAATTACTTGTTATTATATGTGGAAAATACTCATACAAGCTTGTACCAAATGTACTACTCTCTCCATGAGTTTGGACAACACTCTGGTCTCTTAGTCAACTGAAATAAATTGCGTGTCTTCCCGATCCACTAGACTGCCGATGATGAACGACCCCAGCTAGTAGACCTAGGAATTAACTAGGAACTTCACACATTTAGGTTTACCATGCTGACAAGTTATTATTACTAAGGGGGTATCTGGGAACAACACTACACTCTCAGAGAGATTGTGTAGAATCCCGCAATACATTGCCAACATGAATCATGGACAAAATAGCATTAGCTAAAATGGTGATATTACTTCCTGACTATATTTCTTTATTAACCTTTTCACGTAGGCCAGTAGAACATTTTACAGCTGGTAGACGAGATCTCGGGTAGGTGTCGGCATCAGGTTGCACTAAAATAATTAACACTACCAGTCATGAAAGGGGAATTGGGTGCATCAGATTTTGAACACTACTATTTGGTGGCACAGCTTCAATATGCTGCACAATGACTGCTGGGACAAACCTAGAAAAAAATGCAATGTTGGGGAAGAAGGTAACTGATTGGGCCATTACCAGACTTTTCCTGGGGCATTCAACAGTCTATTGAGAATTCCCATAGATGCCCATGAAAGTGCTGAGGTGCTGCAAGTGAATTCTGAGAAGAATTTACCAATCAGAACGTATACCCCAGCACAACCAATCATAGGGCTTCCGAATTCCCAAGGCTATTACAAGGCCAGGCAGGTTGGTTCAGAATGGGAAAATACACTGTGGATACCAGAGACCGCCTTCCAGCCAGAGAATTTCTCCTCTACTTCACTACAATAAATACACTACATGACAAATGGAAGACAGGAAACCCTGAACTTGAAACCCATGCTCTAATGCAATCCCTGCTCATGGTATGTGAGAATAGAAGACAAGTTATCAATAGGGCTAAACACACAGTGACACAAATGAGCCTGACTGACATAAAACACAAGAGGCACCTAAACTCAGGAATCAAAATAGAGGGCCGCAAATGGAAAAGAAGGTCTTGAAATACCCTATGGGGTGCCTAGGAAAACACTCTTTAAATAACCTGTTATTTACATGTGTAGGACCTACCTGACACCGAAAAGACTGAACAGAATACATGCAACACGCACAATGGCATAACTGATAAGTACTGTAGAAGAATGTTTTTCCATATGGTACTTGATTGCCCTGGGATTAAAAGGTATTGGAGAGCAGTCACTGCTCTTGTGACGGAAACACTAGAAAGGGAGGACCTGTATACACATTGACTGAGTCTTTTAGGCTTACTTCATTAACCCAAACCAAACAAGGTGGGCACTGGTTCCTTGATCTGACCCTGCCGTTGGCTAAAAGAGCCATAGCTATGTTATAAAGGCCAGTGGAGGCTATCCCACTAATTGAATGGCCAGTGGGGGTATAAAAATAAGCCATGAGTGAAAGCCTAGCCTTCCATGGAGAGGAGAGGCATCCATAGATAGTAAACATTTAGCAATAACAATTATTTCTTAAATTTTTAAATAAATGCGCTGATGAGCAAGTTAGCGCCTATACATGCGATCAGGGAGTTAGGGGATGTTTGAAGTGATCTATCAATTGAAAATAGATTCACTCTGATAAAAATATCCACAAAAATATCATCACACTTTACATCTCATAAAAAATTTAATTTACAAGGAAAAACAGCAAATATGAGTAACAGATTTTAAAAAGTAATTCCCTAAACAAGCACTTAATCAATTATTTCAGATAATAATAATTCCTAACTTTACTTCTACTAAATCCCTTTTGTGAATACCCAAAGTCGTAAAGTTAGGATTTTGTCTCAGTTTAGTAGTAGTAAAGTTAGGAATCCTATCTTTACTACTACTAAATGTCTTCTGTGAATACCAAAAGTAGTAAGTTTAGGATTTTGTCTCAGATTAGTTCTGTGAACCGGCCACATTATGAATTTTTTTATTTAATTCATAATCAAAAATAAACAAGAATAGCATTTTAATGGGAGGTTTGGACTCCAAAATTAATTCTGCAGCTCATATGGAAAGAGATAAATCCCTGAGGGGATTGTTTTTGTGCAAGAAACTGTCCCTTCCTGCACAAAAACAATCCTCCTTACAAATGGTGCAAGGGTGACTGCATTGGCACTAGGCAGCACATTATGCACCAGCATTGGGAAAAATCTAGGAATGTGCCGTATTGTGGTAAGTATGGCACATTCCCGCCCTTTCCCTGTAACGCAGCGCAGCAAGGTGACTTGCTGTGCTGCACTGTGTTACATTTTGATAAATATGGCCCCCAATTGCTAGCTTTCAATTTCAAATTCCTTCACTTTTACAGACTGTTTTTAATGTTTCCTGTTTTACATTTTGCTTTTTATGCATATTTACTTTTTTCATGTGCTAATTTTATTACATTTTCTTAGCTGTCACGGACGTCCCATGTAAGCATTGTGGATCCCAGGGGTCTGCTGACCGCAGGTTAGGAGCCATAAATCTAGGTTGTAATAATGTAACAACGCCAATAATTTTATATGACAATCGAAGAGAACTTCAATACAGGGAAATACTTTTACTTGTTCCACAATTTGAAAAAACCAAACAAGTACTCCTCCTTGTGGTTCTTCCTGTAAAGACACGCACTAATCATGGATGACCAGAGCTATCTAAGTAAAATAATAAAGAAAACGTGAGAAAACATTTTATTCAGGCGTGCATGTTCTTGCTTTTTAGCCACAAAATGTGGCATTCTGGGAATTGAGGTTGTGCTTTTAGAGATGGGCCTAAAACCCCTGCCAAATGCCACTGATGCCAATGTCTGTCTTTTTCTTATAATGCTGGGTGTGAGTAGTTGATCCAGTAGCTGCAATCATAAATCTGCATTTTCAATGAAAAAAAAAACTAAATGCCCTGAATGCAAAGAAAGAATCAGAAAAAATGAACCTCGAATTACTAACTCATACTAGCTAATGCACATCACTATGTGTTTCGTTTGTACATCACTCAGGGCCCTTTACTGTTCATCACACTGTGCTTCCATAATATGCATATGGAGCACCCCACTAGCCATCAATACCAATTACAATTCGAACAAATACACAAGGGGCCCGATTCACAGAATTAACTTAAGACAAAATCCTAAACTTACTACTTTTGGTATTCACAGAATGCACTTACTACTTTTGCTATTCACAGAATGGATTTACGACTACTAACTTTACGTCCGCACTCGGGCCGGAAATTCCGGCCCGGAGGTGGAGATTCCGGCCCAGAGGCGGGGCTTCTGGCCCGGAGACGGGGCTTCTGGCCCAGAGGCGGAGCTTCCAGCCCGGAGGTGGGGATTCCGGCCGGTGGCAGAGATTTAGCCATGGCCGAAATATCAACCTCCGGGCTGGAAGCTCCGGCCCGAGTGCGGACGTAAAGTTAGTAGTCGTAAATCCATTCTGTGAATACCAAAAGTAGTAAGTGAATTCTGTGAATACCAAAAGTAGTAAGTTTAGGATTTTGTCTTAAGTTAATTCTGTGAATCGGGCCCATTGTCTTTAATCGTTGTGTAAGAATATATCATTTATATATTGCTTTTGAAGAAGTTTCTCAGGAAGAAACATCAATAAAAACCACAATTTAACAAAGACTTGTGTTAGTCAATGAGACAACAATAATGAAAAACAAATTGATTTATTGTGCCTGATATATACAGTATAAAACAAGCTTTGTAAAACAATACATGCAGTCCCAGAGAGGGTCATTCCCAATTCCCAATTGAAGGTCCCCCAAAGTCCATTAGTGTACAATTTTTTTGCTTCTGTGGCACGGGGACATCACCTAATGCTGTCATACTCCTCAACAGACGCGTTTTGACCTCCTTTATATGGGACTCACATTGGGTAGAGGTCTTCTTCAGAGTGATACTCTGTTTTCAATGTGAGACACGTGGAGGAACTTTACCAGACACTGTTGTACTCTATTTTACTTGTTGCAAATACTGTATCCATTGGTCTGAAGGGGTTCTGTGAATCAGGAAACCTGCAATTGTTACTGGGTTGGCTTCAAAGAACACAGAATACAAAAACTGTTCAAATTTTGCTAACTTCGGAGCCATTATATGCTGGGCACACCATCCTTTGCTCTAAGGTTCATCATTGAGTTTTGTAACATGGCACATAAGTCGGTGCTACCCTGGGATGCACCATCCACTGATGTTATGTGGTAGAGGGGCCAGTGCTACCATGAGGTACATCATACAGAGATTGACTGAGATTCCCAATGACTCATCACTAAACTGAGATCACTAACCTCATGTGTACGCAGCTGTACCATGCATGTAATGAGGAGTGTTCATTTTATTACTAGGGGCAGTGGTTTTATAATGTGTATGTTGAACCAGGTTGCATGTGGATCAGCAGCACCACAAACAAATTAGCTCAAGGAAATCTTGGTTTGAAGAGTAAACGTCCCCAGATTATTACATAGGACTAATCGAGATTACCAAACTCAAGTGGGCAACAGCTCTGATACCCTTAAATGACCTATGTGAAGTACTGTGTCATATCATTTAAAAAGAAACGATGAATGACATGTAATTTTAAATTGCTAACATGTTGATTTATATACAGAAATACGACCAGAATAAAAAGAAAACAAAAATAAAAATGCTACATAAAATTGCTAATATTATAAGGAGTTTTTAGAAGTAATGTTGTTTTAGAGCACGGGCATGCCTGAATATAAATATTTGAAAGTAAACATTGGGATAATCGCATAAACTTTTCAATGAGAACGATTTGCCTCAATTCAGGAAATGAAGCATTACTTGGAGAGATGCCAAGATCCACTAAGGTCTTTGCAATTATATATCAGCCAAGTATTTTAATTTATGGAAAGTAGGGGTAAGGGAAGCAACATCACATACCCTTTGACCTCAAATGACTTTACAGGTTTGGTCCCTTGTCCAACCCTGATCCCTCAGCAGGCTCCCATTTGGTGCTGAGCGGCTGAAAGGAAGAATAGACTCGGCAGAAATTAAATAGTGGTTTTATAGACATGTATACTTTCTCTTCCTGCTCCTGCATTGACGCTGAAGCAGGAGTAGCTTAGACAGTACCAGGAGTACCAAAGACGGGCATGTCAGTGGCGTAACAATAGCTCCCTCAGGACCCACAGTGTAGGGGGAACCCGAGCACCAGTTGTCGCCCTTCGACACTGTGCACGGGCCCCTCACCTGAGAGGTCCTGACTGGGTCCGGAGCATGGGCTTTGTGTCGTGGCGTGCACTAGATTATGGCCCAGGCCTCACATATACAACGTGCAAATAATGAGGCCAGCCACACAGTGTACTGGTCTGGGCTGAGAAGTCCAGAGTGACTTCCGCCTGTTTATTTTATACTCTCTGGCCACGCCTGGCCAGAGAGTGATACAATGTAGGTGAGCCCATCCGGGCTAAAGGTCTGGGGGCCGATGCACTCTTGGCAACTAGACTGCTACATCCCATCCCAAGTCAGTGTTCAAACATAATAAACAAAATAAAAAATCCAACAAGAGCTTGAGGCAATAGACTTTAGCAAAAAGCACCTCACAACTGTGTTACAGTCCTATTAAGGGAATGGTTTGTGCACACTTCTCAGCACCTGTTGCCTTTTGGTGCCCCTGATCACAGATTCCAAAATATTTTACATATAGAGCAGTGCACTTGAACAAAAAGAGCTTATTCAGTCCTTTTAAATTTCTTTCAATCCTTTATTTTCAAGTTTACACAAGGTTTTCACAAACAAGCAGCCAACGTGTTTCGTTCAATTCGGCAAATAGCCTAGAGAACTTCTTCAGAGCTCTTGAGTTCATAATAAACAGACACAATAGTCTTCAACAGTAGTTAGTTCCCCGATTAGGTCAAGAAAAATTATTTCTCCAGTCTATCGTCAAAGCAGCATCCGGTCACCTCAATAAATGACCATAGAGTAATAAAATTCAGAGGGATAGATGCTCTTAAACCTTAGTGGATGAACTCCGCCTTGATAAGGAGGTGTCTAAGCATCCCAACCAGCACCATCTGCTGATAGAAAAGACATTTCTATCTGCGGATAGTGCTGGTCATTTACGTGTGTAAACTTGAAAATAAAGGATTGAAAGAAATTTAAAAGGAATGAATAAGCTCTTTTTGTTCAAGTGCACTGCTCTATATGTAAAATAATAAACAAAATCAACACATAAAGTCTGTGAGTCGTTGACTTGGTCTTGGGTTGGGTCTCAGGTCGTATCTTGGGTGACGATCTGCTCAGGTCACTTGGGTGTCGCTTGGTGACAACACGCTGGGGGTCACAGTTGTATCGACTTCTGTAGACTTCTGTGGACGATGAACATGCCACAAAGACCAAAAAAAGCGAATGTCTTTTCTAGCACTGGTTGTAGGTCCACAAAAGATGTTGATGCAACCACCTCAACTACGGGGTACTTAGAGAAAGCGTCGATCACTACTTCCGTTACCCGGGTGTCTGGGAAGCTTCCAAAGTCCCGGCTTATGCGTGACCATGAGGACGTGGCGGGATCTTCTGTTATCACTGGAGCTGAGCATTCTTGGTTGCTGGTGAACTGGCAAGGTCGCGATATACCTGCTCTCCTCGGCTAACCTCAAATGATGGTATCTTGCGTTAAGGTCAAGCTTGGAGAACCAGCGGGATCCATTCAGGTCAGCTAGGATATCATCAACAGTTGGGGTCAAATGTCTTTCATGTTTAATCGCCTGGTTAGGCAAACGCATATCTATGCAGAGTCGAATTTGGCCGGGTTGTTTTGGTTTCTCTGCGATTATCATGGGTGACACCCAGGTCGTTGACTCAGTGACCTTCTCAATGACCTCTAGTTGTTCGAGGTGTTGGAGTTCTTTCTCAATGAGTGGCCTGAGATGGAAAGGTATCTGTCTATGCTTCAAGGCTACTGGTTTCACAGCCTTGTCAATGTGTAATTTGATCGGGGCATTTTGATGCACCCGAGTCCCTCAAAGAGTTGTGGAAAGAGTCCAAGGAGGTTTTCCGTCTGGAGGTCTTTGACTGTGTTGGCAAATGTGACCAGGCCAAGATCCTCGGCTGTGTGGCTCCCTACCAGGATATCGGCCTCTCTGTCGACCACGTGAAACGTGGTACAAACTTCGTGTCCTTCTGCCTTCACCTGGACTGTCATCTTTCCCTTGAGCAGCAGTGGTTTCTGGCTGCCATACGTGAGAGTCCGTACGTGCGACGGGGACAGCCCTGGCATTGAGTTGAGTCGTTTGTACTGCTGGGATCCCATCACATTGACGGATGCACCGGTGTTAATCAGCGTGGTGACCTGGGAACCGGCGATGTTGATGGTGCAGGTAGGCTGCGGGCGCCTCTTCTGTTTCAGATCACTGGCGAATGAGATGAGGTAGCACCTGCCTTCCTCATCTGTCGATAAATATTCTAAATATTGCTTTGGTCGAGCGGACGTGCAGGTTATCTTTGGGTTTTCAGACTCTTCAAGTGAGAGGTGTCTTACTGCTTTTGATGGTGGGTGTCATCCTCTGGCTCCTCGGTTTTGCAAGCCTCCTCTGCATGCCACTGCAAAGTGGTTGGGAATGCCTCACTTGCAACATGTTCGACCTTGCGCCGGGCACTCTGCCTGGGGCGTTTGTCCCTGCCACAGATTGCGCAGTATGATCCTTGCATGCTTCTCCCTGGCCTCCGGCCGCGAGTGCTTCAGCTTTAGGTGCAAATGGCATCTGTCCTTTCTGTCTTTACCATAACTTGTTTCTCCACTTGTTGAGTTAACGCAATATCCATCGCTCTTGACCTGGCGTCGGACAGGTCATGTGACCTAGCTAAAATGAGGATTTCCTCTAAGGTGATGCCTGGTTAACGCAGGATGAGGGTCCGAAGGTTCTTTTTCCGGCACCCTTGGATCACCTGGGACCTCACTTTTTTGTTCTGGTCGTCGTCCATACACGTACTCGCCAACTCACACAGCCGCGCGTGGAAATCATCCATCGACTCCCCTTTCCTCTGACGTGCCTGTCACAGTTTGAATCTCTCGTAATCGGGGTTTAGCTGGGAGTCAAAGTGTGCATTCAGGGCTGTCACTGCTGCTGTGTAGTCGTTGGACAGGCCAGTGTTCGGTAGGTGAGCAAATAACTTGTAGATTTAATTGCCAGCAAAGTGTAATACTGAGGACCTCTTCACTGCGCCATCCGTTTCCCGCGTCGCCATGAAGTAATTATCTAGCCTGCTGACCCAGAGTGTCCACCTAGGCGACGCTGTGGCTGGGTCTATAAGCTCGCTAAATGGAGGCAATGCATTGATCTGGGAGTGTTGCAGCACTTGCCTCACTAGTGGGGGTCCAGGGTGCTGGGCTGGTGGTGCTTGTGGTAGCGCTGCGTGAGTTCCTTGCTCGTTCATTCTCGCATGTGCAGTTGTCCAAATGTGGTACCGTTGCGATACTCTGGTGTGTTCCACGTGCTTGACCTCTCACCCTGTTTCGTGGTGGTGGACTGTGGGCTGTATGCCCTGCTTGTCCTGTGCTGTGTGATGATTCCTCTAGTCTCTCTCTTTTCTTTCAGTTTTTTTTTGTCTTCTCTTGTGCCTGTCGTGTTTCAGGCATCCATGCTAATGTACCCTCAAGTGTCTCCTGTTCGTTGCTCAGGGCAGTGGAATTAAAATGCGAGCTTCAAAACTGCCAGCTGGCAGCAGGCCCAATCCACATGCGCTCTGCACTGCGTGTATCAGCAGGTGGCGGTCTGTGCATGCGTGCGCTACTCCGAGTGACTTAGACAAAGGAACTCGGCCTCACGTTGGAGCTCTCTGCTTCGTGCGGTCCTCCCGTGGAAACACAGGGCCAGGTAGGGCGAGGCACTAGTATTATTGATGCCCCGCGGGCGTGATGCCACTGGGGCCTCCCACCTTGTTTGAAGGTCACAAAGCTGCCCTCCGATCTGTACAGCCTTGGCTTTCCGCCGCTGCAGTCTTTCACCAGCATGTGCCGGTGCGTAGGCTTCAGGACTCACACCGTCGGGTCGACGGGCATTGGCAAGGTCTTCCGTATTCCGATTAGGTTAAGGTTGCTGCTGCGCAAGGATGCTGGTTGCCCGCCCTCGTCACCAGTGTTGTGGTGTGCACTAGATAAGGGCCTAGGCCTCACATACACAGCATGCAAATAATGAGGACAGCCATACAGCGTACTGGTCTGGGCTGAGAGGTCCCGAGCAACTTGCACCCGTTAATTTTATACAATGATAAAATGTAGGTGAGCCCTTCTGGGCTAAAGGTCTGAGGGCTGATGCACTCTTGGCAACTAGATTTCTACATCTTGCAGAGGGCGCCCTCAAGTTTCGTTATGCCACTGGAGCATGCCAGGCGTAGCAGCTGCTACTCCTGGTTATCTCTGGCAGACATCCATGAATACATGCTTCACTTCATAATAAACACGGATCCGCCTGATACATACATCATCTGTATCACATACAATGTCAATGGCCTAGCATGTATCAAGACAAATATGTTTGTTGAGCCTCAAACATATTTGCATTCGAAGACAGGGGTTTAGTCCCCCTAAAATGTTATTTCATTTTATTTAACGTTTGTAAGAAATCATTAATCTCTTTTTGTTGACAAATGCTTCTTACTTCCTCATGTTGTGTAAAAACACATCTAGAATTACAGCAAGACACAATTCAAAGACAATAATAATTATTCAAGTAATTTCTAAAAATAAAACGCCATAACAGCGAAGTGGAACAATCCCAAAGGAAGGTGGAAAAGTTTAGAAAAATAAAATGTCAGCACATGTTGACTTTCCAGAGGTGGGACATGCAAAGTGCAACAGGCTAGAACTGTTAAACATACCAAATATTAAAGCCAAAAAATACTAAAGGGGCGATGGAGGATACAAAAACATAAATACATTCCAAATATACAGTGCATAATGGAAAATGAAATATGAAATCATATGCAATGAATTGGATTTGGTGACAATTTTACAGCTCACCAGGGGCCATATCACAGAATACGGCGTGCTCTCTTTGTTTGTGCCGGGTGCACCTTTCAAAAGGGGCACCCAGCACAAACAAGGAGACTGTGCCTTTTTATATTGAATGCGCTGGTCCCAGGGCAGCTATGAAGTCATGATGCCCTGGGGGCAGCGCATTCAAGTGAAAATATGGAGTGGCTTTGAAGCAGCTGGTCTGTGTTTCACTGTGCAGGCGGCAACCTGCCTGCACTTTAATGAGGGGAAAAAGATCCCCTTGCATGTGGATGCAGTGAGTGACTGCACCGCCTGCAAGGGGATGTCTGAGGGGGGTCCATAGGGCCCCCTTTTCCCCTACCAGAGGGCTGCAATCAGGGAGGCACACTGTTTGTGTTCTCCCAGACAGCTACTTTGCCTGTGCGCCCACGTCTTTAATATGGCATGGGTGAAGAGGCAAAGAGATTACCTTATTTGAATGGGGCCACGACCCCATGCAAATGAGGGAACACCCTTTGGTAATAGCGCTATATTTGTACCAGGGCTATTTGTATTACAGAAAGGGCCGCACATGCGTCTGCGGCCCTTTCTGTACAAAGAGTCCGAGGGGGCGCGCAAAGCACCCCCGGGGCACTGTCCATATTACGGCCATAGGAGCACCTATGACACACTGAAGCCCTACAGTCCATGTGTGGGAGCTGCTTCGCAGAGGTGCACCTGAGACACAATGGCCAGTGTGTTTGATTTTTTGGGGTATACTTTCATGGCAGACTCTTAATTGTTATGTTTTGCTTCGTATATTTGAACTATGGCGCGTCAGTTTTAATGTTGAGTGAGCTTTCGTTATGAAGTGTGTAGCAGAACTATATGTTTATTTAGTGTTACATGTCAAACAAGCCTGGTGCATGTCGCACGTAATGACTTAAGTTTGCCTTTTGCATTCTGTAGCTTTGCATGCAGGGTGCAAGTGAAAGGACTACAAGCAGAAAGCTGTCCAAGTGGACAACTTTATTTTGCAGCTAATAAAATTGTACTGGATTGCGCCTTTTTCTTATTCGTGCTAAGTAGAGCAGTGAGGAATGTAGGAAAAAAGTAGCAGGTTTTTCCTTCAAGTACCAAGGGGGTTTCATGCATGTAACTCACAGGGTTGATTTTACCTAAAATAACGATGTGGGCCCTTTTTTATATCAATAAGAGAGGCCGGGGACCAGAATGATTTTTTTCCGATTCCAACCTCTTACTTCAATGAAGTGATTGAGAAGTGGAATCACCGGAATCCCACTTTAGCGGCATTAATGAAGGATTTGCCACCCTGAATGTTGACAAGATGGCAGCCGGTTGGATGAACAGATTTGAGACTTTTTTTTAAAAGTTGAAACTGTTCCCATTATTTGAATCTATAGTGCTCGTACCCCATCTATGAGTTAGCTAGATTATTTGTAATTGTAAATCCATAGCCTGCACCTTAGCCCTTTGGATGATGCTTTATATAGAAGAAGCAGACTTTAGAATTATATTGTCATGTATTTGTGTTTGACCTCCCCATTTGGAAAATATGTTATTAATGTATTAAACAATAAAGAAATTAAATATAATTTTTCCCCAGAGGAAAAACTATTTTTATTATGCGTTTAACCTGTCCAAAACAGTTAAGGATTGATGATAATTTGCAATCAAATCAAAATCCTTTGTTTCCAAGAAATAGATTCTTATAGAAATATTACATAAGCTCAATTTAACATACTTAGGGTCTGATTAGGATGACAGTTGGACAGCCACTGACAGGCCGTCCTGTCGGTCCGACCGCCATCCAGGATAGGGGGCCAACCTCCGCAATATGATGTGGTCGGTCCAACCACTGTGGTTGGAGCGACCAACCAACGCGTCCGACAAGATCAAGGAACCCTTTGAGCCATCAGTTGGATCACAGTCCCTACAATAAGGAAGGTGCCTGTGATGGAGCAGGGTTTTTACTTTAAACCCAAATATATCCTTCATTTTCGTATGTTATTATTAAAAGTACTACTGATTAATTAATAATTACTAAAGATTTGTTGAGTCTGGACTAATCAACCTTATTAACAGAAGAACTACACGTGGGAATGCTATTGCATGGCTAAAATAATAAGTGAACTAAGTTGGTGAGCAAATTGACAGAATAGATGTTGCTTATGTGATGTTATTGTGTTTTGCGCTTATAATTAATATGCATTAATGGCTTTTGATGTCGCAAATGGCTAGATAAATACATACACATAAGGGTATTAGCAGGGGAATAACACTGTATCATCATTTCCGTGCAATAATTTTGTTTTGTGTTTCATTTTACTTAAGTTGTCCAAGATGGCCTGTTAAAACATGGCTACCACCCGCAGCCTGCATTCGAGTAGATGGAAAATTTGCAAGAAGGCTTCGCGCTGACTGCGACCTTGCCCTCCTGGTGAACTGAAAAGCCATGATCATGACGACAAATCCGGGAGAGATGCCAAATGCCCCTGAATGTGAAGACTGTTGCCAAATCCAAATACCGACTTGTTGAACTTATAGTGGTCCCACGAATAGGAAACATTTTACCCTAAAGAGACATCCGTAGAAGTAACGGATTAGTTATGGACTCCTTATTTCTATTCATTATTTGAGACGATCGATGTGTGTGAAAAACTACCGATGTATCCCAAATGTACCAAGACGACATGATATCCGCCATTCGACTGTTTTTGTAAGATATGATTGCAACATTTGGTATGTAAAATTGGTATAAATATTAGTAGACTAGAGAGGTCTAGCGCCACTTCTTCCCGAACTGATGATCAGAGGTGCCAATGCTGACAGGAGAGGAAGGTGACTCTACATGACGGCTAGAAACTTTGATTATTTTGCTGAGGACCGGTTCTGACTTAGAAAACGACTTTTAGACAGAATAGGTAAATATGAAAGAAATGATCTTGCATTTAATTGGCTTTTCTTATAATTTTAGATAAACAATATTCTGTTTGAATTACTGTGTCGGGTGGTTATTTTCTTATCATGTTTATTGAATTTATTTGCTGGTTCTAAAATGTTTCACCAGATCTATAGCAACTAGTTGATGCCATTGACCTCAGGGTACATGCAGATTGGTTAGGTATCGAAAGTGTTTCCCCTTATACAGGGCACGGATAGAGTGGTAGGATGAATGTTGGTGTAATGGGCCCCACCAGCGTGTGATGTGTGTGTGCGTGTGTGACTGTGAAATCACTCCGTCCGTGGAAGTAGAGGGGATTCGGAAGCTCCGATCTGCACCAGTTTCTTGGTAGCAGAATGATGGTTAACTATTGTCTTGATCTGGTGAATTTTGCGTGTATATAAGCTTATTGATTGGTATTGATATATGTACTTACACTGTATGTCGAAGTCGTATTGAGTTTATGTAGTGTGTACGGCTTCTGGGACGTAGGAAGTCGGTGATAGTTCCGTGGTAGGGCAGAGGGAAGCGCTGCTCTCGGAAAAGGCGGGATTGTTGGCCCTGTATGTAGACAGGGGAAAACGTGTGACAATTGAAGTTGCGCGTCGCATTGTCTGGGTTCGGTTAGGTAGCATCGCCGTGTGTTGCCTTTAGAAACGTATTTTCTGTGTGAGAGAAGTGTATATGATAGCGAAGGTTATCTGTGAAATTCTGGTCTTAGGTATCAGGGATCCTTATGGCATTCCGTTAACGCTTATCACTAGGAAGGTAATAGGTATTCTCTGAGCTTGTTAGAAGGACAAGGCAGAGGTAAGCGCTGCTTTGTTAACGTGTGATATAATTCTTTAGTAGGACAGACTGTTCGCTGTTCTCGGGAAAGACAGAATTCTGTGTGAATGTACTACATTTTCTGGTATGAAAGTGTGTGAATGAGAAGGCATTCTGGTTAATTGTGAAACTCTTAGGAGCATTCCGGAGAAAACAGTTAATTGGTGCATGTTAGAAGGGTAGAGTAGAGGGATGTGCTACTTTATCAACGGAAGTAACGATTCCGTAGTAGGGCAGAGGTAAGCGCTGCTCTCGGGAAAGGCGGAATTCTCGTGGGAAAGGTCTTTTGCTGTTCTGTGGCTATTAAAACAGACAATGGAGATGTTTGTATGTTGTAACTAACAGACTCGTAGAAGTTGAAACAAAGTCTACTGAGTAGTTTTGTAAAGGAGGGGTAGACGAGAGAGACAGGAGACAGGAGCAGGAGCTGCTGCAGCGACTGCTGACGTCAGGGAGACCACGCTGTGATTGGACAGCGGGTTAGAAAGGTGGAAGCACGGTGATTGGTGTGCTAGTGTACGCCACGCAAGGATTGGAAGACGTACAGGGTGACGTAGACGCTCCAGGATTGGTGCGTTAGTGTGAGTCGCGCTGGGATTCGTGGACTGAGTCAGTGACGTAGACGCTCCAGGATTGGTGCGTTAGTGTGAGTCGCGCTGCAATTGGACAGGAGATCGTACAGTTGTAGAAAGGACAAAAGGGTTGCGGAAAATAAGAAAATGTATTACCACGCTGAGGAAAAGAAAAAGAAATCTTTGTTTAGTAAGGTTAAGAACTGGTTTGACAAGGATAAGGATATTGTGACTAGGGAAGGACAGTTACTGCCCACGATAAGAACCCCCGCATCCTTCATGGTTGCGAAGTATGGGTATCATACCTGTATTTGGTTAGACAACTGGGTGAAGTATACCAAAGAGGATGGAGTTTTAGCTTTTCCGGAACATGGCTCATTCAATCTGGCCATACTGAGGAACTTACGGGAGCGGATGATGTGTCTAGAGCCTCGGCCTAGGCCAACGCAATTTGAGGCATTGACTGAATGGGAAGATGAAATGCATGAGCGAGAAAAGCAGAGGGGTGGAGGAAGTTACCGGTATATGTTTGGGCGAAAGTATGATCACGAAACCCATCATGACCGGATGAGAAGATGGCGTGATGCCAGTATGACCGAGGGATTATATCCTGTAAGAACAGCAGAGGAGACAGAAAGGAGAAAGTGTACAGAGAAAGAACATAATGTAGAAACAAGGAGGTATGGGGATGACCACCCCCATATAGACGAGAACCAGAGGTAGGAACAGCAGTTACCCCAATGAGAGACACCCTGCGGATTATAAAGACAGAGGTTACCATCCCTGAGTTGAAAAGCAGTTGTTCTCTTGCGGAAAGAGAGAGAGAGAGAGAGAAAGAGAGAAAGAAAGAGAGAGAGAAAGGGAGGATGAAGTTGAGGATGAAAAGACCAGAGAACTAGCAAAGACTACCTTTGAATTGACAGAGAAAATCAGAGAACTGACTAAAAATCTTGAGGCAGTTACAGTGCCTGTGACAATAGGTCCGGTTATGCCGATTTTCGACAAGCAGAGGACTGGTGAAAGTGGTTTGACAGTCCCATATGTGGGCAATAGATTGATTGTTCCTCCAGAGCAGGCAGAAATGAGAACAGGAGAAAATCAGTGGAGAGCGGGAGAAAATCAGTGGAGACATACCATATGTGGAGGAGAGTTGAATGTACAGACTAACTCAGGTTTGAACTCTGGATGTGTGGAAGGGAACAGAGGATCGATCTTAGAACCACAAAGAGTGACAGAACCAGGGGGTGCAGAAAAATCCATGGGAATAACTGCTGAAGATTTGAATGATTGGCTGAAGGCTTTGCAGAGGAATGTTGTAGACTTGTAAAGCGCACAGCTGCCCCAGCAACGGGGCGTCCCGGCGCTGTAGACCGCTGGGGAACCCGTCCTGGCTATCCCTGTGAGATGGTCCCTTTCTGGGTATCTCCAAGGTGAAACCAGGCATCCCCGGCGTCTGTGGGGGGCCGTTGTAGAGATGAGGCAAGCTTAATGCCCAGAGTTGCCGAGTGTGTTCCTGGTTAGAGTAGGTACCGAGGCGAGAATTATCGAGTCCGTTTTGACCCTGGTCCACGACCCTGCCGCGTCGGGAATTGAACCCTGGTCTCTGGCCGATTCTCTGCTTACGGGTCTGCCGCCTCTAACCAGTGAGCCACACCTCTCCACAGGAAAGAAAAAGAATCCCAGGGAATTGATGTAGCTAGACTACGTATGGAAATGGAGGAGCTGATTGTAGGAACAATCCCTACAGAAACGCTGAAAAATTATCAGGAAGGGGAGATTCTATTTCTATGTAAAAGTATCACATGGAGAGCAAAGAACATACATGACAGGTTGAAAGGAATAGCCAGTGAAATGGGGATCGACATGGACAAGGTAAAAGCTTTACAAAAGCCTTACTGAGTGGATTTTACAGATAAGGACATTGAGAATCTGAACAATGCAGGCCGAACAGGGCAGATTAAGGAGATGATTGCTTTGCTGAGAAAATGGGGAGATGTGGAGATATGGAAAGACAGATGGTATAAAAAGCGAGAGGATGCAGCAGACAGAACTTACTCAACATTCCCTATGAAAGAAAAAGAGAAAGCAGTGACAGCTTACCCCATGAGGGAGATTCCAGGAGGAGGGTATGTACATGTCCCATGGACCAGACAGGATATTTTGTCATTTACAAATGATTTCCCTTGACTAAGGGAGAAGCCCGTCGAGTGGTATAGACAGGTCGACAGATTTGTGAAGTTGTCAAAGGTGCTGTGGATCGACCTGAATAGTCTGTTTGATATAATTGTACCAGCAGACCTCTGGGCAGAATGTAAGATAGTCATAGACTGGCCCACTAAAGAGTACCCGAGAGATCCAAAGACAGGAGCTCCAGATCCGGAGGTCATGAAAAAGTATGAGCAGGTTATGGCCTTCTTGAAAAATAAGGTACCCCCCAAGGAAACAGACTGGGTTAAAATAGATCGAACACATCAAGAAGTGAAAGAATCAGTCCATGCTTATTATGAAAGACTAATACTGGCTTTCAAACAGTTCAGTGGAGATGAACATCTGGGTGACAAGGATCTGAGCCATTTTGTATATAGATTTGAGTATGGCTTGCGACCTGAAATCAGTGAAATGATAAGGCAGCATACCGTAGACTGGCAGAGCAAAAAGATTGATGAGATCTTGAGACATGCAAAATATTTCAGTGATGAGATTGAGGCGAAGCAAAGGAAACTGAAAGAAAAGGCAATGTGGGCACAGGTGAAAGTTGCAGAAAGACAGGAAGCTCAGTTGGTTGAACAAGCAAATAACCCAGGAAATAAACCCAAGTTTGCCCCAGGAAAAGGGAAAGGAAATATTGAGGAAGCCAAGAAGAAATTTCCATGCCACAACTGTGGAAAATTAGGGCACTGGAAATCCGAGTGTAAGAATCCACCGTCTACTAATGATGACAATCCATCATTTAATTCACAGGTGCAGAGTGAGGGGTGTGGTCAGCATCAGCAACAGCAGAAGTCTGTTAAGCAGCAGAATCAGGTGCCAAAACCACCCTTGCCACAGAGAAGAGGATCCCAGAAGTACAGTCAAGATTCGGGATTCTACGATGAAGAGCAGGTAAACAAGCCAAAACGCGCAAGGGCTGTGTCACAATATTGGCTGAAAAATGAGGGAAGTGATTCTGAGGGAGATTTCTGACGGTGCCGAAGAGAGGAGGAAGAGTGCGTACTTGGCGCAACTCTAGAAATAGACCAGGCAGGACCTTTTGTAGATGGAAAAATCAATGGTGAAAGTGTAACTTTTCTAGTTGACACAGGAGCTACGAGATCAACTGTCAGGTCAGCTGATATAAAGAATCTTCCTCTCTCGGATGAAGCAATCCAAGTAGTTGGTGTGTCTAACACACAGATTAAAACTCTTCTTACTGAACCAGTAAGGGTTAGAATAGGGAAATTTTCAGACATGCACCGATTTGTCGTGTGTGACACTAGTCCTGTGAACTTGCTAGGCAGGGATCTGCTGTGCAAGATGAATTGCACTATTTTCTGTACACCAGATGGAATAACCTTTGAAACACCAGATGAGGATGTCCTATACAGAATGACCCTAGATAACAGGGAAAGTGAAGCTTTGGGAACATATGCTGTGTTTAATCCAGATGCATTACCCCCAGAATTGAAACAGACAGTGAAAGCAGCAGTTTGGGATTTTACTGGAGAAGATGTGGGCCTGATGAGAAATGTAGATCCAGTGAAAATTACTGTAAAAGAAGGAGTAGTTTACCCAAACATTCCACAATACAGACTGACACCTGAAATAATTGAAGGTATAACACCCATAATCGAGAAAATGATCCAGCAGGCGGTGTTAAGGGAAATATTGAGCAGCCCATGTATTTCGCCAATAATGGGACTGGAGAAATCTAATAGAAAGTTCAGAATAGTACAGGATTTGAGGAAAATTAACAAGATTGTTGTGTCATGCTGTCCCATTGTGCCAAATCCACCAGTGATTTTGTATCAGATTCCCAATGATGCAGAATGGTATACAGTAATTGATTTGTGTCATGCTTTCTTTTCAATCCCGTTGCATCATGACAGCCAGCCGATATTTTCATTTAGATTTGGAGAACGAATTTTGGCACGGTGCCGAATTCCACAGGGGTATACAGAGAGCCCCTCTATATTTAATCAATTGCTGAAGAAATCTCTGGAGAGTTTAACAATGCCTGAAAATTCAGTTTTGGTCCAATACATTGATGACCTGCTTGTGGCATCAAAAACACGTGAAGCTTGTGAAGTAGACACCATTGCTTTACTGAATCACTTGGCAGATGGAGGATTAAAAGTATCCCCAGCCAAATTGCAATTCTGAAAGAAAGAAGTCCAGTATCTGGGACATAATATTGAGAAAGGCCTGAGGAAAGTGACCATAGACAGGATTAAAATCATCAGAGGGATGAGAGCCCCAATGACACAAAGGGAAGTAAGAATGTTTCTGGGAATGGTTGGTTACTGTAGTCAGTGGATAAGTAACTTTTCCTTGATTGCCAAGCCATTGATTAAATTGACCAAAAGTGAGATGAAAGACCCATTGGAACTAAACCCAGAAGAAATGGCAGCATTTAAAGAGTTAAAGAACAGGCTGTGTGAAGCTCCTGCCCTGGGAATGCCAAATTATGAAAAAGAATTTGAGCTGTATTGTAGTGAGAGAAATGGATGTGCACTTTCAGTGTTAATCCAGAAACATGGACGTCTGAGAAGGCCAATTGCATACTTCTCATCAACACTTGACCCAGTAGCTGTGGGTTTACCAGGTTGCCTGAAAGCAGTAGCTGCTACATGCCGAAGTCTGGAACAAAGTGAGGGAATCATAATGGGATATCCTGTACGGGTATTCGTACCTCATGATGTGGCAATCCTTTTAACAAGGAGCTGGACACAGTTCATGTCTCATAGTCGGCTGACTAAATACGAGAAAGTCATTCTTGGTGCAACAAATGTGAGCCTTGAGAGATGTGTGAATGTGAATCCAGCAACACTGTTGCCTGATGCTGAATGTGTGGGAGTGAGAAATTAAGTTGATCATGATTGCCTGGATGTGCTTGATTACTGTACAAAACCTAGACCAGACATAAAAGATCTGCCACTGCCTGAGAGTGGTATAAAGGTAAGTGGTCCCAGCATACAGTTCATTCAAAAACAAAACATTAGCATTATTGGAACATAATTTAGACGGATAGCTCAAAAAAGTTCGAATGTTATTTAATCACATCGAACACGTAACATTCTTTCAAAATTGAATCAGAAGAATTTTTAAGCAACAATTTGAAAAAGTAAAAAACGTGCCCAAGGGAAGGGAGGGGGGTGAGTGAAATAGTGCAGAATTTGGAAGGAAGTGAATACAGTGTTAGGGGTTACTGAATTACACTTAAATTGGACGGCATTCAAGAATCACTGCCGTATTTTGAACATAGATTCAATCATAGTCACAGTATTAACAATTCGGAAAAGTGCCATATAGAAACAATCACAGTACATCATGTACTGTTGACGATGTTGGCAAACGATGTTGAGTCGACGTTTCGACCCCTTGAGTGTTGTAGGTATTAAGTGGAACCTTACGGGGTGGGGTCTTCATCAGGACTGGGAAAGACACAAAGGAAGGGTGGGCACCTGAAGGAACAAAAGTTTAAATGAGTGGGGACTCATCAATCTTTCATTTGGCGGAAGCTACAACATATTAAATTAATTGAGAACAAAATAAAAGTTACCATGTCCGAGGGTGGACAAGCCTCTAAGACGTCCGCAGGTCGTCAAAGAGAGAGGGAAAAATCCTCGGCGGTAACGGACTGGCGTGGAGAGTGGTTGAAACCTGAAATTAAGTAAGGTGAGTCAGACTGGTGAACCAGACTAGTCAGTTCAATAAATGGTCGCTCCCAACGTTGGCGGGAAATAATTACCATCGACCACAACTCGTGGGGGTTAAGTCTTAGGATTCATGGAAAAGCATAGCCTGGAGATTAATCCGGGTTTAGGGGATGGTTGAACTGCTGGAGAAAAATCACTGCTAGTTCACACAAAGGAACGAATCTACACAGGGAAAAAAAGACAATTCAGAAATTGTGACAGGGAGAGCGCCTGCTAATACAAAAGTGCTGGAGAAATCACTATGGAGGTGGGATAAACATGATTTCAAAGAAATGGATAGATCAGTAATAAAGAGAAGTAGAACTTCTCATTGTTATTCACGAGTCCCGTAGGATCACGTAGAATGGGTATAAGAGCATCGCTAGTACTCGAAAACACATAAATTACCGTGGGAGAGGGCAAAGTGTCGAGAGCCGACACGGCATGTCACATACTACATGCAGACACAAAATAAATCATTTTGGGCAGAGCAGGATGTCTCGGACAAAATCAAAAGGTCAAGAAGCCAGCATGAAAGGGGGGTAGGAGCTTACCCTGAGTCTCAGCGTCCGCTGCAACAATGAATGGGAAGTGCTTGCCCCGGGCGCATCATTTAAATAAGGAGACGCGCGGTGAACGCGTGGTCTCCGTTAACGTGCTGGCGCTAGATGCCGGTAGGCAACCGTCAAGGAGAAAAGACTATAATCGGTAGCGTCACGGAGTTGACAGCGTATTAGGAAGTTGTGGACATGGTAGAAAACGTAACGCATGAGTCAAACAGAACAACTAGAAAGGTATTGATCGCCCATTTTAAAACAATGTTAATAGTGTAAACAATGTGCAGTACGGTTTAAACAATTTACATCAATACAAAATCAGAGAAACCCAAACAGTACATGGTGATAATCCTGTTGGGAAGAAAGCATATATCCACATACAAAATGTCCAAACAATCACAGTGTATAGCAGCAATTAGGCATGGCAAAAGGTAAGCATGATAGCGTATGATACTGTGTCTGCTGGGTGATAGCCAGCTGCTCCCGGTACAACCAGCCCTATTCATAGAACAAAATATGTTATCAAATGTGTGCTGGTAGATGGAAGGAGAGGTAACAAAGTGGACTAGTCATATTAGTGGCAGACATAATGGCTCCTTAAGAGGGGAGAGAAGGAACACATCAAAAACAGAGCCAGAACTAGCTCAGATTAATCAAACCCGGAGGACTGCTAATTGGGCGTTACTGCCATCAAGTTCATTAAGCCCATTGGCCACCGTGTCCATCATAGACATCCATTTAGATTCTCTCACATTGAGAATGGCTGTTAGGTTGCCGCCTCTGGGGCCCAGCTTGACTTTCTCGAGAACTAGCCATTTGAGATCCTCTGGTTTATGATTTTTTGAGGTACAGTGTTCAACGAGGGGGGCTCCCGCCACGTTGCACCGGATTCTGCTATGGTGCTGTAGAATTCTAGCTTTCACCTTTTGTTGTGTCTGCCCAATGTAGAGTAAATTGCAAGGGCAACTGATACAATAAATCACATCAGAGGAGTTACAATTCGTAAAAGAACTGAGAGTTATCGTGTGTCCTCTATAGGTGAAGATCTTTGTCGGGTCAGTGGAATCACAGGCCTTGCAGTGGCCACACTTAAAGTGTCCGATCACTGGTGGTAGATTCCAAAGTCCTTGGATGGTTGGTGTTGTCGCAGTTTCAAGAAACGAGTGGACTACATAGTCCTTTACATTTCTCGCTTTCTTGAAGGAGTGCATCGGCGGGTTTGGTTGGTCGATGTCATCAGCTACTAACTCCCAATGTTTATTAATCACTTTCTTAATTTCATTACTCCGTGTTGAAAAAGTAGTGACACAAATCAGTCTCTGCAATGCTGTATCTTGTTTAGCTTTAGGTGTTAGCAGGGTTTCACGGGGATTGAACCATGCCCTCTTGCGAGCTTTCTTAACCAGTCTCCTGGGGTATCCCCTTGATAGTAGACGATTGCTCAGGTCCTCAGATTCCACAAAGTAATCCTCCTTTTTGGTACAATTTCTTCGTATCCTCAAAAACTGTCCAAAGGGTAGGTTATCCCTAAGGCCACGTGGGTGGTGGCTACTGTATCTAAGTAGGGAATTACGTTCTGTGGGTTTTCGATACAACGTTGTGTGCAATTTGTTGTCTTCACAAAAGATTTTGATGTCCAGGAAGGCAAGTTCTTTGGCATGCGAATGTATCGTGAACTGGATATTGTCGTTGCATAAATTTAGCCATTCATGGAAAACCGCCAATTCCGTGAGGTCACCATTCCAAATTAGGAGAATATCGTCGATGTAGCGTCTCCATAAATTGATCTTGCCAGAGAAAGGATTGTTAGCGAAGATAAATTGACGCTCAAAGTGATCCATGAAGATTATTGCTAGATCAGGAGCAAAGGCAGCTCCCATGGCAACACCTTTAGTTTGAAAGTAGAAGTCTCCTTGAAAGATAAAAAAATTTTTTTGCATAGCAATAGTCAAGAGTTGAATTATAAATTCAGTTGGAACTCTCATTGGTGCTGGTCTGGTGTTGAGGGCTTCGGTCATCACCTCCAGTGCCGGTATCTGGGGAATGCTAGTATACAAGGAAACGATGTCGCAGGTCACCAGTAGCTGGGTATTTGGATCGAAGGGTAGTTGGTCGACCAAGTTGATCGTCTGCATCGTATCCCTAAGGTAGGCCTCAGTTTCCTCTGCCAGTGGTTTCAGGAAGAAATCAACATATTTACATAATGGTTCCAGTAAGGAGCCGCATCCCGAAACAATCGGGCGTCCAGGTGGTTGCTGGAGATCTTTATGGATCTTGGGTAGGGTGTATATGGTCGGTAAACGAGGGTATTTCTGGTTGAGATACTCAAACTCAAGTTTGCTGAGTATACCTAGACCATAAGCCTCGGAGGTGATTTGTAAAATTTCTTCTGCCAGTTCTTTAGTTGGATCAGATCGTAATTTAGAATAGCTCACGCCATCTTGAAGTTGCCTCAGAATCTCATCCTTATATGCCGTGGTGTCTTGAATGACGATCGCACCACCCTTGTCCGCAGCCTTTATTACAATATCTCTATTGTTCTTCAATTTGGTTAATGCAGTTCGTTCCAATTTTCTGGTGTTGGGGATGGTATGTTTGTAGTTACCCAATAGCTTATTTACGTCGGAAAGTACCATGTTTTCATAAGCCAAGATCTTGTTGGACATCGCACTCGTAGGTGGGACAAAAGTGGAGGGGGGCCTCAGTCCAGTGGCCGACTGTAGCGCATCAGAAGTAGAGTGTTTGAAGAAATACCTTAAACGTATCTTTCTGAAAAAGGCGTGTAGTTCAACCTTAGTATCAAAGCTATTAGGGTGAGACGTTGGTATGAAGGAGAGCCCCTTTGAGAGTACGCGTTCTTCATCTTCCGTCAACGTGTATGATGAAATATTCACCAATGGGTTATCCTTCTCTACCATCTGTAGACCTTGCGTCTGGTTGATATCTCTCCATGGTTCTCCGTCTGGAAACGCACCTGCTTGCCTGCCGTCGCCCTGCCTCTGTCCCAGTTGGTTGTGTTGGATTGTCGACCTCTCTGAGGGCCCCGTTGCCAAGGACCCCGTCCTCTGGGTGGTCTCCATTGGCCCTCGTCTAAAAAAGAGGGAGGGTAATAGCCTTGTGGGGGATACCAATTTTCACGATAGCTTTGGTCAGAGCTGGTGGATGGTTGCTCGTTGTCACTTCCAGAGCTACCTGAAGATTCAGAAAAGTTGGTAAAATTCCTTCTGCCTCTGTAGGAACCTCTACCTCTGCCTGTGAATCTGCCTTGATTGTCCTGCTTGTAATAATCCTCTGATAGGTAAGGATATGTGTTCTTTTTCTCATAAAAGCGAATGTCTTTCGCAAGTTTGTCCAATTTCTTGTTCTGAGTGGTGAGCTCGAAGTCTTTCAAAGATTTAGCCAAGTTAGCCAAGGCTTCCTTGGCGTTGGCTAAGGTAGAGTCACCGGCAATTTCCTGTTTAAGGGAGGAAATTTCTCTGGTCAATGATTGTACTTGTTCCGCTGCCGTCTCGACTCCCAACACCATCCAGTGTCTTGAAGCGTTGTTGGCCACAAAGCTAAAGCCTTCCTTGAATTTTGGGATATCAACAAAAATCGCTGGTTCGTTCTTAATTTGTAGCCCGACTGGTATCACATTTGCCTGTAAATATTTCGTGAGTAAGTGGCCATGAAGGCGAGTGCGTATTAACTTCTTCTCAAGGCGTTCTAGACGTGCAACCTTATCGTTCAGTGTAAAGTCAATATTGGGGGTATCAGATGATAAAAATTGATTAGCAGGGTCCTGTAACAATCGATTTATATAATCCTCTGTGTAAGAAAGAGTCTCACTCTCTGCCATCTTCTATGGAGTGATTAATCACTTGAAAGACCTCGCAGGTGTGCACCTGCTCTGAAGTAGAGAACATAAAGGGTCAACCCATATGAAGTCACTGGGACCTGGGTATGGAACAGTATAAAGGTAAGTGGTCCCAGCATACAGTTCATTCAAAAACAAAACATTAGCATTATTGGAACATAATTTAGACGGATAGCTCAAAAAAGTTCGAATGTTATTTAATCACATCGAACACGTAACATTCTTTCAAAATTGAATCAGAAGAATTTTTAAGCAACAATTTGAAAAAGTAAAAAACGTGCCCAAGGGAAGGGAGGGGGGTGAGTGAAATAGTGCAGAATTTGGAAGGAAGTGAATACAGTGTTAGGGGTTACTGAATTACACTTAAATTGGACGGCATTCAAGAATCACTGCCGTATTTTGAACATAGATTCAATCATAGTCACAGTATTAACAATTCGGAAAAGTGCCATATAGAAACAATCACAGTACATCATGTACTGTTGACGATGTTGGCAAACGATGTTGAGTCGACGTTTCGACCCCTTGAGTGTTGTAGGTATTAAGTGGAACCTTACGGGGTGGGGTCTTCATCAGGACTGGGAAAGACACAAAGGAAGGGTGGGCACCTGAAGGAACAAAAGTTTAAATGAGTGGGGACTCATCAATCTTTCATTTGGCGGAAGCTACAACATATTAAATTAATTGAGAACAAAATAAAAGTTACCATGTCCGAGGGTGGACAAGCCTCTAAGACGTCCGCAGGTCGTCAAAGAGAGAGGGAAAAATCCTCGGCGGTAACGGACTGGCGTGGAGAGTGGTTGAAACCTGAAATTAAGTAAGGTGAGTCAGACTGGTGAACCAGACTAGTCAGTTCAATAAATGGTCGCTCCCAACGTTGGCGGGAAATAATTACCATCGACCACAACTCGTGGGGGTTAAGTCTTAGGATTCATGGAAAAGCATAGCCTGGAGATTAATCCGGGTTTAGGGGATGGTTGAACTGCTGGAGAAAAATCACTGCTAGTTCACACAAAGGAACGAATCTACACAGGGAAAAAAAGACAATTCAGAAATTGTGACAGGGAGAGCGCCTGCTAATACAAAAGTGCTGGAGAAATCACTATGGAGGTGGGATAAACATGATTTCAAAGAAATGGATAGATCAGTAATAAAGAGAAGTAGAACTTCTCATTGTTATTCACGAGTCCCGTAGGATCACGTAGAATGGGTATAAGAGCATCGCTAGTACTCGAAAACACATAAATTACCGTGGGAGAGGGCAAAGTGTCGAGAGCCGACACGGCATGTCACATACTACATGCAGACACAAAATAAATCATTTTGGGCAGAGCAGGATGTCTCGGCATCTAGCGCCAGCACGTTAACGGAGACCACGCGTTCACCGCGCGTCTCCTTATTTAAATGATGCGCCCGGGGCAAGCACTTCCCATTCATTGTTGCAGCGGACGCTGAGACTCAGGGTAAGCTCCTACCCCCCTTTCATGCTGGCTTCTTGACCTTTTGATTTTGTCCGAGACATCCTGCTCTGCCCAAAATGATTTATTTTGTGTCTGCATGTAGTATGTGACATGCCGTGTCGGCTCTCGACACTTTGCCCTCTCCCACGGTAATTTATGTGTTTTCGAGTACTAGCGATGCTCTTATACCCATTCTACGTGATCCTACGGGACTCGTGAATAACAATGAGAAGTTCTACTTCTCTTTATTACTGATCTATCCATTTCTTTGAAATCATGTTTATCCCACCTCCATAGTGATTTCTCCAGCACTTTTGTATTAGCAGGCGCTCTCCCTGTCACAATTTCTGAATTGTCTTTTTTTCCCTGTGTAGATTCGTTCCTTTGTGTGAACTAGCAGTGATTTTTCTCCAGCAGTTCAACCATCCCCTAAACCCGGATTAATCTCCAGGCTATGCTTTTCCATGAATCCTAAGACTTAACCCCCACGAGTTGTGGTCGATGGTAATTATTTCCCGCCAACGTTGGGAGCGACCATTTATTGAACTGACTAGTCTGGTTCACCAGTCTGACTCACCTTACTTAATTTCAGGTTTCAACCACTCTCCACGCCAGTCCGTTACCGCCGAGGATTTTTCCCTCTCTCTTTGACGACCTGCGGACGTCTTAGAGGCTTGTCCACCCTCGGACATGGTAACTTTTATTTTGTTCTCAATTAATTTAATATGTTGTAGCTTCCGCCAAATGAAAGATTGATGAGTCCCCACTCATTTAAACTTTTGTTCCTTCAGGTGCCCACCCTTCCTTTGTGTCTTTCCCAGTCCTGATGAAGACCCCACCCCGTAAGGTTCCACTTAATACCTACAACACTCAAGGGGTCGAAACGTCGACTCAACATCGTTTGCCAACATCGTCAACAGTACATGATGTACTGTGATTGTTTCTATATGGCACTTTTCCGAATTGTTAATACTGTGACTATGATTGAATCTATGTTCAAAATACGGCAGTGATTCTTGAATGCCGTCCAATTTAAGTGTAATTCAGTAACCCCTAACACTGTATTCACTTCCTTCCAAATTCTGCACTATTTCACTCACCCCCCTCCCTTCCTTTGGGCACGTTTTTTACTTTTTCAAATTGTTGCTTAAAAATTCTTCTGATTCAATTTTGAAAGAATGTTACGTGTTCGATGTGATTAAATAACATTCGAACTTTTTTGAGCTATCCGTCTAAATTATGTTCCAATAATGCTAATGTTTTGTTTTTGAATGAACTGTATGCTGGGACCACTTACCTTTATACTGTTCCATACCCAGGTCCCAGTGACTTCATATGGGTTGACCCTTTATGTTCTCTACTTCAGAGCAGGTGCACACCTGCGAGGTCTTTCAAGTGATTAATCACTCCATAGAAGATGGCAGAGAGTGAGACTCTTTCTTACACAGAGGATTATATAAATCGATTGTTACAGGACCCTGCTAATCAATTTTTATCATCTGATACCCCCAATATTGACTTTACACTGAACGATAAGGTTGCACGTCTAGAACGCCTTGAGAAGAAGTTAATACGCACTCGCCTTCATGGCCACTTACTCACGAAATATTTACAGGCAAATGTGATACCAGTCGGGCTACAAATTAAGAACGAACCAGCGATTTTTGTTGATATCCCAAAATTCAAGGAAGGCTTTAGCTTTGTGGCCAACAACGCTTCAAGACACTGGATGGTGTTGGGAGTCGAGACGGCAGCGGAACAAGTACAATCATTGACCAGAGAAATTTCCTCCCTTAAACAGGAAATTGCCGGTGACTCTACCTTAGCCAACGCCAAGGAAGCCTTGGCTAACTTGGCTAAATCTTTGAAAGACTTCGAGCTCACCACTCAGAACAAGAAATTGGACAAACTTGCGAAAGACATTCGCTTTTATGAGAAAAAGAACACATATCCTTACCTATCAGAGGATTATTACAAGCAGGACAATCAAGGCAGATTCACAGGCAGAGGTAGAGGTTCCTACAGAGGCAGAAGGAATTTTACCAACTTTTCTGAATCTTCAGGTAGCTCTGGAAGTGACAACGAGCAACCATCCACCAGCTCTGACCAAAGCTATCGTGAAAATTGGTATCCCCCACAAGGCTATTACCCTCCCTCTTTTTTAGACGAGGGCCAATGGAGACCACCCAGAGGACGGGGTCCTTGGCAACGGGGCCCTCAGAGAGGTCGACAATCCAACACAACCAACTGGGACAGAGGCAGGGCGACGGCAGGCAAGCAGGTGCGTTTCCAGACGGAGAACCATGGAGAGATATCAACCAGACGCAAGGTCTACAGATGGTAGAGAAGGATAACCCATTGGTGAATATTTCATCATACACGTTGACGGAAGATGAAGAACGCGTACTCTCAAAGGGGCTCTCCTTCATACCAACGTCTCACCCTAATAGCTTTGATACTAAGGTTGAACTACACGCCTTTTTCAGAAAGATACGTTTAAGGTATTTCTTCAAACACTCTACTTCTGATGCGCTACAGTCGGCCACTGGACTGAGGCCCCCCTCCACTTTTGTCCCACCTACGAGTGCGATGTCCAACAAGATCTTGGCTTATGAAAACATGGTACTTTCCGACGTAAATAAGCTATTGGGTAACTACAAACATACCATCCCCAACACCAGAAAATTGGAACGAACTGCATTAACCAAATTGAAGAACAATAGAGATATTGTAATAAAGGCTGCGGACAAGGGTGGTGCGATCGTCATTCAAGACACCACGGCATATAAGGATGAGATTCTGAGGCAACTTCAAGATGGCGTGAGCTATTCTAAATTACGATCTGATCCAACTAAAGAACTGGCAGAAGAAATTTTACAAATCACCTCCGAGGCTTATGGTCTAGGTATACTCAGCAAACTTGAGTTTGAGTATCTCAACCAGAAATACCCTCGTTTACCGACCATATACACCCTACCCAAGATCCATAAAGATCTCCAGCAACCACCTGGACGCCCGATTGTTTCGGGATGCGGCTCCTTACTGGAACCATTATGTAAATATGTTGATTTCTTCCTGAAACCACTGGCAGAGGAAACTGAGGCCTACCTTAGGGATACGATGCAGACGATCAACTTGGTCGACCAACTACCCTTCGATCCAAATACCCAGCTACTGGTGACCTGCGACATCGTTTCCTTGTATACTAGCATTCCCCAGATACCGGCACTGGAGGTGATGACCGAAGCCCTCAACACCAGACCAGCACCAATGAGAGTTCCAACTGAATTTATAATTCAACTCTTGACTATTGCTATGCAAAAAATTTTTTTTATCTTTCAAGGAGACTTCTACTTTCAAACTAAAGGTGTTGCCATGGGAGCTGCCTTTGCTCCTGATCTAGCAATAATCTTCATGGATCACTTTGAGCGTCAATTTATCTTCGCTAACAATCCTTTCTCTGGCAAGATCAATTTATGGAGACGCTACATCGACGATATTCTCCTAATTTGGAATGGTGACCTCACGGAATTGGCGGTTTTCCATGAATGGCTAAATTTATGCAACGACAATATCCAGTTCACGATACATTCGCATGCCAAAGAACTTGCCTTCCTGGACATCAAAATCTTTTGTGAAGACAACAAATTGCACACAACGTTGTATCGAAAACCCACAGAACGTAATTCCCTACTTAGATACAGTAGCCACCACCCACGTGGCCTTAGGGATAACCTACCCTTTGGACAGTTTTTGAGGATACGAAGAAATTGTACCAAAAAGGAGGATTACTTTGTGGAATCTGAGGACCTGAGCAATCGTCTACTATCAAGGGGATACCCCAGGAGACTGGTTAAGAAAGCTCGCAAGAGGGCATGGTTCAATCCCCGTGAAACCCTGCTAACACCTAAAGCTAAACAAGATACAGCATTGCAGAGACTGATTTGTGTCACTACTTTTTCAACACGGAGTAATGAAATTAAGAAAGTGATTAATAAACATTGGGAGTTAGTAGCTGATGACATCGACCAACCAAACCCGCCGATGCACTCCTTCAAGAAAGCGAGAAATGTAAAGGACTATGTAGTCCACTCGTTTCTTGAAACAGCGACAACACCAACCATCCAAGGACTTTGGAATCTACCACCAGTGATCGGACACTTTAAGTGTGGCCACTGCAAGGCCTGTGATTCCACTGACCCGACAAAGATCTTCACCTATAGAGGACACACGATAACTCTCAGTTCTTTTACGAATTGTAACTCCTCTGATGTGATTTATTGTATCAGTTGCCCTTGCAATTTACTCTACATTGGGCAGACACAACAAAAGGTGAAAGCTAGAATTCTACAGCACCATAGCAGAATCCGGTGCAACGTGGCGGGAGCCCCCCTCGTTGAACACTGTACCTCAAAAAATCATAAACCAGAGGATCTCAAATGGCTAGTTCTCGAGAAAGTCAAGCTGGGCCCCAGAGGCGGCAACCTAACAGCCATTCTCAATGTGAGAGAATCTAAATGGATGTCTATGATGGACACGGTGGCCAATGGGCTTAATGAACTTGATGGCAGTAACGCCCAATTAGCAGTCCTCCGGGTTTGATTAATCTGAGCTAGTTCTGGCTCTGTTTTTGATGTGTTCCTTCTCTCCCCTCTTAAGGAGCCATTATGTCTGCCACTAATATGACTAGTCCACTTTGTTACCTCTCCTTCCATCTACCAGCACACATTTGATAACATATTTTGTTCTATGAATAGGGCTGGTTGTACCGGGAGCAGCTGGCTATCACCCAGCAGACACAGTATCATACGCTATCATGCTTACCTTTTGCCATGCCTAATTGCTGCTATACACTGTGATTGTTTGGACATTTTGTATGTGGATATATGCTTTCTTCCCAACAGGATTATCACCATGTACTGTTTGGGTTTCTCTGATTTTGTATTGATGTAAATTGTTTAAACCGTACTGCACATTGTTTACACTATTAACATTGTTTTAAAATGGGCGATCAATACCTTTCTAGTTGTTCTGTTTGACTCATGCGTTACGTTTTCTACCATGTCCACAACTTCCTAATACGCTGTCAACTCCGTGACGCTACCGATTATAGTCTTTTCTCCTTGACGGTTGCCTACCGGCATCTAGCGCCAGCACGTTAACGGAGACCACGCGTTCACCGCGCGTCTCCTTATTTAAATGATGCGCCCGGGGCAAGCACTTCCCATTCATTGTTGCAGCGGACGCTGAGACTCAGGGTAAGCTCCTACCCCCCTTTCATGCTGGCTTCTTGACCTTTTGATTTTGTCCGAGACATCCTGCTCTGCCCAAAATGATTTATTTTGTGTCTGCATGTAGTATGTGACATGCCGTGTCGGCTCTCGACACTTTGCCCTCTCCCACGGTAATTTATGTGTTTTCGAGTACTAGCGATGCTCTTATACCCATTCTACGTGATCCTACGGGACTCGTGAATAACAATGAGAAGTTCTACTTCTCTTTATTACTGATCTATCCATTTCTTTGAAATCATGTTTATCCCACCTCCATAGTGATTTCTCCAGCACTTTTGTATTAGCAGGCGCTCTCCCTGTCACAATTTCTGAATTGTCTTTTTTTCCCTGTGTAGATTCGTTCCTTTGTGTGAACTAGCAGTGATTTTTCTCCAGCAGTTCAACCATCCCCTAAACCCGGATTAATCTCCAGGCTATGCTTTTCCATGAATCCTAAGACTTAACCCCCACGAGTTGTGGTCGATGGTAATTATTTCCCGCCAACGTTGGGAGCGACCATTTATTGAACTGACTAGTCTGGTTCACCAGTCTGACTCACCTTACTTAATTTCAGGTTTCAACCACTCTCCACGCCAGTCCGTTACCGCCGAGGATTTTTCCCTCTCTCTTTGACGACCTGCGGACGTCTTAGAGGCTTGTCCACCCTCGGACATGGTAACTTTTATTTTGTTCTCAATTAATTTAATATGTTGTAGCTTCCGCCAAATGAAAGATTGATGAGTCCCCACTCATTTAAACTTTTGTTCCTTCAGGTGCCCACCCTTCCTTTGTGTCTTTCCCAGTCCTGATGAAGACCCCACCCCGTAAGGTTCCACTTAATACCTACAACACTCAAGGGGTCGAAACGTCGACTCAACATCGTTTGCCAACATCGTCAACAGTACATGATGTACTGTGATTGTTTCTATATGGCACTTTTCCGAATTGTTAATACTGTGACTATGATTGAATCTATGTTCAAAATACGGCAGTGATTCTTGAATGCCGTCCAATTTAAGTGTAATTCAGTAACCCCTAACACTGTATTCACTTCCTTCCAAATTCTGCACTATTTCACTCACCCCCCTCCCTTCCCTTGGGCACGTTTTTTACTTTTTCAAATTGTTGCTTAAAAATTCTTCTGATTCAATTTTGAAAGAATGTTACGTGTTCGATGTGATTAAATAACATTCGAACTTTTTTGAGCTATCCGTCTAAATTATGTTCCAATAATGCTAATGTTTTGTTTTTGAATGAACTGTATGCTGGGACCACTTACCTTTATACTGTTCCATACCCAGGTCCCAGTGACTTCATATGGGTTGACCCTTTATGTTCTCTACTGCCTGAGAGTGATCATGTGTTGTTTGTGGATGGATCTTGCTTGAGAACGGATGAAGGAACACTGAGTGCTGCATATGCTGTGTGTACAGTTTCAGGAGTTGTGGAAGCATCATCTTTGAAAGGAGTTAAATCCGCTCAGGTGGCAGAATTGGTGGCACTAACGAAAGCCTGCAAGATTGGAAGAAATGTGAGAGAGTGACTGTGATGACTGACAGCCAGTATGGCTTCGGAGTTGTCCATGATTTGGGCCAGCTATGGCTAGAAAGAGGTTTCCTGACCTCAAGTGGAACTCCCATAAAGAATGCTGAAGTGGTTGGAAAATTGCTAGAGGCGATACAGCTGCCCAAAGAACTAGCAGTTGTAAAATGTGCTGCTCATGGTCAAGGTGATGATTTTGTCACCGCTGGGAACAAATTTGCCAATGATATAGCACAATACTGTGCAAGGAATAATCATTCCAATAATCGGAGTAAAGAAAGAGAAATGTCTTCTTGTTCCTTAATGTTTACTAATGCGGTGGGAACATGGGAGGAAGTGAAGCAGCTTCAGGATGAGGCAGGAGATGAGGAAATGAAAGATTGGGTGAAAGCAGGTTGTGCACCAAGGGAAAAAGACCATGTGTGGGTCTATAGAGATGGAAGACCAGTCATGCCAAATAGCATGCTGTCAACAATGGCAAGGATGTATCATGGCCAAGGACACCTGGGGAGGGATGCTATGATAAGGGCCTTTAAGCAGAACTGGTATAGTCCAAAATTCAGGCTGATAGCAGAAAGTCTCTGTCAGAGATGCCTGATATGTCAGCAATTCAATCCTGGAAAGAGAACAGTGGTGAGCCTAGGAACAATAGGCAGGGAGGGAGGACCCTTCACAAGAATGCAGATAAACTTCATTGAAATGCCCCAAGTCAATAGATTAAGGTATGTCCTGGTGGTGGTCTGTTTGTTCTCCAGGTGGGTGGAGGCCTATCCAACAAGAAGAAATGATGGGATAACAGTGGCCAAGCTACTGTTAAGAGAATTCATCCCAAGGTATGGGTTCCCAGTGACCATTGAATCAGACAGAGGAGTACATTTTTATAATGAAATCATGGGTTTGATCTGTGAAGCATTGAGTGTACAGCAGAAGCTACATTGTGCTTACCGACCAGAGGCTTCTGGTGTGGTTGAACAAATGAATGGTACCATAAAAAACTGAATTGGCAAAATGTGCCTAGCCACAGGAATGACATGGCCCGATGTCTTGCCTCTAGTCCTGATGACAAATAGGTCTACTCCAGACAGAACAACAGGTTTGAGTCCACATGAAATTATCATGGGACGTGCTATGAGACATGCATTTGTACCAGTCAACAAGCTAATGACTATAACTGATGACATGATTTTGGATTACTGTAAAGGCCTGGCTGACGCAGTTCATTCTGTGTTTCACCAGGTTGGAGAAGACGCCACCACACTTGAAAAGAAACAAGCTCATGATCTGAGCCCAGGGGACTGGGTAAGGATAAAAGTCCACTGAAGAAGGAATTGCCTGGTTCCCAGGTGGGGAAGGCCAAGACAAGTCATCCTGACCACAACGACTGCTGTGAAGTGTGCTGGAGTGAAAAATTGGATACATGCAAGTCACGCACTGAGAGTTCCAAACCCAAGAGACGGCACTGGAAAAGAATACTTTGAAGAATCAGACTCCAGTGATGATGCAGACAGTGAGACAGTAAGAAGGAAAAAGAATCCTGAAAGGGGGGAAAGTGAGTCAAGAGAAATTTACATCCCACCAGAAGAAGTTCTGAAAAGTTCATTGCAAACTTCTGAGACGAGTCCAGATTCTGAAGAAGTGCCTGAAATTCCAACTGACAGTGACCAACACGAAAAGAAAGAAAGAAAAGAGAAGAACATTCCAACAGAAGAGATACCGGAATCAAATGAGGAAATTGGACAAGTTCCACCTGAGATAATTCTTGAAGAAGAAGGGACAGGAAAAGACAGAGAGGGATAGATTGCGGAAAAACCCCGAGGAGGTGTAGGGAACATCGACAACAAGCTAGGTGAAGGGACAAGTAGACAGCAAGAAGATTGCGTGTCAGAGACCCGAGGAGGGACAGAAGTAGGGAAATCTCAATTGGTGGAAAAAGAGACTGTTGAAGAAAAAGAAGTTGTTAGAGAAGAGAAAACTGTTGATGAACAAGAGGCAACTGAGACAGAATCTGATGAAAGTGAAAGTGAGATACATGGAGGACGAGTTCTGAGAAAGAGAACTTGGATTGGAGAAAGAAACAATAAAGAAGGAAGACAAAAGAGAAATGCTAAAGGAGATCTTTGGCCCAACAAGATAAAGAGACTGAGGTATCGACTGACACGAGTTAACTCTTCAACAAGTGAACGAAGTGTCAAGTCAAAATCCAACGAAAGAAGAAGAAACAAAGATATCTGAGAGAACTAAAAGAATCAGAAAACCAAACCAGAGGTATAAGTCACCAGAATGGACGTATGTGGCACTGCCTGAACAAGGAGAAGAGGCAGACAGTCAAGGAAGTCCAGAGGAGGCTTTGCTGAAAGTGGTTGATGAAGAAGAAGCTGTGGGAATCCTGAGAGTTATCTTGTCCGACATTGGAGAAGAAACGGATGTTCAGGACCTAATACAGTTTGATGATGATGAAGAAACTGTGAAAAGTGATGAAAATCCAAATTGAATAAATCCAAAGAAATCATTTGGAGAAGAAAAGAAAAGAAGTAATATTAAAACTAGTAGATTGTAATAATCTGTGGGTACTTGCTGCCCTAAAAGTTCGGTAGTGGAGTAGAAGAGGCTAAGTCAAAAGACACGGTCAAATTAACAAGATGGCTAACATTAACAATAATCAAAGTAGATGTACCTTTCTGAAAAGATGGTGCAAGATTTGCTGCTGCTGTACAGGATTATTAATGCTGCTTTGGAGCGTGCTTGCTCTACTGATTTCTTTTAGAGTAACTATAGACACTTTAGAAGGACATACTGAGAACAGGACTAATATAGGGAAGAGTTCACAGAAGATAGTTCCAACTAGAACTAGCAATGTACATATACATAAGGATAGGTCAATTAATGATTTTTCTAGCAATGTGTTTTCAAAATTGTTGTATGAATACGTAAAGACAATGGATGTAAGGGATTGCTACGTTTGTATGCAATTACCTGCCTCTGTTTCGGAAGGAGTGACTTATCATCATCTTCCGGCTACGTATGGAATTTCATGTAGTGTATTGATTAGTATATTTTATCAGTTAGGGAAATTAGATTACAATATGTCTAATGTAGATAATATTCTTGGGAAACTGCCTATGAATAAAGAACTGAATCCTGCAAAAGAAGCTAACACTTTAGGTGAGATTTTTATAGAAGCTAGAGAATTAACATTAGAATATGTGTTTAGAAACAATTTAACTTGCAGTTTGAAAGAAGAGGAGAAAACTTTCCTAGACATGGTTGAGAGAAGAAGGTTGAACATGCACAAGAAAGCAGAAGGGCATAAAATGAGTGAAACAGTGTGGGATATTGAGAAAGAAAAAGAATTGAAAAATGGAGCCAGTCCAACAATGGCTATAGATGCACCACAGAAAGGCAAACTATGCATTACCAGGAAGAGATCCCAGTATGATTATTATTTCATAGGGACTAGTGAGTGCCATGATACATACTTTATTGCAACCGGATGGGGATTTAGAGGAGGAGAAGATCCAGTTTTCCCGGGAGTGTATTATATTTGTGGGAACAAGGCTTATTACAGGTTGCCTGACCATTGGTTTGGCACATGTTATGTTGGCCTGGTCTTTCCAAAGATTTTTCATATGGATAGAGTAGAAAATGCTGAACAAACGAATCCATTAACACGCTATAGAAGAGAAACATGGACAGAAATTGTAGGAGATATTTTTGGAGCTTTGATACCAGCAGTGGGAATTTCTTTAAATGCCTTTGGCATTCGGAAGCTGTCAACAGTGGTGGATCGCTTGTCAACAAGCACCGCTGGAGGCTTTCTTCTGGTAAATACTGTAATGGTTGCTTTACGCGCTATGGCGATGCAAAATCGACTTGCCCTTGACATTCTTTTGGCAAAAGAGGGTGGAGTCTGTGGAATGCTGAAAGTTCAACATTGTTGCACTTACATTCCTGACGAAAGCAAAGATCTAAAAGTTTATATAAAAAATATTACTGATTTGCATGAAGAATTAGTACCACTGGCAGCTGAAAGTATCTGGACTAAAATGGGTAATAAGATGATTGCTATTAAGAATTTTGTAGCTAAAATAGGTAGTACCATTTTTGGTAAGATATTATTTCCATTAACATGTGTAATTGTTGCATTATTGATTCTTAGATTAGGGTGTATGTGTTGTAGGTACAGAAAAATAAAAAGAAAACAACACAAGAAAATGTTAAAAAGAGACAAAAGAAACCAGAAAGAGATCCACAGGAAATAGAATTAGAAGAGCTAAGGGAAAGCATGTATATAGAAACCAAGAAAGAAGATGAGATGGAAACAAGGGTTTGAAAAATGAACAAGAAGATATTTTGAATTTCTTCAAAAGGGGAAATTAAATTGATTTTTGTGGTTTTGATTTTTGTGGTGATAAGATATCACCAAAGGGGGGATTGATGGAGCAGGGTTTTTACTTTAAACCCAAATATATCCTTCATTTTCGTATGTTATTATTAAAAGTACTACTGATTAATTAATAATTACTAAAGATGTGTTGAGTCTGGACTAATCAACCTTATTAACAGAAGAATTACACGTGGGAATGCTATTGCATGGCTAAAATAATAAGTGAACTAAGTTGGTGAGCAAATTGACAGAATAGATGTTGCTTATGTGATGTTATTGTGTTTTGCGCTTATAATTAATATGCATTAATGGCTTTTGATGTCGCAAATGGCTAGATAAATACATACACATAAGGGTATTAGCAGGGGAATAACACTGTATAATCATTTCCGTGCAATAATTTTTTTTGTGTTTCATTTTACTTAAGTTGTCCAATGTGGCCTGTTAAAACATGGCTACCACCCGCAGCCTGCATTCGAGTAGATGGAAAATTTGCAAGAAGGCTTCGCGCTGACTGCGACCTTGCCCTCCTGGTGAACTGAAAAGCCATGATCATGACGACAAATCCGGGAGAGATGCCAAATGCCCCTGAATGTGAAGACTGTTGCCAAATCCAAATACCGACTTGTTGAACTTATAGTGGTCCCACGAATAAGAAACATTTTACCCTAAAGAGACATCCGTAGAAGTAACGGATTAGTTATGGACTCCTTATTTCTATTCATTATTTGAGACGATCAATGTGTGTGAAAAACTACCGATGTATCCCAAATGTACCAAGACGACATGATTTCCGCCATTCGATTGTTTTTGTAAGATATGATTGCAACATTTGGTATGTAAAATTGGTATAAATATTAGTAGACTAGAGAGGTCTAGCGCCACTTCTTCCCAAACTGATGATCAGAGGGCCCGATGCTGACAGGAGAGGACGGTGACTCTACAGGACGGCTAGAAACTTTGATTATTTTGCTGAGGACCGGTTCTGACTTAGAAAACGACTTTTAGACAGAATAGGTAAATATGAAAGAAATGATCTTGCATTTAATTGGCTTTTCTTATAATTTTAGATAAACAATATTCTGTTTGAATTACTGTGTCGGGTGGTTATTTTCTTATCATGTTTATTGAATTTATTTGCTTGTTCTAAAATGTTTCACCAGATCTATAGCAACTAGTTGATGCCATTGACCTCAGGGTACATGCAGATTGGTTAGGTATCGAAAGTGTTTCCCCTTATACAGGGCACGGATAGAGTGGTAGGATGAATGTTGGTGTAATGGGCCCCATCAGCGTGTGATGTGTGTGTGCGTGTGTGACTGTGAAATCACTCCGTCCGTGGAAGTGGAGGGGATTCGGAAGCTCCGATCTGCACCACCTGTGCAGGCACCGCCATAGGGATTACGATGTCCCTTTCCGACAGCCTTTCCCTGGCGGTCCGACCGCCATGGTAAGGCTGTCACAAGGAGACTTTGGGGGCCCCCAGCACAGCCCCGTGCCTCACTGGCCTCCGCCATGAGGCCCGGGAGGCACCTGTGGTACCCCCACAAACATCCATGCAGGCACCGCTGTAGGGATTACGATCTCCCTTTCCGACAGCCTTTGCATGGCAGTCTGACCGCCTTGGAAAGGCGGTCACAAAGAGACTTTGGGGGCCCTGAGCAGTGCCTCGTGGGCCTCCACTATAAGGCCCGGGAGGCACCTCTGGTGCACCCGCAAACATCCATGCACCGTGTGCCAGGCACCACATGGTGCCTGGCGCACAGTGTATGGATGTTTCAAAACATCCCCTATCTTCTGCAGCTTGTGCTGCAGCCCTTTTCCAGTCTGAAGCACAAACCGCAGTTGAAAAGAAAAGGTTTCCTAACAACTACTCAGTGGTCGCATCTTAATTTGGCGAGTGGAACCGCCGACTACATGTCAGTCAGTTTCCAACACCCTGCAATGGTGTCATAATTAGGCCCTTTATTACAGGCATCATAAAAATCCTACAACACTGAGTTTGATTAAACGATCAACACTTGATGTCAGCCTGAGATAAAAAGACATACAATGATGAATTGCAGGATGATTGCCTAGTATGAAACGTTGATTCACATAATTGTTTTGATGATGCTCTCAGCTGTCATTGGTGTAAAGGTGGTGATTGATGATTTCAAAAAGTATGTTGAAGGTAAAACCTCCTTCACTTAGGAATCAGGCAACACATTTTACAGCTGGTCAAGACCAGTGATTTTTTCTTAAACTTTGAAGAGCTGAATTTTTTGTTGATTAGATAGTTCATCAGGGTTTGTAAAAGGATTACTTTAGTGTGAATTTTGTGTAAGTTTTGCTCTCGTCCAGTTCAGATGAAGCATCCTAGGACCGGTTTCGGGGTTTCACCCCTCTTCAGCCAGGATAGCTTGACTCCAGTGGCGTAGTGAGCACGGGACCCACGTCTCGGCATACCCTTCCCAGACGTGAGTCCCGTGCTCTCCATTCCACTGGAATTAAGCTATCTTGGCTGAAGAGGGGTGAAACACCGAAACCGGCCCTTGAATGCGTGTTTCCAGTCCAGGGAGGACCTGGCTTGGCAATTTGGGCTGGACTGTTCCCATGAGGCACAGGGTCAAGACTGATTTGCATATGGCTGGGTTTAAACTGGAATGGCTTGGTGAGCAAAAAAACGATGGATTTAGGCCCAAATCTCTGTACTGGGGTCAATGTATGACATTGTTCTGCATTCTGTCCATCAACTGTTGTTTTTGCTAGTGTATTAGAATGTCATCACTGACATTTAGCACTCCGTGGAACCCTGATAGTAGTTCCCGATGGTATTTTGGAATATTTCTGCCTCTGACGAGATGCCAAAGTTCAGTCTTCGGTGGCGGTGCAGCCCTATATGGATCGAGAAGGTCGTGATATACCTGCTCTCCTCGGCTAACCTCATCTGATGGTATCAGCATTAAGGTCGAGCTTGGAGAACCAGAGAGATCAATTCGGGTCGGCTAGGATATCATCAACGGTTGGGGTCAAATGTCTTTCACGTTTAATCGCCTGGTTAGGCAAACGCATATCGATGCAGAGTCGAATTTGACCAGGTTGTTTTGGTTTCTCTGCGATTACCATGGGTGACACCCAGGGCGTTGGCTCACTGACCTTCTCAATGACCCCTAGTTGTTCGAGGTGTTGGAGTTCTTTCTCAATGAGTGGCCTGAGATGGAAAGGTATCCGTCTATGCCTCAAGACTACTGGTTTCACAGCCTTGTCAATGTATAATTTGATAGGGCCTTTTTGATGCACCCGAGTCCCTCAAAGAGTTGTGGAAAGAGTCCAAGGAGGACCAGGCCAAGATCCTCGGCTGTGTGGCTCCCTACCAGAATGTCGGCCTCTCTGTTGACCACGTGAAACGTGGTGGTGACTTTGTGTCCTTCCGCCTTCACCTTGACTGTCATCTTTCCTTAGAGCAGCAGTTGTGTCAGGCTGCCATATGTGAGAATCCGTACGTGCGACAGGGACAGCACTGGCTTTGGGTTGAGTCATTTGTACTGCTGGGATCCCATCACATTGACGGATGCACCGGTGTCAATCAGCGAGGTGACCTGGGATCCGGCGATGTTGATGGTGCAGGTGGGATCCGGTCGCCTCTTCCGTTTCAGATCACTGGCGAATGAGATGAGGTAGCAATTGCCTTCCTCATCTGTCGATGAATCTTCAAGATATTGCTTTGGTCGAGCGGACGTGCGGGTTATCTTTGGGTTTTCAGGCTCTTCAAGTGAGAGGTGTCTTACTGCCTTTGATAGTGGGCATCATCCTCTGGCTCCTTGGTTTCGTGGGCCTCCTCTGCATGCCACTGCGAAGTGGTTGGGAATGGCGCACTTGGAACATGTTCTCCCTTGCGCCGGACATTCTGCCTAGGTGTGTTCGTCCCTGCCACAGTATGCGCTGTATGATCCTTGCATGCTTCTCCCTGGCCTCCGGTTGCGGGTGCTTTGGCTTTAGATGCAAATGGCATATATCCTTTCTGTCTTTACTGTAACTTGTTTCTCCACCTGTTGAGTTAACGCGATATCCATCGCCATTGACCTGGCATCGGACAGGTCATGTGACCTGGCTAAAATGAGGATTTCCTCTAAGGTGATGCCTGGTTAACGCAGGATGAGGGTCTGAAGGTTCGTGTTCCGGCACCCTTGGATCACCTGGCCCCTCACTTTTTTGTTCTGGTCATCATCCATACACGTACTCGCCAACTCACACAGCCGCGCGTGGAAATCATCTATCGACTTCCCTTTCCTCTGACGTGCCTGTCACAGTATGAATCTCTCGTAATCGGGGTTTAGCTGGGGGTCAAAGTGTGCATTCAGGGCTGTCACTGCTGCTGTATAGACGTTGGGCAGGCCGGTGTTCGGTAGGTGAGCGAATAAGTTGTAGATTTCATCGCCAGCAAAGTGTAATAGTGAGGACCTCTTCACTGCGACACCCGTTTTCCACGTCGCCGTGAAGTAATTATTCAGCCTGCTGACCCAGAGTGTCCACCTAGGTGACGCTGTGGCCGGGTTGATGAGCTCGCTAAATGGAGGCAATGCATTGATCTGGTTGTGTTGCAGCACTTGCCTCACTAGTAGGGGTCCAGGGTGCGGGCTGGTGGTGCTTGTGGTAGTGCTGCGTGTGCTCCTTGCTCATTCATTCTCGCATGTGCGTGGCGTGCAGTTGTCCAAATGAGGTGTGTGCCATGTGCTTGTCCTCTCACACTTTTTGGTGGTGTTGGACTGTGGGCTGCATGCCTTGCTTGTCCAGTGCTGTGTGATGATTCATCTATTCTCTCTCTCTTTTCTTTCAGTTTTTTTTGTATTCTCTTGTGCCTGTCATGTTTCAGGCATCCACGCTACCGTGCCCTCAAGTGTCTCCGGTCCGTTGCTCAGGGCAGTGGCATTTAAACGTGAGCTTCTGAACTGCCAGCCGGCAGCAGGCCCGATCCACGTGCGCTCTTCACTGCGTGTATCAGCAAGTGGCGGCCTGAGAATGCGCGCACTACCGCGAGTGACTTAGACAATGGAACTGGGCCTCATGTTGGAGCTCTCTGCTTCGTGCGCTCCTCCCATGGAAACACAGGGCCAGGTAGGGCTAAGCACTAGTATTATTGATGCCCCGCGGGCGTGATGCCGCTGGGGGCTCCCACCTTGTTTGAAGGTCACAAAGCTGGCCTCCGATCTGTACGGCCTTGGCTTTCCACCGCTGCAGTTTTTCACCAATGTGTGCTGGTGAGGAGGTTTCAGGACTCACACCGTCGGGTCGATGGGCATTGGCCAGGTCTTCCGTTCTCCGATGGGGTGAGCGCTGCTGTGCAGGGATGCTGGTTGCCCACCCTCATCGCCAGTGTCATGGCGTGCACTAGATTATGGCCTAGGCCTCACATACACAGCATGCCAATAATGAGGACAGCCACACAGTGTACTGGTCTGGGCTATGAGGTCCAGAGCGGCTTACGGCCATTTATTTTCTACAATGATACAATGTAAGTGAGCCCTTCTGGGCTAAAGGTCTGGGAGCTGATGCACTCTTGGCACCTAGACTGCTACATCTTGCAGAGGGTGCCCTCAGGTTTCGTTATGCCACTGGGGCATGCCAGGCATAGCAACTGCTACCCCTGGTTATCTCTGGCAGACATCCATTAATACATGCTTCACTTCATAATAATCATGGCTCCGCCTGATACATACATCATCTGTATCACATACAATGTCAAATGGCCTAGCATGTATCAAGACAAATATGTTTGTTGAGCCTCAAGCATATATTTGCATTCGAAGTCAGGGGTTTAGTCCCCCTAAAATGTTATTTCATTTTATTTAACGTTTGTAAGAAATCATGAATCTCTTTTTGTTGACAAATGCTTCTTACTTCCTCATGTTGTGTAAAAACACATCTAGAATTACAGCAAGACACAATTGAAAGACAATAATAATTATTCAAGTAATTTCTAAAAATAAAACGCCATAACAGCGAAGTGGAACAATCCCAAAGGAAGGTGGAAGAGTTTAGAAAAATAAAATGTCAGCACATGTTAACTTTCCAGAGGTGGGACATGCAAAGTGCAACAGGCTAGAACTGTTAAACTTACCAAATACTAAAGCCAAAAAATACTAACGGGGCGATGGAGGATAAAAAAACATAAATACATTCCAAACATACAGTGCATAATGGAAAATGAAATATGAAATTATATGCAATGAAATGGATTTGGTGAGACTTTTACATCTCACCAGGGGCCATATTACAGAATACGGCGCGCTCTCTTTGTTTGTGCCGGGTGCACCTTTCAAAAGATGCACCCTGCACAAACAAGGAGACTGTGCCTTTTTATATTGAATGTGCTGGTCCCACGGCAGCTATGAAGTCATGATGCCCTGGGGGCAGCGCATTCAAGTGAAAATATGGAGTGGCTTTGAAGCAGCTGCTCTGTGTTTCACTGTGCAGGCTTCAACCTGCCTGCACTTTAATGAGGGGAAAAAGATCCCCTTGCATGTGGATGCAGTGAGTGACTGCACCCGCCTGCAAGGGGATGTCTGAGGGGGGTCCATAGGGTCCCCTTTTCCCCTACCAGAGGGCTGCAATCAGAGAGGCACACTGACAGTGTGCCTCCTGACAGCTACTTTGCCTGTGCACCCGCGTCTATAATATGGCACGAGTGAAGAGGCAAAGAGATTACCTCATTTACATGGGGCCACGACCCCATGCAAATGAAGGAACACCCATTGGTAATAGAACTTTATGTGTGCCAGGGCTATTTGTATTACAGAAAGGGCCGCACAAGCGTCTGCGGCCCTTTCTGTACAAAGAGTCCCGGGGGCGGGCAAAGCACCCCTGGGGCACTGTCCATAATACGGCCATAGGTGCACCTACGTCACACTGAAACCCTACAGTCCATGTCTGGGAGCTGCTTCGCAGAGGTGCACCTGAGACACAATGGCTAGTGTGTTTGATTTTATTGGGTATACTTTCATGACAGACTCTTAATTGTTATGTTTTGCTTCGCATATTTGAACCATGTTCGAACTAGGGCGCGTCAGTTTTAATGTTGAGCGAGCTTTCGTTATGAAGTGTGTAGCAGGACTTATATGTTTATTTAGTGTTACATGTAAAACAAGGCTAGTGTATGTCGCATGTAATGACTTAAGTTTGCCTCTTGCATTCTGTAGCTTTGCATGCAGGGTGCAAGTGAACGGACTAAAAGCAGAAAGCTGTCCAATTGGACAACTTTATTTTGCAACTAAGAAAATTGTACTGGATTGCGCTTTTTTCTTATTTGTGAGAACTAGAGCAGTGAGGAATGTAGGAACAACGTAGCAGGTTTTTCCTTCAAGTTCCAATGGGGGCTTCATGCATTTAACTCACAGGGTTGATTTTACTTAAAAAGCTATGTGGGCCCTTTTTTATATCAATTAGAGAGGCCGGGGATCAGAATTTAATTTTTTACGATTCCAACCTCTTACTTCAATGAGGTGATTGGGAAGTGGAATCACCAGAATCCCACTTTAGCGGCACTAATGGAGGATTTGCCACCCTGAATGTTGACAAGATGGCAGCTGGTTGAATGAACAGATTTGAGACTTTTTTTGAAATGTTGAAACTGCTCCCATTGTTTGAATCTATAGTGCTCGTACCTCATCTATGAGTTAGCTAGGGCATTTGTAATGTAAATACATAGCCTGCACCTTAGCCCTTTGTATGATGCTCTATATAGAAGAACCAGACTTTAGAATTATGTTGTTATGTATTTGTGTTAGACCTCCCGATTTGGAAAATATGTTATTAATGGAGTAAACAATAAAGAAATTAAATGTAATAATTCCCCAGAGGAAAAAAATATTTTTATTATAGGTTTACCCTGTCCAAAACAGTTAAGGATTGATGATAATTTGCAATCAAATCAAATCAAAATCCTTTGTTTGTAAGAATTAGATTCTTATAGAAATATTACATAAGCTCAATTTAATATACTTAGGGTCTGGTTAAGATGACAGTTGAACAGCCACTGACAGGCCGTCCGTGTCGGTCCGAACGCCATCCAGGATAGAGAGCCAACCACCGCAATATGATGCAGTCGGTCCAACCGCTGTGGTCGGAGCGACCAACCAACGGGTCCAACAAGCTGAAGGAGCCTGTCGGGCCATCAGTTGGATCACAGTCCCTACAATAAGGATGGTGCCTGTGCAGGCACCACTGCAGGGATTACGATGTTGCATTCCGACAGCCTTTCCATGGCGGTCCGACCGCCATGGAAAGGCTGTCACAAAGAAACTTTGGGGGGCCCCTAGCAGTGCCCAGTGCCTCGTGGGCTTCCACTATAAGGCCTGGGAGGCACCTCTGGTGCACCCGCAAACATCCATGCACCGTGTGCCAGGCACCACATGGTGCCTGGCACACAGTGTATGGATGTTTCAAAACATCCCATATCTACTGCAGCTTGTGCTGCAGCTCTTTTCCAGGCTGCAGCACAAGCCGCAGTTGAAAAGGAAATGTTTCCTACCAACTACTTGGCGGTCGCATTTTAATTTGACAGGTGGAACCGCCGACTACATGTCGGTCAGTTTTCAACCCCCTGCGATGGCGTCACAATTAGGCCCTTTATTACAGGCATCATAAAAATTCTACAACACTGAGTATAATTAAACGATCAACACCTGATGTCAGCCTGAGATAAAAAGACATAAAATGATGAAATGCAGGATAATTGTCTAGTATGAAACGTTGATTCACATATTTGTTTTGAAGATGCTCACAGCTGTCATTGGTGTAAAGGTAGTGATTGATAATTTCAAAAAGTATGCTGAAGGTAAGACTTCCTTCACTTAGGAATCAGGCAACACATTTTACAGCTGGGCAAGACCAGTGATTTTTTCTTAAACTTTGAAGAGTGGATTTTTTGTTGATTAGATAGTTAGTCAGGGTTTATTAGAGGATTACTTTAGTGTGAATTTTGTGTAAGTTTTGCTCTCATCTAGTTCAGAATTCTGTCAACCTGGTTGTAAGAGCCTGATTTAGAGTTTGGTGGATAGTGTACTCCATTACAAATGTGATGGAGTACACTATCCCCAAAACTCTTGGTTTAAGCTTTATATTGTCAGAGTCCCTGTTGGCTCTGTCAAAGGAAAGCTTCCTCTGACTCCCCAATGGGGTTTGGGCCATCTCAGAAAGGGCATTACGCTGCCCATCCCATATATGGTGGACAGTGAAATGTCCTTTTTTCTGTTGGTACTCCTGCTTTGGAAGATTGTTTCTGAAAAAACAACAAAAAGTTCAGAGGTTTGGTGGACAACCCTCAAAACAACAGTAGCCATCCACCAAATATTTTGTACCTTGAAGTGTTCCCTTCAAGGTACAAAGATAACCGCCTGTCTGACAGTTATCTCTAAATGTAACAGATGGAGTACCATCAGGATGGAAGAGATAATGTCCTTCCCCATCCTGGTGGACCTCACCCCTCCCATGCAAAGCTAAATCATGTCCTTAGTTTCTATCTCATCGTTTCAAGACTACTAGCACTCCGTTGTTCCGTTTGTTCCCTTTCTTTGTATTCAGCAGTTACTTTCAATTCCTTGAGTAGAGTCAGAAAGTCCAAGGTCTAGTTAATTCTCTGTGAAAGCTGTCTAGTATTTCATCCAAGAGTATGAATTGATTTGTATCTAGTGGAAGTTTGAAAATAATCATGAGCTCTAGTAGAAATGATTCATAGAGGCCTGTACTGCAAATGTCTTGATGTTGACAGTTTCAAAATATCGGCAGACTGCTATTGATTAGCAGCTAATCCAAGCATCTATGAGCATACGTGGAAAAGATTCCTGGGCTGAGTTGTCCAAGAGATCATCTGCCCTTACATTTTGGACATGTCAGGAAGTGAGCTGGAGGTACTGTGGCTCAAGTGCTGCAAAGCAATACTCAAAATCCACTCATATTTACAAGCCCCTATCGCCACCGCAACGTCACTTATTTGGATATTGTGGTGGCGAAAGGGGCTTCACCTTATTTACAAGGCAGCGTTAAGCCACTTAATGTGGCTTAACACTGCCTTGTAAATAAGGTGCGGTTTCACACAATACTTAGCATGAAAGGGGATCCCAATGGGTGTTGTGGTGGGCGTTCCACTGCAACACCCATTGATTTTGACGCTGCCCCCGATTTACAAGGGTGACGTAAATAGGAGGAAGCGCCAAAATAAAGAGCAGGGAAAACCTGGTCTTACCCTGGCGAAACGAGGAGAAATGTTGAATTTCTCCTTGTTTTTGCTGTTTCCATGTGTGCTGCGTTGTGCAGCACACATGGAAAAAGCAAAACACCATTGAATGTTAATGTGCAGGAAGGTCTCCCTTCCTGCATATAAACAATCATTTAAAACATTTTTTTTGCAACTTTTATGTGTGCTGCATTAAGCAGCACACATAGAAGTATCAAAGGGCTATTTAAAGATTGTTTATGTGCAGGAAGGCACACCTTGCTGCACATAAACAACCTTCCCCTTAACGCAGACACCCTACCCTATGGGGCAAGGGTGCCTTCGTTGGCGCTAGGCAGCTAAATTTAGCATCGGCGCTGGGGGAAATGCAGGGCTGCTTCATATTGTGGTAAATATGGTGCTGCCCCGCGTTTCTGAAGTGGCGGAGCACAACGTCAAGCCAAGAAGGCTAATGCTGCGCTCTGCCACTTCTTAGTAAATATGCCCCAGAGTTTCTTTCAGTAAGGGAAAGGTAAGTGTTTTTTTATGGTGTGCTGGTGCTGTCTGGAACGAGTCTGGTGGATGCACTGAGAACGTGCTATATGGCGGCATGTTGACAATGAACTACTATTCCCTGCAGGCCACAAATTCTTGTGTTATCGTGAGACATAGCCAATTTGGAATCTTACTGTAGTTAGGGTTTCACTACATGGATCTCAGATTCTCCTTGAGAAGGTCAATTGCTTACTAAGGATTCATATTGGTAAACTTTGGGAATAAAGAAAGTATTCTCGAAAGTTGAGTTGTTTTTAAAAGAGAAGTTTGAACCATTTCCTTAAACATTTATTCAACTCTTCTAGAGACTTAGTTTGTTACTTGAGGCTGAGAGTTCCTGTTACGGAAGAGGAAGGATTCATAATTTGTACTATGTAGAATATTGTAAGAAATTGGGTTTCTGGTTGGCAGAGGTATGCACCCTGTCCAAGCAGGAATTAAAACTTGAGATATTAATTTTCAAAGAATAAACTGCAAAATTAACTTAGAAGCAAGAAGAACTTATCTGGGTTATCTGGTCGGGCTGGACCGCGACAAAGTCAAGAGTTCAGGCCAACCGCAATGGAACGTGGGCCAGATACAGGGACTCAGTAAGGCCTGCTGAACACAAGTACCTTAATCCTGGTTGCGTCGGCAAAGATGCGGGGTGCAGCCAAGCGGTGCGTTGGTGTTCTACAGGAGCAGCACTTTATACCCACTTCCAAGGCCCAGGACTGGATTGGCACCACTTGGCTGGGCAAGACCAATGGCACAGTTCAAGTGCTGTAGCAGGGTGTCTGGAAGTCTTTGATGTCCCTGAGACTTCAGAACAGGATGCAAGCAGACACGCCCTTTGAGTCACTTTGGTTCTGGATTGAAAAGATGCAGGTCCAGTACTTCTCACTCCCAGGCAAGAGGGCAGCAGGTCAGCACAACAAAGCAGGAGTATAGCAGATTAGCAGTTCAGCAAAGTGGCAGTCCTTGTAACAGCACAGCAGTCCTTCTTCCTAACAGAGTATCCACAGGTCCAGAAGTGCACGGAAGTGGTGGTGTCTGAGGTCCAGAATTTATACTTTGGAGTCCTGGTTCTGGAAGGTGGTAGAGGCTTCTAGACAGTGGCTCTGAAGTTAAGGGAATCCCCTTCCTTCCCTGCCCTGGCTCCAAGCTGGCTGGAGTGACAATACAGAGTTGTTAGGCCTATTGTGTGGAGACAGGGCACATCCTATTCAGGGCAAGTGGTTCTGTCCTTAGCTCCACCCCCATCAAGACAGTGAATGGCCCATTAATGTCAATCAAGTCACATCTAAGCATTGTGTGTGGCTCTCTAGAGGGAATGCACAAGGCCCAGCTGTCATCCACCTCAGACGTGTGTTCAGAGGCAGGCAGAAGGCACAGAATGGTTAAAGTAAGAAACTGTCACTGTTGTGTTCAAATAATTATTCCAAGGGCCACACTTACCACTGACCCGCAATATCCATTAAATAAGGAGCAGTTGGCAACGTGGAAGGTTCAAACGTTTATTGTCATCATAGATCTCTATATAGAGGAGCCTCGTCGATCCTCACCCATCAGGTGCGCCGAGGAAGACTGCTGGCTCCTTGACAGTAACACACTTTTATACATTTATCAGCACGGCATACAAAACCTTATATGTGGAAAAGTACCAGCTAGTCCTGGCGCCCCTAATGAGCTCATGCCTATTTCTAGTTTCGGTTACACATACAAAGGGTTACTATCTTTACAGAGAAGGTCGGAAGGGTGACTCCCTTCTCGTCCCAGGTCTGGAGGAATTCGCTTGATACTCCCTTTTAGCAGATGTGACCTTGCTTCTCAGCAACTCTGTCTGTCTCCTAATTATTACCGTGAAAAGGGAAGGCAGATGGTGTGTAAGAGGGCCACGTGACTCCTAAGAGAAAGGAGCCGCAATCCAAGATGGAGGCAGTTTGGTTCTCGGCCCTTTTGTCATGCTAAACGTAATGGGATTTCGATCCTTCCAATGCACTATGGCTAAGCATACCGTCATTAGATATACTGCGCTAATCATACCATAATGACCTGAATACCTCAGAACGGCCCTTTTAGTGCAGTATAACTAATAACCAAGTCAGTCTTCGAAAATACCCTCATCAATCTGCATTAAATCATGCGCCTCCTTCTGAGTCCGCTGGGCATCGATCCTGGTTTGGTTGGACGTGGGCTTAGGGATGGATCGGCGAACCTGAGTAGCACAATATGCACAACAGGCCGGCCCGCATTGTAGACAAATGCAACAGGTGAAAAGGAATCCTACCACCCCCAAGAGAATCATAAATAACTTCCATCCCCAGGCAGTCACCAAATCCCAGAACCACCCGGACAAGGACCAAGTACCAGTGTCAGTGTGAATTTCAGAGGCTAGTCGATGTAGTTTCTGGATAGCTAGATGGACGGAAGGGGCGGAGTCAGGTATATATACACAACAGGAACTGCCGATGACCCTACAGGCTCCACCACGATCTGCTAGGATAACGTCTAAAACAAGACGATTTTGTAGGGTCACGAGCCGGGTCGCTTGGAGCTCTACTGTGATATTAGTTAATATCCCTGCAGTAGTATTAATCACCCCTTCCACCACTCTGGATAACCTCCTAACTTCCTTACTATTGAGGATGGGTCCCCATATGGGCAGCGCCCCTTTTATAATATCAACAAAATGTTGTGCTGGAGTGTCAGTTTGGTCAGTGGCATCATTACTGGCGACTTCAGCTGTTAGGCTCCGCCGATTTAAGGTATGAGACTTATGATAGTCAGAAGGAGCTATGTACACCGGGGGGTAAAGGAAAGACAAGTAACACCTACCCATCCACCCTCTGGGCAACCAGGTATAGGCGTTTTCACCGCACACAAAATAAACATTGGGAGGGGTGAGTGTAGGGGGGCTACTGTATGTCTGCAGTCTATAAGTGTAATTACATCTGCTATATCCTACGAACAAATGCCCCATCCCCTGCACACAGAAAGAGGAGGATGTATTCAACACCGGGACCGGAATGATTTTTTCATTTGAGACATTTCGCTCTTGGAAGTACTTGAAATATTCAGTAAAGTTAAAAGTCATGAAATCCAGTATTTCATCCCTCAGCCAGGTATCATTTTCATGATCAGTGTACACGTTCATGCAGGCGGTGGGGTCAAGGGTACCATCCGTTCCCTCAGCATTAGGGGTGAAACCTTGGTGTGTCTCTATATATGCTAAAATCAAGGCGTAATCCTTCTCTGAGAATCGACGTTCATCTATAGTGTAGTGTTCGTACAACATGGATAACATTTTAAACCAAGCTTCGCAACTACCTAAGTAAGACAGGGGCACTGATATAAACAAATCTTGCTTGTGCATCACTGACGGGAGAAGCCCACAGACCCAACAATCAGTAACGTTGGTGGAACTATGAGTCTGGTGCAGCATTTCAATAAAAGCATTATGTACATATGTCTGTCGGTGTCTTTCTTTATGAGGAGCAAAAGTCTGGAAATGATGTTCCTTAGGGGCAGGAGTAGACATTATCAAGGTGTGCACAGGATGACGAAACTCTAAATATATAAACAAACTTAAGCATAATACAAATGATACCATCAATATAGAAATAAAAACAATCTTAACACGCAAGCTCCATGAAGAGAACATTGGCAAATGCGGGGGAACAGCACGGGGTTCTATGGGACGCCCGTCTTCAGGGACAAAACGAGCAAAAGGGTACATTTTCCTCACTAAAAGTCCAATATAATCTCGGGAAAAAGGGTCTACAAGCAGTCCGTCCTGCCGTAGGGTGCTTCTTTCCTGTGTCCTTTAGAGCCTCACAGGCAGACTCCTATTGTTCAGTAAAAACAAAAAGGAAAAAAGGTAAAAACTTCTCGCGTTGGAGTCACACTTGACGCAACTCGTGTTGAAAAGAGACCTCCACCTGGGCCCCTCCGTTTGTCTAACCAATGTCTCTATCTTCGTTCTGAACAGAGCTTTACTTAAAGTTCCATGCTCTCAACGAGTTCAGTCCAGTGTTCCGACAATCCTCAGGCCTCCAGCTGCACTTGCCGGGGCTAGACCTGGGATTCGTCTATTTCCGGGGCCGCAGGTGATATCGATCCCCACCAGGGGTTTCAGGATTCGTGAACAAGGTGGGCACAGTGGGGTCAGATGAGGAGCTGGGCTCCCAACCAGATGCTTCACTTGGGACGGTTGGGTTGCGACAGGAAGGGGTTTCAACGCCCACAGCACTCCCCCCTTGCCCGTCAACCTCTCTGCGGGTGTCCGGGGAAAGTGACTCTTCCGTGCTGGGCTCACCTTGAGTCGGCTGACCTTCCTCCTGGTCCAGTTGCTCCCTTGGCAATGGGAGGGGAACTCGCTTAAGATGGGAGATATGGATCCAGTGCTGCTTCCCTTCGACTTTCACCGCTGTTCGCGTGGCCAGGAGGACCTGGTATGGCCGGGACCAGCGCGGATCCAAACTCGATTTCCGTTGGTAGTTTCGGACCAGGACCCACTGTCCTGGTTCTACGCCGTGTCCAGGACCCTCCGGCAGGGGCTGCAGTGTGGCAGATATCTGTTGATGAATGGAACGAAGATCTTTAGTCAGAGCATACAAGTAATCAGTCAACATAGGATATTCAATGTCCCTGAAGGATTTGGGCCGGGGTACTCCCCATACGTTGGCAGGTCTGCCAAAAATGACTTCGTAAGGGGAGATACCACTCCGTGAATGGGGAGTAGTTCTCACAGACAATAGGGCCAGGGGCAGGAGATCGGGCCATTTTAATCCCGTCGTCTCCTGAAGTTTAGCCAATCGTAATTTTAAGATTCCATTATATTTTTCAACTAGACCCGCTGACTGGGGATGCCGGGCTGCATGAAACTTCTGCCGGATGGACAGGCCCTTGCATACATACTTAACTAAGTTAGCATTAAAATGGGTCCCATTGTCACTCCAAATCACCCTTGGCAACCCATATCGAGGAAAGAACTCTTTTACCAGGGCTTTCGCAGTTGCCAAGGCAGTGTTCTCCTTCGTGGGGTACGCTTCTACCCATTTGCTAAAGGTACAAATCACCACCAGCACATATTTCAGATTGTTAACTCGTTCTAGCTGTATGTAATCCATTTGGAGTACTTCGAAAGGCAAGGTGGGCGGTGCAAAACTACCTGCTTGGACGGGGATACTAACCCCAGGATTATGCTGGAGACAAATTATACAATGCTGGACCAAGTTCCTAGCTGTCTTGGGGATATTGACATTATACCAGACAGAATCCAATATGGCACAGATGGCCTGAACTCCTACATGCGAAGGTCCGTGTGCCATAGTTACCACCGCATTTACAAAGGCGTTCGGCAGCAAACATCTACACCTCTCTGACAGATCGGTCCAGCACCCATTCTCATCAAGCCTCCCCACTTGCTCTTGCCAGTATGTCAGTTCTTCCGGGGTCACCTCTTTCTGCAGCTCTTTCACACTATCTATGGTGTTATTAAAAACCTCTGCTTCTATCATTCTTGTCACTACAAGCATGGAAGTGGTGTCAGACCGGGCTGTTTCTTTCGCGATCTGGTCTGCAAAGGAATTTCCCCTCCCCACATCATCAGTTATAGCTTTGTGTGCACTGCATTTGACTATAGCCAGGGTCTTGGGCAATGTTAATGCGGCTAGTAACCGTTCAACTAGTGGCCCATTCTTTATTCTCTCACCGTGGGATGTCAAGAATCCTCTTTCCGCCCACAACCTCCCGAAGCTGTGCGCTACACCAAACGTGTACTGGCTGTCGGTGTAGACGTTCAGCCTGATGCCTTTCCCTAGCTCGCAAGCCCTGAATAATGCAACCAATTCGGCTGCCTGGGCTGACCGGTATGGTATCTTCGCCGCCTCAACTACCGTTTGTAGAGTAGTGATCGCATAGGCCGCAGCCGTCTTACCATCCGGTAATCGGAAGCATGACCCATCTACATACAATTCCCCTTGGGCATCAGATAGTGGGGTGTCAGTTAGGTCTATCCGACCCTTGGTTTCCTCTTCAGTTCGAAAGATACAATCATGCATGTCTTGTCCACCGCCCTCCGAAGGGAGGGGTAACAACGTGGCAGGATTCAAATAAACACATCTTTTGATCGTTATGTGAGGTGCAAACAGGGTCAATTCGTACCCCGTAAGACGCGCACTAGTTAAGTGCTGCGTCTGTGTCCTGTTTAATAATACGTCCACAGCATGAGGCACCATCACTGTCAGATCCGTATTCAGGACTAGCCCTTCCGATTGTCTGATAGCTATGGCAACTGCCGCTACAGCCCTCAGGCAACTGGGAAGCGCTCTGGCGACGTTGTCCAAAACCGCCGAGAAATATGCACAAGGCCTTTGCTTACCACCAAAGTCTTGTGTCAACACTGAAAGAGAACAACCGTCCACCTCATGCACGTAGAGCACAAAAGGTTTCCGGTAGTCAGGGGTGCCAAGCACAGGAGCAGAGCAAAGAGCAGTTTTCAGAGCGGAAAAAGCGGTCTGGCATTCATCAGTCCAAGGTAAAGGCTCATGCACATCCTTCGTAGTTAGATACAGGAAAGGTTTAGTCAAGAGAGAGTAGTTAGCAATCCATTGGCGACAGTAGGAGGTTATGCCAAGCAAAGTGCGGACATCACGTTGCGTGCGAGGAACAGGCATGTTAGTTATGGTTGCAATACGCTCAGAAGTTAACCGTCTTCCCTCCTTCGACAGGAGATGACCGAGATAGGTCACCTCCGGTCGACAATATTGAAATTTAGAGAGCGACACCTTGTTACCGTGAGCGGCCAGATGTCGTAGCAGGGTAACCGTGGCATCACGGCAACCCTGTTCTGTATCAGAAGCCACAAGGAGGTCATCAACATACTGCAATAGGACATTACCTGGGGGCAATTGCAGAGAGTCCAATACCCTCTTCAGGGCTTGGCTATAAATGCTAGGACTTTCGGTGTACCCCTGGGGAGCGCGACAGAATCTAAAACTGCGGCCTCCTAATGAGAAACCGAACAAATGTCTACTATCTGGATGAATGGGAATACTAAAGAACGCATTCTTTAAATCAATCACCGGGAAAAATATGGCAGTGGGAGGAATCATCGTTAAGATAGAATTAATGTCCGGCACCACAGGATACTGGGGTACCACAATTTTATTGATTTCTCATAGATCAATCCCAAATCGGTAGGTATTAGCATAATCAGGGGACTGGGGTACAGGGGCTCGTTTAAGAATCGGGAGAATCGGACTGTTGCAGGTATTGGACGCCGTTTCCTCCACCACCCCTGTTTTAATCAGGTCGGAAATAATGGCCAGTAAGGCACGTTCACCTTCGGGGGCTATTTTGTATTGCGGAATCCTTGGCAATCGAGCATTCTGTTTTAGAGTGATGGACACCGGTGGAATTGGTAAGTACCCCACATCAGTGTCCCCCAGGGCCCAAAGATCTCTCGGGAGTGTCGCAAGCTCAGGGGGTAAGGAGTCAGTTTTTGCAAAACATTGGATGGAGGGGACAGAGGGATTCCTAATGGTTAGGTAAACTCCATCGGGGGAGCAAAAGATGCGTGCATGTAATCTTTTCAATATATCCATACCCAGGAGATTTTCCCCACACTGGGAGGTGAGGAGGAAGGGTGATTCAATCGTTACTGGTCCCACAGTAAGGGAAAGTGGTTTCGAAATGGGGCTTACCACCGGAGTTCCAGAGAACCCCACGGACACATTAGTCTGGCCAGACAGAGCAGCCCCCGGGACCAAGGCACGTGAAACAGAACTGTTCATAGCCCCTGTGTCAACCAAAAACTTACCTGATGCCTCCAGCAATTGTGCATGGACATAAGGTCCAGCCTGATCTATCGGAATTGACACATGCCCCTTACTCTGCCCTTGGCTATCCTATGCTTGAGTGTACCCAATGTCTCCATCCGTCACACGTCCGTCATGGTAGTATTGTTTACCCTGACTCTGATCGAAATAATTCTGACTGTTCTCACCTCGGACCGCCTGTTCTTGCCTCGTGTATCCACCTCGATGTCCACTTACTCTACCCCTTCCACGTCCCCTAGAAGCAGCGTTCTGCTCATGCAATAACGGGCATTGAGCTCTCCAATGCCCCTCCTCCTTGCAGAAAGCACATTGATTTATGCCGAGATCCGTTCGCCCAGTCGGGTGCACGGGTCCCGCCCCTCTCGGAACGAAATTCTGTACCCCTCTCCCCCTTCCTCTACCCTCTCCACCTGCTGTAACAATACTCGTGTTTTCAGATCCTTTGACTTTCTTTCTGTCTTATCCTTGCTCTCATTTTCCCGATGTTCATAATACTGAGCCATGCTTAATATTGTGGAAGGCGTGGTGGTCGTCCAGGTACTCTCGGCTGCCTGTAGCCTAGCCGATACCTCGGGTAGCAAATTTGTTACAAACCTATTAACAAATAAACGTACACCCCCCTCCGTAGCCAGGTCCTGCCCGCTAAAATCAATGAATACTCCCTCAAACCTTGTGAAGAAATCAGATACACTCTCATCCTTCTTTTGTTTACAGGCCGTCAGCTTGTCCAAATCTACTTTTCTGGGCGGGATCAATGAATGCATATATGTTATTATTCTTTCAGGTAGAGCTAATATCTCAGGTCGGGGTTTACTCCCCGGCTTGCGATCTCTATCCCAGTTTCTCAATTGGTCCCATGTCCCACAAAACTCCGTGACATGGTCCTGGTCATGTACCTGGCGCCAAATATCCACCGGTACTAGCAGGGCGAAGAATAATTCAATATCCGCCAACGTCATCACTGCTGACGAGGCGGCTTCGGTTAGTTCTTTATAATAGGCAGTGGGGTTTTTCCTAGGATCAGGCAACTGGCTTTTCAAGGATAATACCTCACTCCGCTTCCAAGGGGTATAGACCCACTGTTCCTGGAACCGGGCATCTATTCCCGGACGGGTAATGACACCGTGGTCATCAACCACTGCGGCGACTTCAGGATGGAAGATTGGGTGTACCTCCCGCATAGGGAATTGGGAGGATCCGGCGGGAAGGGCGGACTGCAGACGAGTTCTATAAGAAACCAAAGTCTGCACCTTCCCATACACGTCCTCAGGTGTCAGTCTGGATTTGTGAATCTGGTCAAGAATATCATACAATATGGCCGGAGCCTTCCCTTCCCGGTGTACCTGTTCCCATACAGAGATGAGACGGTTAGCCATATGTTCCAGGGCATGCTGTTGCATTACCGGTTCGTAGTCCCTCATGGTACTCCAGATATCAGCAAGAGTATATATAGAATGTCGCATCCACTGGGATGCTTGTGTGGCAATAGCTGCCCTTTCTTCTGTTCCCAAGGCAGAACGAGTGAACAACCTCCTCCCCTCCGTTAGACTGGTCGGATGTACCGGAGTAGTCACAGCTGCTGCTGGTGTTGTGCTAGCGGAGGAGGAGGGTAGAACAGAAGGGGAAGACATTGACCCCGTCGGCAGCTGAGGGGTCCCGGCTGCAGCTGTCGAAAATAAATTAGGTAACAGGGCTATAACATCGGACACAGATGCCGACAACTGGGCAAGGTCTGGCAGGGAGGGAGAGGTAGTGTTGGCCGGGGGAGCCGAAGCCGAGGCCCCCAGGGACGTATCTGGGGGAGCCGAAGCCGCGGCCCCCAGGGACGTATCCGGGGTCGGGGCTGAGGCTCTTGACACCTCGGGGTATAGTCTCTGGGGCACATAAGGGGGCGGTGGCCTGGTGTCCAACAGATCCTCTATTTCATCTTCCGCATTCGGGCGGGTCACATAACTTTTATCAACCTTCAGTCTGAAATCGCGATTCATGCAATCCAATCCTTTCTCTACCCTTTCTCGGTCATAGGCCATAGCCTTCTGAGTAACATTCTGTCCTGCCTTGGCTCTAGCTACTTTCTCTTCCCTCATTCGTCGCTGTTTAGCCTCCTTCTGCCATGCGATTAGAGCATCGAACATGGCTTGCCTGCTTCGCCTAGAAAACAATTGTTCCTGTAAGAACGCAATTTTCTTTTCATCAAACGAACCAGTCTTGGGCCACCTTAATTCTTCATTACCCTTAGTATACTTATGCCACAGAGTGCAAAACAATAAAGGAGAGATTCCATGCTTGACATACATGAAATGGTTTGGACTGCCTTCCGGTGGGGCGGGTTGGCTCTCAGCTAACCTGGAGTCACTTGTGCGGCAGCAGCAGCCAAAACAATTCAATTTACTGAAACAGGACATTTTGGTTAGTTTTTAGACGTGTACACATAAAACAACAATCAGACACAACATACAATCAATATCCGAGAACCAAGCCCGTCGACTCTGGTTCACGATCCAGGTTTTCAAACTGCACGCGGGGATCCCGGTCACCCTCCTGGCTCACCACTACGACCGACCCCTCTCCAACAAGGACTTGCCTCGTCGGGAGTATGGCCTGTGGCTACCCAGGCCAGGTCACAGGTCCTTCCACGTGCAATCCGTCTATATTCCTCCGGCGCGCTATTCCTAACCAATCCAATATCATCTGTACGTACTTCGAGTCAAACCACTGTAATGCGAACCTAATCAAACAAGACACCACCCTCCGGTGCGAGTCTTCGAACCAACGAACCGCTGTCCAGCGCGAACTTCAAACAAATGCAACCAGTGTTCAAGTCAAGACAAATGCATCGTTCTCAACGAATGCTCTCAAAATCGATCAAACAGCACACCGTCCTCGACGCGTGTTTCAACAAAACATAATGCACCGTTTACAACGCGTGCGTCAAATCAAATCAAATCAATCTATACTCACCGGGTGCACCCAGATACGAATGTTCGTTCTCCGCTGCCAACTCCTCCTGACCAACTTAGTCCATTCTTCTGGGTTAAGCCCGTAGGACCCCGGTGAAGGGTGATTAGCAGCAGGGGACGTACCGAAAAGTCACGCAGGGTGGGAGAAATCTTCAGGCTCCTTCTCCCGTCGACTGGCCGGGACGCCCCCAATCCCACCACCCGAATACGGGGGGGGGGGTTTGACCCTGTCACGGGGTCCCTTCGTGGTCGCCAACTGTTGTGTTCAAATAATTATTCCAAGGGCCACACTTACCACTGAACCGCAATATCCATTAAATAAGGAGCAGTTGGCAACGTGGAAGGTTCAAACGTTTATTGTCATCATAGATCTCTATATAGAGGAGCCTCGTCGATCCTCACCCATCAGGTGCGCCGAGGAAGACTGCTGGCTCCTTGACAGTAACACACTTTTATACATTTATCAGCACGGCATACAAAACCTTATATGTGGAAAAGTACCAGCTAGTCCTGGCGCCCCTAATGAGCTCATGCCTATTTCTAGTTTCGGTTACACATACAAAGGGTTACTATCTTTACAGAGAAGGTCGGAAGGGTGACTCCCTTCTCGTCCCAGGTCTGGAGGAATTCGCTTGATACTCCCTTTTAGCAGATGTGACCTTGCTTCTCAGCAACTCTGTCTGTCTCCTAATTATTACCGTGAAAAGGGAAGGCAGATGGTGTGTAAGAGGGCCACGTGACTCCTAAGAGAAAGGAGCCGCAATCCAAGATGGAGGCAGTTTGGTTCTCGGCCCTTTTGTCATGCTAAACGTAATGGGATTTCGATCCTTCCAATGCACTATGGCTAAGCATACCGTCATTAGATATACTGCGCTAATCATACCATAATGACCTGAATACCTCAGTCAACTTTCTAAAAGTGGGTCTCCTTATGGGGAGTGATTCAGTTTCGGGCTGTGGAGGCTGGAATCAAAAATAGAGTTGCTACAAAACAATGCCTCCCAGACCATTGATTGTAATTATGCCATAGATAGAGAGCTGCAGGAGTCTCTCTAATCTTGTTCAAACAATGAACGGTCCTTACTTTAATTTTATTTTTTTGCTCAGATACTAGGGTTCCCCGTATCTTGCTTCGAATGTGAATCCCAACTTGTTTTGTCAAATAAATACTCTTGTGCCAGGTTCTTAACTGGTCTGATATTTATCTCTTTCAGTTATTTTGAAATTCATCTCATGCTTTTACATTTATATAGAACAGTAACATACATGATTTGACCTAACTCGACTGTGACAAATTACAAACAAATTATGTGAGATGTGGCATTTTCAGACTTGCAACTTTAAATCCACCTTTACCATAAGTTGTGATTTTAAATTCCAGAGACACCAAACTCAAAAAATCCATTGGTTCACAATTAGAAATTACACTTATAAAATTTAATAAGGTAATCTCAATGTAAACCTAAGGGAGTTGTAAGCCTTGCAGTAGTGAAAAACATATTTAAGCATTTTTCAGTACTTGAACATGTAAAACTTAAAAGCACATGTCCCCCTTTTTGATTACACTGCACTTTGCCCCTGGGGTGGCCTAACATGTATTAAAAAGGAAGATTTGGGGCTGGCTGGCAAGAGGGTTAACTTGCATGGTTGACATGGCAGTTTTGCTATGGCATGCCTGAGACATGTTTAAAGACCTGCTGAAGTGGGTGGCACATTCAGTACTGCAGGCCCATTAGTAGCATTTAATTTACAGTCTTTGGGCACATGTAGTGCTCTTAACTAGGGACTTATAAGTACATTAAATATGCCAATTGTGGATAATCCAAATGTTACCATGTTTTAGGGAAAGAGCACACACACTTTAGCACTGGTCAGCAGTGGTAAAATAGGGTCCTAAAGCCAGCAAAAATGAGGTTAGCAAAAAGAGAAGGAGGAAGGCAAAAGGTTTGGGTTTGATCCTGCAGAAAGGGCCAGGTCCAATGAATACGTATATATGAATGTCATGTACAAATGATCTTGCAAATTGCTAAAAATGGGGAACCACATGAGTTTAATAGTGTTGGTTACTTATCTTTCAGTTCTTTCTTGTGTATATATTATACAGTGGTGGTTGCCACTGTGTAATTATACTTGAGTCAGAGTTACCAGTTTGCTAATATTTTTGGTGTCATTTAACTAATCTTCACAAACTTTTCCCCCAAAAAGTTAATCCATGTTATTACCTTCCTGGAAACTATCGGAGTGATCTGTCAAACGGGAGGTGAGAAAAAGCAGGATACCAAAACACCTTTTTCCCATGCATTTTCCACAGAAATATTAGACAAGGATACAGAGAAAAAGGCTGAATAGAATTACACCAATTTTTCAAAAAGCTAGATCTTTTTCAGAATAGGTGTAAATCTGTTCAGTAGATTTTAGGAAATGATTATTCAAAATGTATTGATATATTAGCAGTTGATCCCACTAGACACTTTTGGGAGTCCTTCAGGACAAAAATTCAACAAGTGGCTCAATCTGATATTTTATTTTTCTGTCGGTCATCTATCTAATTGGCTGAATATCAAAACAAATGTTGCGGCCACCATTACAAGACACGGACACTCCAACTCTGAGTATTGCACATGTTTAAAAATAAGGTAGTAGGGGGCAGTGTAGGAATACCCTGAACATTTAGCCCCATATCCCTTGGGGTAAAAAATTAGACCTTTTTGCTATCCCATGAGAATCCCGCGGGAGCCCCGCAGAACCCAATAATTTTTTTTTGTTTTAAAAAGAGGGATGAGGGGATCTGTTACCAGATTGGGGAAGGCAGTGCAAGGCTGGATGTTGGCTGATCACAGAAGCTTGGGCACAAGGCCTGGCTGCAGGCCAGCCCCTTCAGCCAACTCCCGCCCCTGCCATGCACGGCTGTATATTTTCGCAGGCTGATTGATTTTTGCTTGATATTCTGACATACAACTTCTGTGTTTTGAACAATGTCAGAAAACAAAATGAAAACAACAATTGCGACTGTTCCTTTACTTTGTTACTCAATGATTAACTTGATTTTAGATGCTCAGTTACTAAAGTGGACATTACCAATCAGGTAAGGCAGAATTGTGTTTTATTTCTGAGACTACATCAAAGAACAAAATGCTCATTTGCGTAAAGGTTTTAACAACAGTTTTAGAATAAACAGTCCTAACATGTTCCACTCCTGGGAATCTGAAATTTCCCCTGCTGCCAAATGGCACACAACCTGAGAATCTTCATAAAAATCTAAACTGGGGCAGCATTCAGGACCATTTTAATGAACTCCTATTTTAGCAGTATTTCTGTTGCCCATAGATCTTGGAATACCAGAAGGAGCACGTTTTGTTGCACATCACAGATGCCTCTCATTCACTGGGGCTTATCTTTGAATGATAAAACTGATGCCACACCTTGCATTGTGAGACACGCTTCAGCATATCAGACTGCACGAAATACTAGAGGATGAACGGACGGACTTTTACTGGAAAAATTCTGACTTTGAATTAGCTGTTTAATTTCTCTCAATGTACTTGGCAAATTTTAATTACTTGGTGTACAATGAGGGACAGCAACATTGCCTAGACCTGCAATTTCTTTGAACAAAATATTGCCATAGAGGTACCGCTTCATAAATGTAAGCATCTGTGCTGAGATCTCTGTACAGAGCCCACCTGTTATTTGGCGGAGATCTCCTTATGGATGGAATTCACCATTTCTGTGCTGAGATTTTCACACAGACAGGGACGGCTTTAGCGCTGGTGGCCACCGGTGCAACAAGGTTTTTAGGCACTCCCTCCCCCCACCAACTTCCACCTTGGATCCTTCACTACCACCCAGCAAAAGTGCCCCTCATCTCTTCATAGCCCTTCTCTCACATACATTTAATTTGTTTTGAAGGGCTGGTAAAGGCTGGTTTTACTAATCCTCTTAGCTAACCACAAAAACAGAAGATCTGTTCTTTGCAGCAGGCATATTAACTCTCTGCACTATTTTATGGTGAGTCAAAACTGCCACTAGACAAAACTCCATTTCTCTCTCTCTCTAGCAGGAACATTAATCACAATAGTTATCTTGACATTTTTATTGATGCCTGAAAGCTGGACACATAAGGAACTCTGCAGCAGGTGCCTTTCAATCGTAAGTTATTACTCAACACAGCCCCCCCCTTACAGGTCAGTGCCCCCCTCCATATCAGCACCCAGTGCAGCCACACCAGTCGTATCACCCTAAAGCCGGCCCTGCATACAGATTTAGACTTACTAGTCTCTACTCCTCAAATGAGGGGGTGGAGACTCCTATGGCCCTATACACAAAAGTAAGTAGATACGTGGAGCTCTTCACACCAGGGCCTCTGAACCTATGACTAGATGAAGGTCTGATGGAATTCACCATTTCCATGCAAGATCTCTGCCTAGATTTTGACTTACAAGTCTCTGAGACTTCGATTACTAAATTTCTGACAGTAGATTTTCTATTATTAAATTTACTGCTGTTTTTGTAGATCTCCACCGCCAGGATGGAGAACTCTGTATAGAAATTAAACGGAAAATTAAAAGAATTAAGTCAAACTTTTACGAAGTTATTAAAAACTCTCTTTCCATACTCCTCTTCACCCGTCCCAATTAGAAAATGCAGCACATCAGTTCCAAAACTTAATATAGTTTTTAATTATATTTTAAATTAATGTTTTATATTTAAATTACTTTTGTCCAGGACAGATCTCAATGGTGAGCCAAAGAAAGTACAGCATGGCGTACTAGCAGGAGTCTTCGATGAGCATTATCATGGTGTTGCATCCTGAGACCATGCTACTTGAAGACTGTGTAGTCAAAATTTTGGTGTTTGTGCTGTGATCTTAGATGGAGAGTAGGGAAGGATGATCTGTTACTTGGCCAAATTAACAGTGAAGTGATTGATCTTCTGCTTGATCAGGTAATTTAAGTGTGGAGGGTGACATTTGTTTTAACTAAACACTGAGGTATCTGTCAGTGAGCTTGTAGATGCGTTCCCACAGTGACAGTGAAACAAGAATTCTTGTTCCATTAATAAACAGTCCACATTGTATGTCTGTGACTTCATAGCCTTCTGTGGACATGAGGCAGATAGCTCATTCAGGTTTCCCAAAACTGTGCTGCCATAAAACAAATGTGTCTTCCCCAAATCAAAAGTATGAGTGCAGGTTCCTGTGACCATGGACTTTTAGGTTGTTTCTACTACAGGAGGTTGTAGGTAACTTGAAATGAGACCTGAATCGTATACACTCAATACCCTCATTGTGTGCCATTTCCTATGCACTTATCCTTCCAGGCATGCACACATGTCAACCGCATCACATGCAGCTCACAGCACACCCCACACCAAGTGGGAAAGTCGGGAATCATGCTATGGAGACTGCATGGATTTTCCAAGGAGCTGGGTGATGACTCTAGCTAGGCCCGCTTTCCTCCAGGGATACCTGTATACCAGAAAGTAGATTCCGGTGCCCTGATGGTCAGCCTCCACAATGCCTAGAATGAATGGGCACTAGCCACTCCCAACAACACATGGGACACATTATGAGTGCACCCCCTAACTAGTAGACTTTAGGCTCTGCTATTCACCATCACAGAAAAAGCATAGAGCACTTCTGTTGGACTCGCAAATTGACTAGATCATTGTGAAAAAACAACAGGATGATCCAGAAAAGGTTGTACTGGGGCAGGATGGAACAACTTCCACAGCATATGAGAGCGTTAGTACCTAAAAGATAACAAGGCCTGCTGTAATTGGAGTCAATAGAGAAGTAAGTCTTGTGGACTTTGGAATTTATAGAGGCATTTACTGAGGCTCTGGTATCAAGTGAATCAAGAGGGGATTTTTGTTGATTGTTACATTGATTCACGGTTGAGTTGCAGTAACTGTTGTTGGGTTATGATGGCCAAGAAGAGACAAAAATCCTCTCGAATTTGTATGCTGGCATTGATGCTGTGGTGTGGTACCCAAGATATGATAAATGAATATCACTGAGTGCTGTCAACCAGTGCCATGTCCTCACACTAACTCAAGTGTCTGCAACTCAGTACCTGCTAATGACAACTTCTCATATTTCCCACTCATGCCTCCATAGCAATACACCAGCATTTTTGTCATCGTACTGCCAACACTGACGGATCCTCACAGATCCAACCAGTGCTCATTGCTTATTGTGCCCATAAGTGTCAGCATTTCAAAACATCCACCAATATCACCACCTTACTCTGACCATTTATGCTAGCTAACTATGCTGCCTAGTAGTGCCAGCTTCTTACATTGAACCAGTGACAGTTTTTTGCTCTTCCCTGCAGCACAAGTGCCAACTCCTTTCACTGGCCACCAGTATCAGCTCCTCCCACTGTTCAAAAGTGCCAACTCCTAACACAGAACCCAGGCTCCTCACACCCCTCGCCACTGTCTACTCCTCACACTGCATTCAGGTGTGTATCACTCCTGCTCTGGGGGTTCCATGACCCTATTAGTCCCTTGCCTTTACAAGGTAGCGGGCACTGCACTGATTGTAATTTTGCCTTCCCCCCTATTTCTGCAACCTTATCTTCGATTTCTCCCTCATCATTTTTCTCTATGATTCCATCTTACTGCTCTCTAGCCTTCCACTCTTTCATCCCACTCCATTGAACTCCTACTCTCTTTCCCATGGAACCAGCAGCTCCAACTCCTTATTACCTCCTTGTACAGAGATTCCACAATCCATTACCAGCAGGTCAGTGTCTGCCACCAGAAGCCAGTATCAATGGCCACAGAAGCATTGCACACCCTTTACTAGAGCTCTCACGTGACCCTCTTCTAAGGTCCGACTTTATTTTGCTCACATGCAGAGACATAGCTTCAGGGGATGTACGGGGTGAGACACTCCCTCAATAATTTCTTATTAGTGTCATGGCATGTTATGTTATGTTATGTTATAATTTGATAAAGCGCAACAGCTGCCCCAGCAAAGAGGCGTCCCGGCGCTAAAGAACCACGGAAACTCAGCGGAGGACAGAAGAGAAAGCAACTAGGAGGCCTAAAGGGAGGGGAATAGGTGCGTTTTGATGGCTTTCCGGAAGGCAGACAGATTTTCCAGTCAGTGAATGTTCGCTGGCAGGGTATTCCAAAGTTTGGCTCCCAGCACTCTGAAAGAACGTCCACCAGTGCGGGCTAACTTTGTGCGGGGGACCATCAACAGATGTTGGCCTAGAGAGCGCAGGTTGCGCTGAGGCACATAAGGTGTGAGGAGTAGTCGGAGAAGATCTGGGCGTCCAGTTTTAAGGATTTTAAAGATCATGATAAGGGTTTTAAACTGGATACGAGATTCGATGGGGAGCCAGTGCAGCTTTCGGATTGTGGCCTTGACAGAACATCTGCGTGGAAGACCGACCAGAGTTCTTGCCGCGGTGTTCTGTACACGTTGCAGTCGTGCTATCTCCGCTTTATTGGCGCCCAGAAGTAAGACATTGGCGTAGTCCAAGCGGGAGAGAATTGTGGCTTGGACAATCACCTGGCGAACCTTGGGGTCGAAGAAGCCGAGTATGGGATTCAGGCTCCTCAGCAGGCCCACACAGGTGGCCGCTACTTTTTTTGTGTGGGTCTGAAAATTAAGTGAGGAGTCCATCCATACGCCAAGGTTTTTGACCAAGGGTTTGGGGGATGGAATGGTGCCCAACGACGAAGGCCACCAGTGTTGATTCCAGTGGCTAGTGTTCTTTCCGAGGAGCAGCACCTCCGTCTTGCCTGCATTGAGCTGCAGGCAGTTGTCTGTCATCCACTGGGCCACCGCAGCCAGACCATCTCTGAACCTTGCGGCTGAGGTGGATGGACCTTCGGTGAGAGTGATGGCCAACTGTGTGTCATCGGCGTATGACACCAGCGTGAGGTCCCATTCTCTGGCCACTGCCGCAAGTGGTTGCACATATATGTTGAAAAGGGATGGGCTGAGTGCAGAGCCCTGAGGGACTCCCTGTCCGATGGGGTGGGGCTGGGATCGGTATGGAGGAGCTGATACCCGGAAAGTTTTGTCTTTCAGGAAGGAGCGGAACCATTCCAGGGAAAGACCTGAGATTCCCACCATAGCCAGACGATTTAAGAGAATGTTATGAGATACCGTGTCAAAGGCGGCGCTGAGGTCCAATAGGATCAGTGCAGCACTTTGACCGGCATCAAGTATCGTCCGGAGATGTTCCGATGTGGCCAGGAGGGCAGACTCAGTGCTGTGGCCCGGCCTAAACCCATTTTGGGATGGATCTAAGATGTTATTATGATCCATGTGTTTAGACAGGATGATATTTACGTGGGCTTCTGCAAGTTTGGACAGCCATGGGAGCAGTGAGATGGGTCTAAAATTCTCCAATTTGGAGGGGTCAAGGGTCGGTTTTTTAAAGATGGGAGAAACCCATGCTTGTTTCCAAGCAGTCGGGACACTGGCCGAGGAGAAAGAAAGGTTCAGTATGAGCGCCAGGGGAGGCAGAAAAAAGTCTAGGGATTCGATGAAATGAGCCGGTCTCATAGGGTCTGCCGGGGAACCTGATTTGACCTTGATAGTCAGTTAGTCAAGTCACTATTGCTGCAGATAGAGTCTAGGGTGGCGGAGTGACTGACGAAAATGTGAGTGATGTGCAGGCAGGCCCCAGGGCAATGATCTGATTTTGCCCATGCATGTCATTCACATCCAAGTTTTTAAATGAAATGGGTCCTACCATGTCTTAGACATAACAGTAATTAAAGACTGGCCTTGAAACGGGATCCTCTTGGGCCCTAAATTCAAACCCTTTTACAAGCAACAAAAATGCTTGGATCCCAAAAAACGACTTTAGGAAGCCTTGGGATAATCCATAGCAGTGATTCAGTCCCTATTTGCATTTCATTTTTACTATATTGTGCACTCACTAAGAGTTTTTGTTTTTTCCATATGTTGTGTTTCTGTAGTTTTTCCATGCAACATATAGCTCTTTTGTGACCTGAGTTGCCTCCAGGTATTCGTGTGAGTCCCCAGTGTGGGTGGTTATTAATATCAGAGATGGTGTCAGAAATCTGGAGGTAGCAAGACTTACTCATAGTGGCTGTCAGTGGGTCATAAAGGTGTTCAGACTTCATGCACTTGCAATGCTTGGCCTCTGTGTAGAGCCAAAGAGCGATGGTAACATATGTGCCAATTTTAATTCTAATTCTGTGGCAAAGTGTGAAAAGGAGATACTATTGAAATGCCAGTAAAGTTGTCATACAAGTATTTTATTTGTCATAAACACAGCATCACCAATGTTGACAGCATGCCAGCTCAGCTCAGAGACTCCAACTGTATAACATGGAATTTCTACAATCGAGACTCTGAGCATTCCTGGCATGCGCTGGCTATATCTTAAAGGTGCAAGGTACAGGTGATTACAATATATTGCTCTTACCCAATAATTAAGATTACAAAACATAAAGAATAACAAAAAGGAACACCCTAAGGAACTAAATGAAGAACAGTAAATAAATATCACTGCATAACGTAATCATCAATTCATACAGGGACACTTTTAAATCTTGTTGAAAAAGATTTCTGCATCACATCCCTTGGTGACATTTTCTAAAGAACAATCATCAGATGACACTGCACCATCAATGGGCATTATTGTTCCTTGTGTACCACCTGAGTACCTCACAAGCCTAGACATATTCCACGTGCCACCAGTGTTCAATGTCACCATATTCCTTTTTATAGAGGTAATAATGAAAGGGCCCATGAATCCAGATATGCCCCTTTGTTCCCACCTTAGTTCCTTCATCAAAACTTGGTCGCCTACGTTACATTTCTTATTTCTGACAGAATTCTTCTCATCATACCTTCTTTTATATTTTTGTTGATAAGACCTGAGTTTGGCTATCCTCTCCTGTCTATCCAGATTACTCACCTCTCTGGCAGGCAACCAGACAGGGTTCAACTCGGAATTAGCTACTCTGCCCCTAAATGCCTCAAAATGAGACTACTTGTGTTAAAGCATTGGGATCAGTACAGTGTGCCCACCTTGTCTCTCTCAGGACACTTTTACAAGAAACTGGTTTTTACTGCTCTCTGTGCACTAGCCTTCACTACTCTAGTCATCCGTTCAGTCAAGTCATTGGCCTGTGGTGTATAGATGGTCGTTCTTTGATGCACTATACCCAGTTATCTTAAAAAGTCCTGCATCTCCTGTGAAATAATCGGTTCCCCATTATCAGTAACTAGATACTTAGGCACCCCTACACTCACAAACACATACTTAAGAAATTTCTACACCGTCCAGGTGTTGACCACACTTACACACTTGGTCTCCACCCATTTAGATGTGTAACCTACCAAGAGAAGCACAAACCTCTCAGCAGATGGCAGCAACTCAAAAGGCCCCATAGTATCTTGCCCCAGTTTAGACCAAGATTTATCCGTTACTGCAACGGTGGATAAGAGACCAGAATTAACCACACTTGTCTTGTCATTGGCTGCACATAGATGACACTCCTTAAACCTCTCTTCCACCATCCCGTCCATAACGGGCCACCAATATTTCCCTCACTTGGGCTTTAAGTGAGATTTCTCCCAAGATGCCCTTAATGTCCAAGGTAAGCCACTTTGCTTCTTAGCCCAGAAGGAGGAACAATCCTGTCCCCTCTCATGAGGATGTCTAGACACAATGTCAGCTCATTCTTTACTGACCAATAAGGCTTCAAATCCTGATCTGATGACTTATACGGCGGCCAACCCTTCACTACAAATGACTTCAGAGTAGAAAACAAAACATCCTCCCCACAGTCTTGGGCCACTCCTCCACTGTCAGGTTAGGTTCCATGACCCAATTCACCCCTTTAACTCCTGTATCATCATACTTGTATTCTAAATGTAGCCATGCGAAACAGTCAGCTAAATTATTCACAAACCCCAGAAGATATTGCACCTGGAAGTTGAACTCCTTCAAACCCTCACTCCAACGCTTGAGTCAGGGAGTTAGATGCTCACTAAGGTGGCATGAGAAAAGTTGCACAAGGGGGCGATGATCAGTTCATACTAGAAAGGGAATACCCCACAAATAAAACTTAAAATGTGTCACAGCCCAAAATATGCCTAGAGCCTCTCTATCTATGCATGTATAGTATCCCTCTGTCCCTTTGAGTGCCCTCAAGGCAAAGGCAACCACTCTCTCATCACCCTCTACCATCTGGGATAGCACGGCTCCCAAACCCTTGATGCTGGCATCTGTGGTCAGGATCGGCTTGAGTTTGGTATCAAAATGTCCCAAAGTGGGCATCTTGACAATCTCTGACTTTATTGCCACAAACGCCTAATCTCACTTGTTTTTCCAACTGAAATGCACTCCATTTTTTAGCACCAATCTGATTGGCTCCACAACACTTCCAAATCCTTTCACAAATTTTGAGTAAAATTCAGCATGTCCCAGAAATGACCCGACTTGATCTTTGTCACTGGGGGTAGGAGCCTTCTCAAAGTAATCTGCCAATTCTAATTTAGGCTGTATACCCTCACTCCAAATCACATGCCTATGGTAGGTCACCCCAATCAAGTACTTTTGCTTCTTTACAGTGAGCCTCCTCTCCCCAGTCTCATCAACACACCCCTCATATTCTCATGCTCACACTCATCTTTGAATAGATCAGTATGTCCTCTTGGAAAAAGAGAACATTAACCAGATCACCAAGTCCCAACTTCATAATTCTCTGAAAACAAGCCACTGAGGCCAAATGGAAAGGCATCCTTATGAAGTGGTAAACACCCAAAGGAATCACAAATAAGGGCAAGTGTCTCAAATCTCAATGTAACTTCACCTGGTGATCAGCTGGTGAGAGATCCAAGACAGTGAAAATCTTTGCCCCCTTCAGCATGCTGGAAATTGGAGAGCGGTTGGCAGTGCACACAGATCCACTCATTCAGACCACACCAGTCCACACACATTCTGATGGTTTTACCTCCATCCTTAGGTGCCAAGACCACTGGTGCCAACCACTCAGATGCCTCAATTTCGTCAATCACCTCTATTTCCAACAGTCTTCCAAATTCTTCCTTGAATGACCCAATCATCATATTAGGTATCTCATGCACACATGGTCTAGCTCCCTTTTAAAGATGATGCAATGCTCAAAATCTTTGAGCAGGGCTAACTTGTCACAAAACAGCTCTGGGCAGTCTCTGGAAAAACGTTCCCCATGACCAGATTTGTCAATAGGCGTTACTTGATCACTCGGATTACAAGCACTGGGATTTAAAATAATTCCAAAATCACATTGGTGCCTCCACCCCAAAAAGTTGTCAACCCTCTCCGCTACATATACCTTCACAATGGTTTGTGTATCCTTCAAATCAATCTTCATCACAGCATATCCTAACACATTAATACGTGAGCCACCATAGCTAACCAGATTAATATACGGAGGTAGTGACTGTATGTCTTCCTTAGCAAACTTTTCATCCCTCTGTTTGTTTCCAACCATTGTGAAGGGTGAACGTGAATCCGCAAGCACCACAAACGTTTTCCCACCAACTCCAATCTCACACTCTGACATGATCATTATACCAGCATCCACCTCTCCACTATCCTCACTCATACTCAGAATTACGGTACGCACATTCTCAGAAGCATTTTTCACAGTCTTCACCTTCTCTGTGGACCTACACATATGCGCATAATGACCCCTTAATACCATACTTTCGGCACACCACCAACCCTCTGGCATAATAATTCAGACTATTAGATAAATGGACAAAACTGCCACATCTAAGACTCTTGACTTTCTGTTTGTTTAGAATATTTTTTAACCTTGCACCAGAAGACACTCTTAAAACATTTCCTCCGCCAGCCTGGACTGCTTCTTCTTCAGTAATTTCATGAATACTGCTCTGTACAGAAACTTTGTCCAGTGCCATTGCATTACTTCTCATCTCCTTCACCCAACATGATGTATTCTACATCCCTTTAACAATGGCAATGGCTTCCTTGAGTGTCGGATTCCTGTATAAGAGCTTCTCTTGCAACCTGTTGTTATTGGTGCACCTCACCAATTGATCCCTCACAAGAGAATCAATCAATTCCCCAAATTCGCAGGTGTGAGCCAAGATCTTGAAAAATTCAATGTAATTGTTCACTTTTTCCCTAGCTTCCTGTACCCTGGTGAAAAATGTGTGATGTTCTAAGACTACATTTGTACGTGGGCCAAAGCACTGCTCAAGCATTTTCATGGACATTTCAAAAACATCTGAGGGTTCTACTTCACCAGTACTAATGGGCAACTCATCAATGCTTTCATATAAATTGTGTCCCTCAATGCCAGGATTATTTAGTAAAATGGCTTATTTCCTGTGAGCTGAAAATTTCTGCCCCCCAATGGCCACTAAATAGGAGCCAAACAGTTTCTTCCACCTATTCGAAGGCAAATGAGGCTACCCCTTTTCTGACAAAAAAGGCTGGATGTTGGGACATACCAGTGATCATCATACTGGGAATTGTATACTTTGTGCTGCACAAAATCTGAGGTAAAATTCAATAAAATCTCACCAAAGTCTTGTTCCCAATTTATCTTGTGATAGCAGCTGAGCGGCAATTTCACTGCAATTCAAATGCCTCCAGGGAATCACAGTCAACCATGAATCAACGCTGACAAAAGATGCCAAAAGTAATTGAAGCTGTGTGTAAATCTATTAATTTAATAGCCACAGGAAATATTTGCCCCAATCAAATATGGCGGCTAATATGACTATGCGCGGGACATCATCGTGCTGATCATGCGTTGCCCTCGTGATTCCACTGCCTTCTGCACTTATGCGTAGGCAGTGTTGCCAGATTGGGCTATTTCCCGCACAATTGGGTGACATTTTTCCCATTTGTGCGGGAAAAAAACCCACCTGGCGGGTGGTTACTTTTTGGGATTATTTTCACCAGTTGTGCGCAAATATTTAGCTGGGGCATCGCCAACACTTTGTCACTGGCAGGGCAGGCAGCATGGATGGGAATCAAGCAGCAACTGAGCCAACCAGTGGTGGGCAGTGGCACGAATGTCAGCAGCCAATGAATGCGAAGCGCACTGCAAGGCTGAGACATCATTGGAGGAGGCCACAGCATGGGTGTGACGTGTGATACTTTCGAGACTTCTGCTGACTGCTGAAGGCAGCAGTGCGGGTGTGTGCAAGTGCAAGCGCACCTGCTGCTGTTGTCAAACTTCACCCTAGCATAGTGGTGCACAGGAGTGTGGGGCACAGTCTCTTTGGGTAAGAGTGCATCAATCTAGTAGCGCGCGAAATCGCTACTTATGACGGCCTTTGTAATACTGGTTGACCATCCCTGCGCGCTTTATTAAAAGCAGTCAAGTGGGTGGATCCGGACCGTCTATCGCGTGCCATATCACGGTTGTGCGGACGGTGGACCTGTGTCATCGTGGCCTGTTCTGGTTAATTGATTGCTGCGAGCCTGCGACACACACACAGTCTTCCTTCTGGCTGCCCTGTCCTGCTTTACTCCTCATAGTCCTGTCCTGGTGAGGCCCCCGAGTCCGGCCGGAGTCTCACTCACTGTGTGTGGAGACTAGTCACGCTCAGACACCTGACCCCACCCACGCAGAGTTGAGCTCTGAGATGGCATGCACCACTGGCCTGGCCGCCGTAACCTGGCCTGTGTGCTGTTATGGCCCCGCGGACACATCCCAGCTCCATCCCTCCCTTCTGCTGCCTGCCTTTGAGAAGTGGCACGCCAGGACGGTTGAGACTAGACGATCAGTCTGACCGGGGCCCTGCAGTGAAGTGTCTTGTGCGGAGGATGTCGACGACAAGGTAGGATCATAGGATGTAAAGCGCAGCGCAGGCAGCTGAGCAGGCCAGGTCACCACCATTAGCCCGTAGAACAAGGCTTGATCAGTGTGGAGGCAATGGCACAGATTTGGCTTCCCAAGTAAGATTTAGTCGTCGTCGCGAGCACAGTCTGAACGCGGTTCATGTTGCAGGTAGCGGTTCAAATCCGCCGCACATGACCGCGGAGTAAGACGTTGAAGAAGATCAAAGAACGGTTGAGAGGTGGGTGAGTGGAGATTGTAGAGATGAGAGACGAGATGCCGGGGGCATTCTTTGGGTTGTTTCAGTGTGGTTTAGCAGGATTCAGGTCATTAACCCAGTGCGGTTTGTGTTGCTTAACAGGACCTTGCCATCCTTTGTTTTTTTTCATCGTTTCCCCATCGCATCTCCTTCAGTGCCATACAAGTAGGAAGGTTAGTATCGCTCCGTTTACATTTATATATGGTTCGGGTGATATCCGACAGTGTTTGTCTAATAGTCAGTGGTATCCGACAGTCCACAGCATATTCATTGAGCACTTTTGTTTTAGGAAACAGAATTGGATTGAAATCACGGAGGTAAAGTCCAGCACGTAAGGAGATGTATAGGTTTACAGAGGAGGTGTAATGACATTTATTGGTTGCACCTGATCATGTGATTGTGAACACAGGCTTTGTCAAGTCACATCGGACAGTTTGTTTCAGAGTCACTGCGGTCTGTTTTCATTTCTGTCCTTTTCATTCCTGGTTATTACAGTTGAATTTTTTTCACAGTTTTTTCAGTTACAGCGGACTATTTTCACTTTTGTCCTCTTTATTTTATAGGCTGGCCTAAATGCATGTTCATTTTTAGAACAAGTGATCAATATTTTTGAGTATATTTCCCTGCACAATGAATTCATGTTATACCAATAAAGTGTTTGTATTATTTGTAGACTCAAGCCCCTGAAGAACGGCCAGAAGGGCCCGAAATGCATTGGGCACAAGCATGAAATAGTTTCAAGCTTGAAAGGGAATTTCTGTCATGTCATGAATACCCAAGAATGTGTTTTCTGTGATTGTAACAGAATTAACGGCGACGATTATGTTCATGTTATATTTCATTTTTTTCATAAAGCAATGTTGTTGTTGAATATGCAATAATTGAGGATTAGTTTGTTTGGGTAAGGGTATTAAGGGAATACTAGGAAGCAAAAGCACCGCAGACATAGTGCACAGAGGTCAAGTAGCAGTACTTAGGATGTGGATTAAATAGGCATGACTCGACAGCATGTCAGCCTCAGTGGCATGCTAAGTTTACAGTGATTTTAGTAGACAAAACAGTTCACAAAAAGGTGTGCTCCTATTTCCTAAACAGATAGGGATAGCACACAAATCGAATAAACTGAAATTATTCAAAGCAGATAATTTGCCAAACCTGCCTCACACAACTAATCGCCCAAAATTTGAGTCCCGCTTCCTCCATTCATAGGCATCCGCAGCCTGCCACAATCCATATACAAGCGATTCCCCTGCCTCGCTCCCTCCCCAGCACCGCAGATAATTCTCTCTCTCCTACCTCCGTAGCAGCACCTCCCTTGCTAGCAGCCAAAGCCCGTCTCCCCCCTATTTAAAGCCTTGGCCCGGATGTATAAATGGAGAGGCGGTGAGTGACGTGGTCCTGCAAATCACCTTCCCATCCTGCAGAGTCTATATTAGGTGCCAATGCAATCTCAGGGGGAGGAGGCCCAGGAGATGGGGACTCTGACTGGCAATCAGGAAGGGGCGACCAAGCACAAACTCACTGCCCTAGTCGTAGCCATTGGGGCAGCTAAAAGTCGTGTGTTCCCCACGCCGTCAGGCCCAGTGCACCACAAGCCAGAGAATTTGTGTCGGAACGGATTGATTCCAGACCGCACAGTGTACCGTTGCGACCAGATTGTGCATAAATGAGTGAGTCCCTTAGTGTGTGTGATGGGGCAAGGCCAGGCGACACCACTTTTTCAGAACAGGTTTAAAGCAAAATTTGTTAAATCTCATAATGCCCATGTTCGTACATCTGTTATGCTGAATTGGTTGCAAACATTTTATGGTGTTAAGGCATCTGCAGAGGTGCCCAGTAAATATCCGGGACTAATAATTGGTGAGAACTCTGGAGGTCAAAGTGTTTGTTGAGAGATCTCGATTTTGTGTAGTCCCAGATCTGAATCAAAGTAGTTTAGAAGGTGAATGTGTCTCCTGCAAAGCACCTCATGGAATATGCAGATGACAGATTTGTTTTTTTCATGTAGCTAGGTTAGTGGGCTACTGCTTTGAACACAGATCCTTTTGTTACTTGCAGTTCATAATTTGTATGCCTTTTAATATTGCACAGTGAGCTATGTAGGATATGTGACTGCTACATCTTTTAACCCTCACTGAGTCATGCAACACATCTTTTACAATGATTTACAGACTTGCATGATTTATTGTCAATGTGTATGGTATGTAAAGCACTCTGACAACCTGCATTACGTTGAGTAGCGATATAAAAGAAATACCATTTTGTTATTTAAATTCTGTGTAAATATTATATTTAAATTCTGTGTAAATACTTGGACAGACCAGCACATCTGACATTCTTACATTTCATGCTCTCACATAAAGGGACTGAAAAAAGTCAAGCATGCCTCTCTTAAGTACCTGTGAAGTGATAAGCTGTGTACATTTGTTTCCCTCCGTTGCATTTAAGTGCGAGGTTCCAGGCCACTCGATCAAAAGGAGGCCTGATGGCCCCTTAACTTGGTCTTTATCTATAAATGATAAACTGGGACTAGACAAAACATGGATCCCTCCATCAAATACATTATCCTCCATAGTTTTCTTACCAGGGGCATGCATATGTGCAAGGGAAAAGACCTTTCTGGAAGTTAAATGAGATGTTGTTTTTTTACATGTGTAATATGCATTTTGAATCAATACATCATGCATAAAGACTTTCTTAAAATACAGTTTAGAGGGAACAGTAATTTGCACATGACCCTATTGCAGCCTTTCTGAATCTTTGTTTTTTACCATTGTGATATGAGCAGTGCCTGTTTCACGTTACAAAGTCACAGCGAGGACTTGCCTTAAAAATGAGTAGCATTAAGACAGGTGCCCAGTTAACTCCCTCCCACTATCTGTTTTAAACTTTCTTCGAGTTCTTGGAGCTTATTTTGCTTTGTTTTTTATTGCTCAGCTTCCATTAAGTCTGTTCTCCCCAATTCCTCTCTTCTTCAATCACGGTCTACTGCTTGGCCTGTACTAGTAGTAGGCATGCTCTCATTGCCCATCCTAAGTCTGATCTGCTTATGATAGGTATGGGCTTATGCTAGCCTGCTCTCCTCAGCCTCTCCGCCCTACTTTACTGTGAGGAGGAACTGGACCAGAGAGGGCAACATAGTCTGAACTATCTTACTGTGATTGGCTGGTGACTGGCCTTACTTTTCCAAAGAACTGAAAAGTGTAGTCCCACCCCTTCTATTACCACCATCCAGCAGTCCCTACCCGTCCTATCCATTTTAGGTGGGAATTATACATTGCTTGTAGGGAAATTTCAGAATCACACCCACTGGCTTAATTGGCTAAGCTAATCCCCGCTTACATGGATATTGAGAAAATTGGCACTTCCTTTCTTATTTCTCTTCCAGTAGTGCCTATGCATTTTAAACGTCTGTTTGAGTTGAAGCAGCATTTCATTATTATGGGACACTTACAACATAAGGCATGCATTCACCTTTGGGTATCCAGGTACTAAATACCTAGGGGTGGGCGGAATTAGCAGAATTTTACCACTCAATGTGGAGTTCCACCCAAATTCTACCAATCGCTGTGTGGTGGAATTTATTCCCCAGAGGCTCCAGGAATGCGATCGAGATTTGGCATCCTCTAGCACCATTTTCTAATGCCGGCGGTTGCAGGTGGCTGCAGTCAGCAGCAAATTCAACTTGAATGGCTGCGTGCTCTTGCGCATCATGGTGTGCCTGTTGTGCTGATTTTTCAGTGCTGCTCTTGCTACTGGTTCTAAATTGCGACACGAGCAGTGCAGCATGCATATAGCCGCCAGTTGACGGAATTCTGTGGAATCTCGTGAAGTTTTTAAGTACCTCAGCAGAATTCCGCAGAGCGAAACTCTCCCAATGTAGGCCACCACCTATAAAGAGCATGTAATTATTTCTACCCAATTTAATGACCTCAGGATGATAAAAGGCTGAGAAGGACTAGTGGGACTGAACTTGCGAGCATATTCTCACACATCTCTGCAGTGAATGCACTAGTCTCCCGAGCCAATAGACTTTGAAAGGTGGAGCTCTAATGCTTCTCATGAACGTAGTAGTCAGGGCCAACACAAGGAGGTGGAGCAGCTCTTTAGAGGGCCCCGAACTGCTTATGGTAAATGTATTTCTAGCTCACAAACCAGGATTAGACTGCTCGCTGATATATATGTATTTTAAGGTAGGTGCCATCAGTCATCACTAGGTGACACCATCATTCATCCATCCTCATGTTGGAGGCACCATCCGGCAAACTAAAAATTGACCATCAAGCAGGCGGTCATTTAAATTATAATGCATTGTCAGGGACGCTGTCAACTAAGTTCCTGCCAATGCATTGCGCTGTTTGGTGCAAGGCTGTACCAAACAGTTTTCATTTTTTTTTTTCAAAATAAAAAACGTAATGCTCCCCTTGCCATAGCGACCTATGGTCCACCCTCATCTAAATCAGGCAGGTGGACCAATATGTTTGTAGTATGTATACTCCAACACATAAATTAGGCCCTTTGGGCCAGATGCATCAAAGGGTTTTTCCCATTCTGTGTCTATGGGAATATGTGTCCATGCATATGGCCCTTTGTTTTTATTTTGAACAAGATGCTTATTCACCAGGAAAGGGCATCACATGTGATTAGTGACCCGAGCCCACTAAATCTTCTAGCAGCTCGGGAAGGCACATCATTTTAATTGTCAATGGGCTGACACTGAGGCTTCAATAATGTATCATTAACATTTTGTCACTATACAAAAGCTGAAACTATTATTTTGCCAATGCTTGCTGCAGAAATAATTTACAAAGAGCATACCTACACACTTGTGACTACACCACACAATCACACAATTACTTTCCATTTCTGAAAGGGTGATTGTGAAAAGGCCATGTGGACTGATGCATTTGTTACACCCAGGGGGTTGTATGTATTACAGACGATTTTGCAGGTGTTGATTACAGGTTTTCATGTAGAAGTGGGAAGGACCCTATAATTAAGCTATGTAGAATGACAGGCGGCGCTTTGATATGGATGGCAGAGTGCCTCAAGGAAAAAGTGTGGCGTGAAGCCAGGGGACTCTTCTTCATGGGAGAAACAGGAAGATGTGTCATTCAGTTCCTGCTCAGCACAATTATGTTGTTATAAAAGCACCAAGGGCGTTTGGTTTAATGAGTGGTGGAGGTAAGGAGTGGGAAATTGAACACTGAACTGACAAGAATGAGCAAAATATTTCTGGAAAGAGAGATATCACTCCTCAACATCTATTGCACCAGGAGCATTGGAATGTTGTCAAAGACTAGAAGCAGAGTTAAACAAGTATTAGAAAATCCAATATGTCTTGAGTTGGCTGCCAGCCTTTTGGATTTGTCAGTGCTTGTTTTTTGGAGTGGGGGTTAGGTTTTGCTGTGATTTTCTTCTAAACGATATTGTTGGGGAAGGTTTTAGGACTATTTGAAATTTTAAAAAACATAATAGTGGCTAAAAGCAAAACTATGTTTTGGTCTCAAAAAGTCCACATTCACATATAGTCCCTAGTACTGAAGGCAACAACCTTGCATGGGGATGGGCTCCTTTTGAAAGAGCAGAATGTCATAATTCTTAGTGAAGTTAGCCAATGGCTGAAGTGGTCTGGCCTACTGACCCATTTTGGATGCTGTAGTGGGCATATAAAATGTGAATGGCACAATAACATACCAATGGATAAAGAGAGCTGCTGAAAGTCACTGTAAGTAAGTATATTGTACCTAGAATTTTAGTAAAATTTGAAGATCTTGGCTTCAGACCTAAAAATGTGATTTGTCTTAAGCCTGCTGGCTTGCAATTGTGAGGAGAGAAGTGGTAGACAGATGAGAATGGGGTTGACCTGTAAGGTCAAAGGTGACTTCCAAAGAGGGTATTCATTGACATGAGAACTGACCGTGATAGTCCTGAAGCAAGCAAAACATACTATACAGTGCTGAGAAGTAATTTTACGATATTGAACCATAAAAGCTATAGTATAGGCTATAAGGGGAAAGCAAATGCACGATGACATGAAATCGTGAGGAATAGCAGCAAATTCGCAATTCATAGATGTGCATTGAAGTTCAGTATTGTAATTGCTAATTGCAGGACAAAAGGGATGGCAAAGACATGTTGCTATTTCCTTTCCACTAGCAATGTAGTTTAAAATGCTTTGCTTGTAATCGCAAAGCATGGACTGATTACCAGCAACTGTTGAGGACAGGAGGTAAACCTCAACAAACCCCAGGGCTTAAGTAGTCCAGGTCCTTCAGGGTCTCAGACCCCGTAGTAGTTGAAAACGGACATTGAAACGGACCATACATTTATGTCTATAACTTGAATGGCAAAACACTGATCAATTTCTTAACAATTAATGTAAAACGTTTTAATGCAATCCATGCCATTGATTTAGATCTTGTTTATATTTCATATGTTTTACGTAATCTAGCAATCCCTAAGAGTGTTTGCTATTACCAGGATGTTGTGTTTCGGTATTTGTTTGTGTAGCATATTGCACTTGGATAGTGCATGCTTTGGCCTCGATTGAGAGTTCTGGAGTTGAGGCTGAAGGCAGTGCAAGATTCTCACAGTGCATGTAAGTGGGTCAGAGAGGTGTTCAGAATACACAGGCATCCAAATCTTGGCACAGAGCAATGGTTACGCATCCCATTTGCAATTGTCATTCTGTGCAGGATTCTGAGTATGAAGAAGGTAAACAGTTGTCAAAGTATTGACAAGGTAAAAATGAAAGAAAATGCAGTGCTTACAGTTGAGTAGTTGTGTTGTGGGATGGTGAAGTGAAGGAGATGTGACGAAGTGCATTCAGGAGAGAGTGAAAAGAGGATACTGGGGAGTAAAGAGATGAGCTTCAAGATATGCAGAGAGAAAAAAGACAGATATGTCTCACGTAAAGTAACATAATGGGAGTGACTTAGAAAGTTTAACCATTCCGTCATGAGTACAGGCAAGGAAAATCCCTCTGCTGTTTTTGCCTTTGGAGGTAGGGAAGCTTGCAGGGGATTCTGGGTAGGAAATCGTTGCGAGATCCACGCAAGCCATACCTTGCTGGGCTGTACTGGGTGTCTAGTTTTCAGAAATGTGTAGGTTTGGTAGTTTCCCAAGTTGGCCACCAAGCCTGGGGCCAAAAACCCAGGTGACCCCCCTTGCAAAACCAGGTTGTTTTGTGATAAGAAATTTTGATGTCTCCTTAATACGCTTTGGGCCCTTGCCTCTCTGGGTACTTGACCCACCCACGCGAGTGAGGTACCATCTTTATCGGGAGACCTGGGGGAATGTTGGGTGGTAGGAAATTCGTGGATACATGGAGATTCTGGAACTTTCCCACACAGAAATTTGAGAAGGATTACATATTTTCAGCTAAATTTGAGATTTTCAGGGAGTTCTGGGTAGGAAAATGTTGGGGGGTCAATGCAAGCCATACCTTGCTGAACTCCTTCAGGTGTCTAGTTTTCAGAAATGTGTGGGATTGGTAGGTTCCCCAGGATGGCCGCCGAGCCCGGGGTCAAAAACTCAGGTGACCCCCCTTACAACACCAGGTTGTTTTGTCATAGGTAATTTTGATGTCTCCTCAATACGTTTTGGGACCTTGGTTGTTACATGTACTTCACCCACCCACGCGAGTGAGGTACCATTTTTATCAGGAGACCTGGTGGAATGCTGGGTGGTAGGAAATGTTTGGCTCCATGGAGATTCCAGAACTTTCCCACACAGAAATTTGAGAAAAATTAGATTTTTCTAGCTAAATTTGAGCTTTGCAGGGAATTCTGGGTAGGAAAATGTTGGGGGGTCCATGCAAACAATACCTTGCTGGACTCTCCCGGGTGTCTAGTTTTCAGAAATGTGTGGGTTTGGTAGGTTTTCCAAGATGGCCGCCGAGCCTGGGGCCAAAACCCAGGTGATCCCCTAGCAAAACCAGGTTGTTTTGTGATAGGTCATTTTGATATCTCCTCAATACATTTTGGGCTGTTTCCTGTCGAGGGCACTAGGCCTACCCACACAAGTGAGGAACCAAATTGCTCAGAAGACTTTAGGAAATGCGGGGTGGGTGGAATTTTGTGGATCCACCCAGATTCCAGAACTTTCCACCACACAAATGTGAGGAAAATGTGGTTTTTTATGAGGTTTGCAAGGGATTTTGGGTAACAGAACCTGATAAGAGCCAGACAAGTCACCCCATCCTGGATTCCCCTGGGTGTCTAGTTTAAAAAAATGTATAGGTTTGATAGGTTTCCATAGGTGCCGGCAGAGCTAGGGTTCAAAATCTACAGCTAGGCACTTTGCAAAAAAAGGGTCAGTTTTCGCTGTGAAAACGTTATGTGTCCAAGTTGCCTTTTGGGCCGTTTCCTGTCGCGGGCACTAGGCCTACCCACACAAGTGAGGTACCATTTTTATCGAAAGACTTTGAGGAATGCGGGGTGGGTGGAATTTGTGGATCCACACAGATTCCAGAACTTTCCACCACAGAAGTGTGAGGAAAATTAGTTTTTTTGAGAAAGTTTGAGGTTTGCAAGGGATTCTGGGTAACAGAACCTGGTGGGAGCCAGACAAGTCACCCCATCCTGGATTCCCCTGAGTGTCTAGTTTTAAAAAATGTATAGGTTTGTTAGGTTTCCCTTGGTGCCGGCAGAGCTAGGGTTCAAAATCTAAAGCTAGGCACTTTGCAAAAAAGGGTCAGTTTTCACTGTGAAAATATGGTGTGTCCACATTGCGTTTTGGGCCATTTACTGTCACGGGCAGTAGGCCTAACCATACAAGTGAGGTACCATTTTTCTTGAAAGTCTTAGGGAAATGTGGAGTGGGTGGAATTTTGTGGATCCACTCAGATTCCAGAAGTTTTCACCACAGAAATGTGAGGAAAATGTGTTTTTTCTTTGACAAAGTGTGAGGTTTGCAAGGGATTCTGGGTTATAGAGCCTGGTGAGTGCCAGGCAAGTCACCACATCCTGGATTCCACTGGTTGTCTAGTTTTAAACAATGCATAGGTTTGCTAGTTTTTCCGAGGGGCCGGCAGAGCTAGGGTTCAAAATCTACAGCTAGGCACTTTGCACAAAAAGGGTCAGTTTTCATTGTAAGAATGAATTGTGTCCACGTTGCGTTTTGACCTATTTTCTGTCGTGGGCACTAGGCCTACCCACACAAGTGGGGTACCATTTTTATCGGGCGACTTAGAGTAAAACAGAATTGTAGAACAACTGTTATTACCTTCTGACTTTTGATGCATTTCTGACTTCCAAATGAAAGACACTGTGTAAAAGAGAAGTCACCTTGAAAAATGTCCTATAATTCTCATGCTAGTATGGGTACTCTCAATTTCAGAAATGCGCAAATAGCTACTGTTTCTACACTCTATATTTTGTTCAAATTTCAGTAATACATACGTGTCTTGCATCCCGATTTTTGACTATGCATATTTCCCCAAATTAATTGCTATATAACCAGTACATATTAAAAAACCATTGGAAGACGCTGCTCAGTTATTGGCTCTGGGTTAGTCGGGATCTTGGTGAAAATACAAGTCCTATATATTCCCACAACCAGAAAGGTCCAGCAGATGTAACAGTATATTGCTTTCAAACATATATCATAATTAGAGGAAGTTACAGGTGAAAATGTTTGCACAAATGGCTGTTTTTTTCAACTCATTTTCAATATTTCCTATTGTCAACTATTAGTTTCTATAAAGAAAGCTTGAAGGATCTACACAAATGACCCCGTGCTGAATGCTAAATTTTGTCTACACTTGTAAAATGTATAGCTTTCCAGGATCCATTATTGCTTTTATACCCTTTTCTACCATTAACTGGAAGAAGGGTGAAAGCACAAAAAATAGCAAAAATAGGCTATGTCCCAGTAAAATGTCAAAACTGTGTGGAAGATGTCAGTCCCTGAAAGCTGGGAAAATTGTGATTTCAGCCTCACAAACCCTTTGTTGATACCATTTGCAGGAGAGAAAAAGACAGATGCCTACATTTGCAGCATTTTCTTCCCATTTTTCCCCCAAAAAAGAAATCTAGCTGTATTTTGTCTAATTTCTGGGTCCCCTCCATGGGAATCCACAAACCCTCGGCGTGGATGCCTTGTGTGATCAAAATGTTACAGGGGCCTAAGCACAAACTACCCCAAATAGCCTAAAAAAAGCTTAGCACGGGGGAAAAGGCCTAGCAGCGAAGAGGTTAATCAATCAATTAATCAATCAAGTTTTTTTTAAAGTGTGCTATTTTCCCATGAGGGTCTCAAGGTGCTGGGGGGAGGGGTGGCAGGAGGTGGGTCAGCAGTTCCGTTCAATCGAACAGCCAGGTCTTCAGTGCCTTCCCGAAGGTCTTCAGGGAGCGGGCACGCCTGATGTCGGTCGGGAGCTCATTTCAGGCCTTGGCCACGATGTATGAGAAGGATCTTCCCCCCACTCTGGCTCTGTGGATGCGTGGGGTTTTGGCAAGGAAGAGGTTGGTGGATCGGAGGTGTCTTTTAGGTACGTGGAGGTTGATTCTGTCTTTGAGGTATTGGGGTCCGGTGTTATGTAGGCATTTGTAGGTGTGGGTGAGTATCTTGAAAGTGACTCTCTTCTCGATGGGGAGGCAGTGGAGCTTCCATAGGTGTTGGCTTATATGATTGTGTAGAGACTTGTTTATGCCGGCGTTGAGTACGTTTACGTAGTCCAGCCTGCTGGTAATGAGGGCGTGAGTGACTGTCTTCCTTGCCTCGGGGGGATCCAATTGAAGATTTTGCTGAGGATGCGGAGGGTGTTGAAGCAACTGGATGCGACGGAATTGACCTGTCTGTTCATGGAGAGAGGAACTGTCCACCCTGCCCCCTTTTCACTTTCTCCACCTTTGTTTTTCACCCCCTCAGAGTGCGAGAGACAAAATGGCGGCCGACACTTCCTGGTTTCGACCGATTCGAATGTTTACTAAGATCTAACAACTAATCAGAATCGCACTCGCGCACGGCGGCGTGCGCGCACGGTAAGCTTACGGTACGCGCTCGGAGCGCGCCTCTAGATATATATATTGATTTAAATGCTATTTTCTCAGGAAATACTGAACAGATTGACACCAGACCTGCAAAAGGCACTTCCCTGACCTGAGGACTACCTCTCTGCCAAATTTCAAGTAATTCTGTTCAGCAGTTCGGGCTGTACCTTCGACTAAAGGTCCTAAGGAAAAATGCATGGGGAAAACGCGTTTTGGGACCCCCCTTTTTTCTTGGCCCCTGCTTGACGAATCACCCCGAGACTTTCAGGGTAGGAGCTGAGTGGAGCGCCCCATTAGTTTTGAAAATTTCGCGAAGATTCGTCAACCGGCGCCAAAGTTATTCAAAATAGAATTTTGAGATTTCCTATGGAAACACGGTCCTAACTATAACTATCTACTGGCGACCGCCAGTAGATAATATATATATATACATATATATATATATATATATATATATATATATATATATATATATATATCCACAGCAGCTTTCGCGAAGAAACCCAAGCCTCTTGCAGCGGTGGGCTGTGGCGGGGACGCGAACCCCAAATCTCCAACACAATCGTTATTTACTCGTTCCTGAAAAAACGATGCCACAGCCACGTAATCCTTTTCACAGCGTGTTTTATTAAATCTTATTCGGCCAGTCACTCGACGCGTTTCGGAGTACAACTCCTTTGTCACGAGCAAGAGTACATTGCAAATTATCGTGTTTATACAAAATGAAAGTGCCACACCCATTTCCGAATGAACAGTGAAAACAGACCTCACGGCATATTACAGTGCAAGGAGCTAAAGAAAAACAGACTTCTTCGTCATATTAAATAAATTTCATTTCAACATTCATTAGTATTTGTTAATCTAAAATAATTCATTTTAACCAACATTGTTTAATTATTTTGTAATATATATACAAACATTCTTTAATCAGTTTTTTTTATAGATAAACTTTATTGTTCCATGATTATAGAACAAACACACATATAGACTCCATAAAGCCCAAGTGGGCATTTCATAATCTTTTTAAGAGCTACTTGTGTAATCATAAAGCTTCCGCCTCAGTTGATTTTATACCATGAATACTAATTTGTCCAACCCAAGTGGGTAATCGTAATTCAAAATTGAAAATTGAATGAAAAATAATAAGAAAGTGCCTCGAAATAGTCTTAAACTCAACTCTCCTCCAGTACCCTGCCGTGTCTCTGTCAAATCAAAAAAATAAAAAACAGTGATGAAACAAGAATTTTTAAATTTGTGAATAAATTCACAAGCACTTAATTTCATTTTACAAAAGCAAACAGACTAGACAAGCTTACTCATGAATATTCATGGGTGTGGCACTTTCATTTTGTGTAAACACGATTATTTGCAATGTACTCTTGCTCGTGACGGAGTTGTACTCCAAAACGCGTCGAGTGACTGGCCGAATAAGATTTAATTAAACACGCTGTGAAAAGGATTACGTGGCTGTGGCATCGTTTTTTCAGGAACGAGTAAATAACGATTGTGTTGGAGATATATATATTATCTACTGGCGGTTTTCAAAATAGGTGGGGTGCTACGCTCCGCTCCTACCCTGAAAGTATCGGGGGGATTCGTCAAGCGGGGGCTGAGATAAAAGGGGGGTCCCAAAACACGTTTTCTCAATGCATTTTCCCATAGGACCTTTAATCGAAGGTACAGCCCGAACGGCTGAACAGAATTACTTGAAATTTGGCAAAGAGGTAGTCCTCAGGTCAGGCATGTGCCTTTTGCATATATGGTGTCAATCTGTTCAGTAGTTCCTGAGAAAATTGCATTTAAAAGCACATAAATATCTATATGCGCGCACGGTGCTGTGCGCGAGCGTAATTGTGATTGGTGGTTACATGTCAGTCAACATTCGAATCGGTCGAAATCAGGAAGTGTCGGCCGCCATTTTGTGTGTGAGAGTAAAAAAGAAAGGTGGAGAACATGAAAAGGGGGCAGGGTACAGAGTTCCTGACCCCCTAGCTTTTGTCAGGGGGTCCCTGAAGGACCCTGAAGGGTGAAAAAAACATTTTATTTTTTGTTAAAAAATCGCGGGGTGCGCACACCGTGCGCGCACCGTCGCGAGGTGCACGCACGGTGCGCGCACGGCTTAAAAAAATAGAATTAAAAATCAAATTTAAGTGTTTAGATGTTAGGTGGCTCTAAAAAGAGCCGTTGTGTTAATTGAGGAACAGAGGAACAAAAAAATGAAAAAAATTATAGGGTGTCGCATGTGTGCTGCTGTATCTTGCTCTCTATTAGGGGAATGCTGGTGTCCCCATAAGAGAGAAGAGAATTGCACGCATTGCACCGTATATGCACCCTCTTGAAAAGAGGGTGTATATCCAGAGGAACAGAAGCAGGTGAAGCTGCCGCCGCAGATGAAGTGCTCGGCTGAGCTGCCGATGATGTGCTCGGCTGAGCTGCTGCGGATGTGCTCGGCTGAGCTGCTGGAGGGTTGTCTCTAGCAGCTCGAGCAAAAGCCACAGGATGTACTCCTTTAACGTGCCTGATCATAGTGAAGATACTAAAAGAGTATTTCTTTTTAGGATCTCCTCTTGATAAGACAACACCACAAATAGTGCAGGTGACTTTTGGAGCATTCACCTTCTTCTGCCCCTCTGGAAATCTAAAAAATTGCCAGATAAAAGAATCCTTCTGTTTCCTCTGTCTCACAAGGGTCTCCTGCTCACTCCCAGAAGATGACTGCTGCTCTGCCATTCTCAAGTACTGGAGTACTGGAAAAGCTGCTCAGATCCTTCTCCCAGGGAATCAGAAGAAATAATGAGGGGAGTGGGTGTGGTGTTGGAAGTTTCTGGAACTGAAACTACTATAAACCAATGAAAAGTGTTGTTTCTTAATCACATGACCTGAAACTACTATAAACCAATGAAAAGTGTTGTTTCTAAATCACATGACTTGCCGTGCGCGCACGGTGCACACACGGAGCACGCACGCATGCGCGTATGGAGCACGCGAGCATGCGCGTACAGAGCACTTGCGCATGCACGTACAGGCACAGAGCATGCACGCATGCGCGTACAGAGCACGCGCGCATGCGTGTACGGAGCACGCGCGTATGGAGCATGCACGCATGCGCATACGGAGCACGCACGACGTACGCATGCGCACGTGGAGCATGTACGCATGCGCACACGGAGCACGTACGCATGCGTGCACCGTGCGCGCACGGTCAAAAACACTTAAAAAAAAAAATAATTTTTTAAAGTGTTTATATGTTTATAGAAGATATTAACTATGCTGTTCAACTTTATCCAAATAAAAAAAAAAAAGAGCTGAGCCATTCCATATTACAGGATAAAGTCAATCTATAACTATATACATAGGTAGCTTATTGTAAAATAAATATTTTAAAAATATAATAATACATTCATAAATTAGCATTTAAAAAACCTTGCAAATTCACTTAAAAAACCATAGGTTTCACACATGTTATAGTTAGGAATTAGCATTTAAAAAACCTTGCAAATTCACTGAAAAAACCATAGGTTTCACACACGTTATAGTTAGGAATTAGCATTTAAAAAACCTTGCAAATTCACTGAAAAAACCATAGGTTTCACACATGTTATAGTTAGCTGGACATTTCACTCGTAAAAAAACAATGAAATTCCCCCGTTATAGTTAGTTCAGCTAACTATAACTCGCACGCCCGCAATCCACTGCTGATGACGTCACATATTACATCACTCATGACATGGTCAGTGACATCACTCATGACATCACTGATGACATCTCAAATGACATCACTGATGACATCCCTGATGACGTCATCCATGTGATAAATTACCACATCTTCTCACACCCTAATATAACCTTTGATACACCGACTCAAAATTTCAGAGTTCCATTCTCAAAACCATACATACTGCAATACCAATAACTACATACCCACTTATTAACTCTTAGGTCTACATACACCTCCACTCATTCACCTGTACAGTCACTCCATACAAGACTATCACATGCATTTATACACCTATATAGACACTCACACACCACCAATCATCCATAGAGGTACTCTCACACCTAGTCAGTCATGCAAATAATCACACTCCCATTTACTCACCTATGCGGTTATACACACTCAAGTTCACTTACTCATAAAAATAGTACCACATTCTTACGCTCTTATAGAATCATTGATACAAGCACACACTCATCCATACAGTCACTCTCACAATCACATACTCTCACATCTACCCACTTATATACTCTTACACGCATATATACTGCCTTTCAAATATGTATTTAGTCACAAATGTACCACTGAGATATATATTCACTCACTAACACACCCATACATACACTCACTCAACCATACAGTCCATCACAGATGCACTCTTAAAACCATGCACCCATAGAATCACGCACTCACACATCTAGTCACAGAGTAACACACACCCTACCCACACAAACACTCGGGAACCCATACAGATACTGAGACAAGCAATCAATAACTCATATAGACACTCATATAGCTATTCACAAAACCATGCAGCCACTTATACACCAACATACAGACACATACAGACATTTACACAGTTTAGTCACTAGTCTGCAGTAAGATACATTTAATGACTCACTTAAAGAGTCAGTTACGCACCTACAAAATCATCCATTCACACACTTTTACACCCACTCATTCTTCAACAGGCCTTTCCCTATATATATTAAACATATTAAAATTGTTCAGAAACACATACTCAATGGATGATGTCATCAGTGATGTCATTTGAGATGTCATCAGTGATGTCATGAGTGATGTCACTGACCATGTCATGAGTGATGTAATATGTGACGTCATCAGAAGTGGATTGCGGGCGCGCGAGTTATAGTTAGCTGAACTAGCTATAACGGGGGAATTTCATTGGTTTTTTACGAGTGAAATGCCCAGCTAACTATAACATGTGTGAAACCTATGGTTTTTTCAGTGAATATATATATATACATATTTTCTGTCCACTCCTCCAGTCAGTGGCTACCAATCTCCTCACAGTGGGTGCTTCTAGCTCACGAGGATGAACTTGTGTAATATGTGTTGCAAAAGGGACGCTGGGCACTCAGGGCTCTCTAAATCCAATAAATTGATTTTAATTCCTGTGAAAATCTGGTCGTCTGGTTCGAGGAGAATCTTTCTTTTTCTACCCAGATTAAAAAGCTAGCGGGGAACTGCTTTCGGATACTTAAAACCCTTAGGAAATTTCTCCCGCTTCTCCCCAGAGCAGCTAAGGAAACAGTGACCAGGGCCATGATACTTTCGCAGCTCGACTACGCCAATGCTCGGTATGCCGGCTTGCCGGGCAACCTTCTTTATAAATTACAGGCTTTCCAAAATGCTGCTGCAAGACTTGTTTTTAACATCCCTATGAGAAGCAGTGTCAGACAGCATCTGCGATCACTTCATTGGCTGCCTGGGGCAAATCGAGTCAAGTTTAAAGCCCTAGCCCTGGTTCATCGTGCATTGCATGACTGCGGCCCCTCCTACTTATGGAAGAGGTTCCAGTTCTATGCCCCCGCCATATATCTTCATTCATCTTCTCAGTGTTTAGCCCATACTCCCTGCTTCCGGCTCACTAGAGTGGGGGGCAGCTCACTTGGTGTTCCCTCTGTCCAGGATCGCGCCGGGACACTCCTTGGAGTATCTGTGCTCACTACAAGTGCAAATAACATAACATAACAATTCATACGTGCAACCCTCTGCTGACAAATGCGTTACGGCGCCTTGGCCTTTATCAATGTCAGCTCCCCTTAGTGAAAAATGTACTTTTAAATTCATTCATCTTGTTCGTAATTGGCAAACTTCCTCACATGATTGTAAACAAAGAAAAGGGACTGTTTATAAACCGTTCAACCATGATTGTAGTTGTGGCGGCCATTTTGAACTTTCAACATAAACAATTGATTACCAAAACTAAACTCAAAGGTTGACATATATGCCAAATTTGATACATAAATTAAAGACATACTTGTAATTAAGTAAATAGATTTCAGCTCTGTTGTGTTCAGCTCTCCCCAAGGTTCCATACAAAACAACCTGATGGATGAAATGGGGACGAAGAATTACACGTTCATCTCTAATTTGGTTCCCTCACAACATCAACATATGAACTTAGAACCATCAAGAAAACCTTGGAACCATTAGCAGTAACTCGAATAAACATTGCCAAGGCCCAAGCTCCAAAAGCCGCATACAACCCAGGGGGGCACTGAGCCGTTATGACAAAGAGAGCCATTATGACAAAGAGGGCACTGAGCCCAGCATATACGTGACAATTCACAACAGAGCTGAAATCTATTTTTCTGAGCTGTAATAATCAAATAGAAAATCCATAAGTGAGAATAAGACTGATGAAGGTTTAATGACAAGTTCTAATTATATACTTAATTTAGTTTTTTCACAATTTAATTTAGTATTCACTTTAATGAGTAAGCTACACCTCCCAGAATGCACGACTAAAGGCAGTATGGGCTTATGTGTATTAATAGGCATGACAGGTGGATCACCGCTAACCGTGATCAAGACCAATCTGGTTGAAACATGTTGGTTTGTGAGCTGTTCAAGGTGATGGCTGTTACCTTACTGGATTAAATAAGCTTTGCAACTGAATCTCATGGAGTGCGAGTGGATTTTTTTTTTGATGGTGATATCAAGTGCAGATCTCGATTTCTTGACCGCACCACTCGCACCGATCTCGAGCAAGCTTACATAAGGGATCATTTGGTGGAATATATAAATATATATTTTTTAAAACTAAAGCTTACACAGATGTTATAGTTAGGTGCCGATTTTACATTTTACACGCACAAAACCATGTGACTGATCATGTAATGAGTGATGTAATATGCAATGTCATAAGCAGTGCATTGCGGGGCCTAAGTTAAAGTTAGCTCAGGTAAAAATAACTGCTGAAGGTTTTTGGTTTGGTGCACTTATAATCTGTGCCTAACTATAACATCCTAGTAACCTTTGTTTTTTGTGAATTGCTAAGGTTTTATAAAATGTATTTCTCAACTATAATATCACTGTAACCTTTGGATTTTTAAGTGGATTTCTAAGTACCTATAATGTTTGTTTTTTGCAGTACAATTTTAAGTTTTTAAAAAATTACATTTCCTAACTGTAACCTATAACATTTGAGAGTGGATGTGAGAGAGGCTGTATGGGTCAGTGAGGGGCTGTGCGAGTGCCGAGGCTGTATGGGTTTGTGGGTGTCTGTATAGGTGAGTGAGTGGGAGTGGCTGTATGGGTGAGTGGTTGTATGGGTGTGTGAGTGGCTTTATGGGTGTGTGAGTGGCTATATGGGTTTGTGAGTGGGTCCGTGAGTGGCTGTATGGTTTGGTGAGTTGCTGTGTAACTAGCTGAATGGGTGAGTGCATGGCTGTGTAAGTGTGTGGGTCTGTGAGTGCCTGTGTGGGTCTGTGAGTGGGTGTGGAAGTGGCACTATGGGTTTGTGAGAGGGTGTGTGAGTGCCGGTGTGGGTGTGTGGGTGGGTGTGTACATGGTGCTATGGTACTGTGAGTGGGTGTCTGAGTAACTGTGTGGCTCTGTGATGGGTGTGTGAGTTTTGGTGTGGGTCTGTAAGTTGGTCTATTTGTGGGTGTCTGGTTATGTGATTTTCTGTGAGGGTCTGAGAATGGGTATGTGAGAGTCTCTGTGGGTCTGTGAGTGGGTGTGTAAGTGCCTGTGTAAGTCTGTAAGTGGGTCTTTGGGTGTGTGAGTGGTTCTGTGAGTGGGTGTATGAGTTCCTGTGTGGGTCCGTCACTGGGTATGTGAGTGTCTGAGTGGGTCTGTCAGTTGGTGTATGACTGTCTGAGTGAGTCTGTGAGTGGGTGCAAGAGTTTCTGAGTGGGTCTGTGAGTGGGTCTCTGAATGTCCGAGTGGCTTTGTAAGTGGGTGTCTGAGTGGGTCTGTGAGAGTGTCTGTGTGTGTCTGTGAGTGGGTTGTCTGAGTGTCTTTGCAGATATGTGAGTAGTTGTTTGAGTGGTTATGTTCGCCAACCCCTCCTGGCTACTACCCTTTCTACCACTACCAGTACTAGCCCTATTGCTGCCAACACATGTCCATTCTCATCAATAGACTGTGCCAGTAGCGTGGCGCTTTTCTCCTGAAAGAGTGCAAGTGGAAGAAGGAAGAATGAGTGAGACAGTGGGACTGAGGAAGAGAGGTCTGGAGATCGTGCGATGGGTAGGCAAGAACGAGACATAGATGGAAAGAAGGAGGAAGCAAGAGGCCCAGAAGAGACAAATGAAGTCAGACCAGAAAGGTGAGGAGATGGAGAAGTGAGGGTGGAAAGAGATTAAGTGAGGGAGCGGGGCAAGAGGGAGAAAAGACAGGGATCAGGAGAGTGAGAAAGGAGAGAGACTAAAAATGTAAAGGAGAGATAGATAGTGAGAGAAGAGGGCTGATGAAGAGGGGGTGATGGTGACTTGAGAAGGGAGATGAGAGAAAATGGGAAATGTAGAGAAGAGAGGTGAGGAGAAAGTGGAACAAGACAACTAGAGAGATGAATAGGAGAGAGCAGACGGACGAAAGGAGAGGCAAAAAATTGAGAAATGGGAAGAAAGAGAGATTCAACAGAGATTGGGAGTGGTGAGCTTGATCAGAAATGACAAGCAGAAAGAATTGAAGGAAGGGAGTCCAGGTAGACTGGGAGAGGGAGAAAGGGGGGTATATTGGGAGAGTTAAAAACATTGAGCTGATGAGACCGGTTAGAGGAGGAAGGGAGAGAAGGAGGAAAAGAAAGGAGAGAGGCAGGAAAGGGGGTTAGGGAACAGCCTCAGAGAGATACATTGGGAGATGCGGGAGAGAGAGAAGGAGAGAGGGAGACAGTGAATCTATGGTGCTCTTATACAATGTACTATACAAACATGGAACATTATATGACTGATGTCACTCATTTGAGCGACCCGTAAGGATTAGAGTCTAATTGGCCCGCCTAGCATTCTGTCTTGTGACTACCAGGTGAAGTGCAGGTTAGCTGAGTTAATGCTCAGTCTACTGACCTCCTCTGAGCAGTGAAAAGAAGAATAACAAAAAGAAAAAATAGTCTGAAAACTAAATTAATAATAGTGAAAATGAGTAAAGATGGTATAATAATAGGGAAGTTAGGAAAAAGGTCAGAAAAGAAGCATTAAAGAAGTGAAGTATAATCAACACAAGGAAAGTAAGAAATGAAAATATGAATGGAGGCAGCAAAAAATTAAGAAAAAATGTAACGCAGAGACAAAGGTAAGTATTTACATAAAAACAGTGTGGGTAATTTAGCCTTCAAGATTACACTTCCTGTCAACATTTCAAAATGACCAAATTGAAATAGAATAAAATTATATAACGTTTACAGAGAGATCCCCGTAATCAATTTAGTGCTAAAAAACATGTCATGGCATGGATGCCAAGGTGTGGGGAGTGTACAGGCTTGAATGCCTTGCATGTTGAGTGAGGATATTTTCCATTTATTTATCGCCATCCTCACATATCTGCTTTAGAAATATTTAAACCCTTATCGAATGATCTTGACAGGACAGCTGCTCAAGCAGAAAGGACATGGGAACTTTTAAATTGGGTGCAGAAGGGACAAGCTTTGATATGAACACAGAAAAAGGAGTATACATGAATAAGTCCCTGGGACCTGGCCCACCCGACTCAAATACAAACAAGCGCTCGGACCGCTCTTGTTTTAAAAAAAAAAAAGATTCACAGGGATTCATAAATCTTTGCGGGTTTTGCCATAAACATTTTTTTTTAAATGTTCTTTGACCCTGCGGGATGACTGGGGGATCCCACCACCAGCCCTTGGGAGTCAGGGTATTCCTACACAGCCCCCTTCTCTTTTTTTCACCTTTTTGTTTGGGACTCGGCTGAGTCCAAGTCCCAGAATGGCAGCCAACACTTACTAGGTGAAGTGTTGGCAGCCAATCAGATCGCTACACAAAATTAGTTGGATTCACAGAAGGACCATGTCCCTAGATATACAAATTTGATTCTCCTTTAATATCTCAGAAACTACTGAAAGGAGTTACACCAAATCATGAAAAGGGCTCTATCTGGACCAAGGGCTACCTTTCTGTTAAATTTGATGTAATTCTGTTCAGCAGTTCGGGCTGTGGTCATGTCTAAAATCTCTATGGTAATCAACATGGGAAACACACTTTTTTTGCCCCCACCCTTTTTTGTCACCCCCTACTTGACGAATTGCCCTGAAACTTATCATGTACAACAAGATTCATGAAGATTCCTCAAATGGCCCCAGAGATATGAGGAAGTAAAAAAAAGCTTTTCCTATGGAAACATGGGCCTAACTATAACTACCTAGTGGTGACCGAAGGTTATAGGGACGTTATTATTAGGTTCAGATTTTACACACACAAAGCCATAGAAATTCAGTAGTTATAGTTATGCTTATATCATAAAACAATTGCCTATGCCCTAAGGTAACTATAACTCGCACTCCCCCATGCACTGTTTTCTCATCAATAATTTTACTGCAAAAGTCGCAGTGTTATTATGAATTATTTGATAGGAGATGTCATTAGTGATATATTATTTAATATGTAGTATGTAGGGTAATTAGCAGTGCATGGCAAGGTCACAAGTTATAGTTACCTTAAGGCACAAGCTATAGTTTCTTCAGATAAGTATAACTGTGACTGCTTAATTCTTATGGTTTGTGTGTGTAAAATCTGAACCTAACTGTCACATCACTGTAACCTTTGGCATTTTATTGAATTTCAAAGGTTTAAAAAAAGTCTATTTCCTAACTATAATGTTCCTGTCCCTGGGACCTAGTGGCATATAAAAACAAAGCGCTGGAGCCTGGGCTTAATATAAAAAAAAACTTTTGCTGTGTATTGGCTGATCCATCTCAATTTCATGGCAAAAGGGAAAAAATATATTTTTGGCCCACGGCAGGGTCCCTGTGGGACCCTCCAACCAGTCCTAGGGGTCAGGGTATACCTATCATGCTCATTTATGTTTTTTTCACTCTTTTTTCTGAGACTCCGCTGAGTCCGAGTCTCAAGATGGCTGCCAACACTTCCTGGTTGAAGTTGTTGCTGTCAATCAGATCTCAGCATGAGATTCATCAGATCCACGGAGGATTTGCATCCGTGGATTCTTTTTTCTTTAATAACTCCAAAATAACTAAAGGGATTTACACCAAATAACAAAAAGGGGGTCTTTCTGGACCGAGAGCTTTCTGCCAAATTTCATGTAATTCCGTGCAGCAGTACGGTCTGTAGTCGTGTCTAAAATCCCTATGGGAAATTTCATAGGGAATACGGGTTTTGGGACCCCCCCCTTTATTCTCAGCTTGCGCTTCACAAATCACCCTGAAACCTTTTACACAGCAGCTGAACTCAGGTATGTACTAGTTTTAAAACTTTGTGAAGATTCGTCAAACGGCACCACCAAAGTTCTAATAAAAAACACCTTTTCTATGGAAACTAGGTCCTAACTATAACTACCTACTGCCCGTAGTAATGTGTGTGTATGTGTGCTTATAGTTAGGACCAAAGTTTAAATCGGAAAAGCGTTTTTGTTTTGGAAATAAATTTGGTGTCACTTGACGAATCACCACAACATTTTCACAAAACCTCCCCTATGTGGGTCTGCTGCTGTGTTGAACGTTTTGGGGTGATCCACAAAGTGGGAGCTGGGGAAAAAGGGGGGACCAAAATGCATTTTCCCCACGTCAAGTCTTTGGGGATTCCTTTTTTTTTTACATGACTACATCCCAAACTATTGAACGGAATTGCACCAAATTTGGCAAAAAGCTAGATGTTGGTCCAGAAAGTGTGCTTTTCGTGATTTAGTGTAAATCCATTCAGTAGGTTTTGAGATATCTAAAAAAAAGTTAAAAATAAAGAAAGGGGGCAGTATAGGAATATCCTGACCACCCAGATATGGTGGGGGAGTCCCTTAGGGACCCCGCCGGAGGTCAAAAGCATTTTTCTTTTTATTTTGATGCAGACTCAGGGTGGATCCACAAATTTGCGGCAAAATGTAAAAAAAAGCAAACACGGGCTCCCGCGCTTGCTTTAGAATAACCCCCTGGTGGGCCATTTCCTGAGGGCATATGGTAAATATAGGAAAGGGGTGCAGGGGCCCCCTCCTAGGGCTTATCAAAGCCCCAGGGACCCCACCTCCCTAGGCACTTTTCATTATGAATGCAGGTGGGCCCACAGCCCCGGGGAATCCCCCTCCCTGGGGCTAATTCCAATCATGTGGGGGCCTCCCAGACCCCCCTGCCCTGCCGAGAGCCACCTCCCTGGAGCTAATTCCAATGTTGTGGGGAGGGCTTTGCCAACCCCACCTGCCCCGAGGACTCCACCTCCCCGGGGCTAATTTCAATAATAATGGTGAGCCTCACGGACCCCCACTGCCCCTGGGACTGCCACCTCCCCGGGGCTAATTGGAATAATATGGGGGTCCTCGCAGACCCCCACTGCCCCGGGAACCACCACTTCCCTGGGGCTTTATATGTATGGGCTGGGGGGCCTCACAGACCCCTCAAGTCCCGGGGACAAACTCCAAAATGGAAGGGGGGGCACATCCCTCCCAGGACATTCTAGCCCTGGGGACCATCACCTCTCCGGGGAGGGCCCATAGTCAAGGAAGGAGTGGCACCACACTACACCCCTCTTAGAGCCCTAGATGGCACTGGGAACTGCTACTCCCCATGGCCGGCTCCGGCAATGTTGCGGGATGCCCATCCTTGGGACATTGAACTTTGCTATGGCTTGGCGGGAGGACCACTCTTGCCAAGCCATAACAAACATGTGCTCTGCTTTGATCACGCTGTTTCCCTGCCCGCTGTCAAGCGAGCAGGGAAATAGATTTTGCTTTGAGATACAGGGAGTTGCATGTTCAACAGCTCCCTGTGTCTCAAAGCAATGCCGGCTCCTGCAGGAGGCGGGAAGCTGGAAGCTGGCAGGGACTACAGGGGCCTTCAGGCTCCACCCGTGGTTCCCAACAAAGTGGCCAAGCCCCCGGGGATGGGGTCCCCAGTGCCGAAATCCACCCACCTTTAAAAAAGATATATATAAAGGTCTGGCCCTGGGGGAGGGGGTTCCTGGGGCTGATATCAGCCTAGGACGGAGGCCATGAGGCACCCCTCCCATTTTTTTATTTAAATATAAAAATAGGGTCAGGCCACAGGGATGGGTTCCTCGGACCCAAAATGGTCCAAGAAAAATGGGGCCACACAACCCTCTTCCTAAACTGCTATGAGACCATATTGCTGTGCATGTAACACATTTGTGTGTGTTCCTGCTCACTCTTTCAAGAATAATGGACTTTGGTGTTCCGTTATACACAGGTAGACGCTAAAAAAGGCAAGGTTCGACTGTGGGTTAATTCCCTTCCTGAACGGAGGCTGACCACCCTGTAGAAGTTGCACAATCTCAAGAGAAAGACAAGAATCTCCGAGGGATGGCCCATAATCCATGCAGGAAAGATTGGCCACAGTGACTACTGCTTCTTACTCTGTAATTCCTAGCTCCCACAACCATAGTGTGAGGTTTGGAATAATCAGGTTCAATTCTCTCATAAAGGTCAGAAAGGAGTCAACCAACTGTTGCAGACCTACCACGGTCCTAGAAATTAGAACAGCGTCATCCGCATAGATGAGGGCAGGCACTGAAAAAGAGCCAGCCACAAATTGGGACCCATATTATTAATGTATGAAATAAATCAAGATATTAAGCCTTCTTAGCCGCTGGGGGTCGCGTAACTAGTTATAATGGAGGAGTCTCGTTCGTTATCAGATTTACAACACGGGAAACCTCACCCGGCCCGGACACGGAAAGGGTTGACAGATTGATAGCTCTTTCTCGATTCTGTGGGTGGTGGTGCATGGCCGTTCTTAGTTAGTGGAGCGATTTGTCTGGTTAATTCCAATAACAAACGAGACTAATCCATGCTAACTAGCTACGCGACCCCCAGCGGCTAAGAAGGCTTAAGATCTTGAATTAAAGACATCTGAAAATACAAAGACAAGCATCATTGTGATATTTTATGAAAGTCTATTTATTTACTTCTAAACATGTGCAGAGGATTTGCATATATAGTAGAGTGGTCTGCAGGCCACACACATGGGGATTTGGTGGTTTTTCTCCACCTCATGCACCGTGCCAGATTACCTGCCATAACTGATTTGTACTTGTGATAGACCTTAGAGTGCCATTTTGCCTATTGCCTACCACCGACTGTATACCTAGTATTTCTAAACACAATGGTCCTAGTTCTAAGCATGATCATATACTTGTCAATGTGTCACAATTAGGAATGATGCTTGTGGGAAAAGTTGATTTGTTGTGATCCTCGCAACATGCATGACTCTCAACCTTTCATCAGTTGGAGGCTAAAATCCTCCATTGCTAGAAGGGCATCCTGTAATTGTTTAGTGAAGTCTTGCAATATACTGGATTTCTTTAATCCTCACTGTAAAGCCCAGAAAACCTCTATTTGAACAAGTTTATCATTGATGTGACTACTAGCACTTGCCCGCATGTTTGAGTGGCAACCATTTTGGTGACAGATAAGGTTGACTGGTACAAATGGTTCCTATCATGGATTATGCATTTATTACTCCAGCAAGGAAGGCTAATAGTGTGACTAGTCACATAAAATACCTAATCATGTGTTGCACAACCATGGATGTTCATGGCTCTGCTACCATTCTCCATTCTAAATAAGAGTCAGACTTTTTTTTTACATGAACTTGGTAGCACTTAAATTAATAAAAAAAAGGGAGGGGCTGGTTGTTGGCACACTAATGATTGAATAAAACATCATGTGCTGTAACATGGCATTTGGTGTACAAGCGTTGGTGATTTCTAGACCTTTGCCTCTCATTTTTCCAACAGGCAGCGACTTTGGGCAAGCAAAGAAGACTGTTGTCCAAGGGCAGGAAATTGCTACAGTGGAGTTGGAGCAAGAGGAGGATGAAAGGTGCCTTGAAAACTGGAAACAGGCCACATCACCGTTCTAAGATTGGTATTTTACCTAGAAAGAAACATTTAAGGTGCATCTGTCTCAATACCAGTGTCAGTCAGTTCTGGTAAAATTCAAATGCCTGACATAATTGATGGAATGGGAACTGGAAAATTCAGAGATCAAGTTTTCACTGGATCAACTCAAATGACTGTAGTAGCCACCAGAAAGCCTGAGTTAGGTAAAGGAACCGATGGCTCTGAATTAACATCAGGACTTGCAGTGTCAGACAGTACCCTTGCTTAGGACTTTTCAGAAGGATCATCAGGACGAATAAATCAGATTCCATCTAATTGATTCACACATATTCCAGATTATTTTGGGTCGCCCACGGTTGCAAAAGCATAATCCTCGAATCAATTAGATACAACTTTTGCTTGAATTTAATTCAGAGTTTAGTTTTGTCAAGACAATTGGTTACATTTTGGGAAGAAGGTAGTTCCTAGCAACTCACTTGCTACACCTGCCCAGAATAGAGGTTTAACATTACCAGAATCATATAAAGAATTCAAAGATGTGATAGTGAAAGCAACTGTTTTTCCTCCCCATCAAGAGCACGACTGGCATATTTACTTCCACCCTGGATCTACAATACCTGGGAGTCAAGTCTATAATCTCACTAAATGGAAGAATAATTACCTTAGATAATAAATAGATCCATGCCTTCCGTCATTCAAACTCACCAGACTCTTCTCCTGGTTTTTTTGTGCCTCAAATAAGATAAGTGGAGAATTGAGAATAAGTATTAACTATAGGGCCTTGAATTGTGTTACCATTAAGAACTGTCATCCATTGCCACTGATACCAGACTTAATGGGACCGGTGTATAATGTCTCCATATACACTAAACCTGACCTGCGAGAGGCATATCATTTGGTTCGAGTGAGAGAGGTTGATGAGTGGAAGAGCACATTTTCAACTAAGTTTGTATTGTTTGACTATTTTTTAAGGCAATCTGGTCTTTGTAATGCTTCAGCAGTGTTTCAGTACTTTATCAATCAGGTACTTCAAGAATTTCTTGATATTTGTTCATCGGTTTACATTAGTGATGTCTTGATTTATTCAAATTCTGTGGAAGAGCAGATTGAGCATGTAAAATCCATACTTCAATACCTACACAATAATCATTTGAATGCAAAACTGGAGAGATATGTAATTTATTCTACTGTTGTAGAGGTTTTTGTTAATCACATCACACCAAAGAAAGCAGTATGGTTCCTGTAAAAGTGAAAGGCACAACTGATTGGAAATCCCAGAGTCAGTGAAAGAAGTCCCAAGTTTTTTGGGGTGGGCAAACTTTGATAGGCTTTTATTGACCATTTCTCCACACCAGTTACTCCCATAACTTGATTTGTACAAGGAGAGGCTTGATTTGCTTGCTCTGAAGAAGCTGAGGAGGTTTTCAAGCAACTTAAAACCAGTTTTACAAGAACTCCAATTTTGAAACATGTAAAACTGGTAGACTGCTTTTGGTGGAGACATATGCTTCACAGATCGCTACAGGAGGAGTTTTGTCGAAACAGGATCCAGAGTCTGGGACATTACATATGGTGGCTTATTTTCTCGAAAATTGCCTCCTGCTGAATGTATCTTTTCAGTTACTGATAGGGGAGTGGAGACATTATTTACTGGGTGACAAATATATTTTGACCATTCTTACAGACCATCATAATGTGTCATTTTTTTAATTCACAAAAGCACCTTCAGCATGACAATTACACTGGACTCACTTTATAGTGACTATGACTTTATCATCCAGTTTATACTGGGGTCAAAAATGAGAAAGCGGATATATTGTCATGCTTTGGTTTAAAGATGATGATTCTCTTCCTGTTCCACCTTTGATAATACCTTCAGAAATTAATGCGGGAAATATGGCTGTAGTCTTTTGTCAACATTTACATGATGCTTATCAGTCATTTGGAAAGGATTGGGTACAGGCTAAAGAAGGTCAATTCATTGATGGACTATGGTGAGTACAAAAGAACTTATATGTATCTATTAAAGAAGTAGTAGTATACGTAGAACAATGCTTCTATCTGTGGTCATTGGGTGGATTTAAACCATCTTTGTCATTCAATTTAAATATTCCATTAAACACATCTTTGTGAGATAATATCTGCTTGTCCAGTACCTTCAAGTCTTCTTCAGCCATTTGGATGAGCAATATATTTGCCCCCCAGCAGCTGGTATTACCATTTGGGCGTATTTGCTGCATTGGGAGGAGAGGAGGCAATATCCAATGCTTGAGTAAGGGGACGGCAGGAGGCTTTGTTCCGTCCAACTGGGCACTAAAGATGGACTGTGGTTCAGGTACAACGAGTTTGTGGCATCACATGGTGTTTGAAGTGAATCTGCCACTGTGCAGACCTTCACTTGGACTACATTACCCAGCATGCACCTGCCTGGGAGGATGTTCGCGTTATGCTGCTGCACCTTTAATTGGAGGAGGAGTCGAGTATCACCTGACTGGGAGCGGTCACCTTATCTGCTGCATTGTCTCAGACCCCCAGAGAGACTATGAAGTCCGCGAAACAGGCACTGAGGAAAGCCAAGAATGGCTGAAACACGTCTTGGGTTTCCCTTCTTTGTGGATTGTAACTATTATGGCAGTACGTTGGTCTAGTGGCAAGAGCCCCACTTGCTTCGAATCCTCATACATGGCCCTCAAGTACGTGGCCAATTTGTCTGGTTTGAGCTTATACAATTCGATTGGTAACCCGTTTGGACCAGTGGCTTTACCCGGCTTGAGCGATCGTATAACAGTCGCTATTTCGTCATCGGATATGTCGCTGTCCATGAAGTCGTGATCGACCTCTGACAGTGTCGGTAAAGCAATATCGGTTAGCAATTGACGGGAATCTTCGATAGAATAGGGGGCTGCTGAGGTATAGACAGCCTTGAAGTTGGCCGCAAAGCCGTCCGCAATAGCTTGTGGGTCGGACAGAGAGTTCCCCTCTTGTCCCCTAAGTTCAGGTACTAGTCTGTTTGCCCATTCCTTCTTATCTAGCCAGGCCAAGAGTTTCCCAGTCTTGTCGCCCACCTCATACAATCTTCCCTGAACCGCTCTCCCAATGGCTTTTGCCTGGCCCGTCGCTAGCGCCCTGTATTCCTGCTGTTTCAGCTTGAGAAGGTGGAGCTTGTCGGGTGTGATGTCAACATCTAGGTCTGCTTCCAGTCTCCCCACCTCTGTCTCCAGCGCAACCAAATCTTTGAGCTGTTCCATTCTTTTTCCCAGAAATTAGAGAAAGGGCCTGATCTCGCAACACTGTCTTAAACGCCTCCCAGAGCACCTGCGGGGAATCCACCGAGCCTTCAATCTCACTAAAGTAACTGTCAATTGCCTTAAGGAATTCTCAGCGGATATGAGGGTCGCGAAGATACCACGGGTTGATAGGGGCAATTCGCCCCAGTTGTTGGTAGACTAGCGTCACCTGGAGCCACAACGGCGAATGATCAGAGATGCCCCTGGCAAGATGTTTTATCTCCCGGACATTCGCAATTTGGGATGCAGGTACCAGAAAGTAATCGGTTCAGGACAGACTACCGTGTGCCCCGGAGTGGAAGGTATATTGGGAAGCACCAGGGTGAAAGACCCTCCATCCATCCACCAGCCCCAGGGAGTCCAAGAAATCCAGAAGCCAGCTTTGAGAGCAAGGGAGAACACTTGGTGGATGTCGGTCCAGGTCCCCTGTGACCACTGAATTTAAGTCCCCTCCTAGCACCAAGAGGCCCTCCGGGATCTCCAATAACAGCAAACCTAAATCCCTGAACGTGGCTGCCTGAAGCCCCGGCGTTACATAGATCGAGAGGAAGGTTACAGGGTGGCCCTCCTTCGTGCCCGAGACTCCGACGTATCTCCCTCTAGCGTCCGACCAAGCATCCTGCACTACAAGGGGAAAGGATTTTTTCATCAGTATGCCAACCCCCCGGGAACTCGAGGTGAAACCTGCATGGGCCAATAAAATGGAACCCCCTCTGTGCAATGCTCTACATGTATTTCCGACTAGGTGGGTTTCTTGTAGGAGAACGATGTCAGGGGCATAGCGCTTAATACACTGAAGAACAACACCGCGTTTAATTTTGTCCCCCAGCCCATTGACATTCCAACTCAACAATTTAACATCACGTTCTCCCTCCGCTGCCATATTCAAGTACACTGATAATCACTGCGTGTAAAGCCATTCCCCCATTCTTTGTATCAATAGCAGTCGCTGATACTTTCAAAACTTCAACCTGAAAACTAAACACGCCCACCCAACTAACCCCCACCCCGCTTCCCTGCCCTCTGGGCTTAAAACTGCCCATGATAAACTTGCAGAGTGCCTGTCGCGCTAGAGAGTGTTCAAAAGAGAAAGAGAGAGAGAAAAAAAAGGGAGGACCGGGGGGGGGGGGGGGGGGGGGACATATTCCGCCCCTTCTCAGCCCGACATACCTACAGTGTACCCTTCACAATCAAACCACTCAAGGCCATGCGAGTCCCTTAACCAAATGATAACTACGTTAGAAGCCCCCCACCTGCCGCTTCACCTGCTACACTTTGGCGAAAAGTACTAGTCCAGTCACTGGACAGACAACTTCTTAGGTCGGCCAGTTGGTGTCCGCACCACCCCCACCTCGGCCGGCCGGACTTCTCGCAGTCCTGTTCTCAATCCAGTCCGCAGCTGTCTCGGGTCGGTCGAAAAACCACACTCACCCATCCGCCTCGATCCTGAGACGGGCAGGGAAAAGCATGGAATACTTCATACCCAGATCCCTGAGGACACGCTTGATTGACATGAATGATTGCCTTTGTTTCTGCACCCGTCGAGTAAAATCCGGGAAGAAGGATATATCGGAGTTCTCATATCGCAGGGGGGCCCCAGCCCTGGAGTTTTGGAGGATTACGTCCCTGTCGCAGAAGTTCAGGACCCGTGCCAACATGGGCCGCGGGGGAGCGCCCGGCTTGGGACGGCCGCCCGGGATCCTGTGAGCACTTTCAACGACAAAGAACTTACTGAGGCCTTTGGGTTGCAAATGTTTAAGGATAAGTTCCTCGACAAAGAGGTCCGGCGTCTGCCCCTCCGATTTCTCCGGGACCCCAAGAATGCGTAGGTTGTTTCGACGCAGGCAGCCTTCGTAGTCATCCAGCTTAAGGTCAGCAAAGGTCCGGAAGTCCTGGAGTTCCTTGACCGCCTCCTGAAGGTGTGAAACGTTGTCCACAAGGCTGGCTGTCGTGAGTTCCACCTGTTTAACCTTTTCGTTTAGTTTGCCCATATCTGCCCTAATGAGGTTAACGTCTATAGCCACTGTGTCCAGGGACGTCTTGACTCCAGTGATGGCGGCCATCACGTCCTTAAGCAAAATTTCTTGCTCCTCTTCGTCCTGTCCACCAAGTCCAGAGTCCCCAGATGCCCGGGCCTGCTGCGCTTCTTTAGGGACGGTATAGCAGTCCAGCTTGTTGGACTGCGTATTTTTGGATCCACGGAGCCCCCCCGTCTTGATGCGCTCCATCATGACCTGCTCCAGCCCGCCCCCGCCGGTAGCGTTCAAGAGATGGCTAAGTGCCACCTGGTTTGCCGCAGCAGTTCCCAGAGTGGACGAACACAGCCAGTAGATACAGGAGAGACAGAGGATCAGCGCCACTGTTGGGGACGTACGGCCACCCACGACCACCTGATGGCCAGCTCGCCCACCTAATCCTCAGCTATGCGACTCACTTGGCTCAGCTCCAGTCGCAGCCTCCGGCCCCACAGATCCCCCAGGCTTCTCTGGTCACTGCTCCCCACCCTCTCCCGCACTGGGGGTCACAACAATATACAGCAGTCACTTCGCCGGGGACAGGTACAGCCGTTGGCAAGGCAAAACTGATCAAAGCTCCGATGGCCCCCGCAGGTTTATATACCATCCTCTGCCTTCAGGAGCAGGGGGGGTGGCCTCAATCCACGCCTCACACAGTTCACCGATCTCCACCCTGAGTGAGGGGGCTTCCACACATGTGTTTTATCGCTGGCGGTACTGCGACCCCCGCCCAATCACCTTCAGGCTGTTTAGGTGTCGCAAAGGCGGCGTGTTGGGCTCTCGCGGTGCTGCTGCAGGGGGGCCAGTCTCTTCCAGGGCTTCCCGGTGGGGGGAGGCGCTCAACATAGGGCGTACACCCCGCCACAAATGCAGGCCGCTACTCCCCTGGAGACCGGTCTAGTCGTCCACAATAGGCAATGGGGAACACTCAAGGCAGGGGGCGCCCAGCCGCCATCTTCCGCCTCGCGGCCGGCGCTCCCCTCCTCGCTCCGATTCACCCGTCTCACCTCCAGTACCGACACAGCTCCGCAGTCTTCACCACCGCTGCCGCTGTGAGAGAGGTCTCCGATAGGCGGCCACCACTTCAGGACCTCCGCCACGGCTCCCTGTGATGCCGCACTGCCGCCGGGCCACCGAGGGGCAGATGGAGCCTCGCCGCCGGCTGGGAGCAGCACTGGGGGTCACGGCCCTCGGTCCTTTCGTAGGCCGATGCCTCCCAGGCCGATATATTTGCCTCTGGGCTCGCCACAATCTTCGGATCCAGCTGGATGGGCTCCGCTATTGTTCCGAATGCAGATATCGTCGAAGAGCACGATGGATCTGTGTCCAGGATAGACGTGGGCTAGGTAGGATGGCGGAGCCTCCTCACACAACGGCCATCTTCAGCCCGTGCTTGGCCACGCCATGCATTGTCTTTGTTTAAGCCATTAGAAGCTTTATTTGTTTTGTTCTTTAGGTTGGCATCTATGCTTTGTAGTACTACAAATTGAAAAGAATAGGGAAACATGAATCACCTAAGGAAATAGACACTTGGCATTCATAATTAGCAGAAGCACATAAAAGTAGCCCACACCAGATGCCCGACCAGATTGCCCTTGTAATGTGAGATACCATAGAGACAGATATCAGTGACAGTTTATTTATGTGTCACTGTGTGTGTTTCTATCTGTTTTTGGGACATGCATTATGATATTTCTATGAGTGCTTGTACAGTAGTGTTGGATGTAATATAAGTTTTTTTTTTTAATTTGTTAATAATTTACATGTTTAAATTGTTTTTAAGGATGTGCATCTCTTGTATTTCCATTTCTACAGTGTGATTTATATAGGCATCTACAATGTTTAAAGTTACATGACAATTTTGTATTAATTAACATTTCTACAATTTGGGGCCTAATTACGATGTCGGTCGGAAAGGCTCCGAACGGCATTCGGATTAACCTAACCCGTGTCGTAACCCCTGTTTCGGAACAACTCGGAAGCATTTCTGACCAACCAATTATGATGGAAGGTAACCGTTCGGTCTGTCCGACTCAGTTCCAACCAGCATTTGGAGACTCCGAGTCAGTCGGAGCTGAATCGTACAGGTCTATGGACCGCGTTTCTGACAATTGTCGGAATTCGGACAGCCTTTCCGAATCGGTTTGTCCGACACGGAATGGCTGTTGGAATCTGACTTTCACCTGGAGGCCTCTGGTTGGGGCCAGTGGGGATACCCATGGGACCCCTCTTTGAAACCATGTTCAGTGTGGCGGGCACCATGGGGGGCCAGCCACAGGGTGCACGGTTTTCCGCAACCACCCCTTTTTTTGATGGGAGGTTGTGTTGTCAGTCGGAACACAGGCTTCCATTGAAGTCAACATTGAAGTCAAAAGGAGTCCGACCAAACTGTGTTCGGGAACATCGTAATCGGTTGGTCGGACTCTCCAAACCCGAGTCGGTTGGAAACCATTCCGACAAGGAGTCGGTCGGAATGCTTTCCGACCGACATCGTAATGAGGCCCTTTTGGTTGTTTTGGGTGTCTGTTGTGTGTAAAATTATTTCACAATTATTTTCTTTCATTTCTTTGCATTTGTTTTAGGTATTGGTCTAGGAAGCGCAGCGGACGAGCGCAGCGGGCGCGAAGATGGCGCGCCGAAGGCGCGCCTAAGGCAAGCCCGTCTGCGCCCGTCCGCGCCAGAACGAGCCAGGAGCCAGGCACAGGAGAGCAAGTGAGGATTTCTTACTCCAGGGATTCCTTATGCCACCTCAATCTGCCTGTTCAACCGACATGTTCCCACTCACTGAGGGGAGATTCATGCTTCACCCACTGTCCCCACTGTCCTTTTAAACTTACTTCCTCTACCAACAAGCACCACCCTCAGACGATCATCAACATGGCCCTGATCAACTGCAGGTCTCTGCCCAAACACGCCCTTGAGATACGCTTACTCATCGAGGAACACCACCTAGAGATTCTGTTTCTTACAGAAACATGGCTTGCGCCTGATTCAGACGCAGATATAGTACAGGCCCTACCCCACGGATTCCAGATTCAACATCTGAACCGCCCTAAGGGCAGGGGAGGAGGGATTGCCATCATATTTAAAGAGTCTCTCGCTTGCAGATTTCTCGACAGCCCCCTGGCGGACTGTGAAAATACTCATTTCACTATTCAAATGTCCCCCTGTATCTCCCTCGCAGGAGTTCTCATCTACCGCCCTCCAGGAGCTATGGGGCAATTCCATAACTCACTTCTAGAATGCTCCTTGGCCATGGTCAGTACACGGCCCAATCTCCTAATTTTAGGGGACCTTAATGTCCATTTTGATAATAGCAAAGACGAAACAGCCACTGAACTGATCTCAGACCTGGCAGCCAATCAACTCCACTTGCAAAACGATCTTCCCACACATAATCGTGGACACCTGCTTGATCCCATCTTCTGCAATTTTCCCGACCTTGTGGTGGGAACACCGATCCCTGTACCATGGTCCGACCATCTGCTCATCCCTTTTATTTGGCGAATCCAGTCCACACCTCCATATACCCAAGCACCTAGCAGACCTTCCCGCCCTTGGGCGAATCTGGACATCGACAAATGGAAACAAGCACTAGAGGACACCAGGCCACATCCCGAATTGGACCCTCATCTGGCAGATGCGAAGTTCACGTCCTGGATTGTTAAATCGTTAGACACAGTCCTTCCCAAAAAACCGCATCGGAAACCTAGGAAAAAAGCCACCTCTCCGTGGTTCACCCAAGAGGTACGCCTCCTTAAGAAAATTTGCAAGCGAGCGGAAAGAGTTTGGAGGAAAAATGTCGATTCTAATAGTAAAAATGACTACAAACGTACTATTCTCAATTACAAAAAGGCTCTAAAAAATGCTCAAATATCCTTTTTTAATAAAAAAATTAGAGAGGCTTCCTGTTCGTCCAGAGAAACGTTTCTAATTGTGAAAGAACTTTTAAAGACACCTACGCCATCTGTCACGCATAATCTTTCGGACAACCATTGTAATGAGCTAGCCACGTTCTTCGACCTTAAAATTCAAAAAATCCTCCAACACCTTCCCCCTCTTCTCTCTGCAGACCCCATCCCTCCTCACTTGCCGCAGTGCCAGAATGGGGATTCAGAACTCATCAGCTTCCTTTCCATCAGTGAGGCAACCTTAGGGCCCATACTTCATTCCCTTAAAAGCGGTTCCCCGCATGACCCAGCGCCAGTGAGACATCTAAAACAGGTTGCCCCCACCATCCTAACACCTATGGTTAACCTGATAAATTCTTCTATAGAAAGTGGAACGGTTCCCTTAAATTGGAAGAAGGCTGTGGTAAAAGCTTTAATCAAAAAGCCCAATCTCGACCCTGGTAATTTGGCCAACTTCAGGCCGATCTCTCTTCTTCCAGGTATTAGCAAGATGGCTGAAAAGTTTATTAATGGTCAGCTATCAAATTATCTGGAATCCAACAACCTGCTTAAAACATCTCAAACTGGTTTCCGCCCGGGCCAAGGCACTGAAACAGCGATGGTGGCGGTTGTCGAAGAGGCTAGGAAGATCATTGATGCAGGAGGATCAGTGGCAGTGATCCTTCTGGACCTCAGTGCGGCATTCGACACCGTCAACCACACTATCCTGGTACAACGGCTTGAAAACCTTGGGATCTCGGGTCCGGCCCTCTCTTGGCTTAAATCTTATCTCCACAATCGCTCCTTCCAGGTGGCGGATGGCGATTTTATCTCCAGGGAGACCCCGATACGTTGCGGAGTGCCTCAGGGCTCGTCCCTGAGCCCGACGCTCTTCAACGTGTATATGTCGCCCCTGGAGAAAATTGTCGTCCCGTATGGCATTAAACTTCTGACCTACGCCGACGACACCCAGCTGGTTGTCTCCCTCAGTCGGCCAGAGAATTTTACCACCGACCTGCACTCCTGTCTGGGGGACGTAGTCAGCTGGATGAACGCCTCACAACTAAAACTCAATGGGGATAAAACTGAGCTAATGGTAATGGGCAATCAGTCCCACTTCCGACCGGAGTCTCTATGGCCCCCGTGCATGGGTCCCCCCCCAACCCCTAAAACTGACATCAAAAGCTTGGGGATTTGGTTGGACCATAACCTGTCCCTAAGCACCCAGGCAAGGAACACGACTGGAACCTGCTTTGGCCTACTCCGTACCTCCCGCAAGATCCTCCACCTACTTCCCTTCCAGTCAAGAAAGCTACTCTTACAGGGCCTCATCCTTTCTAGACTGGACTACGGAAATGCCCTATATCTCGGCGCACCTAAAAAAGTCATAGCCAGGCTGCAGGTGGTGCAAAATGCTGCTGCCCGGATTCTCACAGGCACAAAAAATCGCTGCTCTGCCAAACCGGCGATTAGAGCACTCCACTGGCTGCCCGTGGAGCAAAGGGTCCAGTTCAAAGCCCTGTGCCTAACCCATAAAATTCTCCATGGGAAAGCCCCGCCCATCCTTAAAGACCTCGTGGTCCCTCACACCACGAGTAGAACTCTTCGTTCCTCTAATGCCCACCTCACCCAAATACCCAGGATCAAGAAAGCTCGCTCCGGAGGCCGGCGGTTTTCCTATCAGGCGCCTAAAATGTGGAATGCCCTTCCACCGGACCTCCGCGCCCAACCCAACCTTCTATCTTTTCGTAAATCTCTAAAGACGTGGCTGTTCCCTTAACCACCCTTCGCTTCCGCCTGACTTATTTGATTTTCCTCAGCGCTGGGACGCTCTCGGGCAGCCATGCGCTTTATAAATCCCACTCAATTCAATTCAATTCATGTTAGGAGTATTGCTCTTTGACTATATTGTTTTTATGTGACTACATGAGTCCCTTGTAGTACTTGTGAGTGGTCATGAATGGTGTGTGATGTAGGCCATGGCTTGGATGAGCTAAGATTGAGACTGTTTGGGCTGTAGTGCTACATGAGAAGATGGTGGTGATACATTTGTCAATTTCAACTGACTAACCCTTTTGTAGGTGAGTTTCTATATTTGTATATCCCCCTGTGATGCGCCTTGATTTTCTTCTTCCTCCACCCAATTAGTAGTACATATTCTCCTTTTTGTACCCACAGACTTTTGCCACGACCACAATTATGTCTAAAACTTCAATCTATGTGTGCGTAGTTCTATGCACTTATGGCGAAAAGCTCTGCACATGAGAGATATGATCAGCATAGTTTTAGCTATCTGCCCCTTTGTGAAGTGCATTTAAGAGATAAAGTAGTAATGCCAAAGTACTGTTGCCCACACGCATAAATACCTTTGTGAATCATCCCCAGTGCCATTTTTTGTGGTGATGGGTAGTGAATACTTCTCAACATTCAAATGCATACAGTTACTTAGGACTTATCTTCAAGCTCTGTCCTCGACCATTTATGTGGCAATTCAAAACATAAAAATCGTAATGGATTCTAAACAATGACTAAATGTATGTTGTAGTTTATGCATAATGCACAATAACCTATCCGTTGCTGGGCTAGCAGGTCATGGTGGCCATTTCACCTCCCTCCTGTTATGGCGGGGAAACCATCCCTCATTTTCCTACCTATGGTTGTGCAGGTAGAGGAACGCACAGAGTTCAACACATGAGGAGAAAACTCCCTGCATTGCAGGGCCATAGATTTGCAGAAACAAACTAGTGCTTTGAAAGGCAAAGGTTTAGTCCCTTCAGCATAGCTACCACCCTAGCTATTCCACTGAATGCATAAAATATCTGCCTGCCTGCCAGTGATCTCTTAAAAGGGTGTGTGGTCTGCCCCCAGGGAGTGGAGTCCAGTGCTCAAGCTGACTTGGCAGATTGGTCAGCCATCCTCCAGATTCTAAATGAACCTACCAATTGCCTAGTCACCTGTGGCACATTACACAAGAATACTGCTAAAAACATATTCATTACAAAAATCATAAGTACATTTCTTAACTTAGGTTCTAATAACTTACGTTGATTCTCACTTTAAATGTATTGGTTGTATTACAAAAAATATTACACTTTATTGCACGTCCTGCACGACTCAATCCAGTGCTTAATTTGTAAAAGAACGAGTGCCGGTGCCCAAAACTCTGCTCAGAAGCCAAAGGCCGGTGCTATTAAATGTCAGTGCACCGAATACCAAGTCTGAGCAGTTTTAAATCCACATTATGCCTCTTTAATCCATTACCAGACACTTCCTGTCCCTTTATCTCACTATTGCTGGTTCCTTCTTCCTACTTTTGAGACTGATTTTCCGTCTTCCTCTTCCTTCTTCTTTCTCCTTTGCGTATTTTCCCTCCTTTGCTCTCAGGAACTGTCTGGTGAGGACAAATAAGTGGCAGTCTCCAAAAACGAGTGCTGGTGGCTGCTACCACCAACCACCAGCTCACATTAATCACTGATTTCATTCACGCAAATTTGGGAGCAATTTAGTTACTAAGGAAAGTGTAGTAAATGCATGTCAAACATTTGTGAGTATCCAAAAGGCTATTTCCAATTGGGTGTTCCTCCAAAATGCACAGCTCTGGCACTACCCTTGACACACCCAACTACATGCATCCATCTCAGAATTCTTCATTCCTTAAATATGCATCTCCTGCACGTAGTGCACATACATGTACAAAATATATGCACATTGCATGTCTACTTGCTTTTGTATCTCATTTTCATTGCATGCATGGAGACATCCTTACTTTTTCAAGTAGTAAGTCTCACTTATCCCTAGATAAAGCCTTGTTAATCAACCCTGTTGCTTCCATACACCACAGAGACTTAGGGCCTCATTTACGGGGTTTTTGCGTAGGGCAGCACAGCAAGTCACAGTGCATTCCTGTCCTTTCCCCCTGCGCTTAAGCCATTGCCGCATCCTAGCGCCAATGCAGGCACCCTTGCACCATGGTGCAAGGATGCCTGGGTTGTCAGCAAGATTGGTTTTGTGCTGGAAAGGGTACCTTCCTGCACAAAAACAATCCTGGGAGGCTTTTTCTTCTTTCTACGTGTGCTGAAGACTGCAGAACACATGGAAAGAAGAAAAAACGAGGAGAAGTAAAGTTAGGAGAAATAAAGTTATTTCTCCTCATTGTGCCTCCCCTGGCAGGCGTAAGGTATTAGCAATTCCCAGGTTTACATGGTTTCTAAATCTGGGGAAGCATCAGAATCCATTGGTGTTTCATAGTAACATCCACCGCAATGCCTTCCTAGTGCAGAGTAAGGCAACGGAGCGATTTGCGCTGCCTTGCCTTACACTATATCTATGAGGCCATTCAAAGACACACAAAGAGGCTTTGCACCACAAAATAAATATATTTTTGTAGTTTGCGTTGCCAAAGCATCACAAAAAGTGACTCTCCAGAGGCGCAAGGGGCTCAGAAATATGTCCTTTAGTGTGCAATTTTGAATTTGTCTAAGTAGGATACCTGCCATAAACTGTTTGTGCTACTATCTAGCCAGACCTGTGGTTCCCGCATGTCATTTAAAAGTAGCAGAACTACTAAGTTTCTGATGGCAGAGACTCAGCAGGCTCCTCTGTCAGAAACCTATACCCAGAGGCCCATCTCGACCACAGGCCCTCCTGATGTAAATGTATCCAATGCAGGACCTCTATGGCGTCACAGGCAGAAGAAAAAATCGATGACCACCATGTGCAGGAAGAAATCTCCCTTGGCATCCTGTCTGTTTATGTTGTTGTTGTGATAAACTACCCACACCAGGGATATATTCTGAAGAAGCAAAAATATTTGAGGGTGTATTACTATGTCTTGCATAGCATTCCATTTTTGCGGAATATGCTTCTGCCATGTCAGCTGAAACGCTTTCACCAAAATTATCTCCCCGGCATGACCATAATCTCTTATTTTGACAGGTCGTTCTGCTGCCATGCAGGTAGAGGAGAAGGATTTTGCTTCACCAGCAGGCTCTTCGATTCAGTGGCAGCTCCTCCCCTAAGGCGGAGTAGTGTCGCCCCACTGCTTCAGCTGCAAGCTGAATACAAAAAACAACATGAACATAACGTTCTGTTATTATCATTTTGCTTTTTATATTCACCTTGCAGTTGAAGAGGCGAGGGCTGGGCTCCCCACGCCTCAGAGGGAGCAGGAGTGGTGGCAGCTTTGATTGGCTGTCTCGGACCGGCCAAAGCGTCATGCGCACTGTGCATGTTCTCCACCCAGGCTGCACTGCAGCCTGGTTGGAAGACATGCCCAGCCTGCCAGCCCCTGTCTGAGCGCCGAACCACTGTGCTCAGACCAATCACAGTGCTGCTAAGGCCGTGTTGTGATTAGCCAGGGGATTCTGGGAGGCTGTGTGCTTCGCTTCCTGGTTCCAGGCTGCGCCAGAGAAGACGAAGGAGATGGAGGAGAGGCGGTGGTCGGGGGTATGAAGGTAAATGGTATTTTTTTTAAAATTTTATTCCCACCCCTCTGTCCCCCACCTCACCAACCCTTTTGAGTAGCAGCCGCTACTGCTTCAATTACCAACTCACGCTCCTCTAAATCACCTTTTCAACATTCATGGCAGGTGATAAGTTATAGTAGTCTTTTGAAATTTAATCTAATATCAAACCAGATCCTCTATTGTTTACAACACAGCCCATCTTCATTGTACTCCACCCTTGCAGGCACATATATTCGCATATGTACACACATGTGGTCAAATACACACACACACACACACACACACATACACACACCTTGAGATGGACTTGTCATTTTGGTCACATTGTATTTTAATGGATTACAACCTTATTAAGAACAGCGAGTACCTCCTGCTAGATTTACTCACATCATGATGGATGAAGATAGACTCACACTTTACATATAGCATTACACTTTACGATACAACTGGAAAATCTGTTTTGAATTACTAAGGAAAATTATTACATGGCTAGCATCCAAATTGAACTGTTCCAAAGGCTTTAAATAGGTCCGAACTACACAAAGCAATCTAAATTACTCGAGTGAGTTCAAGTGATTAGAATAAATTGAATTTGAATTCTCTTAAGATCTGAGACATGTGCAGTGTCCAGTTGTTTATTAAAAACATTAGCGTGCCACAAATTCTTTCATTTTTCCCTTACAGTAAAACTAATTGCACAATTCAAGTTGCCTACATTGAAATCAAATCCCACAGTTGTCATTGTGGTTTTTATACAGGGCAAATAGCATTCTTTCCGTAGGCAATTACATTTAATAATGTTATAAACAATAAAATACAAATAGCTAATCTCAAGAATGTTGACAATGTACCTAGGCCTCAGCAGCATAGACAAAGGCATGATTCTACAGTCATAATGTACACGCGTTATCATGTAGACCTCCATAGTTACTAAAATGGAAAGATGAAGAATATACTTTGGCATTATAGTCCACTGCTAATGACTATAACGATTGTTAAGAGCCGTGAACCTGATGTATAGGCTCAGGCCACAATAAAAGGCATACAACAAGGGCCTTTAACAACTGGTTTAGCTAAAGGCAGAAGGGCTATAATGCAAACCACTGAAGGTGGTAATATTAAAAAGGGAGAAACAGAAAGATACCCTTTGGAATGTTGAATCTGAAGTCCTATACTAGCCATTATTGGCCCTGAGCCAGTCCATTATCTTAAAGGTAGACCCAACATTTCAATATTTTGATATCACTTCTTAATCTATTTCTAGTGATAAGACACATTAGTTCAATAATTTGCAAAGAGACTGGTGTTAAAATTAAGTGTGAATAAGTCAGTACTGCTTGAGAGTGCAAATGTTTTTGCCATATTAGTGATTCAGGTCAAGCTAAAAGGGAAGCACACATTTCAAATTATTTGGTTAGGGAGAATTGAAGTTATAAATACATTATGTGACCCTTTTTCTCAGCATCCCCCATATGTCCTCAGCTTATTTGCACTGTTTTTTATTGTAGTATATTAATTTTGCACTCTACTATATTTTAGCCCATATGTTTGTGTTATCTCCTAGGGCTGGGGTAAATATTCTCTTCCTCACGTACGGACATCTATTATTTCACTTGTTTATTTGCTCTAACTTATATCTTATTGTAGAGCGTTATGACACCCACCTGTTCACGGTCTGCACTATGAAACACTGCAAAAGAAAAAACAAAGACATATACAAATTGCGTTAAAAAAAACACAGAAATTGAATAACGATAACTAATTTCCATTAGCAGTGAATGGTTCACACCATATGTATTATTCAGAATATATTCCAGTGGAGATGTTTTTAGGTTATTAAAAAGGAATAAAGCTATTCAGGCAAGCATGATTTATTGATCTTGAATTCTACATGATGTACCTAGATAAGAAGTGAGCTCTAAAGTCATTCTTGTGGATTATAGTAGTACACCAGTTAAGATTACCATTTTGAAAACTGTACCCTAAAAGTGTGACTTGAATGTGGTTGAGAAGGACTGTCCTCTGCCATTCAGTTCCAACATTGGCATAAGCAAGATCCAAGTTATGTACTTTGTGACTCATCACTCCAGCAGGTTCCATTGATTTTGGAGTCATTCATAGTGGCCCAGTGTTCTGTGAGTAAGGCAATGGTGTAGGAAATGTTAACAATGAAAGAAAGTGATGCTTGGGGAGAGGCTCTAAGTCACACCACATTAATATTATTAATTTGAAATTAATGGCTTTATATAGTTCTGTACGATAGATGAATAGAATATTAGGTTCAATTACTATACTTGTCTATAGTGACTTAAATCCTCATAGAAATGGAGCCTGAGATGGTCACTGGGTGTGCCACTTGAATATCAACTCCAAAGTATAATCTGACTATAATATTGCGGTCAAAATATCATCAGTGTCAAAGTATCATGGGTCATAATATCTAGAGGAAGTATTTTTTAAATCGGGGTGAGTTATATAGGGCCCGATTCACAGAACTAACTTAAGACAAAATCCTAAACTTACTACCATTTTCGTATTCACAGAATGCACTTACTCATTTTGGTATTCACAGAAGACACTTACTCACTTCGGTATTCACAGAAGCTAGGAGTCCTAACTTTAGGACTCCTAAATGCCTTCTGTGAATACCGAAAGTCTTAAAATTAGGATTTTTCTCAGTTTAGTAGTCCTAAAGTTAGGACTCCTAACTTTACTACTACTGAACTGAGAAAAATCCTAATTTTAAGGCTTTCGATATTCACAGAAGGCATTTAGGAGTCCTAAAGTTAGGGCTCCTAACATCTGTGAATACCGAAATGAGTAAGTGCCTTCTGTGAATACCAAAATGAGTAAGTGCCTTCTGTGAATACCAAAATGGTAGTAAGTTTAGGATTTTGTCTTAAGTTAGTTCTGTGAATCGGGCCCTATATAACTCACCCCGATTTAAAAAATACTTCCTCTAGATATTATGAAGTTGGTCGGCGTGCATGGGTGCTAGACCATCGCCCAAGCCGGAAATAAAGAGTTTAGGCTTTTGGCTTGACAACGCCCTGTCTTTTGATATGCAGGCCAGAAAGACGTCTGCAGTCTGCCATGGGATACTTAAGTCACTGCGTAAAGCCCTGCCCCTACTACCTGAAAAAGCAAGGAAAACCGTAGTTCAGTCTTTGGTGTTATCCCGTATTGACTACGGGAATGCCATTTATCTTGGGGCACCGGTATCCACCTATAAGACCCTACAAGTGGCGCAGAATTATGCTGCCAGAACTCTGACGGGAACCAGTCGGTATGTATCGGCGAAGCCAGCATTAAGATCTCTTCACTGGCTCCCGGTGAGGGAACGGGTGCTTTTTAAATCCTTATGCATCGCCCACAAGATCCTGCATGGAGAAGGTCCCTCCATTCTGGAAAACCTGATAAGTCCCTACAAGCCCCAACGCAACCTTCGCTCGAGCGAACATAATCTGGCAATCATTCCCAGAATAAAACGAGCACGATCGGGCGGTCGACTTTTCTCTCTGCAAGCCGCTAGAGAATGGAATGCCCTCCCAGGTAATTTGAGGCAGGAACGGACTTTTCTTCAGTTCAGGAAGAAACTAAAAACCTTTCTATTCCCCAAAACCAGCTCTTAGTAGGATTGCAGATCGGATCAGCCTAGGGTCACTGCTTCTCTCCAAGAGCGCTGGGATGCCTACGGGTAGCCATGCGCTATATAAGTGTTTTTACAATTACAATTACAATTTACAATTTTGTCTTAAGTTAGTTCTGTGAATCGGGCCCATGGATTTTTAAAATATAGTATAGCAAAATATTGTGGAATGTGCTATTGCTTTTTGTATTTTGTTATGTAGCTATTTATTTTGTAAATTGAAGTTATAAATATTTGCAAAACTATTTATATTTATTTTTTACACTTTTTATCTGCTTTAGGGAGTGTTAGGAATGTGGGTAGGAAATGAATAAGTTATACAACTGTAATTGTATATTTCATTTGTATTTTATCATTACTTTGAATTGGTATCAATTTATTTTCTGTTCTTTTGTTTACCTATATTAATTTTGTTTTTATATTCAATCAAAAGAACTTTATTTCGGCCGCTCGAGCCATAAAAGTACATAAAATAAAAGACCACAAGTATTTACACAGACTGATCAATATTTGCAACCCTTACATTCATATAGGAGCTGACATCTACACAAGAATTTAAAATTTATAAAAGCAAACTTTAAAACACATATGCCAAGTTTTAGAAAAGTTGTTAAAACTTAATTTAAAAACACACAGAGAGTTACTTATAGTGATTTTGGTCATGTGCTCCTCCCCTGTAATTACTTTAAAAACCCTCTCCTTATGCGCCACATGGCATTTAAAAAAACGTGAAACAGCAAATACAATTGGAGGATCAGTATCATATTTAAGCACTCTGTGAGCCTCTTGACAACGGACAAACCCAAGGTTTTTGCATATTTGGATAATCCAGCATTTACGGGGCAAAACATATGCAGGGCAGAAAAACAGAACGTGGGTTTCAGTCTCTGCCGTTCATTTACATACAGGACACACACTCGAGTTCTATGGGGCCCATAGGCTGGAGTGCACTGCCAATGGTAAATTCCCAAATCTAAACTGTAAATACAGTTTCCTAGCCAGAGGAGGGTAGATTACATCCAAAAAGGATTCTTTTTTGTATACCTCTTTGATTTGTAAAAACTCCATCGTCAGCCTGCCCTCTTTGGCACTTTCTTGTAGGGACAAAATGTTGGATTGCCTGTATTGATTTACGATATCCAGCCTAGATGTCAAGGCACAAGAGGGCTCTGGAGATAACCATAGCTCTGGCCTACCAAGCCTAGCAGAAAGATTCCTAATGTGGGCCAGCCACAGCAATTTACTGGGATTTAATCTTGGCAAAAGCTCCTTTAGCTCGGCTCTAAAGGAGGACAACTCTGGGGTTACCCATACCCGGTGCCAAAAAATCAGAGGCCTATCGGGCAATATCTTCGTCAATTGGCCTCAAGCCCAAATCCAGACGAAGGGGAACTAGTGGAGTGCTGTGTTGTAGGCCTATAAGCTGTCTCATAAAATTGTTTTCCAGCTTGACGAGATCAGAAGTAGAACAGTGCCCCCAGAGCTCTGCCCCATATAGTGTAGCCCCCCTAGCTTGGGCCTTGTATATCTCAACCACAGGTGCTGCCGGCTTGTATACAGATGTTCTGAATAGTTTCATGATCCCACCCACTGTTTGATTTAACCTGAGTCTGGCCTTAGCCATCTGAGGGCCCCACCCAAATTGCTCAGATAGTGTGATACCCAGGTAGTCGAATATCCTCACTTTTTCGAGGAGGGTACCATTGAGAGAGGGATTTGGACGCGTACTCTTCGGGGGATTGAAGACCATAAATTTGGTCTTGGCTAAGTTAATCTCCAAGCCTCTCTTGATGCAAAACTGTGCAAACCCGTCCAAAATACGTTGGATACCTAGGGTTGACTTGGACAATAGCAAAGTATTGTCCGCAAACATCAATGCGGGTATCTTCCCAGTGACTAACTTTGGGGCGTTGATGTCTTTTATATTGTTGAGAAAGTCGACGAGCCCATTAATGTAGAGGCAAAATAAGGTGGGGGCTAGAACGCATCCCTGTCTCACCCCCTTTCTGACAGGGAAGCGTGTAGAAAGTTCCCCTTTTTTCCGCATTTCACCTGTGCATAGTTGCCAGTATGTAGCCTCACTAGCACATTGAGTAGATAGGGGGGGATCCCGAGATCACTAAGCACTTCCCAGAGCTTCTTCCTGGGAACGAGATCAAAGGCTGACTTCAGATCAACAAATATAAGATAGAGGCTGCCACCCTCCATCTTCACCGTTTTCCAGAGTAATAGCTGTAATCTGAAAATCTGGTCCACGGTTGACATGTTTGATCTGAAGCCGGCCTGATATGGACTCAGAATCTCCTCTTCCTCAATCCACCCCTGTATCCGGGCCAGAAGGACCCTGCCCATCAGTTTTTGAGAGATGTCGATTGAGCTGATGGACCTGTAGTTGGAGGGTAATAAAGGGCAGCCTTTTTTAAATACTGGTACGATCTCAGCACCATTCCAGGTATCGGGGGGGGGGGGTTCGTGCCCTTCAGGATAGCGTTAAATAGAGCCCACAGATAAGGGACCCATATACTGGGTTCCTCCCGAAACAGGTCCCCCGGTAGTCTATCCAGACCTGGGGCCTTGTTGGGGTGCAGACTGTTAATGGCATTTCCAACTTCCAGCATGGTTATATCCCAACCCCTCTCCTGGCAAAGCTCCGGAGTTAAACTCTTGCTATCTGGGCCAAAGGAACCATCATCCTCACAGTCATACAGAGACTCAAAGTGAGACTCCCACACTTCGGGAGCTATGTTGGGTTCTATTGCCAAACGTCCTTCCCCATCTCCAGTGCTCACTATCCCCCAAAACAATTTCAACTCGTTGTCCCTTAAGGCAGACCTAAGAACTTCCCACCTCTCTGTTTCCCATCCTATCTTTTCCTGCAGAATAGTCCTCCTGTACCTGAGTCTGGCTAGTTTGATGTTGGGCCTATCTTTAGCCTTCACAGCGTGCACTAGCTCCCGTTTTGCTATGCGGCACTTGTTAAACCATAAACGTTTTGATCGATTAGTTACACTCTTTGAAGTCACCGGGTAGAAGATATCGGTCAGTTTTGTAATTAGCTCCTCATGAATTTTCTGGATATTATCTCTATCCTCTACCGCTGCCTCCACCTGTCCAACTTCCCACATTCTGGCTATCATAGGTGTTACTATCTGGTAGACTTAGTTTACAGGGAGAGTGTTGGATGTGGCTCCATTTAACTTTCCTTCTATTATTGGTGCTCTTCAAAGCACTAGGCCCGATCAATGAGGGGGGACAGAGGGTGGGCCCACAAAGTTTCACCAGCTCCAGAATTGCAATCAGGGCATTGTGGTCACTATCCTGCCTAGGTTGAACGTGGAAATCCAGGACTTTTTCCCAGGTCTGTTTTCCACCAAGATGTAATCTATTAGCGAGGCCTGGCCTTCTCTATTGAACGTTAATTGGGTGGGAGTGTCGGACTTGGTCCTCCCATTGCAAGCCCTTAGAGAGTGAAGCAGCATGAGTGAATGGACTTGCATAGCCAGGGGGGACCAATGTTTGATTGGGGTAATCTGCGGAGCAGGAATTGACCAATATAGATCTTCTTCTGAGGGGGCCTCTTGAGTTAGATGGGTAAGTGGCTCGAATTGGCAGTTGAAGTCACCTCCTAAAATTAACAGGGATGCTGGGTCCAGGGTTGGGATGAAGTGCCCTAGGTGATCTATGGTGGCGGACTCTTGTCTGTTGGTCACAGGTCTTGAGTAGACATTTATGAGGGCTAATTTCATCTTGGCAGGACAAGACAGCAGAACACATTGAATGTCATTGGTGGGAGTTGTCAGCTGCTCAGCTCTGCACCCAAGATGAGTGCCTACCCAGATCGTGAGTCCACCAGACGGGCGCCCCCTCTACCCCTTAGTAGCCAAAATATTAAATGTCGCAAAGCCGACCCTATGGTATTCTTCCCAGCCCCAGGTCTCTTGGAATAGGGAAATGTCCTGGTTTTCCACAAAAGCCCCCCAGTCTGGGCAAACTAGTTTGCTTTTTAATCCTGCTATATTCCATGATAGAATTTGTAGATTTTTCTCTTGGATCCCTACCTTCTAGACGCCTCCATGGGAATAGTACGGGGGTAAGCATCCTGATGTGCCCTCGTTGGTCTTGCGGAGACTCCACTGGGTTCTCCCACAGGATTACAGCCCTGATGTACAACATGGGAAGTGTCGGAATTCCCCTTGCTCAAAAGGCAGTATACTGATTAGATACTGGACCAGAACCACGCCACAGCCCCCACTCTCACCCCTCCCACCACACAGTTCCTCGTTCTTTTGGACAGGGCACTGCTTGACAAAATTGACGCCAGTGGAGGATCCCACCCCCTGTCAATCAACCTCCTCCAAACTTTCAAATCTGTTGCTCACTGCAATGTTTAGCAGAGGACGCCTGCTATGGGGTCCCCACCTACCTTCCATAAGATGACCGGGGCCTATGGGCTGGATTAAAACAGGTGCAGTGCCTCTTAGATTAGTGTGATATTGTGGATAAAAGAAGTCCAGCGGGCGGAGAATTATTCCTGTGGTTGCATAACGGCTAGAAATAGATGAATTCAACAAGCTACTAACAGTATTGGGATTTTTGAAATTGATAACAACACATTCCCCCACTTCAGTTTTTCGACCATTGCCCAACCATCCCACTCTGCGGACCATGATTATCTTCCCAGCTCTGGCATACTCAAAATGCTTGTATCTTGCGAGCCAAAATAGGCATTTGTTCTTAAGAACAAGCTGTGATTCCTTAGCATTGTGGGCAGTTGGGGGAATACCTGTCACAATGGCAACATAGGGGGCACAAGCTGGGGGGAGATTTATGCTAGGGAGAGGGGACACATTGTTCTCATTGTTGGAGTCCTGAGCTGTTAATGAGCTTTGTTTACTATTGTCCTTAACGCATCCCTTTGCTGCGGGGGTGCTCCTTATAAAACTGGGCTCTTGACTCTCATTCCGATTACTGGGCTCCACGTTGGTACTTGTTTCCATGGGTTTGCCACTGGGTGGGGGGACCTCATTTGGGCAACCCCCCACCCCATGGGTATAACTTGGACCTGCAATAGCCTCCTGGCAGCCTTTCTCGATCCTTCCCCTTGCAGTGCTGGGGCCAGGGTCGTGGCGAGCTATAGCACCTGCATATGCCCAAGCTTTCTCCAGACTATCTAGACGGCTGACTATTGGGGCTATTTCTTCTTTAATCATAGCTCTCAATTTGTTTAGAAGGTCTGTCAACAAACTAGATACCCATAAAGGTTGTTCTACATTTATCTTATCAGATTGGGGTTTGCTGTAGCTTTGGTCTGGCTCCACACCTCCCACAAAGTCAATCGCATTACTAACACAAGCTGGCACATGCATCAACAATGCCATTTGCGATTCCTTATTAGCGAAAAATAAGGATTCGCTAATAAGGAATAGCAAAAGGCTATGCATGTAGGAATCGCTATTCAAATAGAGATTCCTTAACTTTCCTTAATAGCTACTAGCAAATTGCGAGTAGCAATTAAGGAATGCCGTCCCATTCATTCCTATGGGCCTCCAGGCCCATAGGAATGAATTTATTTATTTATTTATTTATGGCATTTATAGAGCGCTCTGTAACCCTACGGGCATCCTGGCGCTGTGTACAATAGCTAAAACTTTGTGCAACAGGGAGAGCAAGGAGGGGAGTCTAATGAGTCTGAAACAATTAGGTTCTGGGAAAGAGCCAGGTTTTCACCTTTTTTCGGAAGGCCATCAGTTCATCTGTTTTCCTGATGTCGATAGGTAGGCTGTTCCACAGATGTGCTGCCGCTATGCTGAAGGCTCTCCCACCACAGGTGACTTTCCTGAACCTGGGGGTGTCAATAAGTCTGGAAGAGGATGATCGAAGAGACCGAGTGGGTTCATACCACTTAAATTTGTGTTGAAGTGGACGAGGGCCCATCCCGTGTACTGCTCTAAAGACAGTGCATAGGGATTTAAACAGAATTCTCTGGCGTATAGGAAGCCAGTGGAGGTCCGCCAAGGCAATGGCAGTGGAGGCTCTTCGCCCTCGAGAGAGAGTCAGTTTGGCCGCGGCTGCCTGAATAGTCTGAAGTCTAGAGATCAAGTAGGCAGGAGACTCCAATAATAGGGAGTTGCAATAATCTAGGCGGCTGAGAATAGTGCTTCTTACTACAGTGGCTCTGACCTGTATTGGTAGAAGAGGCAACAATTTACGCAGCCCTCTTAATAGAGCGAAGCAGCTGCCTACCTGCTTGTTGACATTGGTCTCGAGACTCAGATTCTCGTTGAAACTCACTCCAAGGTTCCTTACTGCCTTTACCGGGGTTAATGACTCCCTAGGCTCCAGAGGCCAGAAGTCTGAGGGTAGACTTCTGGTGACTCTGCCAACTTTGCAATGCATTATTTCGGTTTTTTCACTGTTGAATTGCAAAGAGTTCTGTTTGAGCCATGATGTCATTTCCCGCAGACAGGAGTGGAAGGATTCGAGTGAGTCTGCCTGAGTACCATCAAGGGAAATCATCAACTGCGTGTCATCCGCATAGTTGATCACGCTGATACCATAAGTCTTGATGATGCCCAGCAGAGGTTGCATATAAATATTGAAGAGTATTGGGCTTATTGCGGACCCTTGTGGGACCCCGAAAGGTACAGGAGCAAATTCCGACTGGTACGGAGGAATTGCTACTGCCTGCTGTCTGTCTGACAGATAGGAGTGGAACCAGCCAAGCGCCGCTCCTCCGACTCCGATGTTTTGCAGTCTGGTCAGTAGGATGTCATGGTTTACCGTATCGAAAGCGGCGGACAGGTCGAGCAGAATAAGAGTTGCTGACTCTCCCCTGTCCGCCCTCATTCTTAGATCGTCCAGCACCGTCAGCAGAGCTGACTCAGTCCCGTGTGCTGGTCTAAAGCCGAATTGCTCTTCCTCCAAGATGTTATTGGTTTCCAGGAACAGGGCCAGACCTCTGCTGACCAGCCGTTCCATGATCTTAATTGGATAAGGCAAGAGTGATATGGGTCGGTAATTTTTATGGCAGCTTGGGTCGAGGTTAGATTTTTTCAGCAGGGGAGTGACGACTGCTAATTTCCAGTCCCCTGGCACAATACCTGTATCAAAGGACTGTATACACAACCGTCGAAGTACTGGAAAAAACTCATTCCCAAATTCCTTTAATATTTTGTGCGGGAGGGGGTCCAGCGGAGATCCCGAAGTTGTACTGAGGGCTGTCTTCACGAATTCTGATTCCGTCGGGGTATCGAAATTCTCCAGGGTTATCCTTGGAGTGAAGGATCTTAAATTTCCTACCTTATTCTCGCTGCAGCCCTGCAATCGAGGGGAGGAGGTATCCTTCATATTCTCGATTATCTTTGCGACTTTTTCCTGGAAAAAGGAAGCTAGGCCATCGCATAGCTCTTGTGATGGTCTAATTTGACTGTTGGCACATTCAGGGTGAGACAGCTCTTTAACCAATCTAAAGGTGTCACGGGATTTGTTGGAGCTGTTAATAATTAAGTCTGCAAAGTAGTTAGCTTTGGCGATATTAATTTCCTTCTTGTAGTGCCCTATTGTCTGCCTCCAGGCCAGCTTCTCCTGTTCTGAATAGTTCATTCTCCAGCGCCTCTCTGCCTTTTTGCAGATAGTTTTCAGTTCTCTCAGATTATCGGTGTACCAGGGTGCAGAGGGTTTCCCTCTTTTTCTGATAACTTTCAATGGAGCAATAGCATTAAGTTGCCTGGTTATCTCTTGGCATAGTGAGTGGTAATTGGTAGTGATATCATTCTCCGGAACAATCGAAGTACCAACTAGACTGAAATCAGACTTCCCTTCCTCTTTCCTTTTTAGCAGGCCCTTCCAGTCGCGGCTAATAAAGGACCTGGTCTGTGAGTTTGTTGATTCTGTGTTAAACCACGTGTAGATGTTAAAGTTTATAAGGTGGTGGTCAGACCAGTCTACTGGTAAAATTATTCCCACGGTGACGAGATCCTCATCAGCAAATATTAGGTCCAGTATGTTCCCATGCCTGTGTGTAGGGGTGGTTATCCATTGTTTCAGGCCCAAGTTGTTGCAGGATTGTGTAATACTGTGTAAGGCTGGGTGCGATTGGTCATTGTCCCCTAAATTAAAATCTCCCAATATCAATAACCTGCTGTGTGATAATGCCATGTTGTCAAACACAGTAATCAGTTCCTGTTGTTGTATTGCACTAAAATGGCCCGGCGCTCTATAACAGATTAGGCCAGTGATGCAATGTTCAGAGTCATTTCTGATCGATATCCCGAGGATTTCAGCACATGAGACATCATCGATACACAAGGTAACAACATTTAGATCTTCCCTAAAAATAACTCCTAATCCTCCCCCTCGTCCCGAGGTCCTGGGTTTGTGTACGATCTTGTATCCTCCTGGACATGCCGGCCCTAATTCAAAATCTGCCCCCATCCTAGTCCATGTCTCGGTGACAAATAGGATGTCCAGGTTATTGGACTCAATAAGCAGTTGTATTTCTGTTGCATGTTTCGGAAGGGATCTAACATTTAGTAATCCACTATTTAATTTCCCCTTGATGGCGTTCCTGTTTTCCATATGCTTCTGGGGGGAAGATCTGGCGCCTGAGGTCTGACCTGTAAACGATAGTGATTTTACAGGGATGGGTATAATCTGTGGCAAATGGCCAGAGCATTTTGGGCAGGGTTTGTTATCTTGATACTTCAAGTTAGGGAGTAGACGTGGGCAGTGGGCTCTGCCGGATAGTGGGTTTAGCAGCATCAGTACCTCCCTACTGTATCTATAAGCTCTGGGGTCCATCGTCGCTCGGGCAGGGGGGGTGGCCCTGGGCCCGGTCCCGGCGCGGACGAGCGCAGACGAGCTTGCCTTAAGCGCGCCTTCGGCGCGCAGGCGGCGCGCCCGCTGCGCTCGTCCGCTGCGCTTCCGGCCAAGGCACATCCTTAAAGGAAAGTAGAGGGGAGGAGCAAGGGGCGCGGCTGCTGGCAGTAGGCGTGCCTGTCAGTCCGGCCAATGACGTGCGCTCCTTGTGAAAACACCGGCCCGCGTCAGCGTTCTAAGCGCTGGGCGGGGATGGTGTCTATCTCCTCGTTAAAATAAGGCAAAGTGCAACCAGTGACAACATTAAAAACAATTTAGCAACTCACGAGTCCCTGCTCCCGGCTGTGCCTCAGGAGTGAAAGCTAGTGACGCTGCGCTCAGTTTCTGGCGCGAATTTAACAGGTAGATTCATTCCTACCAGTACCAGTAGGTACTCGCAAATTGCTCATGCAATTTCAAGGGTGCAAGGGTGTCAAAATGACACCCTATTGCACCCCTGAAATTGATATGTGCACATATGTTGCACACGCACATGCTCTAAGGGCATGTGTGTGCGCAACATGAAACTTTGAAAAATGCACAAAAGTGCATTTTTCAAAGTTTTTGCAAATTACCATGAAGTTCAACTTCATGGTAATTTGCTCCCCCTATTAGCGAAATCGCTAATATTTTTACTTTCATGCATTGCATTTAAGGAATCTCAATTTGAGATTCCTTAAATGCAATCGCAATTTAAGGAATCGCTATTTAGAGATTCCTTAATTTGCTATTTTTGCATTTGGGATGATGCATCCCAAATGCAAAAATACCGGGAGCAAAGGGTCAGATTCTGAGAATCTGCCCGTTTGCGACCGGTTTTTGTGTTGATGCATGTGGGCCAAGGTCTCTTATTTTTAGGCCCGGCCGCAAGTGGTTGTTTACGTTTCCCCTTCTTGGGGGCAGTTGTTTGTGAGTTGTCCTTGTGCAGGGGTTTCTTAGATAAGGAGGGGCATCTTCGTGTGGGATTGATGTTCTTGGGCCGGAGTTGGCCGAGTAGGAGGCTGGCCTAAGGGGGATGTCGGCAATTGAACTTGTTGCTGAGTGTGAATGGTGATTAGAGGAGGGACCATCTCAGGCTCTTGTGAAAATATGTCCGGGGTGAGTGAGAGCCTTCTTTCCGTGTGCTCAATTTCCGTTGACACAACCCCAATGGCCCTGTCTAGCATTTTGTTTTTACATTATTTTATTTTGGGTAGCTTTATTGAGGGATTGGGTTGGTAATGGTTTATTGCAATTCTATTTATGAGATTGAAATTTTAAAAAAATGTTGCACTTTACATAAATTCTTATCTTCTTTAATTAATTACAAAGAATATAAAAATAGTTTAACAAATATTACGGCTCATTTATTTATATTTAATCAATTGAAAATAATAAATCGATGTCCTAATTTTAGAGTAGCATTGGATTTGTGTTTGACTTTTTCCGGAATATTAATATACATTCATTTTAGGTGATGTAAGTAATAATCATTTAGATTTTATTTCTGTATTGTAATTGGAAGATTTTAATTTTAAGTAAAACTTTGGAACTCAATGTTTATGTTTATATACACATTTAAATAAATTTTTTATTACATTGGTAAAAAGAAATGATGGCTCATATTTATTTTTATATTTTTTTTCTTCAAACTAAAAATGCAATATTTATATATGTGACTAAATATTGGTTGATAAAGAATATTATATACTAATATTCAGAAGAAAAAAAGAATTTATTTAACTGCATTTACTTTTTTTTTACTGAATAATAAAATAGTAATATGTTTTATCTAATGTATATCTAATTGTACTAAATGTTGCTCATTTGCAGTTGGGACACTAAACCAGAAATGCCTCTCTCCTCACCCTCTTCCTAGTATAATTTTCTTCCTGAATGTTTGTCAGGTGGAATTAAAATTGTTAATCTCCCCATAACTGCAAATATATGCACTCTTACGAATGTTTGTTGGACTGGACATACCATAGTAAATTTCACCCCGACCCCTCCCTCCCCATGTTTGCACTTTTCCAAATATAATTGTGATGTGCCCACATACTAGTTGAATGATGCAAGACCACAACTCATCAATTTGACCTCTTGAAGGATTTCTTGTTTTTTTCTCATCCACAGAGGATTGCAGAGATTTCCTTCATGAGGTACTCAAGTGCCATCACCAGCATCTTGGCTGTGGTGGATGGGACCTGATGTCACACTCCTGACAATGCTTGGGAAAACAAAAGTTTGATAGAGGCCTTCTGTGATGACATATAATAGTTTCCGACAAGACAACTTATTATGTTCCATATGTCATCAGAATGGAAGGATAGCAGTTTGCTTCATGTCTGCTCAGACCATGTGGGCTCATTCTGAACCAACCAGGTTTTTATCCTACATCCTATTCCTCCTTTGTGGAGGAGGACTCTTTGCATGTGGACACTTCTATGATGATGATGTTTTAAAAGCTATTGTTTATATATAAATATAATGGGAAGATTATATATGGGATAAAGTGCCTCCTGCCAAAAACTTAAACGGATATTTCAAGTCATGGAGAAGTTCCTTCATAAGGTCACAGAACACTGAGGTGACCATATCCCATTAATGTACGGCAAGGGTCTTTTATTCTTTGCGCTACATGGTCACATCATCTTCACTGAATGTGAGTCCCAACGTTGTCAAGCCCGCAGAATGCATTTTGGGGTGGCATCTTCCTGTATGTTGGCACCCAAGTAACGCTGCATGCATGCAGGAAGGTTTTTTTGAAATCAGTATTGTGTATGTTCTCCACAATATATCTTTTTATCAAACTTATTTTCTAAAGAATTACTTAAATTCAATGCATTATAATATTGTGTTTTCATATTCTTTATGATTCCGAATCCAAGATGGGCGAACTACTCCTGGATTACATCACATTCTGTTTGGCACTATTTTCTGACAATCGAGTCCAGTTACGTTGCAATTGTGCTTGCTTGATTGCTGGCTAAACAACATAAATCCGTGATGTCTTGCTCTTTCATGTTCATTGAAGAAAAGACGAATCTTCACTGAGAAAGTAAAGACACCGAAAAGCAGTTAGAATGTTTGCAACATTAAATTAGAATCCCTGGCCCCTTATAGCCCATCAGGAAATTGAAATAACCACATGGACCATTATGGTACTGTGACCTAGATTACAGAGGATCACAAGCCCAACTCATTATTGGCTAGGTCTTATAAGTATTCATGTATTCGTTTTTTTCAGTAAATCATGCTACATGCCCCAGGAACTTTAGAGCACTTGGAGCAAGAAGACACCAGAGGAACAGTAGCAGAAAGAAAAACCAGAGCAATGAAATAGGAGGGAGACAAACATAGAAATAAGTATCAAGAACAAGATTGTTCTGGCTGGCATAACAGTATCTGTCCTCCGGCTCTGAGTGAGGCTCCTTACCTGGCTGATAATGTCAAGTTGATAAGAGTAATCCTTGACATCCACCACACCCATAAATTTCAAATAAATGCTGTCTCATTGGCCTGTTTTTACTCAAATGTCTAGGGAAAATTCTCCCATTCCCTCCATATGACTATTATGCTCAGGTAGTCTCTGCCTGCATTGTATTTAGAATAAATTACTATAAAATCTTATATTTATTCTGTCAAAAACATGTCTTCATAAGCTGCAGAGGAGCTAGACTTTGTGGTCCAAAAGTGGCTCATCTTAAAATGTCATATGATAACGGCATGGCGGTTGCAAACCGTCAATCTGTTACCGACACCTCTAGGCAGGTGGTAACTGATTCCCAAAGGGGGCACCTTCCGCACTGTGAATCCTCTCAGGTGACCCTGGGGGATGCAGAGATTGGACAAAAGGGCCACTGGCTGCTCCTCTCAATGCATTCCCAAGCAGGAAACTGTGGGTCATATTATCAAAAACGGCGTTAAAATTATCACCGCTTTTAGCGGCAGAAAACTGCCGCTAAAGCGGTGATAATGGGCTTGATAATATGCTCTTGAGAATTCCAATAGAAGCCCATGTTGACACCAGAACATGGGCTTCTATTGGAATTCTCAAGGGCATATTATCAAGCCCATTATCGCCGCTTTAGCGGCAGTTTTCTGCCGCTAAAGCAGCAATAATTTTAACACCGTTTCTTGATAATATGCCCCTGTGTTTTTTAAAATGAAGCACAGGTTCTCCGAAGACACATGGGCTGCTTTAACATAAACAGGTTCTTGTTTGGGAATGCACATGGAGGGTTGGTGTCTGCTGTTTATGCATTATCCCTTACAGAAGGATGTGAATGTCATTCCTGCCTTATTAATATTCATAAGACAGGGTGTCCAGCAATTGGAGATTTTGTACTAGACCTATTAGTACATAAGGCAGAGAGCACATAGCACTATTAGAGACAGGCCATAGAACGTTGCCCCACAATTTGCCCTAGGTCCATCCATTTAGTACTGCAGAGTCCTTGCTGACTCCATGCACTGTTAGAAGCAAGAGGCATCTGTTAGACCTATTTTCTTGTTTTTATTCTTAATTTGTACAATTTTCTATTAATGTATTTAAATGTATGTAACTTATTTTGCTGTGCAGCTTTATTCTTCCCTTTCAACGTGTCCACATTTTCTTTAATTGTATTTCTATATTATTGTGTAAATTGTGAAGGTTGTATTAGTAATAAAAAACTATTGATGATGGCGTGGAAGAGAAAAGTGTTGTGTCTGTTTTATTGACATGCTGTGGTACTTGATTGTGCTACTGACTATCGACTCTAACAATATCACGGTACAAGAATATCGAGGACATAATATCGAAATGTCAGTGCATATAGGGAATTATAGATTTACTATTCTTAACTCTACATTTACGTACCTTAAAACATATGTACTACATAAATACATATAGGTATAGAAAATCTAGACTTACTTACCTGCCAATATTTGATTTTTTATTATTCTGTCCTCGATATTGTGTCCCAGCTGTTTGTGGATTTAATATTTAGGGGGTAAACCACGTTACTAGTCTTGTGCAATCTTCAAGGAAGGACTTTTGACAATTTTGCTTCATCATTTACCCACTGCTGTAATCATGGCCTTGCAATAATTATTAATAGAAGTACTATGCACAAAACATTTGGATGACCTTCCACATTTGGAAGATGAGAGTTATGAGTTTTGCGTGCTGATTTTGGTGAAAAAATTAAATGGGAGCAGGCAGTGCTTAATTTGAGCCAGTGATTTCCGGAGCACAGCACTGGCACTTAATCATCGATACCGGAGCTTTTTATGAGCACGAGTTAAGGACACATTCATTTGTGGTAGGCATGGGGAGATTAAGCGATTTGCCCAGAATCACAGGATGTTGAGTTGACGCCAGACTCTAACCTGGTTCCCCATCTCCGAAGTCAGCAGCTCTGGCCATTATTCAACATCCTCCCCTCCCCCCCTGCTCATGGTTAGTAGTTGGTTCAGGAGAAATTGGATGGTGCAAGCTGCCTCCTGACAAAGTTATTTGCTGCTGTATGAGCAGCCTCGTTGTCTACCATGATATGATGTGGTCTACACAAAAACTGATAAGTCAATGTGTGTGAAATTCACGTAATTTGCTTCTGCTTAGTTGTCTGAAAATCTTGAAAATTATGGTAAATTACATGAAAGGCAAAACCAACATGAAGCACTATATTTTTTGTGTGAAATGCGTCCTTGCGTCCAGTTTGCATTAAAAATATGGGGCAAAAAAACACAAAAGTGCCATCAACAGCAGCCACTTGTGTTGTGGTCTTTCACATTGTTCACATGTTTCTGCATTATAAGTACACCACCTGGCATAATAGAGTCATTTTCAGGAATTACACTTAACAAAACATTCCTGAAATGAATATGTCAGTGTAACAAAAACTTCAAGCAGACCTACTGTATAGCTTGATGCAGCGTCCTGCGATGGGTCTTCCTCCAATTATCAATGTCAAGTGGCACTTAATCGTCGACCTCCTGCCTGGCACTATCTCCCTCTTTGGCCAGATTAGCTTTTAACTCTACTTAATTTGTAAAAAATAAAAAAAAGTGCACAGCCCAAAGTTTGTTTTAGGATTTTGCTGGCAGAGCTGCTGATTGCCATGCTTGACGAATACCAAGAATGCCTAGTCATACTTCCACCCCATGGCTCTTTCTTCCACACTTCCTGTCCCTTTATCTCTTTGCATTTTCCTTTTCAACCCTTCATTCTCCCTTTATCACTGTTTTTCTGTCTTTCCCTTCCTCGTGCTTCCTTTCTTCCATACTTGCTCTGGGTCAAAGTCTAATGATGAAAAATAAGTTTCAGTTTCGAAAAATGAGTGCCGATGCAAACTACCTCTAACCACTAAGCACTAGATTCTTGTAGAATGATACTCAAAAGTTTTGACTATGAGTCCTCCCAGTCATGATGATGGACGAGGGGAGTGTAGTTTTTATAAAATGTTCCTCTCTCTAGCGGCCGGATTACAAGACATATTTGACTGGCACTATTAAGGTATCACTTGCTCTAAACATCTTTTACCACCATATTGTAGAGGGGGTATTATGTAACAATAACATTTTTGCATATTTGCATATGTGCTGGTGATGTGTTCTGTTGTTTTTTGTACTTCTGTCCTTCTGTGCTGAACTATTGCAAAGTGATTTTGTCTTGTATTGCATATTTTGTTTTGTGTTGTGTTATGACTGTTTTGTTGTGATGTGTCATGTAATGTTTTAGTTATGGTGTTACATTGCTTTGTGTATCTTAATGTGTTATTTTTAATTGTTGAATTGTTTTATTGAAACAGTGACACAGGCCCCCATCACCGGCTGACTAGACACAGGAACACACTGTATGCAGGCACCACCACCAAACTCATGCAAAGATTCCAGACTATCGAGAACGCAGCAGCCAGACTGAGCCTCAACCTGCCCAAGAAGACACACATCACTCAGCACCTATGTGAACTCCACTGGCTCCCCGTCCAGAAGAGATGCCATTTCAAGCTTCTGACCCACGCATACAAAACCCTCCATGACCAAGGGAGCCTAACTAAACCAGCCTACATGAACCACCTCCTGCATTTCCACCACCCGACCAGGAATCTCTGCTCTGCACATCTCGCACAGGTACCCCGTATGTGCCGCTGCGGACGACGCTCCTTCTCCCACCTCGCTGCCAAAGCCTGGAACGCCCTCCCCCTTCAACGCCACACCGAACCTCGCTGACCCACTTCAGGAAGGGACTCAAGACCTGGCTCTTCCACTGATACCTGCAGCACAGCACCTGGATACCCTCTTGGGTGATTAGCCGCGCTATAAAATTATTACTTGAATGAATGAATTAATTGTTTGCTTTAGATAGATCACCAATTGCTGCAATGATTCTAGCCAAAAGCAGCACATGCCTTGAAAGTTTCTGTGATAAACAACCATGTTCCACTAAGGTGGTGAAATACCACTGCTCCAGGTTTTCAAGTACTTAAGGCACCAGTCACCCAAAAACTGTTCCAGCTTTATGTGATACAGCCCTATGTGTTGCACATGTTTCCAGACACACATATGTTATTGAATTCAGTACTACAGATACTTGCTGACAGTGAATATGCCGTGTGTCTGTGACTGCATTCTCTTGGACTGTCTAGAGATGTACAGGTTGTTGACCACAGCTATGAAGGATTTTTCAAAAAGCTCCACTAGAATTGTCAACAAACACATGTTTTGATAAATTCACCATCAGCGGTGTCAGACATTTGGTTTCATCTAATGCTATTTTCACCCCTTCCAGGCCATCTTGTTCATTTTCATAGTCCGCATCTAGTGCAAACGTAAATATTGTCATTGGAGGCACTTATATAGTGAAAGTGCATCCTCTGTTGATGTTTTTTCCACAGTGGTGTATTCGCCAGATTTCACAGGCATTGTGTCACATATGAGTTATACTCCCAATAAGGCGGAAAATCGTCCAATAACCCTGAGACATGTCATTGTGTAGCTACCTCCAACACCTTTTTCCACACCAACTTCATATCATGCCTAAATTGTATTGCGAGAAAGCACCATGAAAACTAGAGGTGGGCGAGCCAACTAATTAGCAGGAAGAGCTGAGCCAGAGGCGAGCCAAGAGTCTAGCTAGGATCTTAGAGCCTGTGCACGAGCCAAGCCTCGAATGTGTTTGCTATGTAAATCATACAACAAACCAATGGTGGCTGGTAGGGAATGGTGGTGTGGGGCAGGGAGGTGGAGGGGGTAGAGAAAAAGAAAAAATAAACTTACCTGCTGGTCGCGCTGGTCGCCAGCTGCTGCCTCTCCTTCACACAGGAACCAGGAAGCAAGCACCCAGCCTCCCAGCCAATTACAATGCTGCAATGCAGCGTTGTGATTGGTCTGAGTATCATGGTTTGGCACTCAGAAGGGGAATGGGAGGCTGGGCACGTCCTCCACCCAGGCTTTAATGCAGCCTGGGTGGGGAACATGCAAAGTGCGCATGATGGTTTGGCTGGCTGAGGAGGGCTGGCCAAACCGTCATGCAAACTTAAGGTGCAGCCACCACACCTCCTCCCTGTGATGGGGCTTCAACGTCAAGCTCAATAAAACAAATTAAATGATAATAACGGAGCTGTATTATCATTTCATTTTTTGCATTGAGCTTGCAGTTGAAGCAGTGTGGCGACGCTCGACCGCATTAGCGGAGGAGCCTTCTTTGCAACAAACACCATGTAAAATATGATAATGTTTCTTCAAAGTTCAGAAAAACTGTATTTCATGAACATGTGGAAGCTTTGATATTAATACATTGCATTATGGCACTACACTGAGAAGTACTTTTTTAAACATGAACCATCAGTGAATGAAGAGGCAAGACAGCTGTCAAGCAAACCCTGTACATTGCCCAGATTATTATAGAGCAACATTATAGTCTATGAAATCAAACCCAATTTGTTTTTATGCAACTGGTATACTGAACTCACAACTTTTCATAAGTAATAATGAGGAAAAAAGAGTTTTGATTAAATAAAATATTTGCTTAAAATCACACAATTTTATCCATGTTTTCTGGTTGCACTTTGTGCAAATTAACCAGTCAATAGGTGTCTATATGTCTTTCCTCATGTTAAGGCTTTGTGCAATTTTTTGCAGTTTTTATAATGATCGAATTCCACCTGAAGGTATTTGAGGACTTCAAATAATCACCATTTACATAAGGTCACCATTTATTGTTTAAAGGGTTGGGGAGATTAAGTAATTTGCTCAGAATCACTGGATGTTAAGCCGAACACCGAGACTGGAACCTACTTCCCCAGAACGAAAGTCGACATCTCTGGCCGTAACGCCTAATCCAGGATAAGAATGCAGGTAGAAGCCACATGAAAGCTTGGCTCATTATGGTCTTGAGGTTCCAACAGGACCTCGAGCTGAGCCAGTGACAGAATTCCGGCTCGAGTCTGGCTCGAGCTTTCCGTGGCTCGCCCAATTCTATAGAAAACTAAGGAAATATATCCACTGCTAAATGAAGATGAGGTAAAATTTTGTTCCCTGATTATACCTGATCAAATATCACTTCCATCTGTTGATGGACTCGCTGTACTAAGAGCTCTCAGTCACAGACTTTATGTTCTAAAAAATACTTTGTTGTGATGAAGGCTTGTAGGCAAATACCTATTTTAATGATTCTCTTGGGGAAAAACAAAGGATTGCGAACTCATAGCAAGACGACTTGGTTTTGGCGACTGACATCATCTGGCTCCAAAGGCCAAATTCCCTAAATAGTTATTTAAAAAAAGGCATTATTTGAGTCAGATTACATGAGATAGCTGATGCATTACTTGAATAGGCGCCATCTTTATATTTGCTCAGACGTCAGTCTATAATGTGAAATAATGAAAAGCTTAGTTGTTTTGCACAGTTTCGATGGTTTAGAAGGCATTACCTGTGTTTAAGAAGCTTCCCACACATAAGCGCCGTGATAATTTAATTATTCACTTAATGAACTTGTACAAAGTTACTGACTATACAAGGTTTTGAGAGATTTCTACAGTACTCAATTTATTCATATCAAATATGTCAATCAGACAAATACAATCAGGATATGTCTATGATTATATTATACAAAAAAATAAATCTGGAAAAATTTAGCAACTTCTCAGTTCCAACTCTAGGAAAAGGGAATCTTTCCAAGGACAGAATCAGGCGATGCCAGGAAAAACAAAATGCTAAAGTATTGAGTTGAGCGCCCTACTCGGAAGAGAGGTACTTGCCAAATTGTCGAACGCATTATCAATACTTGAAACTTAAGCAGAATGAAAAGTTAACCTGTGTTTTATAATTTAGCGACAAGTGTAATGTTATTTCAGTCTCTGAATACAATATGGCAGCACATATACTGCAGTTACAGAGCATTTAATGAAATCTGCAGATTCAGAGACAAGATGGCTGAAAACTCATTGAAAAAACAAAGGTTACAGGGACGTTATAGTTAGGTTGATGTTTTACCCACACAAAACCATAGAAATACAGCAGTTATAGTTATACTTATATTTATACTTTCGTTAAGAAGCTATAACTTGTGGCCTAAAGTTACTTAATGGGACAGGTTATAGTTTCTTCAGATAAGTATAACTGCTGAATTTCTATAGTTTTGTGTGGGTAAAATGTGAGCCTAACTATAACTTCCAAGTAATCTTTTTTTTCAGTGAATTTCTGTCGTTTTTATTAACTTAATATATAATTACAGTACGGTGATACAACTACCACTGCGCATGGCCTTGCTGCAACGCCATACAAGACCTTCAGGGGGGTTTGGTGTGTGAGTGTGTATTTATATTCTTAAATTGGGTTTTAGATATGTTAATCCATCAAGGAAGTACAATGGGGGCCGTGCTGAGCACTGCGGTGGATCCACAATTCTGTCCCAAAAAAGGTAAATTTGTTGTCCACTAGGTATCCCTCAGAGACTCCTTCATGTGTTCTTTGGGGTCAGGATACCTCTATCCTGACACCTTATGCTATTTTTCACTTCCCCCCCCCCCCACTCGGGCAAACCAAGAGACAAAATTGTGGCTGCAACTTTCCTTTCAGGTTGCAGCCAGCCAACCAGGGCCTTGTTTTGCCCCCAGATAACCTATGGGTGGATCCACAAAGGATCCGTGTCCTTAGATATACAAATATTTGTTTCTGTCTTAACTCCTAAACTACTCAACACATTTACATAAAATTGCAAAATCGGCTCTTTCTAGACCAAGGTTTACCTTTATGTATAATTTGGCGTAATTCCGTTCAGTGGTTCTGGCAGTAGTCATGTTAAAAAAATGTTAAAACCTGATAGACATTGCATGGGAAAAAAGCGTTTTGGGAGCCCCCCCATTTTCTTGGACCCCGCTTGATTAATCATCCCGAAACTTCCAGACGGCAGCTGAAGTAAATGATACACTATTTAAGAAAATGTTGTGAAGATTCGTCAAGTGGCAACAAATAAGCAAAACAAAAAATTATCTGGCAATTTTAATATCCTTCAAAGTTCCAAGTAAACGCACACTCGAAGTCTTAAGTTGCAAAGCAGGTAGCTATTTATTGCTCGTTACGTGTTTCAACAGAGACTGTCTTGATCACACGAACATGTCAGCAATTCAAACATGCATAAATAAAGTAAAAAACTCTCTGTGATAGAAATTGACATAGGACTACACTTCCGATAGCCATCCCCAGTATGGTAACATGGCAGACATTTTGTAATGTGCAAGTTACATTCATATAATGGCATTTGAACATAATAACATAATGTAAATATAAAATCATTGCTTTATACACATGGAAAAATCCCAACATTTCATAATTTTGATGCATGGTTAAATATTCGCTTAGCCCCGCGATAGTTCATAAATATACATATAGTAAATAGCGGAAAAGTCATGTGGGTTGCATTCTACAAAGGCTTAAGTCAGCTATAATGTAGTATGTAAGTGGATAGTTATTTCAACACCGTATTTATAGGACATATCAAGCAAAATCACATTGTACGTTGCCTGTGTTATAACAAAATTATTCACATTTCCATACAGTTGCTACATTTATGGAGGACTGTGAGATATTCATATTGCTTCTAATACTTCCTCTTTAGAGTAGTGTCAACTTTCATACTCTCCTGCGCTAGTGGCATGAACCCCTGAGATAAGGTCATCTATCACTCCCCGTTATCTACCAAAGCAATCAGAGACCTATGTATATGGTCTAGTGCCCATTGCTGGCAATATATCCACGTGGTATATTATGCCAAAACATACTGTAACCTATACATGCGGTCTAGTGCCAATTGCTTAGTTAATCGTAATGTGGCTTACTTTGTGCAAGTGCAACTTCTATTCGTTTGCCTATCTACACTCTCCTTAATTGAAGGAAGGTTTTCCCTTTGGAGGATGATTATAATATTCTAAGTAATTCACAAATCGATAATTAACGCGCCATTTTTATTGTCCATTTCGTCATATACCAGTAGTGTGAAAAAAAGTGCAAGAGAAATAAAATAAACTCTTCATTCAGAGTAGAAATAAGAAAATGTAGAAAATTTCAAAAATCAAAAAAGTCTCTTATCTGGATTCAGTGTTCACCCGAGTCCGGGGAAGATAAGGGTAGGGAACCCATTAAGTGACCATACAAAGGGTGGGTCCTTTCCTTTCTTCCTGTGAATGAGAAAAACAAAAATAAGAGATATGCTCAATACAGTTTCTTCTAATAAACAGAATATGTACAATGAAACGGTATCATACAAAAACAGTACTTCTATACACAAGTCTTAAAAAGAGTGTTAGTCAGCATGGAGGTGTGAGGCTAATTCCTCATCGAGATTGTGGCTTCCTGGGAACTTTGTTTCCAATTCAAATATCCATTTCGATTCTTTCTGTCTAAGTGGCAATTCTGTATTGCCACCTCTTGTACCTAGAACTACCTGTTCGATAGCAAAGAATCTAAGTAATGAGTTGTTAGACTGATGGCGTTCCAGGAAGTGCCTGGCAATAGGATAATGTGTGTCTACATTGGTGCTGGCTTGGAGGTGCTCCATATTTCTTTTTTTAACCATACATGTAGTACTGCCTACATACCTAAGTTTGCATGGACACTCAAGTATGTATATAATAAAGTTGCTGCTACACATCAGAAATTGATTGATTTTCCATTTATTTACTCTGCCTGGGATGTTAAATTCTTTCGCTGAGTGACTAAATCTACAGATAATGAGGAGATCATCTATGAATCGTGTCCAGCTGACTATCCGTTTTGTGTGCTTCTCATTCTTGATGTTCCAGGCTATCTCTTTGTCCCACCACCCCATTACCAAACAAGCGGAACTGGGACTGAAAGAAAAAGCCATAGCTGCTCCATTTTGCTGACGATATAGCTCATCTCCAAATAAAAAAACATTATTTGTTAAGCACAACTTGATCATATCCATCAGCATCTCATTATGTTCCTTATAGTGATCGTTTCTCTCTTGCAAGAAGTGATGGCATGCATTTAAACCAAGGGTATTATCAATGTTGGTATAAAGAGCAACCACATCCATCGTGATCAAGCAGTAGGTGCTCTGCCAAGTTATACCTTGTAGGATTCTAAGGAGATCTGTTGTATCCTTAATGTATGATTTTAAATCTGCCACATATGGGATCAAAAAATAATCAATATAATTTGACACTGGTTCTAAAAGTGAGCCTTTTGCTGACAAGATTGGTCTCCCTGGTGGATCTTTCTGATTTTTATGAACTTTTGGGAGAAAGTACATGGTAGCTAAAATTGGAAAATCCACAGATAAATATTTGCTTTCCTCTTCATCAATCAGGTTATTTGATACCCATACCCTGAGTTTTCTGTCAATTTCATGTTTAATTGATGTGGTGGGATTCGTTTGTAATTCTTCATAGTATTTGCAATCATTTAATTGACGAAGTGCTTCCGTGGTGTACAAAGTTCGATCCCATAGCACAACGTTGCCCCCCTTGTCTGCCATTTTGATTTCAATTTCATAATCATTGGCTAGGTTTTCCAGGGCTTCTCTTTCCGTCTTGTTTAGATTGTCTTTATACTTAGATTTTTTCATTTTATAGAGATCATGTTCAATAGCTTCCTGGAAGATGTCAATTTTATTTTCTGGTGCTATTTGTGGATAAAACTTGGATTTTGGTCTTTTTTTACTCAAACCTGCCCTTGATTTTGGGCATGCTGTTTCCAGGGAGATCTCTTCTCCTTCTTCTGCATTTAAATTGAGTAGTGTCAGAAAATCCCTCGACCCCTTTGCCAGGAGTGTTGATGTTGATTTGGCCAATAGTTTTGTTAATTTAGGTCTGTTTTGATTTTCCATGAAGTGTTTTGGGCAGTTTCTTTTGCGGATATAAAAATAGAGATCTATCCTGGTTTGCACTAGATCCATTCATTCTTTATATATATATATATATATATATATATCCACCTCTCTTGTTTCGCTGCAAAGACCCGAGCCACTTGTAATGGCGGGCCACGGCGGGACAGCGACTCCCAAAATTCCAACAATATCGTTACAGCGTTTTTCACAAGAACGATGCCATGGCCACACAATTCATCTCAGCGTGCTTTTATTTTCACGATCTATGTCACTCTACGCGTTTCGGAGACCACCTCCTTGTTCACGAGTATATATATATATATATATATTACCTACTGGCGGACGCCAGTAGGTAGTTATAGTTAGGACCTATTTTCCATAGGAAATCCGCAACATTCTATTCCCAATAAGTCTGGCGCCGGTTGACGAATCCTCGCGAAATTTTCCAAACTTTTGGCCAGCTCCGCTCCGCTCCTACCCTGAAAGTTTCTGGTGATTCGTCAAGTGGGGGCCGAGAAAAAAGGGGGATCCCAAAATGCGTTTTCCCCATGCAATTTCCCATAGGATCTGTTGTCGCAGCTACAGCCCGAACCGCTGAACGGAATGACACCAAATTTTGCTAAGAGGTAGTCCTCAGTTCAGACTCATGCCTTTTGCATAAATGGTGTGAATCCATTCAGTAGTTCCTGAGAAAATTAGAGTTAAAAGTACATAAATATCTATGGCCGCGGAGGATCCGCGGACCGTACGAGCACCGTACGTGCACCCTCCCCGAACCGAGCACACACCCTCCCGATTGCGCGCTGAATGCTAATTGGCTGTCGAGTGTCTCTCTACATTCGAAACCAGGAACTGTTGGCGGCCATTTTCTGCCTCGGTAGAAGCGAGGCTGAAGAAGCAAGGGGAATAAGTGTGTAAAACATATAAAGGGGGCAGAGTGGAAATACTCTGACCCTCTAGAGGTGCTTAGGGGGTCCCAGAAGGACCCCCTGGGGCCCCCTTTTAAAAAAAAAAACAGCGAAATGCGCGCACAGTGCGTGCATCCTATCGCGTTGGGTACACAGATCCACAGATTTTTTTTTTAAAAAGACAAGAAATCATTGGTTGTATGACTATTTTGTAGACTGAAAGGTAGGGTGTATATTTCTGTTTTTTAAAGGTATGATTCTTATTGGTTAACAAAAACAGATTGTAAGGAACATTATATATAATTAGCTGATATGTTGACAAGTGAAGCACACTTCCTCTCTTGTGTAGGAACATTGTGTGCTGAACTTCTGACCTGTGTGCTTAGTGCAGTGTTCCATGACCTATTTCTATGGTAACAGGCAGAAGGCAGATTGGGGGAAGGGTTGAAATGTCTTTCAGTTGGAAAGGGTTGAAATGTTTAACCAATAGAAATGTGTGTTTGCTTTTGAGTTTATGTGTGAAGGATTGTGATTTGATGTTTACATGTATATATGGAAAATGAAAGGGAAACTTTTCCATTCTTTGTTTTTGCTGAGATGTGCACAGTGCAGAGATTCTGTAAAAGAAAATATGGTGAGTGACTGAAATACTTCTTAATCTACAAAAGAACTTGAAAGATGAGTTATTTAATTGTGAGGGGATGTATGTAGACTATTTTGATTTTAATCAGACTAATGTATTTCTCCTGCTAAAGTGTAGGGAGTACTTTTTTTCTCTACAATCTTATTAACAGTGTGTGTGCATGTAGAAACCATTCTGTGATAAGCATTTGTGTTTTGCATGTGTTTGAAGACAGATAACTGTGCTGTTTTTATATTTTGGTAGAATTAGAAACCAGTCATTATTTATGAATTTGGGAAATGAGTTATGTTATGTTTCTATACTAAAATGTAGTACTACTTCTAGATGAAGAAATGTGTTTTGGTATAGTGCAAGGGATAGTGTTGTTTGTCTAGAATCACACAGTGAGTCTGTGTGCATTTGGGAACCACTGTGAGAGAAGCATTTGGTAACATCGTGTATTTGCTGACAGATAACTGTTTTAACCTGTCATGTTGTGAAGTTTTAGTAGCATTAGAAGTCAGTTATGGCTTACGATTTGATTAAATGAGTCAAGCTTTGACAGAAAAGTGCAGTCCTGAAATATGTAGATTGTGTGCAGTTCCCTTACCACTTGCACTGTAGTGAATGAGTTTTGGTAAACTCCTAGGGATAGTGGTGCTTGTCTAGAATCACAGTGTGAGTTAGTGAGTATTTGGGATCAGTGTGAGAGAAGCATTTGGTGACATCATGTATTTGCTGACAGATAACTTTTTAAAACCTGTCATGTTGTGAAGTTTTAGTAGCATAAGAATCCAGTCTTTGCTTATGCGTTGATTAAATGAGTCATGCTTTGGCACTGATGTGCTGTACTTAAATATGTAGATTGTGTTCAGTACCATTAACTCTTCTAGACTAGTGAATGAGTTTTGGCAAACTCCTAGGATAGTGTTGATTGTCTAAAATCACACTGTGAGTCTGTGTGCATTTGGGTAAGGATTGTGAGAGAAGCATTTGGTAACATCATTTATTTGCTGACAGATAACTGTTTTAAAACCGGGCATGTTGTCAAGTTTAAGTAGCATTAGAAGCCAGTCTTTGTTTCTGCTTTGATTAAATGAGTCAGGCTTTGACACAAAAGTGCAGTCCTGAAATATGAAGATTGTGTGCAGTTCCCTTACCACTTCCACAGTAGTGAATGATTTTTGGTAAACTCCTAGGTATAGTGGTTGTTGCCTAGAATCACACTGTGAGTCTGTGTGTATTTGGGAACCACTGTGAGAGAAGCATTTGGTAACATCGTGTATTTTTTAGCAGATAACTCTTTTAAAACCTGTCATGTTGTCAAGTTTTAGTAGCATTAGAAGCTAGTCTTTGCTTATGCATTGATAAAATGAGTCAGGGTTTGACACTAAGGTGCAGTACCATGTACTATTCTGTTCACTGTGGCAGAACTGAAAATTTAAAAGTTTTACCTAAGCACTGTCCTAAAAGTAGTCTGATTATTTAGTCAGTTTCTAAGTACCAAACAGATTGCTTCAAATGTCTATGCAGTATGCATGTAGTGTTCTAACATACTATACACTTGTCTTTTACACCTTCAATTCCCTAGTCAGTATTCATACACTTCCAGGAAACACCCTGTCACTCCCTTTGCAGTCCTCTAGAGACCCATTCAACAGCATGTACTAATCCATTCACTGTGCCAAAACCCAAACACTTATACATTCACCAAGACACTCTATTTCCAGTACTCTAATGATTCAGTCACTGCCTAAGTATTCATGCACCGAGCCAGGTCTTAGCACATGGACTTCTTCAAACCCCTATCCACTATGCATGCAGTCCTCTAACCACCTACATACTTGTCTTTCACACCTTCAATTCCCCAGTCAGTATCCATTCACTTCCAGCAAACACCCTGTCACTCCCGTTACACTCCTCTAGTGACCCATTCAGCATCATGTACTAATCCATTCACTGCGCCAAACCCTAATAAATTCACCCAGGCACTCTCCTTGCAGTACTCTAATCATTCAGTCAGTACTCAAGTACTCATCCAGTGACCCAAACCTTAGTATATGGACTGCTTCAAACCCCTATCCACTATGCATTCAGTCCTCTAACCACCTACACAATTGTCTTTCACACCTTCAATTTACTAGTCAGTATCCATACACTTCCAGGAAACACCCTGTCACTGCCTTTGCACTCCTCTAGTGACCCATTCAGCATCATGTACTAATCCATTCACTGTGCGAAAACACAAACACTTATAAATTCAACAAGATATTATCTTTGCAGTACTCTAATCATTCAGTCAGTGCCTAAGTATTCATGCACTGAGCCAGGCCTTAGCACATGGACTGCTTGAAACCCCATATGCACTATGCATGCAGTCTTCTAACCACCTAGACACTGGTCTTTCACACTTTCAATTTCCTAGTCAGTATCCATACAGTCCAGCAAACATCTTGTCACTGCCTTTGCACTCCTCTAGTGACCCATTCAGTACCAAGTACTAATCCATTCCCTGTGCGAAAAGCCTAGCACTTATAAATTCACCTAGGCACTCTCCTTGCTGTACTCTAATCATACAGTCAGTACCCAAGTAGTCATGCAGTGAGCCAGACCTTAGCACATGGACTGCTTTAAATGCCTATGCAGTATGGATGCAGTCCTCTAATCACCTACACAGTTGTGTTTCACACCTTCAATTCCCTAGTTAGTATTCATACTCTTCTAGCAAACACCCTGTCAATCACCCAGTGTGTCTCCTTATAGTACTGTAATCATTTAGTCAGTTAGCATGTAGAGTTTTAGTGAGGTAGGCTTTAGGGCATGGACTGCTTCAAAGTAGTATGCACTATGCATGTAGTGTTTTACCCATCGTCACACTTGTGGTTCAGGGACATAGTTTCTTAGTGAGTATTTATATAAAATGTGTTTGTACAGTAATGGAATAGTATAATTTTGAAAGTTATTAATATACATTTATTTGTGATTCTTTTCTACAGATACAGAACAGGAGTGTTTCTCATCTGTTTGCACTCTTCTCGTGCAAGATTGTTTGGATGAAGGGTCCTTAGGTGTTTCATCATACTTCCTGTGCCGCATGAGTATTTTTTGTTAGGATCCCCTTGTAACAGAACTCTTTTGAAAATCTTGTGCATGAGAAAGGTGGTATTGGTCTTTGTTTGCCCCTCGAGAAAAGTAGAAAATTTCCACTTCACTGAAGGAAAACGTTGTGGGCGTGGTGCATCCTCCAAAAATTCAACTTTAGATTTGGTGAATATTTTATAGCAACATCATTTACAGTTTTTGTAAGTTAAAGTTAAAAAAACTTGTTAGCTGTGTGCATTTTATATTTCTGTGATTTGTATTTTGAGAATGGCATGTTGGTTTTTTTTAACAATCTTTGAGATTGTGTTTTTTTTTGCCCGCTGTTAAGTGATGAGTACGATTGAAATCACTATTTTTAGTGAAATTTAATATATTCTGAGAACAGCAAAAAAGGCAAAAAAATTACTTTGTGGAAGTTATGCTGTGTTGTATAAAATGTATTATTACATGTTATAATTTCTTTCACAGATCCAAATTTTAAAATAAGCAATTTCTATGAATTTATATTTGAATGAAAAACAGAAAAAAATGTATACCATTTTTTATTCCTCTTACTGTGAAGGTTAGTTTAACTAAGTCTCAATATGCAGAATGAAGAGGCCTGCAAGAAGCTACAAAGTTGAAACACGTTTCTAAAAACACTCTGTTTATGTAGTTTTGAAATCTGACCATAATCAGATATCATGTGACCTGCAAAAAAAGAGATTTGAGGGGTTCATAATATTTCACCTTTTTAACTGTTGAAGGACCGCAATCATTTCAATCATTCTTCTTTGAACATCTTTGCAGACAAAACTCTGTGCTTACCTTCTATCATTCGCAAGGAAATTTAAAAACGGAAATATGTCACTTTTTGTAACATAGTTATTGTGCAAGATACTCTTTTATATTTACATAGAGAGGAAAAGGCCCTCTGTGCACTTTTTATACTCCATGTAAATATAACCTCATCATGCACACCACTTTGTGTTGAAAGGGTGTTCTATAAGTGTTATTGTGCATGATTGCACTTAATACTCATAGAACAAGACACATGTCTAGATTTATCAGAAATCATAAATCTCGATACGTGTGTGAATGCTGCACCATTCTAAAATTGGTGTAGGAAAGCACAACAAGGAGAATTGTTTTAATTTCTCCACATTTTTATATCTTCAATACATGCAGAAATGTTCAGCATACATTGAAGAAGAAAAATGCATTTTCTCATTGTTTTTGTGCAGGAAAGTGTGTCTTCCTGCAGAAAAACAAACAGCACATGACACAGATATTCTTGCACTATGGTGCAAGGGTGCCTGTGTCACCACATGGCTGCAGTTTAAGCAGCCGTGCAGAGAGAAGCATAGATTTGCAACATATTTATGTACATATGTTGCATCCCTGTGCTTCGGAAGTACTACAGCACACTGCAGTTAATGAGGCTACTGTGTGATGCTGGAGCACTTCCTCATAGTTCTGCACTTAAACATTCACCATACGCTACTAATGCATTCATTCAGTCAATTACATACTACACATACATTCATCTAAACTAACACTAACAAAGACATTTAGCTCTTTTTTTAAACCAGGAAAGTTAGTTCTTAAGAGAACTTTTTTTTTTCTTCTTTCTTCTTTTACAATTTATTTTGGGTTTTCTGAACAATTTTAATTTTTGGGGGTTTTTCTGCAAAAAAAAACAAAAAAAAACAAAACAGGAGAAACCAAACAATGAACTTCAGGGAACAATAAAAAAAAAAAAAAAAAACTAGCAAATGTGACTTTCTTGCCGGCGGCAGATCAGATCGATCGACTGCTCACCTTAGCACAAAGTCTTATTGCAGTTAGTGCAGAGCACTTTAAAAAATTGAAATTGAGGACGGATGTCCAAGGCTTGGGCTGATGGATGCACTCTTGATGTGCTCGGCTGCGATGAGGTGGATGGCGCAGGAGCAGGAGAGTTTCTCATCCGTCGGCACTCTTCTCATGCAAGACTGTTCGGATGAAGGGTCCTCATGTGCTTCATCATACTTGCCGTGCCGCAAGAGTATTTCTTGTTAGGATCCCCTCTCGATAGGACTCTTTTGCAAATCTTGCACGTGACCAAGGTGGCATTGGTCTTATTCTGCCCCTCGGGAAAAGTAAAACATTTCCACACCAATGAAGAAAAACGTTTTTTGGGTGGTGCCTCCGGCAAAAATTCATCCTCAGAAGTATGAGGTGATGCAGGTGATGCCTGCTGTCCTGAAGCCATTTTTGGTTGAAAAAAGTTAGAGCTAAGTGTAAACTTAGTCTAAAAAATCTTCTTCTCTCCAAAGAGATGGTGCTCTAAAGAAGGTCAAAGAAGAATAATTTAAATGGGTGGGGTTTTTCAATAGTTAGAAGAGGAAGTGTAATGAACTAATCAAATCTCTTTTTTTGCAGGTCACATGGGATCCGCGCACCCTGCGCTTACGCAGCACGCACCCAGCACGCATCCGCGAAATTCAATTAAAAAGAAATCTAGGATTAGATGTAAAAATATATTAGTTTTAAGACTAGTTTAGAGTTTGTCTTCAATTAATATTCACATGAAATACATACATGTATGTTTTTTTAAATGTTAAATATTTCGCGGGATCCGCGCACCCACTGCGTCATAGACGCAGATGACGCATCGTGGAAGCGCGTAAATGTCGCGTTACGTACATCAAACGTGTCGCGTATAGGCTGGGAGTTGCGTACCTGTTGCATTGCTATTGCACACTAAACACGTACCCAACTCGTACCATGCGTGGATGCTATGACGTAGGGATCGAGAATGGTGCGCATAGGGTGCGCGGATCCAAAAACATTGACAAAAATATATAAAATACAGTTTTGAACATATAGTTAACAAAATATTTTGAAAAATATAAAAAAATATGTTTGTAAAACCCATTAAGTTCAAAAACCATTTTTTAATTTTTAAAAGAATTAATTGAAAAAATAAGTTTAAAAAATGGTGATAAAAAAGTATTTTAAAAAAAAGATAATTAATGAAATTGACACACTGAATTTGAAAAATATAGAAATGCAATCAAAATCATTAAACATGATATCTTCAGAGATAAGTTATAGATAGGAATTAGCATTTAAAAAACCTTTGAAATTCACTGAAAAAACCAGAGGTTTCATGCACGTTAAAGTTAGGAATTGGCATTTAAAAAACCTTTGAAATTCACTGAAAAAACCAAAGGTTTCAGGGGCGTTATAGTTAGGAATTGGCATTTAACGCCCCTGAAACCTATGGTATTTTTAGTGAATATATATATATATATACTGCTATAGGTTTCAAATAGTCTTCCGCCACTGCTCCTCTGGATGGTCATGGTAACGCCAGAGCCCTGTGGTTAGTGAGGGCCCCCACTGTCACCCCTAAGCCTTTCACAGTTAACTTTCCAATCTTCCTATTTAGATTTATTTTATTTTTTGCAGCTTTATATTTTGCAAACTTGGGCCATGAGCATTAGAGTGCTTTGCATGATCACCTGATTACATTGCACATTTACTAAGCTATGTAGATAGTGGGGACTATTCACAAACTACATTTTGCAGTATGTTTATTAGTTCTACAATATTTATACTAACATACTAAAAGTGCTAATCACTAACCTACATGAGGAGGTCTACGCATCTGCCTCTCCTATCTTTCATGTGTGGAGCTCTCCGCCCCAACTGTGTAGATCTCTGCACACGTAGGTATACATTTTATTAGTAAATGTGGAAGGGACAAAAGTAAGTGGCTGGAAATTGGGGACTACTTACTACAAAGTAGGAGGGGTTCAGGCAGAAGTAAGGGTGGGCTTATGGAAGGTTGAGGAAGGACAAGCATCCATCCACAAAAGGATACGCTCATTGCCACTCACAAACTACACTTCAGTAGTTACTACAGCCAAAAACGACCCTAAACAGTAGTGAATATACTCCAGCTCAGAGCTGGCATAAATCCAGCACAACACCTGGCCAACCTAACCAACCACTGGTACTTCAAAACCCAAAATAATTGGGACAGGGACTTCAAACAGCAGTGGCTCCTCCGCTAAGGCAGAGGAGCATCGCCCCCACTGCATTTTGAGCAGTGGATAAAATAAAAATAAAATGATGATAACACTATGTTGTCACAGCCAGCAAGGGGTGGAGTGGTGGGCACTTAAGTAGGTATGACTGCTTTGACGGCTGTCTTGGCCCAGCCGGTCATGCGCACTTTGCATGTTCATCACTAGGCTGTAATGCACAGCCTATTGAGGAATATGCACAGGCTTCCACTGCCTGTCTGAGCACCAAACCACAGTGTTCAGACCAATGATTGGCTGGGGGAGCCTGCTTGTGCTTTTAGCTTCTAGCAGGAACAGACGAGGACGACGCGAGTCCTGGAGCAAGGTAAGTAATTTTTCCATCCCACCCACCACGCCCCAACCATGCTACTCGGTGTCAGCCGCCACTGACTTCAAATAAGCCCATAAGAACTAATATTAATTAAATTATTCTCACTTTTAAAAATATAAATACATTTAATTTATTGTCAAAACATGATACATAAATGAAACATATTGATTATAAAATAAATTAATAACCATTTTAAATGTAAAAATGAATACAGTAGATTTATTTTAAAAGAATACATTAATTTCAATTTATTTCATACATTACTTTTAATATTTTGTATTGCACAAAAAATCAATATAAATGTTATGCTTTAGGTTGGATTGTTTTATTTAAATCCTGAGAAAAATTATTTTAACTTAATTAAAATTGAGTTCATAACGCTTTAGTATGTTTTACTTTGTTCTACATTTAAAATGCATATTTTAAATTAATTGACAATTATATTTAATATAAAAATATTTTTACAATTTAATAAACTTGTAATGATTTTCATATACTTTTCTATAGGGAGATTTTAGTTCCAGTGGCAGAGACCTCCAAGAACAATTACTGGTTGTAAATTAGGCTAAACCCCTGAATTTAGAGGGTTGTGACAAGTAAGTTTACACATTTGAGAAACTTTACACTCCTAAATGGTGACAAGCCAAAAGTACTAAAGTTACTCAAAAGTGTAAAGAATAAATTTATTTGTAGTAAATACACATTTGTGAATAGTACACTGTGTGTTTTGTGCTGAACCCCAGGCTGTTGAACCAAGACTAAGAGTTGAACCTGTTTCCCCAGTTCCAAGTCTTCAACCCTGGCCGTTAGGTCACATCTCCTCCCCATCCAGAAGAAGCAACATGACTATTAGCAGCATGGTGTCAGTGGATGCTAGAGGGTGGCCTGATGCAATTTAGGCCCCTGGATGGTAGCAGAGCCTTAAGGAATAGCAGTTAGCAGCACAGCAAGCATGGACTGGGCAGCATGTACCGGGTGGATCTGTAGGAAGAGGGTGATCTATACCAAAGGCCTGCAGGTAGTTCGGCATCACAGATGGTATGAGGGTCCTGGTGCAGCGGCGAGCACAGGTCTACAATGTGTTCAATAGGGCAGTAAACCACACCTTTTGTGTGGATGTGCTTGAGCCAAAGATGTTGAGTACAATCGTCACCATGATACCACCAATGTCAGACATCAGTAGAGATGAGATGGAGGGTTGCACAACTCTTCATGGAGCATGGGCCATCTCCAGCTGTTGGGAACATCTTTTACCATAAACACGTGTTCTTGTTTAATAACAAAGTGTGGGAAAATCAGTTAAATGGAGTAAATGATGCAGCAGGATTCTGTAGGTAGTGTTAGAGGGCAGGGGAATCTGACACGTATGTACAATAGGAACATAAATCACAATGAGCCACAACTACATAAAGCCCCTGCATTTGCCAGGACCATATTGTTAGGACAACTGTCAGACTCGTGAATTAGGAAATACATTTCACAAAGGAGGAGGCTCACACCATAGTGTCACATGTAATTAAGCGAGACATTGTAGAATCCTACACCTCATTGCACCAGCTAAGCACAGCTTGTGCAGGAGACCACCAACATGGTGCAGAGATGTGCTTAGTTTGGAAGGTGTTGTAGAGGTGGCAGGATAAGTCTGTTTTGAAATTAGATCAGGACGCGTCTGGTGGGTAAATCGTCTGGTTCTGGCATAGGTACGTGGCTCTGCATTATGCACTTTCCTTCAGCTGTATAGTGCATCCTCCCCAGGCTGTCTTAAAAGCATTTTAGACCCCCCAGGCAAAGCAGTGGACTGGGCCCTGCAAACAAAACCACTCACAGGAATAAAAATGTTTAACGGAAAATTTGTGTTAAATTCTGGTCTGCATGGGGCCCCCGAGCAAGTGCCCAGAGTGCCCTGCATTAAAATGGCACTGCATCCTCCCCTCTCGACTGTTTGAGGATTTAAGTGTACCTAAATCAATAGCTGTACATCCAGCCTCGTGAAACAGTGCATGGTGCCATGTCTCTGTATCTCTGCATTCTTCTTTCATTTCCATATTTCCTCATTTTCATGAGTCCACCATTTACAAGTCTCTGTGACTGTGTCTCAATCGCCAATGTCCATGTCTGTGTTTTCCTGTCACCTTTGTTACCCGCTCCCATTCATATGCATATCTTGGTGTCTCTGTCTCCTACCGTTTCTCTCTATGTCCCATGTCTCTGTGTCCCTGTGTTACTCCTCCCTCTCTGTCTCTTTCCATTCATTTCCATATTTCTGTGCCAGTCTCCTTGCTCCTTGTTTCAACCCTTTGTCGCTGTACATGTCCGCCTGTGTCTGTTTTTTCCTTATCGAGAAATATAATTGCCCCCATCTCTCTATCCATGTTCTCAGTGTCTTCATCTTGCTATCACACTCCATCCCCTGTTGCTTGTTTACGTGCCCTTGTGCCCATGTGCCTGTCCATGTTGGGTTTTGCATGTCTCTGTGTCCCTGCCCTTCTGCCCTCCATCTTCTTGTATGTTTTTGTGTACCTGTCTCTCCATCCTGTTGCCTTGGCTTACTCTGGCTGTGGCACATCCACCAAAATGGCTCCAAGTGCCATGAGGCATTGAACAGTGCCACATGGCCCGAGTAACCTAAACACTTTCTCTCCAACAAGCATCCCAGGGTAAACCTAACTTGCACTCTAAAGACTTCTCCCTAACATCTATAAAGAGGTGGCTCAGACTTATTGTATTAGGCAATCCTAACATAAATGATGACAGAATTATGTCTAGCTTTCATCACTTATTAAATAGTATAAAGCTCTACTTCAGCAGACAGTGCAGTACAAGCATGGTTAATCGAAACACTACCCCTAGGTATAATGAGGAATGCAGGCAAGCCAGAAATGAGCTACTGTGGCAGTAAAGAAAGGAATAAGAACCAACATAATAAATAGAAGAAGAGTTTACAAAAGAACACACAATGAGGCAAAAAGGATCTGGGAGGTAGAGAACTGGTGTACACTAGTTGAGGCATCCAGATTGAAGGATTGTCAGCTATTCTGGCATCTACTCTCTAAAGGGGTAGTCCAGCCGGTCAATGAAGATGACTTTTATATACAGCTACATGTCTTGGAAGAGTATTTACAGAAATTATATTCTGGAGAGGACTGCTAATCTGAGGTTGAGGTAGCAATAACAGGCAGAGATTGTATTATAGAGCCAGTAGCGGAAGATGTAATCAGCTTTTCCTTAGAGGAAACTGTGAATAAAATTAGTTCACTTCAGACCGGGAAAGCACCAGGGTTAGATACACTACCTGGAGGTCTATATTGAACTGAGCCCAATATATGGGGCCCTCTGCTCTATACAGTTGTTACTTTCATCACACGAGGGAGGGATAGCCCCATATTTAAAAAAAGGGGATAAAGAGGACCCCTCAAATTACAGGCCTATTAGCCTCATAGATGTATCCCAGAAAGTCTTTAGTAAAATGATTTTGTCACATCTCCAATGTTGGATAGAGGAAAACAGTTTACTCTCTCACCTGCAGGCTGGTTTTAGGGCCTCCACAAGCACTTTAGATCAGGTTTGTGCTTCCTTTTGCTTATTAGGAAGGAAGTCACGATCAAGAGGGGCCACCTGTATGTCGTGTTTGTTGATCTCAAAATGGCATTTGATTCTATAGATAAGCACCAAGCTCTGGGCTGCATTTTGCTGACGATATCGCTCATCCCCAAATAAAAAAACATTATTTGTTAAGCACAACTTGATCATATAACGTGGCTAAAAGATGTGTCTGATCCAGACATTATTTCTCTCTTGCAACTGGGATATGCATTGCAGAGGGTGGACAGGCCAGAAGGTAGAGGAGGAGGCTTAGGTATTCTCTACAAAAACCATTACCTATGTAGGACCACTTCGGCCAATATCTCCAATTGTGAGAGTATGTTTTTCACACTGGAGTTTTCTCCTACTGTCTCATTCTCTGGCGCTCTTATTTATCGCCCCCCTAATCAATTGGGAGAATTCCTGGACTCACTCCATTCTACTATCGCGGAGTTAGTAGTCAATAAACCTTACTTTTCTCTATTGGGAGACATCAATATTCATCTAGATGACCCTAATAACTCCTCGGCCAAGGCACTTCTGGACAGTCTAGCGGCTCTCCAGATTGTACAGAAGGGCTTTGAACCCACACATGAAAAGGGCCATCTTTTAGATGGGATCTTCAGCAATGATCATAGACTGGAGGTAGGGACCCCCTTGCCCCTCACATGGACGGATCATTTTTTAATACCTCTACAGTGGATGCCGGCCATGCCACTCCAGGCTCCCCATCGCACCACCATATTAGGTAGAGATTGGTCGAAAATCTCCTCGGATCAATGGGCCAATTCTCTCTCCTTGGCCCCCTTCCAAAGTGAGACAGATCCGACCTCTCAGTATGAGAATTATATTAACTGGATGCATGCTTCCCTGGATTCTATCGCACCCATTAAAGCCCTTAAAGAAAAGACTAAATCCAAGGCATCACCGTGGTACTCCCCCCAACTTAAAGAATTAAAAAGGGTATGTAGGAAGCTTGAAAGGAATTGGAGAATCTCTAGGAGCAATATAGACAAAACCATCCATCTTGAAGCCATCAAAAAATATAAAACAGAAATTAGATGCATCAAAGCCTTGTACTTCGAGGAAAGAATTGCGACTGCTTCCAATTCATCTAGAGAAATTTTTCAAATAGCTAAATTCCTCACTGATATCCCCCTAACTCCCACTGACCCTAGCAAATCCCAGACTCGCTGCGATAGTCAAGCGGAATATTTCCATGATAAAATACAGAAAATCGCATCGGCTTTTAACGCTCCCAATCTCATTCAGGACGAAGGAATTATTTTACCTAGTACCGTGACTCACAAACTAGATGAGTTTCCGCTGCTTGATGAGGAAACTCTTGAGGCTCTCATGCTGAAAATTAAATCTGGGTCTCCCACGGATCCGGCTCCCCCCTGTCAGCTATTAAAGGTCAAAGACTCCATCAAACCGGTTATCCTCAACATTTTGAATGCCTCTATTATTACGGGCTCAGTACCCACGGCTTGGAAACAGGCACAAGTTAGGGCATTACTGAAAAAACCTAGCTTGGACCCTGAAAACATGGCCAATTACCGACCTATTTCTCTTCTTCCGTGGGTCAGTAAACTTCTAGAAAAACATATTAATGCATCTATCACTCAATTCCTGGAAAATCATCATTTACTTCATGAGTCCCAAGCAGGCTTCCGTCCTAAGTTAGGAACAGAGGCAGCTCTTTTGGCGGTAACCGAGCTGGCTAGGAAACAAATGGATCAGGGCGGCACTACGGCAATTATGCTGCTCGACCTTAGTGCCGCCTTCGATACTGTTAATACCAGCATCCTTCTACTTCGCCTCCACCAAATGGGAATTTCTGGGAAAGCTATGCACTGGCTCCAGTCTTTTTTGGAAAATCGCTCATTCAAGGTTGTTGAGGGTACCACCCATTCAAAAACCTGGCCTTTGGCTCAAGGCGTGCCGCAGGGCTCTGCCTTGAGCCCTACACTTTTTAATATTTATATGCAGCCTCTTGCTGACATAGTGCACTCATTCGGCGTAGGCATAGTGACCTACGCCGACGATACACAATTAGTTGTGTCTATGAATCAATCTGACTCTTCCCGTTTGAACCTAAGTAACTGCCTGGTAGCGGTTGCCCAGTGGATGGCTGCCTCACATCTGAAATTAAATGGCGAAAAAACGGAGCTCATGATGCTAGGTAATTCAACCATTCCCAGCCCTATGACGGATTGGCCCCCATGTATGGGCCCCCCGCCCCAACCAAAACCTCATATAAAGAGCTTGGGCATATGGCTGGATGCAAACCTCAGCTTCTTGCAACAAGCTACCACTCTGTCCGCCACGTGTTTTGGGCTCATGCGCATGTTGAGGAAAGTGCTGCCACTTCTCCCTTTTGAAGCCCGCAGAATAATGGTGCAAGCCATTATATTGTCTCGGTTGGACTATGGGAACTCCCTATATTTAGGGGCTCCCATCGCCACAACAAGAAAGATGCAGGTGGCCCAAAACGCTGCGGCTCGTCTTTTACTGGGGCTAAATCAACGGGAATCGGGCACAGCGGCTTTGAGGAAGCTGCATTGGCTTCCCATTAAAGCCAGAGTGCTATTCAAATCCATGTGTATCATGCACAAAGCCATGTGGAAGACCGCTCCAACTATGATCTGTTCCTTGGCTAACCCCTACCTCCCCCACAGAGCTTTGCGATCTAGCACAGCTTCTTTAGCCACTGTAAACAAAATCAGACGCACCAGATGGGGCGGACGCTCCTTTTCTTGGAACGCCGCTAAGTCATGGAACTCTTTGCCCATTTCCCTTCGCAGCGAACCTAACCTTTTAAAATTTCGGAAGGAACTAAAAACCCACTTATTTGCTTAATTTTCCTCATTTTTAACTGTATGTTCTTTTAACTCACTTATCTTAACAGTCTGACTATACACAGCGCTACGAGGCCTCTGGGTTGTTTGCGCTTTATAAAATCCCAATTAAATATCCATCAGCATCTCATTATGTTCCTTATAGTGAACGTTTCTCTCTTGCAAGAAGTGATGGCATGCATTTAAACCAAGGGTATTATCAATGTTGGTATAAAGAGCAACCACATCCATCGTGATCAAGCAGTAGGTGCTCTGCCAAGTTATACCTTGTAGGATTATAAGGAGATCCTTAATGTATGATTTTAAATCTGTCACATATGGGATCAAAAAATAATCAATAAAATTTGCCACTGGTTCTAAAAGTGAGCCTTTTGCTGACAAGATTGGTCTCCCTGGTGGTTCTTTTTGATTTTTATGAAGTTTTGGGAGAAAGTACATGGTAGCTAAAATTGGAAAATCCACAGATAAATATTTGCTTTCCTCTTCATCAATCAGGTTATTTGATACCCTGAGTTTTCTGTCAATTTCATGTTTAATTGATGTGGTGGGATTCGTTTGTAATTTTTCATACTATTTGCAATCATTTAATTGACGAAGTGCTTCCGTGGTGCACAAAGTTCGATCCCATAGCACCACGTTGCCCCCCTTGTCTGCCATTTTGATTTCAATTTCATGATCATTGGCTAGTTTTTCCAGGGCTTCTCTTTCCTTCTTGTTTAGATTGTCTTTATACTTTGATTTTTTCATTTTATAGAGATCATGTACAATAGCTTCCTGGAAGATGTCAATTTTATTTCCTGGCGCTATTTGTGGATAAAACTTGGATTTTGGTCTTTTTTTATTCAAACCTGCCCCTGATTTTGGGCATGCTGTTTCCAGGGAGATCTCTTCTCCTTCTTCTGCATTTAAATTGAGTAGTGTCAGAAAATCCCTCGACTCCTTTGCCAGGAGTGTTGATGATTTTCCATGAAGTGTTTTGCCAATTTCATTTTGCGGATATACAAATAGAGTTCTATCCTGGTTTGCGCTTGATCCATTCATTCTTTATATATATATATATATAGTTATATTCAGAACCTATTTTCCATAGGAGATCCGCAACATTCTATTCCCAATAAGTCTGGCGCCGGTTGACGAACCTTTGCGAAATTTTCCAAACTTTTGGCCAGCTCCGGCCCGCTCCTATCCTGAAAGTTTCGTGGTGATTCGTCAAGCGGGGGCTGAGAAAAAAGGGGGGTCCCAAAATGCATTTTCCCCATGCAATTTCCCATAGGACCTGTTGACGCAGCTACAGCCCGAACTGCTGAACGGAATTACACCAAATTTGGCAAAGAGGTGGTCCTCAGTTCAGACTCGTGCCTTTTGTATAAATGGTGTAAATCTGTTCAGTAGTTCCTGAGAAAATTAGAGTAAAAGAACTAGATATATCTTTGGCCTCGGAGGATCCGCGCACCCTATGCGCACCCTCCCCGAACCGAGCACGCACCCTCCCGATCACGCGCTGAATGCTAATTGGCTGTGAAGTGTCTGTCTGCATTCGAAACCAGGAACTGTTGGCAGACATTTTGTGCCTCGGTAGAAGCGAGGCTGAAGAAGTAAGGGGAATAAGTGTTTAAAACATATAAAGGGGGCAGGGTAGAAATACTCTGACCCTCTAGTGTTGCTTAGGGGGTCCCAGAAGGACCCCCTGGGGCCCCCATTTGAAAAAAAAAATCGCCGAAATGCGCGCAGGGAGGGCGGAGCCGGCCGAAAAAACAAACAAACCCCGAAGCGCAGGCTTCCGCGCTTCGTTAATAATTAGCCCCCGGGTGGGCCAAATCCCGGGGGCAAAATGTTGGTAAATTAATAGGGGGAGGGGGGCTGCGTGGCCCCCCTCCTGGAGCCCTCGAGGGCCCTGGGGACCGCCACCCACCAGGGCCGGCTCCTACAGTGTCCTGGGGTGCCCACCCCCAAGACACTGTTGTTTGCTATGAGAGGGCGGGAGTCTCCCACCCTCCCATAGCAAACTTCTTTAGGATTTTGAAAGAGAGAGCAGGGAAACCTGCTCTCTCTTTCAAAATCCAAACGATATTGCTTATCCACACGAGGAGCTGCATGTCAGCAGCTCCCCATGTGGAAAAGCAATGCCGGCTCCCGAAGGACGCGGGGAGCTGGCTGGGACCGTGGGGGCGTTGGGGCTCCCCCACGGTCTCCAATGTTTTTTTATAAGCCCCGGGGGATGGGGTCCCCGGGGATAATAAAAATTAGTGATAGGGGCTATTTATTTTTTTTTACGGTAAAATTAGGAGTCACGCATCCTAACGCGTTGGGTGCACGGTTTCTCTCGCATTGGGTGCTCGGTTCCTATCGCGTTGGGTGCGCGGATCCAAGGAAAAAAGACAACATTTTTTGGGAGATAAACATCAGCTTAAGTGTTTTGTTCTTGAGTGGCTCTAAAAGGAGCCGTTGTGTTCATTCAGAGTTTTTGGTATTTATAAGTAAGTACCTATACAGAGTCTAAAGTTGTTGAGGAAGACTCTGTTTCCTTAATCAGTAAAGTGTACTCCATCTCTCCTATACATCTCTTGCATATGAAAGCGCAGATTGTTATTGTAAATGGACCTCATTCTATAGTCTCGGAGAAAAGCAGAAACAGATTTAGTCACATGTTTCCTAGCTTTCTCAATTTGTGGACAAAAGTTGATTGGACCAGTTCCATTTCTGCCTTTGGCATATGTTAGAATACACAAAGGCAGTTTTGGGAAAAAGTGAAATCAATTCTGCAAAGGTGCCCTTCATAAGCATTTCCAGACCTACCCAGTCAAAGTGCCTAGGTCATTGCCACCACAGTGCACTATTATGAGGTCAGGGTGTTGGATATGCATAAAGGATTTTACCAATGGCATCAATTGGTGCCACTTTAACCCTCTCTGTCCAATCCATTTAATGTCTACATTTGGCAAACCTAGGTCATTGTGAATGCCTTTGTTTTCTGCATACCTTTGGCTCAAGAAAATATAGCTGTGTCCCACAATCCACACTCTAAGCATCTTGAAGGGAGGTCTGGATGCACTCAGATGGTCTCTGTAAATGAAATGGCAGTTTGAAAAGTAAGATTTTTCTAAAATGGTGGCTAAGATGCAGTTTTGAAAAAAGACAAGAAATCATTGGTTGTTTGACAACCTTCTACACTGAAAGGTAGGGTGCATGTTTCTGTTTTTTAAACACATGATTCTTATTGGTTAACAAAAAAGTTTGAATGTGGAGCCCTGCCGGACATCTGAGACATGCTGCCTGCTCGGGGGTCATCACGGTGCTCTCCCTACCTTTTTGCTACCCTGTTGTCCCTCTCCTGGGTCGAAACGCTGCCTTCACCGCTACCGCCGCAACACCATCTCGCGGTCTGGAAAGCGAAGTAAACCACAGCTCCCAGCGGCCCTAGCGACCCGTGACGCTACCTACGCGCCCGGAGGCGCTCAAAAGGACGCTGTTCTTCCCGCGTCGCGGGACGCGCGCGGGCGACGCCGGGCTAAGCCCGGGCAAAGGGCGGGCCGTCTGAGGCCGTCAGAGGACGAAAGAGGTCGGGTTGGGACTACCCATTAACAGCGTATTGCATTTGTCACAACTCTTGGAACTATCGGATCTGGGGTGAGTTCTGTAAAGTACTTCAAGCAGTTACATCACATACCTGCATCTGAGATGACGAAGGGGTCTTCCAAATTAAGCTCAAGGGTAGCGGGCATGGGGACTTTGGACAATTTTTTAAAACAAGCTGAAACTGCTGTCGTAAATGAAATCGCTTTGGTTGAGAGGCGACTGTTGCTTGACCCCATCGGTCTTCCAAATGTTCCGCCATCATTGGTAGATACTCCCTCTTCTAGTCCACCTCCAGCTGCATTGTATCCCCGTGTGATTCCTAATGGGTCAATTGCGGAAGATTGTCATCAGATTGCTACTGTTCCCTTACAAATAGAAAGCACAGCCCCCTCACCTGTGGCCATACATACCAGACAGTCCAGGGTTAAAAGCGATTTGCTGACTAAAGGGGGGAAGGTTATCACGGGGAAAAGAAAGGCTAACAACAACCCAGAGGGGAATCGTAAACAGGCGAAACAACCAAGGACTAATACTATCACCTCAGGGTTGGACCGAACTAATAGTAGTTCCTCTCAACCAGACAGAGTGGAGCTGGATAAAATAGGGTGTGATTGCCTCAATTTAGACACGGACAAGAGTGGGGAGTCACTTATGTCAAGCCTTGTTACAATGATGGATGCCCACCTTAGGTCATTTACTCAGCCCTTAATGGATACCCTGAAGCGCATTGAGGGCCGTTTAAGTATTATTGAATCTCACTTTAGTACCAAGGTGCCCAAGACAGGCCCAAGTACCTCGGTAGGGGATACACTTAGAACAGTTACGGCCTCAGTTGATAGTTTGTTGAACTCAATGATAACTCCGTTACAACAACCTGTTCTTTCCACTGTGACTAACAGTTTGGGATCTAATATCCCCCCATCGTCCAAAGACACCCAGGGAAACACGCATGGAAGGGAAGGGCCAACACGGATTAAGGGAGGGTGGGCACATTCTTTAGTACCCCAATGTGGAGGGGACCAGTCACTACATTTAC